>NW_027137913.1:531501-1135883 GCF_003813185.1 Lentinus tigrinus ALCF2SS1-7 | reverse complement strand
GGATTCAGATGCACACAGATAACCAAAACGGTTTTCTAGGGGACATGGCGTGATCTAAAGTTGTCTCAGTACGTCTTAATCTAACCTTTTCAATAGGTTAGCTGGAGATAACTCCAGATCACTGTAGAAAACCGGATTTCTCACTGGGTCTCAGAGCTCAGAACACCATCTGCAATGCCAACTTCCTGTTGGACCGACGTGCCAAGGAACGCACGGTCGTGAGGGGGCACCGGGCGCGATCCGCACAAGTTCACGCGTCTTGGTTCTTGAATCACGTACCATGACAGCCCAAGTTCTAGAACAACCATATTGTCTACACACGGTTCCTGGAAGAACGCCTCGTGGCCCGCCCAAATGCCACAGGTCCACACTTCTCGATCCAAGCTCAAGCTCTCAAGCCTTCGGTGGTACCGGGAGACGCTCCGTCGTCCACCTGACCGCGTCACCGCGACCGTCCAAGAATGCCGCGTTGCCACCCTTGGATGGCGCGAGACTTCCGTCGCGGGACGGCGGCGCTCGGTGTCTGTAGATGGGAGGACGCGTATACCCCGCGAGCCTTCTCGTGGGCGTGGTCGAGGTATGTATGTACATAGAGAGATGCCTGATCGAGGGGCGACCTGTGCACAGCAACGACGCTGGTGTTCATGAGGTCCAGGTCTGTGCAGTCAGGTGCACGGTCGCATGAATTCGATTTTGCCATCGGGCAGCGTCGCCGCGGAGCACCTAATTTCAGCCCGTCGTCTTCTAGTCGAAGCGCGACCAGCCCGTACGACACACGGTGCGCAAGCATGTAAAGTTGCTGTCGTTGGATCGATACTAGTGGTACACTGTAGAGGACTCTTCTACCCGGACAACGTCCCAATCACCTACTGTATGCGTGCCCTTACGCATGTACTCGTCGCTGGGAGCTCAGAACGTGAACTTCTTGATGGTGTCGTAGAAGTGCTTGCCCTGGATCTCGGCGATCTCGAGCTCGAGGGCGGAGGGCCTGCGCGAGCCATCGGCGCCGGCGAAGGTACCAGCACCCCAAGGAGAGCCTATTCGCGGATAAGCGCGTCAGCGTATGTCCTCAGGGCGAAGAAGGTGCTATATATACGCGGCGCAAGAAGCGCACGCATACATGGATGCACCACAGGGGCTGGGAACTCACCACCGCGGACCTCAGAGAGGTTCGTGAGCTGGCCGAAGGCCTTGGCATAGCCGAGAGGGATGAAGTTGATGCCGTGGTGGACGAGCGTCGAGAGGGACGCGATGACGGTCGACTCCTGACCACCGCCGGGGGACGCGGAGGAGACGAAGACAGAGGCGAACTTGCCGTTGAGTGCACCGCTAGCCCAGAGCTGGCCGGTGGCATCCCAGAACGCCTTCCACTGGGCGGGGAAGTTGCCGTAACGGGTGGGGATGCCGAAGATGAAGGCGTCGAACTGGGCGAGGTCGCCGGGTGCGAGGACGGCGTAGTCGGCCTTGGGCGGGGCGTGCATCTTGGTGAGGATCTCGGGCGAGAGCGTCTCGGCAATCCTGCGTAGGAGGGTGAAAAGGTGAGCAGTTGTAGCGGAGCGCGAGAAACAGGAGACGCACTGGTAGATGGTCACGGAGCCACCGGAGGCCTCGACACCCTTCTTCACCGACTCGGCGACTACGTAGACGAAGTTAGGAGACATGTATGTATATGCGAGAAGGCGAGGAACGTACGGGTGGCGATGTGACCGTACATGGAGTAGATAACGATGGCGACCTTGGGGGGAGACATGGCTGGTGGAGGTGCGGGTTCAGTGGAGGGCTGGGTGGGAGCAGGAGCAGGAGCAGGGGCGGGGGCAGGCTGGGGGTTGTCGGAGTGGTTGTGCTTAAGACGTTTTCCGGGGAAACACATCCGACGGCGGTGTATGGACGGTGGTGGATGTCTGTGCCAAATGTCTTATACGCTATAGTGTGTGCAGATATCGATGATCGAGCGGCTGGAGCGCAGGGCCTGGGGCGTCGTGAGATGTTCTGTCCTCGATTGGGCCACCGATCCTTCTGACACCTTCTGCCCTTCCATCCGCCGTCTCTCCATATTCATATTCACGCCGTGTCTTCTCCGCGTCCGCACTTTCGGGCTTCGCATACCATCCGCGCACGATTGTGATGCCTCATTGCCTGAAGACTGAGTCCGTGCGCGCGAGGGTGAGGACGAAGGACGGACAAGGACGGCGAGAGGGCAGTGAGGGAGGGCAAGAGGACGGATGATGATGGTGACCCGCGTCATTTCTCTTGCCATTTCCGGCGGCGGTTGGGTGCCTTCCATATCGGGCACGATTCTCTCGCCCTGCCGCCATGTGGCCGAGACCGGAGCCAAAGAGAGTCTGTATTTCCCGCGGACGGTGGACGCTTGAAAGCCTCTTCCATCGCAGGACACATCGACCACGACGCAGACAGTGCGCTGATTGGTAACCAACATGCCCTCTTCTATCCCTCTATGGACCCGTTTGTCCCACGTATTCCCACATCTCCGAATCCTCCAGCCGAGACTGTCAACCAGAGCCACCCTGCGCTTTATCCATAGCCATACCTGGCCAGATGCTCGCACCCTGCTCCATAGCTAGTACATTGATCGCCCTCCTACGCCCATCCGACACCGCTGACCAATACGCCTGTCAGCAGAATTGTCCAATTCCGAGATGCCCTGACTGAGAGCGAACAGACAACTAGTTAGCCGATATTCATTATTGCGACATGCCTTCGACCGTAGCCCACAGGGGCTCCATGTTAACAGGCTCTTATGCAACAATCTCATAAACCACTAAGGTTCGATCACTTCATACGTGTCGACTTTTTGTCAACGCTGATGAAGACGTCCAGGCGTCCGCACGTCGCTCGGTAGAGCTGAGTGTCCTACTCCAACAGGCGCGACCGTAGGCCCGCCCAACCCTCCTGCTGCGCCGCCCTGTGCCTATATAAGGCTCGGGAGTCCTGCCCTACTCGTTCGCTATCACCCCCCGCTAGATGTGCTTCCCTGGAAAGCGTCTCAAGAAGACCTTTTCCGACGACATCGAATCCAAGCCTAAGCCTGCTACCAGCGCCGCTCCCGCCAAGCCTTCTCCTACCTCTACCAAAGTTTCCACCTCGCCCGCCATGTCTCCCAAGGTCGCCATCGTCATCTACTCCATGTACGGCCACATCGCCAAGTGTGAGTGCTGTCTCTACACTGCAAGAGCCCTAGTCTAATTCCCCGCTCCTTTCCGCAGTGGCCGAGTCCGTAAAGAAGGGCATCGAGGCCTCTGGTGGCTCCGCAACCATCTACCAGTACGTCTCCCCTTTCCCTTCTCCCATCCGCACCCCAGCAGCTAACCCACCCTCACCCCACACAGGATCGCCGAGACCCTCCCCGACGACGTCCTCGCCAAGATGTACGCCCCGCCCAAGCCCGCGTACGCGGTCCTCGCGCCCGGCGACCTCGCGCAGTTCGACGCCTTCGTGTTCGGCATCCCGACGCGCTACGGCAACTTCCCCGCGCAGTGGAAGGCGTTCTGGGACGCGACGGGCCAGCTGTGGGCGAGCGGCGCGCTCGTCGGCAAGTTCGCGAGCGTGTTCGTCTCCACGGCGTCCCCCGGGGGCGGCCAGGAGAGCACGGTCGTGAACTCGATCTCGACGCTCACCCACCACGGCATCAACTTCATCCCGTTCGGGTATGGGAAGGCGTTTGCGCAGCTTACGAACCTCAGCGAGGTGCACGGTGGTAAGTCGTAGCTTGCTTGATCTAAGTCGGGAGGTGATGCTGACGTGGACGCGTGCTTGCAGGCTCCCCGTGGGGTGCGGGCACGTTCGCGGGTGCTGACGGCTCCCGCCAGCCGTCTGCGCTCGAGCTCGAGATCGCAGAGCTCCAGGGCAAGCACTTCTGGGAGACCATCAGCCGGGTCAAGTTCTGAGAACAGTCCTCGAGCTTCCGATACCGCACGCTGCTACCCTCTCTCACACATATTGTTGTACTCTGTATACCACACCGTAACAATCGATTGCTTATACTAGTACTGTCACCGCACTGACAACCTCCGCGTTCGCACTCAAGTTTGTTGATATACATATCTCAGTTAGGAGTATGAGACAGGTGAGTCCGGTGAGAACGTCGACAACGCGCGTATGCGACTATGAGCAACGAGCCTGCAAGGAGGCGAGTAGTACACGGAGACACGAACTACCGGTTCAGAGAGGCAACAGCGCCGAATGAGACCGCACGACGGCATATTCGCGTACAAGAGCTCGAGAAGAGACAGTACCGGCACGAGCTGGTGACACGAGTCGCGTTCGAAAAGCGACGAACTCGTCACGGTCTCTGCGGGCATTTTTGGCTCCACAAAGGCGGCCACAAGGACATGCGTGTTGACGCGTGTGGTGCGGGGTGAGGATGGTGAAGACGCTGATGGAGCCCTTGACAGCGTTTGGGCTGACAAGGATGACTGCATGACACAAACTGGATGAGACAGGTGACGACGAATACGAATCCCAATATTTGGGGGGCGCGATGGGGTCAAGAAAGGAGAAGGGTAGGCGTACGTCAGGACGATCGTGATTTAGACGACGGCTGCCACCGTTCACGAGGACAGTTACGTGGCGAGATATCGACATGGGCAATGGATGAGGACGGAGAGCTCGGGAACAGAGAGGAGAGATGGTGTGCCGGGGTGGGCATCAGGAGTAGACGATACGGACAAGTGCGTTTACAGTCGACCAATGCCGTCCTACGTGCACTTCACAGACCGCCTACTCGGCCCGAGCACATTTCTCTACATATTCGTTGATCGCTGCGGTCTCGGTGGGGTGGACTGCCTCGACGACAACTCCGGAGTCCGCGCCTTCGGTCTCCGGCTTCCGTCCTATACGGTACCATTTCTCCGGGGGACAGTGAAGCATACCTGGGACAACCGAACCTGACGAGTAGCCAAAACCGACCAATTCAACAGCAGGAAACAAGATGGCAACATCTCTTGCTGTGCCCTCGTGCTCGCAGACCCGCCTACTTGGCCCGACCGATTAAATTCTCTACATATTCGATGATCGTTGCGGACTCGGTGGGGAGGGCTGCCTCGATGACAACTCCGTCCGCGCCTTTGGTCTTCGGCTTCCGTCCTACCCGATACCAAGTCGTGGGGGGAAAGTGAAGCGCGCCGGAGACAGACTTATCGTAGCCAAAACCGACCAGTTTGACAGATGGAAAAAAGGCGACAAGGTGTCTTGCTATGCTCTCCTGGGCTTCTGGCGCGTAATCCGTGACGTACGTACACATCGAGATAGCGACGAGAGCCCGCAGACGCAGTTTCGACAGCTTCTTGAGCTGGTTCTTTTACGCATTATACGAGCGACAGCGGCGCATATACATCAGTATATGCGTGATGACCGTGGATAGATGCGACTCACAGATTGGCCATCCACGAGCCAGGTTATCTCGGAACTTTGCAGCTGCAGATACCGCAGCGTTGTCCGGAGGCTTGAGGCAGCCTGGACTCTTGGCAGCCAGTGAGAGCGGTGCATGTCCAGAGTGAGGGCAGAAGGTTGCAGGTGTTCGAAGAACTGGAGCGGGAGCCCTGCGCCATGGACTCTGTCCAGGCGTAGAAAACGGATAGGCGTGGTCAGGTTCAAACACACGAGTGAGAGTTCCAGAGCTTTGACACTGGGCCATGCAATCGGTGGCATCGAGACACCTTGGCCCCATAACGTCCGTATCGACAGGACGTGAACATGAGGGAATGCCCGAGGTAACGAGGTAACAGCCTCAGGCAGATAGTCGTGACATTTGTGGAGTTCCAGTGTGTGTACGCGGCCCCAGACGTCACCGACACGCGGCGAGCGCATAGTCTGAAACCTTCTCATCCGGAAGACCTTGAGCGTGGCCATGTGCGGCCGGAGGCAGGCGAAGTCAAATGGGGAATCATCGCGGAACCCCTCGAGCGCAATCTCTTCAAGACCCGACTTCATACCCGCAAGCAGAGCAAGAGCTTTCTCGCTGACGTATGTTAGCTCGAGGGTCCGAAGCCTGTCGTGGCTGACGATGACATCAAACAATGCCGCGGAGAGCTCGAAAAGGGATTCGGCCATGGAGATGTTCAACTTGCGCAAATTCGAGGCGTGCCGTATGACTTCCACTAAGGATGGTATATGCTCGACGTGGCCCTTAGACACTGGTGGTAAAGGAACAATGGCATTCCAGTGCAGTGTGAGAGACCTGATTTGGCGGGCATGGACATCGGGATTTCCCAGAACGAAGGAAGTGAACTCCTCCACGTAGGACAGGCGCCCTTCTGTCTGCGGGTCCCTTCGACCTGCACTGCCTTCCGGCGCGCCCAATTCTACATGAGAGAGCACGCGCGGCATGGCGAGGGTGTGGAGAGCCCAACAAGCCCTGGCGAACTGCACAGCGTCGTGCTGTGTGAGGAAATCGAGGACCGGTAGCAAGACGTCTTGAGGAAGTTCGAGTATGTTCATTTAAAGAGCAGATTCTGAACCTGTGATGAAGCCATAAGTTGGCCAGCAACGTGAAGGAGCAAGATGGAGACCGGTCAGACTGTCAGAACAATACTCACGGAGCTCACGAAGGGTGTTCTACGTGTAGTGCAACCAACGTTGGTGGAGGTGGTCAGAAACTTAAAGCGAGAAATCGTCCCCTCCAACTTGCTGACGTCAGCAGATGTTCCGGTCAGACGGAGCGCTCAACGATCCGGTTAGCCGGGCTGCTGGCGAGGCCGCGAGACGTTCATCTCAGTTTGACTAGTAACTGAAATACTCGACGTTGAGTTGGAAGGGTGTCGTCCATCTCCCAACATAATCAATTTCTTGAAATGGGCCTTGAGTGCCGCTTTCTCCGCATCGTTCTGGGTGACCCAGCAACCGTCCCCGCCTGCTCCACCCCTCCAACTGAAGTCCCGGTCTTTGCGTATAACGAAGTACACCTCGTTTCAAGTCTGTGTGGAGCCCCGCCGAACAGCCTTGTGACCCGCCCCCTAGTCGAGGAGCAGCCTTGATATCAGGTATACCTCCCATATATGCGGCGGACTGAGCGTCGCGCAAGCCCTCCTGTACATGTCCGGAGGAACCTTATCCTCCAAGTCAGCACCACCAGGACTTGGACCCAGAACCTCCGGGACATAGAGCGTGCGCTCCAGAACGAACGGAAGGAATCGTGCTGATTATTGATAGACATGACTGTACGCAGAGAGAGAGCACAGTTACACTGCAGGCTGCGTAAGGCACGAATGGTATGATAATATACTAGGTCCGACGGCGGCGGAGAGTACGCACGGGTGATGATGAACACGACTTGCCTATTGACTGGGGGATCGACCAAGCTCCTCCAGGTACCTCGTAATTCGTGCTGTCTCAACAGGATTAACTGCTTGAGCAATAAGCCCGTCTTCTTCGGACCGAGCGCGTCCCACCCGATACCACTTGGAGGGGACGAACACAGGCAGAAAGCGTCGGTACTCATAGTGTCCAAACCCCACAAACTCGATCGTAGGGAACAGGCCAGCTACGAAGCTGGCCATACTCTCCATTGATGTAGGCAAGGCATCTTGAGGGCCAAATGAGATCGCGCGGAGGGGCACCTGCAGTCCCGCCAGCTTGCCAAGTGTGTCTATCTGCGCATATAAGCGCCATTCGGGAAAGGTGCGAGCCAACAGAGTTAGGTCAGTATGCGCCTCTTGCGAAGGACAGCTTCCAAACTCACAATGCTGCGCCGTCGGTCATATCCACCCGACGTGCGGTTGTAGAACTTGTGGTCCTCGCCCGAGAAGATCATCCCATTGACCCTCGTTATGGAGAGATACTGGAGCCTCTGGAGGCCCCTCCCTGACGGCTCGAGGAGTGCTGGCATCCAGTAGTCCTCAGAGTATACGTCCAAACCGAGGACAACCGGTTGCGCGTAGTGGAGGAAATTGGGAGTCAACTGGTCGTCGCCATCAAGGTCACCAACACGGAGGACACGAGCCGGGGAGACTAGATTCAGCGATGTGCGATGGAGCTCCAGGATGTCGATGCTCTGCCACACAAAAGGTTGTGAACTGGCCGGTTCCGTAGGGCTGCGTCCGAACCGCGTGGCCTGTATGGACAGCAGTAAGACATGCGGGAATGCATGGGAGAGCGAGGCGACAGGAGGGTACACGCGCCAGTTGCTCAGCTCCAGCGTGTGTACGCGGTCCCAAGCATCCCCGTTGGGCGGAGGAAGTGCGCCCCTCGAGCTAACCAGTCGGAAGACTTCCAGCGTCCCGCTGTGCGGTCGCAGGCAGTCAAAGACGAAGGGATGGTCCACGTCCTCGAGGAAGATCTCTCGCGGCCGTGATGTCATGCGCGCAAGCAGTGGTGTTGTATGTGCATCGACATCTTGTAGCTTCAGGTACTCGAGCTTCTCGTATCCTGCGACCACTTCGACCAGCGCAGGAAAGTGTTTCAAAGTGGTCCCGGTCCTTGCGATTGCGAGTTCTCGAAGATTTGTAAGGCACCGCATGGCTTCTTCGAGCAAGGGCAAGTGCTCTAGCCCGCGTTGACTGAAGATAACACAGTGTAGCGTGAGGGACTTGATGTGGTGGCCGCACACATCGGCATCCTTCAAGACGAGGGAGGTGAAAGAGGTTACTCGCTGAATGGCGGCGTTGGGGTTCCAATACGCAGCGTCATCCCTCTGACCCAAACTAACACGAGACAGCACGCTTGGCATCGCGAGGTTGTGGGCAGCCCGGTTTACCCTGGCGAGCTGCGTGGCGTCGCGCTGGGTGAGGAGCTCGAGGATAGGCAGCAGGACGTCTCGACGAAGTGCCAACAGGTTCATCGGGAGGGCTGAAGTGAGACGATGGTTCCCCCGAACAACCTGAGCGTAGAAGAGGATGCAAAATCAGATGGAATCGGAGCAAGAACTTGGTACTAAAGAACATACAAATATTACGCTCTTTAATCACGTATACCGAGTTTGATATGAGGCTTACGGCCTAATGCTTGGAGATAGCCAGCCGTTTTGTAGCGCGTTTTGTGATGACGACGGTGGTGGTGGTGGTAGTTACAGTAAGTTGAACGAAGGGGACTAGGCCACAAAAGTCCACTTCGCCTGATGACGTCACCTTGACACTCCACGCAGCGCGATGAGAGCTACGCGTAGATAAGTACCATTCACACTCATCGATACTCGTCGCTAGAATACATGGTGCTAGTGCTACTTGACATAGTCCCCGTAGTGGGTCGCATCAATACAACTTCGCTCGCCCAGCCAGCGCAGGGCCGGCGACGACGTGCGCCACGTTGAGCACCGTCAGGTGCGGGTCGTGCGGGTGGTCGTCGGTGACGAGTACAAAGGTTGTATCATTGGTGGTGGTAGTGGTAATGGTCAACGGCGAGGAGCCTGAGGAGGGCCGATTGGTCGCGTTGGCGTCAATGTCATGCCAAAGATGCATGAGGCGCCCAGAATCGGGACGAGAGGAGCGAGGAGAACGGAACTCCCAGGTCCCAGTACTTGTGGCCCGGCAAATAGTAAAGCTCAGGGTTGATGGCACACGAACTCGTCGGGACTAGAACACCTGAGTGTCAGTAATATCCTTGCCACAAGGTGCAGAATTCGGAGCTCACCATAATTACACTGCTTGCAGACGTACGTCCCGCTGCTGTGGACGTCTGAGTCTTCCAGTAGGGCCTATACCGGGAGGCTTTCAACGTCGATAGCGATAGGCACAGTTTTTGGATCGCTCGTGGTATCTGATGGTAGCTTGCGTTCCATGGCTATCTCCGTCGACTTCTTCTGCAGGAACTCCATGGGGATATCCGCATCCGTCACGTAGTCTGTCTGGCCCTGGTAGCTGATGGTAGTGGTGAAGAGCATGCCGGACTTCCTTGTCCATGCTCTCCGAGAGAGGACGCGCGAGGTGATCATGAGGGGAGAGATGAACTAGATGTGCGCAAACGGGTGAGTTCTCTTCGCACCGTCCGTAAGCTATGAGACATTTACTTACCGTGAACATGGAGTAGAAGGAGAACGCATACGCGACGTCAGACCCCATCGCGAACGTGATAAGGTATGCAACGCTGAAGACCGTGAACGGGAGCGCCGACTCGACGACTATCGCGAGTGCGCCGGTATAGACCTTTGTGTCCGCAGCACCATATGCGCGCATGGATCGCCCGACGTATACGATGCGCCCGCAGATGAGCGAGGTGACGAGGACGTTGAAGGCAAATGTCGACGCTGTGTAGGCAGTCACGAACATGGCTCCGATCCCGCCGAAATAGTCTCCGTCTGGCCGGCCAGACTCGTAGAGCAGCCCAACGCCGAAAGCTGAGAGGTTGGGTAAGCACACGTCGTGGCCAAAATGTAAGCAACACGGTTTACCGAGAGACGCGAGCCAGACGAGACCGGGGAGGACAATGACACGTTTGCTATTCCAGATTACGAAACAGCGGTACGTCTGGGCAGGCATCAGTGCGGATTACGAAGCTGCATAAAGTCACTCACCAACAGGATATCGCTCATGAGATTACTCATAACGCTCGCCGTCGTCCCCCACGTCTGGTACCATACAGACGCATAGGTACTCACGTACGCATCCGCGCCGCCCGGGTAGTCGGCGTGCGTGATCCACATCATCTCGCCAAAGTACGCTTGCGTGGTCCAATAGATGGTGTTGAGGATGAGGAGGACGGTAACGAAGCCCACCATGAACTTGTCCATAGATGTGCGCTCTGACTTGCGGATGTCGAGGATCTGCCTGACCGTCTGGATGTACAGTAGCAGGGCCATACCTGGGTAGGGTATCAGGAGATGTGAGGAGCAGCAATGAAGAATAACTACGCACCGTATAGCATGGCGTTTATGACGTTCACAATGTAGTACGCGTGTTGGAACAACGAACCAGCCATCTTCAACTTGTGAGTTGTGGGGAGGGCACTGCTCTCGCGCAAGTGTATATATACAAGGTTGGCGAGGACTAGGTGAGCAACCGCACTAAGCCTTCCGCAGCTTCGGAGATCGCGGATCCCACACTATACGAACCGGCACCGCGTTCAACTCCGAACACTTCACGGTGTTTTGGTGAACGCATGGGGCTTGGGACATATCGCGCGCACGTCATTCCTGTAAAATAGCAAATGAGAGCCAACCACCAGCTCTGGGCGTGCACCGCCAGATACCGGCTGTAGCTCTCTCCGACATATCGATTGCGGTTGCAGTGGGATGTATGGGCATGAGACCCCGCTTCGAAGACAGGCTGCATATGACAGAAGTCCAGCGCGGGCGCACCTAGTGCGGTGTCACGAGAAGGAGAAGAAAATTAACTGATGCCGGTGAATTACTCACCGGGATTGTCGCCGCCCGAGATCCTCGATATATGACTGCAAGGCACAGTCATTAGACTCGCTCCGGGGCACTGCTCAAGCGGTGCTATGAACTCATCATAGCCAATCGCGAACGTCAGACTTTCTTACGCGACGAAATGGAGCACTCGAGGACCGTTTCCTTGAACCGCCAGCCTCGAGACGCTCGATGACAATTGCAAAAGACTGTTTTGGCCACCCTAACTTCCAGCCCTTCTACCGGCGCCGGCCCTGAGGTTCGGACTCGATTCGGACTAGCGTGAAATCACTGTGAATGAAATAACAACCATACACCCTCCCAAGTAAGACCGACCATGAGGCACCGGAGATCCCGAACCCGTGCCGAAATCGGGAATATGCCTTGGTAGAACAAGAGCCCCATACACCAAAAGCCGACGTCCAAAATGCGAACTGAAGGATTGTGATGGAGTCATTGTCGTTTCCAGCCTTCCAGCTAGCGCCGGCTTGAAGATCGGGAGACTCTGAGCGATCTTAACTTGCTGCGCTCTCAAAGCTCGTTGAGAGGCAAGTTGACAACGTGGCATTGGACCTTATGTCGCCTGGAATGAGCGATCGTCAGCTCCCGAAAGGTGTTGGACGATACAAAGAGACACGCACATACTCCCCTTAGAAGTTCGTACTCTTTTGGTTCAAAGGGAGCTTGGAGAGCTCTGCGAAGAGACGAAACGTCAGCCAACAGTTTTGTTCTTCTTTCATAGACCAAGCCACACACCATACAAAAGTCCGGAGGAGGGACATTGAGGCGAGAGAATTTGACGAGCACCTCCAGCTCGAGCCTCCTTTGACCCAGCCATAGTAGTCAGCGATCGTCACCACTCTCCTCGATACCATGGACGCACATCCCCAGATGCCAAACGCCACCACAGCGCCCTTCCGTCCCGCCGATTTGCCTCCAATGGTGACAGTGGTGGATACCCAAGGCGAGACCCTCCGCGACATCTACATGGAGGACATCATAAAGCGGTTCCCGAACTTCAAGCCTCGCGACGACGTCGACATCTGGCTGCTCGGCCCGGGCAACCTCTACAATGGGCCTGAGGAGGGCATACGCGCATGGATCGACAATAAGCTCGCGATGCACGTCTCCCACATGGGCAGCGAGGAGACGGTGCGCAGGGTCGCCAGCGAGTTCCTCAGCCCTGTCACCGAGGTCACTGGGGTGTGTGTTCAGTTTCCTTTCACGTGAGATACGCGACGAATGTACTTACGAATCGCATAGCGCAAGCCTAATCCAGGCATGGAGGGCCCACCTATCTTCGTCTGCGCCATCCCCAACAGCGAGTACTCCATGCGCCTTTTCCCCGGGGCCTTCAAAACGCGAGAGTACTGCCTGGACTTCGTCAAGTCCGACACCGGCGAGCCCGAGAATTCGCCCTTCGAGTTCGAGCTGTGGGCGTTGCTTGGTCCCTCATTGTACCCGTACTCCATGCGGTTGTTGTCGCTGGAGCAGTCGTCCGGAATCAGGCCTGAGGACATCGTGCCAGGTGCAGAGACGTTCGTCCTGAGGGATGGCATGGTGTGTCTCTTGAAGCGTCCGGGGCACCGCACTGTGCGGTTCAAGGTTCCCGTCCGCGTGAAGGAGACTGCGAGCGCAGGGGAGGCTCGCGGTTGATGATGGATCGCCCCGAGGTTGAGCGTAGTTGCGCTCCCCACGTCCTCGTTGTCCTAGTTGCTGTTCATTTTCTATATCCTGTATGTCTTCTGTCTTCCTTCAGAAAATGTGTATGCTATCAGCGGGGATTAGACTCATGAAGATCCATTCATACCTAGAGAAATGGGCGCTTCTCAACAAGTCGGTGGTAAGCGTCCGAACTTCACGTCACTGACGCATCCCAAACGTGAACGTCGCGTGAAAGCTGAACGTTTGAACAGTAAGCGGTATCCACATACACTACTATCTGCGTCTGAATGATCAAGTCTGCAGCCCCGAAGTCCCTTGGACATGGCACCGGTGGGAACTCGGAACACGTCTGCACAGAAGAGAAGTCAGCACTTCCCCATATCTCAATGCACGAACCCAACAAGTGAACTCACCTGAACGCATAAACAGAACCCAATTACACCCCGAAGCCACCGCCTCCCCTGCGCACGGACCCTACACGTGACGCGACAGGGCTAGGTTAGGCTGGGTCCTTGGGATCTTGGGAGCGTCCAGTGGCCGCCTGACGAGGTCATCTGGCCCCGCGTCCAGCCACCCACGGTGCTCGACTTGGGAACCCGCCCGTAGTACCGAGGGCTTCTGGCCGCTCCAGGTCCCCCTATATAACCTGCGGATCGTGCGCGTTCCCACCTCCACTCCTGAGTCTCTTGCGACCACTTGAGACGAACGGCGATAACCCCTCGCGTCCCGCACGCTGTAGACTGTTCGTGTTAGACAGTTAGACTCGCTCCTCCTCGCACTCTCCTCCACACCCCATATCACAAGATACCATGGCCGAGACGCAGGTGCAGCCCATCGAGATCAACGACGCGTACTTCTGTCCGCACTTCAAGGAGGTCGTAAGTAGCACCGTGTATTGCACCCGCCCAGGGCATGGCTGAGCACGACCACGACAGTGCTCCCAGTGCTCGTACGACGGGCGGGAAGAGAACGACACCTTCTTCGGGGTACGTCGTCCATATGCATGCGAGCTGAGACCCGGTGCTGATATTGTGGGCGACCTCCTGTAGTTCGACCCCATTGACCGCGAGGGCATCGAGGCTCCCGCGTCCAGCACGAACAAGGACGGCGAGTACCAGTGCAAGAAGCACGGATCGACCGGTACGTTCTGACGATCTGCTGCGTCGTGCGCACGCTGATCTTGAGCGTCGCGTCGTGTGCAGCTTGTAACCAATGTTACGGATGGAAGAAGCAGATCACCAGGGCGAGAGCTGCCGCGAAGAAGGCGAACAAGAAGTGAACGTCTCTGGGGGGTAGGAGTGAATCGGCAGATTGTATCTGGACGATGGGGTTGATCTTGAAACGGAACCATGGAAACACCTGTAAGATAGCCGTTGATGGAATTGCACTTGTACAATGCATGAGAAGTTGAGCAAGGTCAAATACTGATGGGTGGGGGGCGACACTTCCCTGATCAACGATATTTTGCGCAAGTGAGAGATATGGGAGGCACTGGAGCCCTCCCGAAGCCGGGCAGTCTTACTGAGGTTAGACGGGATGTGCTTTCGCAGACCAACACAGAGTCGCCATGAATGGATACGCTGAGGACGGAGAACTTGACGACACTTCACGTTTGACCAAGATGCTTGATGCCTGGCTGATTTAAGGACAAACCGAACACGACCGGCAGTCTATGGAGTCTGGATTGCGTGCGTACGCTGACAATTGTACAATACGACAACGTCGGAGCGACCAGGACATAGAAGGGGAGTCCAAAGGAGTGACGACAAACGTATGGTCGATGGCGAATGCGATGCAACTGTAGTCTGCGCACCTTGCATTCGGTATCGTTGCTCCCACAGAAGGGACATAGAAGGACATTCGTCCTCCCAGCGAGTATATAGATAGCTCTCCAGATGCGCCTATCAGGCTCAGACGTCTCCGCGACGTCTGAAGCTTGTCTCCCGTTTCTCCGTCGTCACCATCTCGACCCTTGAGCTGGCCTTCGGACGAACTCCGGACTGCTGATAACGTACTGCGCACAGTCGTTGATCGTCTCCCGTATACACATGAGGTATCTCTGCCATCCGAAGACTGCCGCAGGAACGCGTACAATGATCGTGTCGGCGGTCTGCCCTGTCCCGCGAGCCGCCATTCCGTGTTCGTATCCTTGATCTCCAGGAGGCCAAGCCATTGCCCTAGCGGTAGTAGGATGAAACCAGGAAGGCCGGAGGGACCTCGTGTGTGGACCATCGATTCAAAGAAGCTTTTCGGACACGTAAAACAGAGGCTGATGGTCAGCAGAGGACCAATTGCGAGCTAGGCGATTGAGCAACATGGGGAGGAAAGCGAACAGATGACAGCGTGCATCTGCCAGGATCCGGGCGAGGTGGGTAAGCAGGGGTAAGGCAGGCGCGACATGGGGCGGGAGGACAAGAACGGTCGGCGCAATTTGTCAGCCACCAGCCGCCCATTTCGTCTCTCCGTCCATAATCTCGTCATGCTGCCGCCATTTGCTTGCTATAAAGCTTACCGTGCTTCCAGCTTCATCTCAAGCATCTTGTCACCCCCCATCGCATAGTCATGTCGCCGGTCATTCTCAACGGAGAGTCCTCTCATCACGCGAACGGCACGAACGATATCCACACCATCAAGGAGCACGTCTCGCTCGATGGCTTTGGGACGCGTGCGATCCACGTAGGATCTGAGCCAAACCCGGAGACGGGCGCGGTGATTCCCTCGATTTCGCTCAGCACGACGTACAAGCAGGACGGCGTCGGAAACCACAAGGTGTGCTGATTGTACAGGATAATCTACTTCCTCAATTTGCTCACCTCGCGTTCTCGCACAGGGCTTTGAGTATTCCCGCTCAGGGAACCCCAACCGTAATGCTTTGGAGGCCACGCTCGCTGCGCTCGAGTCTGGCGGGTCGTATGGCATTGCATTCGCCTCAGGATCTTCGACTACTGCGACTGTTCTCCAATCTCTCGGCCCAGACGCCCACATTGTGAGCGTAAACGACGTCTATGGTGGAACCTTCAGATACATGACGCGCGTAGCTGCCATCAACCAAGGGCTGGAAACAACCTTTGTCGACCTCGAGGGTGCGGACGACGACACCATTCGCGCGGCGTTCCGGCACAACACCAAGCTCATCTGGATCGAATCCCCTACAAACCCCACCCTCCGTCTCATCGACATCCCGCGCATCGTTGCCCTCGCGCGCGAGGCACCCTCACAGCCCTTTGTCCTCGTCGACAACACCTTCCTCTCCCCCTTTTACTCGTCCCCGCTTGTCCTCGGGGCAGACATCGTCATGCACTCGCTCACGAAGTACGTGAACGGACACTCAGACGTAGTGATGGGTGCTCTGATCCTCCCCGCACATCACGCGGCACTGGCGGAGAAGCTCCGGTTCCTGCAGAACGCGATTGGCGCGGTTCCGAGTGCATATGACTGCTGGCTTGCACAGCGTGGCGCGAAGACACTGCACCTCCGCATGAAGGCTCACGGATCCAACGCTCTGGCGGTCGCACGCGCGCTCCAGCGGTCGCCGCATGTCGAGGAGGTTATCTACCCCGGGTTGTCAAGCCATCCGCGCAACGACCTTGCGTATCGCTCTCTGTCGTCGCAAGCGCGCACCTTCGTCGACAAGTATTTGAAGGCGAACGGGGACGACGTGGGTGGTTTCCCCTACGGCGGCATGATCTCGTTCCGCATCCGCGGAGGCGCAGATGAGGCTGAGAAGTTCCTCACGGCGACGAGGCTCTTCACCCTCGCGGAATCGCTCGGCGGCGTCGAGAGTTTGGCAGAGCTCCCGGCGAAGATGACGCACGGAAGCATCCCGCCCGCGGAGCGCGCGCTGCTCGGCATCGGCGACAACCTCATCCGCCTGTCCGTCGGAGTCGAGGAGGAGGAGGATCTCGTTGCCGACGTCGAGCAGGCCCTCGATGCTGCTGTCGCATCCTCGGCGTGAGGTTCGAGCTAGCATGAGTTGAGGACGAAGTATCCATACCCATTGTACCGACTAGACGCATATTTATTGTAGATGTAGCTGTTCTCTTGAAATGCCCATACCATAGATGATTATCTAGCTATGTATGGCTTCGAGACTATCCCCACGATGTGGTCTGCCAACAACCATCCGTGCTCGTCTGTGCCGACTTCTAGGCTCTTCTCAACCCATGCCTACGGAACGACAGCTGGTCAACAACCATCTCTCGGACTATCGATGATATGAGATACGTACCTCGAACTCAACTTCCTGCAGTTCGTTCACCAATTTATCCAGGCCCCCCGCGAGTAAACCCTCCGTCCCAATCATCTTCACGCTCTGCGCAGGAACGCCCGTCAACCTCTGCAGGATTCGAGGCATCTCCGCCGGAGTCTCATGGTGCATCGCATGGTACGGCACTGCACTCTCGTCCAGCCGCACATAGTCCCCATCGCGCGCATGCTGAGCATAGAACTCCCGCTTCGCCGCCAACCGTGTCGGGTCAGTCATCGCGAGGGCGCGGTAGTGCGCCCACCGGCTGACGAACGCACAGAAGAGCACACCTCCGCCATCGGCGCGGACCATCGACCATGCGTCCCGGATCGCGGCGTTGCGCAGAGGCTCGGACATGATATGGTAGAGCGGACCAAGGAGGAGGACTGCATCGAACGTTTCGCGCTCGTCGGCGAGCTCCGGGATGGACGAGAGCGCAGTGGCGTCCCCTTGGAGGATGCGTGCGGGGCGGGAGGTCAAGGGAAGGGCCGCGGCGCGGGTGCGCGCTAGGTCGAGGAGCCCGGAGGAGAGGTCGACTAGGGTCACGGTGTGGCCGCGCCCGGCCAACGCGAACGTGTAAGGACCTGGCATGAAGTTCGGCGACTTGTCAAAGTTCACAGCCTTGGGGGTTATTGGAGTTCTTGCACCTACCTGTGGCTCCTCCGATGTCCAAGATCTTCAACCCGGGGCGATCAGGGAGCCGCGCCAGGATAGTTCGCAACATCACTTCGAACTCAACTCTATGTGCACGCAGACGGCCGTCCTCAAGGTCTGGGTTCGTGTTGTACCAGTGAGCAGTAGCGGCATTCAACTGTTTGGGGTTAGAAGTGGACATCGTGCTCACGGAAGTCAAGATCTGTTCCTTGTCGCTGGCAGCATGAACACTCGCAGTAAGTATAAGTATCCAGACTCTAGCTTGCTTGTTCGTCGGGGTCCGTTGCTGAGAGCTCGGCATGTCAAGTCGCTCGGCTTGCCGGATCCGCTTTTGACTCGAGTAGGGCGGTATCGGGGTCTATAGCGGAAATGCCTCCATGTTCTTGGCGTACTACAGCTGATGTACCGCGTTGCTGGAAGATATCAGTACATTCTGATGAACCTTCACTTAGTGCTCAAGCCCCATGTGTTACCTGAGAACAACAAGGCCTGTCAACTATCCCGGTCAAGTCGGAATGACTCACGAGCGTTGCTATTTGTGCGACAGCCTGAGGCACGTCGGACGTTGCGCATCAATATTGTCGAGCGAGCCGGAAGACGGATAGTAAATGAAGCAACGTGGTATGTATCACTGTGCCGGGACACAAGGCCCGCCGAGCCTGTCAACATGTGAATGGTTTGCCAACAAGCCCCTGGCTGTATGCATCTGCGATGAGCTACAGAATTGTCTGGAGTCAGCCACTCCCTCCACTACTGCACAATGAAAGTATATGGCACCTCACCTTGATAGAGACATACGTCCCCACGACACACATGAACGCGCCTGCTAGCACCGTCAGCACGGCAAGCGTGGTGCCAAACCATCGTCTCCTGATAGCGCCCAGACCACCCTTGAGATAGAACGTGTCGTGCAGCCAGAAAAATCCCGCCACGCCGTACGTGTACCACGACGCAAAGAGCGAGGCGGTGATGCCCGTGAGGTACGAGAAGATTGGGACGGCGCTGGCGAGAATGAAGGCGATCGCGACGGACGCGAAGCAGAGAAAGACCCATGTCGACCACCCAAGGACCGTGTGCGAGTGGATGTGGCGGGTTTTCCGGAATAAGCGAACGAAGAGGAGCTTGGCGGCGAAGTGCGTGTAGAGTGCGCCGGTTCTGCATGCAGGGGTGAGTTGGGATCCGGGGAAACATTGGGCTACCATGTGACGCACATGAGGAAGTTCACCATCCCGAAAGCAAAGCTGATTTTGGCCCAGACAGGCGGGAGGGAGAAGAGCGCCGGAGCTGCAACACTGCTTCCGATGTACACGTAGACCACGACGCTGAACACGGCATAGAAGGTGGTGGAAAAGCCTTGCAATACCCAGGCAGCCTAGACTGACTTGGTCAATGTAACAAGCATAACGCGGAGGTATCGCTTGCCTTCATGGCGTCCTGAGGTCGTCGCATCTCGGAGATGAGCACAAAAAACCTTTACAAACATGAGCACAATGTCTGAGGGAGCGACAACGGGACCTACACGAAGTGCCCTATGAAAGAGGAAACTTGACGGTCAGCGAATTTCAAAGCAATGCGGTGATGACCGTTACGAACCTGCATATGCAAAAACCTACGTAGTCACGCCCGACATCAGTTTCCGTACTCAGGTCTGACATTAGACATACCGGACCAGTGATAGCCAGAAAGGCTTCGTAAAAGTTGGACGGCAGGGCGGCCTGGATTATACGATTTGGAACCGGGTTTGCTCCAGCGCCGATCATGGCAAGGACGCCACAGAGAGCGATGGTAACGGCACTAACCAATGCGAGCCAACTCAGACGGCTGAATGTCCGCGGCAACGCAAGGAGGAAGGTAGCAATCGCAAAGATTACAAGTAAGACAGTTGCGCATAGACCGTTGTTGGATAACGTCGACAACGCTTGCTGGCCCGAAAGAATAAGCGCACCCTGGGAGTTGCAGCGTCAGTGAAGAGTTGTGCGCCGCTTGGATTGTTACTCACCACGCCGAAGATGGCGAAGATGATCGAACCTGCGGCGAAAATTTCGCGCCCAACTGGTCCGAAGAGGATGTAACCCGCGTCACCTGAAAGGAATGGTCATTCATAGACGATTATTAATCGTGGAGCGC
The DNA here is from genome assembly GCF_003813185.1 of Lentinus tigrinus ALCF2SS1-7. NCBI lineage: Eukaryota > Fungi > Basidiomycota > Agaricomycetes > Polyporales > Polyporaceae > Lentinus > Lentinus tigrinus. The sequence goes on along the minus strand of NW_027137913.1, from coordinate 1,115,895 downwards.
ATACCCATGTTGTGCACTTCCGGGTGATTCATCTTGAAATCCACCAACAGTTTGGCGGTGTACAGTGCAAAGATCCCAAGGAAGATAGTCAGGATTAGCGACGGCACGATGCCTATCATCCAGATGTTGAATGAGTGATCTTCTGCGCATGTGTAAGGTAAGGTCAGGGCTTACCGACAATGGCAACAGCATTGGGCAATGTGAGTAAGCCGGTACTGACGATCTCAGCGATCATTAGGGCGCTGACAAGCTGAGAAAGGTATGCCGTGTGAGTGACGCCTCGATGGTAACATGGAGTCGACTTACCTGCCAGCTCAGAGTCTTGTACTTGATCTCATGTTCTTCTTCGTTGCCGAAGACATCGACGATTGTCTCCGTCTCTACCTTCTCCAGAGAGCCCTCGCCCGCTTCGATGAACGAGGATCTGTTGATATCACCTTCACGGCCGGACATCGCCTGAGCTTAGCAGCAACTGGGCGCGGCCGAATAGCCGCGAGGATTCTGGTGACAGTACTTATAGTAGATCCCGGGTCGGTCCCTGCCTCCGGTTGCTCAGTGGCTCTCGGGATTATGTAGCTTCTGAAGCGCTTGTCGGTGCACTCAGCTTGGAGCCCCAACAACGAGCTGATGGATTTCGAAACACATCCTTCGCTTGTTCCAGAAGTAACTTCCGGCAACCGGGGTGGGTGTTCTTGTTACTACCCTCCAGGCGAGCCTGAGTGTCACGCAGTACCAGTGAGAAGTACTGATCTCGCCAACATTGCTTCGACTCACTGATTCATTCGTGACCTGCGGCTTTGACATGGCATAGATAGGGCATGCTGAGAAACCCGAGCAGGAGAGAGTCTATTGGTGATTGGGTGGCTAAGCGCTCCATTCAAATCTATTTGAGTCTGCTTCTAGTGGCGGCTATGACGAGAGCCTAGAGGGTAACGCTCTCAGAGAGTTAGCGAGTTCGAGTCGGTGGCGCTGGGTGGGGACAAAAATTGCAACGCCAGGGTGGAAGCGATCGTCGAACGGAAGAGCTCACAAGCTGGTGCGTGGGCGCGGAGGTCGAAAAAGAAAACAATGTCCCAGGGAGGATTCGAGCCTCCGCCTTCACGGTCTTGTGAATCCACAACGTGATGATCTAACCACTAATCGACAAGGACCGGAAGTCAAACTGGTCTCTTATATATATGGACTAAAAGCTCAGAGTTGAAACGTGACACCTTCCACGAGCTACCTTGGTTATACTCGAGCATCTCACGTCCCCAGTCAGATGCCGGTTCCAGTTGTCGAGGACGAACAAATGGTTCAACGCCGTGGCTTCCTTCCATGTTCTCCGCGATGTCACCTTACGCAAATTAAAGGATACATCAAGCTACCTCCGGGCGAGAGTTCTCAGACCACTTGGGACTCAGTGGTCTATGTAAACAGGCAGAATACTCTCGTGTTGTTCAATCTGGGTCTCTGTGCGGACCGAATTTGCTGGCTCGTGCTCAGGCGGATGCCTTCGTTCACCGGCATGGAGAGCGGTCCCGGGATGTCGCGGACCTGAAAACCTCGCTGGACTGGATAAACTCGGAAAGCTCTCGTTGGGGTCATCTCGCGGATGCGCAGTCGTCCGTCTGAGATTGTATTATCGCGAACGAACGTGCCGCAGCAATCAGACCCCACGCAAAGACGCTGAAGAGATTGACCATCCACCGGGTGACACTCGAGTCCAAGAATTCTGCCTGGCCTCGTGCGAATCCAACCTTCGATACAGGGAAGTCTTTGATACCTGCCGACGTTATACTTGCAGATACTATGATAGAACTAAACAGAAAAGAACAAACGTCACCAAAATTCTCCGGAATGCTAGTACCATCCGCACAAGATGAGATCCAAAACTTAAGGAGTTAGTATCGTCCGTCCTTCAGCATTCTCCCGCTTAAGCATGAGTATCCACCTTCCGGAAGAATGACCCTCCAAATTCCAATGCACCGCACTGCACGCCGCCCTCCATAACCTGACCTAGCACGCGCTCCTCCACGACCGTCCACCGCCCTCCCGGCCACCTCCTCGCCAACGCCGTAACCCGGACCCTCGCTCGGAAGCTCTCATGCGCATATCCCGGCTCGTGCCCGCCCCGCAGCGGGGCGGCCATCTCCATGAAGGTATCTGGAGGGGCTTCAATCGCCAGCTCGAGCTTCCGCCTCCAGCTGGACACGCACAGCTCGACCTTGCCTTGGGAGCTGTCGTGCCGCACGCGCAAGAACGGTGCGAGGCGGCCGAGCGCGACTGCGAACGGCGGGCGGAAGTCCCAGTCGTGACATGCGGGCGAGCGGTACCCGATGAGATACGCCTGGACGCCAGGGAAGGCCTTGCCCCCAGCGAGGCACAGCGTCCGCTCGCCACCAGCGTTCTCCCTATCCCTATCCCCTCGGCTTTTGGGGCCCTTGCCAAACTCGCCATTCAGACCCCAGGGATCCGCGCCGCCGCCTCGGGTGGCATCGGTGGGGGAGTCTGAGAACGCTTGCGCCCAGATCCATCCTCTCGGGAAGCTCCCGCCCCAGTTCTTTTCGACGTGCGCGCGACCCTCGCCGTACACCTTGCTTGCGCCGAGCCCGCGGCCGTGCTCGACCGCATACGTCGCGCGCGAGCGTGTCGAGCGGACATGCCAGTTGAGCGGGAGGAGCCACGAGAGGTGCATCATGCCGCCCATCGGGCCATCGCGCGGCTGAGAGGGAGAGGGAGACCACGGCGTATGGGCATCGAGGACGAGGTGCACGCGGAGGTGCTTTTCGGGCACGATAATGGAGTATTCGATCGAGTCCGGCGTGACCGCCATGTGTCCGACGCCTGGGGCGGTGATGGTGAAGGGGACGTGCCCACCGCGCTGGGCGGGCTTGCCCGTAACGACGTCTATCTTGTCTGGGAAGAAGTCGTACTTGAACGCGGCGAGCGGGGAGGGCGAGAATGATGAGCGCGAGGTTCCGCTGGGTGAGCGCTGCGGTGACATGGACTCCGCGCTAGGCTCGGCTTTGAGAGTGTGGCTCTTGCGCGAGGATAGGGTATCTGCCGGGGTCGGGGGCCGCTGTAGGTATTGCGTTGGGCCGGCTCCGGATGCTGAGGATGGGGTATACGAGACATGGACGTAGTTGCTGCGTTTTTTCGCGTGTTTGACCCAACAGAAGATGAGGGCGATATTCCCGCCATCCTCGAGCTGTGTACGGGTGTAGTACCCCTCAAACTTGCGGGACTTGTGGGGAGCGAAGTGGTCGCGCTGGAAGAACATGTTGTAAAGAGTGTGGGACGACCGTGACTGGTCCTAGTTACTGCGGCCGCGTCAACGTGAGGGATTTAGAGCGATAGTTTTGGGACTCACGTAGAGTGTGTACAGTAGCACGAAAGAGCGGGACGTAGAGGGGATGGGACGTGGCGCAGGGACTAGCGGTCTATAAGACTCTGCTGCTAGACCTTCCCTGCACTTTGCTCCCGCTTCGATGACGACATCCATGTGTCGTGACTCCGAAACAGCAAACCACCCTGCCCGATCGAGCAGCATTCCGAGTAGTGGTGTATTGACGCGCCCTCCGACTTACGTTCCCCGTCCACGCGCACAGTCAACGCTTCTGCAGACCAGTAGCTGTTCAGTAGCTAATCGCACGCCTTGACGACCAGGGACAAGTCGCGAAGAGTTGACCGTCGAGAGGTAGCATGCAGCGCGACAGCCTTCATGTCGGACACGGTTACCGATATTCGTCGGAGACGCAACGAGCACAAAATAGCGGGATTCACTTCATCTATCCTGGTTGGTAATGATACGAGCAACGCATGAGAATCCAAGGCCCGGAGCCGCACCGTGTCTGTGTGCTCGGATAGTGTAACCCTGCAATCGCGACGCGTTTGGGCTAATCGGCATTGTTGGTCGGCTCCTTGTACCCGGTCCGGCGTAACAGGATGACAGCTGCTAGGTGCTGAGCAACACCCTCCAACTTTCTGCGTCGCAGTAGCTTTCAGGGTTATCGGCTGATACTGAAAGGAATAAGTACTGTCGCTCAAGGAAGACGCGTACAACGTACCAAATTGCTAATCTAAACCAACTCATCTCCGACGCCCTCCGCCATGCCCCGCCAACGGCCCAAGCTCGAGCTCAATCTGCGCCACGAGCCCTCCTTGTCCCTGCCCGTGATCCGGGGACGCAAGCCGGGGTATGTCGTAGCTGGCGAAGTGATCGAACGTGAGTGCGCTCCGGCGCGTGAACTCGTCGACGGTGAGATTCGAGAGCCGCGCCGCGACTTTGCGCAGGTTTAGGAGGACGCGAGCGCAGAGCGTGCTATGCACGATGCGGAGGGGACTGCAGTATCAGGAAGCAGCCAGGGGTCAGCGCAGAAGAGGACAAGAGCAGAGATGCGCATTCACAGTTGCATGACAGAAGATACTGCTTGCTAGATTGTGGAGGCTGTGGGATTAGCGGGAGGATATGGGGAAAGAGATCAAGATACCTACAGGTGCAACGAGCATGAAGCAGAGGTTACTAATGGATGCAGCTAGGAATATGTGTGTTTAGTAACAGTAATCGTCGCGATCAGTCGGGTGACGCACAGAGCATGACGAAGTAGAACAACGTTCCTACGTTCACATTGTAAGTATATAGGAGGTGTAAGCATGCATACCGACTCACCATCACGATACATCGTGTTGACCAGTATTGAACGCGATGTATGTCGGACTGCATCCAAACGACACGCGGTAAGGACATTGTAGGTAGACATATCCAGCCCGAAGGGCTCTTACATGATGTCTGCCATCGCTTGTAGACGGTCAAGACGACGACAACTAAAACGCGTGCATATATGGTCAGAAGATGTCCTCGGGCAGACATGCAATTACTCTCACCTGTCTCGGAGATGAGGATCCCGAAGAAGAAGACCCATCCGGGACGGTTCCCGATGCTCGGAACACAGCCGGTGACCTTGAGAACGTCTTTGCTGGGATCTGTCCACACATTGAAAGGGTCAGCACATGATCGAGCAGGCAATAGTGGCAACCCACACTGTATATGGTCGAGGAACCCGTTTGCAACTATGAGTGATGGCACCTGCGCAAGGGAATGCCTGAGGACACCCATCACATTACACGAAAGAGCAGAGGGCTTACCATCATACCGAGTGAGAGGACGACCATGAGCCCGATGACCTTGCGCTCAAAGTTGTACAGAGCCAGAGTTCGTCCCATCAGTATGACTGTGGAGGTGCTTGTGGTGAGGATCGTATCCGCGAGACATACGATGAGTGGGGACGCACACTCGGAGAAGAAAGCTCCAGCTGCATACACGTCTGTGCGAGAGCGTACGTTGAGCACCTTACCGAGACGACTATCGGGAAGGACTCACAAGAGATGATCTCATACTGTACTGAACAAGACTATACCGGACGGAACAGACGAGCCGTTAGCGAAAGTCAAAGGCGCAAGAGTCACGACAATATGCGCACTTCGGGATCTGTAGTGAGCAGCATAGCTGAGGACCGAGCACGATCGGAGTCAGCTCCATTCAGATAGAACTCAAACAAGTACTCACTTGTGAGCTGCAAAGTCGTATCTATCACAGGAGAGTACCGGTTCACCATGTAGATGAACTTCATAACGCTGAAGCGCGACGGCCATATGTACGTGATCTGCGCGAGAGCAGGTATGAGCGAATGCGACCCTTCCCCACAGGAATTACCGCAGTGATCGCACCTCATCGTCCAGCCCTTGAATAATCTCTGACAACTAGCACGCATTAAATCAGCCATCGCAACAACCGCATACAATGAAGGTTTAGCTCACCAGAAAGGCCATAGACGCCACTGCACGCATATAACGTTCGTTACCTCACAACATAGAGAGTCCATGCCGACAGTAAACATACCTCCCGAGTTCTACGAGGATCAAAGATATACATGAATTCGAGGCAAGTTAGCGGAACTTGTAGCACGTACCTTCACCAGCCGCAGGAGATGCAAGTTGCGGTCCGGATCGTCCAAGACACTCTCCAGCCCCCTGCGATGAGGCATATGCGCAAGCGCGGGCTGAGTCGCTGACTGAGGAGAACGAGGTCCTGAGTTTGTCGTCTATTCGTCACCGGTTACCGAGAAAGCTTCGAATTGCGAAACCCAGAAAGTGTCCCCAGCAAGGTGTGTTGCGCGTGAAGTCGACGGGCAAACGTAGACAGCATATGCCTCTACTGTCTACGCAGCCCTGACGGTACGGTGAAGAGAGACGAGGGGAAGCAGCGGATCGGAGGCGACGTCGGTGCGTCGCGATGCGGGGAAGAGCAAGGGAAAGAGCGCGACAGCGCGCCCATCCCCAACCGTTGAGCTCGTTGATATGCGAACGCGGTCTAGCCCGTTGTCGTCTGACCATGTCCCAATTCTGACTGGTGTCGGGTCCTGTCCGACATGAGACTAGCAACGCGGAGATGTTAGATGATGGAGCGTTTCAGAGCGTGTCGTGTTCGAAGCAGAAGACAAGAAACGTCATTGGCGCCCGTTTAGCCTCGCGAATCAAGGGACGCACTCCGTTCGATCCCCCGCGATGATATTTTGCTACATACGAGACAAGCCGATATGCATGTCGAGTACATATGTAATACGCCTAGTAAATGACCTCACTAGTAAGTATCAAGAGGTGGGCATGACACCGGTGTGGGGAACTTGGGTGGAAGACAAGGCCTTGGGCGGGACAAACACCCACGATGATCGACCCCGACAAGCTCGAACAGTTTCTGATGCCACGGGCACTAGATTGGAGGCCGGGCCTGCAAGTAGGAAGGCGACCGGGCTTGTCGGATTTCGACGGACGGGGACGCCTCTAAGTCTCCCAACGAAATTTCCTGGTCACAGCCAGAAGGGCTACTAGCCATAGTCATAGCCAAGCGCGTCGGGTCGCAATTCAAAGGGGGTAGCAGCCGTCTGACCCGATTCGAAGCCCATGACGTTGAACATCACGCACGACTCGATGCTGAGGCTGACGCGCGAGGACTTCAAGGCCGCTTTCCGAAGGTTGAAGAGAACGCGCGAGCAGAGAGTGCTGTGAATAACGCGCAGAGGGCTGCGATGAAAAGCGTATGTCAGGAGATATCGAACCGTATCAGGTTGAGTGAGCCCTCACAGTTGTATGACGGCGGAGGCAGAGGCCTACGAGAATAGTACATGGTGAGTAATGAGAAACCCGGAAGCTTAGGGTGCACTCACCGGGGCAGCGACCATGCAGCAGAGGTTTGCGATCGAGAAGGCTAGCATGATTGCGTAGAAGAACAAGCCTGTCGTTGGTATTGAACTCTTTAGTGAGACCGGTACGGTACAAAGTGAACACCATACATACCATCTCGATACATCGTGTCCATTACCGGGCCCTCGTTTCGAACACCAGCTGTTGCTCAGCAAGTCAGCAACGTCTGTTCCGTGGCTGAAGATGCACATGCGCTCACTCCGCATCTGGAGATGTCTGAGCATGGTCATGGCTACAAGTGCTGCACGGGACATGAGCATTTCGATACTGGCATGCAAGCAGTATATACCATGACGTACTGGTTTCCATGATCAACACCGCGACGAAGAGGGTCCAGCCTTCCTTATCGGAGATGCCGATGACACAACCGGTTACCGCGATGAGGTCATCATCCGGATCTGTATGAACAAGGCCGCGTCAAGATGGAGCTTTCCAAGACCTGGTCCACGCCAGAAATACCGACATTGAATATGCTGCACATATTGCACCATAGTAGCCACAACAGTCGCCTGTTCAATGGGGTGAGTAACCATATCTGAGGGATACATGAGCTACGAGCAAAGCGGGGACTCACCAAGGCACCTCCTGTTACGAATGCCGTGATGGCGACTATGACTTTGTCGAAGTTCCATATCGCTAGAGTCCGAACGATGATGATAGCTATACGAAAAGATAGTCAGCATCATATTCAGAGGCGCGTTGAAGCATCGTGACCATGGACGTACCTTCCGATGCAAACATACCGAGCGTGAAGAAGCATATGGCGGTGATCCAGACTCCCCGGCATACCTTCAGACCATCATCATATCATCAGTGACTCCGATTATACGTAGAGTTATAGCGCAGCCAACATACCTCGGTGGAGCGTGCGCCGAGCACTACTGTGAGAGTATCAGCAAGTTCACTTATGCGTAAGGGCAGAGGGAAGGCTTACAGTAGTTGATAAGGGTTGCATCCACAAAAGGTGAATAGCGGTTGATCAGAAAGATGGCTTTCATGAAATTCATGCGCGAAGGCCACATCAGTGCGACCTAGCAGCCGGTCGGGTCTATCGTCACGTATACTCATGAACCTGTACAGAAATCCGCCTTACCTCATCGTCCAAAGTCGCCGCGACATCCATGATCTGCCACCCAAACCAGTTCAGGTTGCACTTCTCGACCACAGAGCATACACGACGTGAGCTCACCAGGTACGTCAAGGCTGCTACTGTCGGTCGCGCGTGACGAGGTCCAGTCAGCGTATGCAGGTCAGCGTTTTAACTAGACCAGACATACGAGAAGTATCCTAAAGGGACAGTCAGGACTTCAGTGCGATCGTGATACGAGTGTTCAGAACATGGCACCTTGGTCAAGTTCAACAAGTACATCGAGTCCGGGATGGCATCTCGGAGTAGCTGCGGCGTGTTCGACATGCCGATGGACAGGATTTCGTCAAGTTATCAGGACATTCAACTTCCGGCTTCGTATTTGGCTGTGGAGAACTGCAGACACCCAGCAGGCCTGCAGGAGGAGGGAATCATAAAGAGAGCGCAGAGCATTGTGGGGTGCGACACGCACCTTAAGATCCTATTCAAGCGCGCATTGCACATTGCACACGACGTCGCTCGCCACCATTTGAATTGAGATGCCTTCTCGAAGCGTCGCCGGCCCATGGGCGGAGGGTCTGAGATCTGAACACCGGAGCGCGCTGATTCCGAGGTGCATCGCATCGTGCCTATGCCGGGTCAAGCTCCTCGGACGACGGTCAAGGTGCTACTGCACTATGCTGTAGCGTCACTTCTTGGGTTGGAGTTAGGTGCGAAACACATACTTTTGTGGATGCGTGCGCAAAAGGGTGGAGTGGTATGGAGGTTCTCTGGTGTTTCTTCGCTGGCGCAGGAAGCCACAGTCGGATCTCCATGCCGGCATGGCGCGCTGTGGCGAGAAAGCATCAGCGGCGGGTTTCAGTTTTTGACAATTGACCTCGGACGCAGTAGTCGGTGGGAGCGGACGTGAAGGATGTTACAATTATCCTCTACTTACTTACATAGGCGTGGAAAGCTGGACTTCTTTCCGGGAGAGTGCGCACTTCCTGAGCAGGTTGAACGGCGCAAATCTGGGGTCAAAGAGGCTGTGTAATTTGTCTGAACACCGCGTGCGGATGGTAAGGTACAGCAAGTGTCTTGGTAGGCTCGTCCCCGATATCCGTTTCGGTGCCAGCACAGCACCCGACTAGCGCTTGCGTCCGCATCTGGCTGGCGGACGTGTTGCAATTGGACTTCATGTAAGTAGAATACCGTCTGTGCCAACCTCTGTGAGTACTCTTCTAGTAATCTGACCGGCCTTCGTCTTGCTCATTCACGCGGCTGTCCAACTGATGCTTCATCTCAGCTGTGGAATTTGTTCTCCAAATGAACGTACTCGAACTTCCTCAAGACGTCTTGCTACCGATCCTCGAGCTCCTCTCACAGCACGACACTGCGCAGCTCGCCAGGGCTAGTTGGGCTGCCCACGCTCTCGCGATGCCGCGCGTGCTATCAAATGTAGAGCTAGGCACGGAGCCCCTTGCTCCTCCGCGGAAGGAACTTCCAGGGCGTTTGCCCCAAGTGGTCTCCTTTACTTCGCTCGTCCTGAGAAATCCCGATGTCTATGCCCACCATATCAAGTCGCTCGCACTGCATATGGACGCTATTGACCCACGGTCTGAGGGCGATGTCGCGTATATACCATCGTTAGTGGAAGTCATACGGCACACCTCGAATTTGCGCAAGCTGGTGATAACCCGCACCGAATCCCTTTTGGAGCTCTCCTCGACATTGTTCGACGTCATCGCGAGCCATGACGGGCTCCGGGCCCTCAAGCTGGGATACTTCGGCAAAAAAGCTCTATCTCTTCTTGCGCGTATGAAGTCGGGTCTTCACGAGATTGCGCTCGAGTACTTCAACGACCATTCATTCGACTTCGCCTGCCTTCGGTCGTACATGGCCACGCTCAAGGTCTTCCGGATAAAGGGGGTGGTGATTATTTGTGCCCCGTGTGACAGCGACGTCTGGGGCCACGTACACACGCTGGATCTCCACACAAGTTACGACTACACGCCTGAGGTTGTCACCTCGTTACCTCGAGCATTCCCCCAAGTTCGAGTCCTGTCGATACAGCAGCACTCGTCCTATCCCCTCCTGACGCCGCCGATCGCATGGCCAAGCATTGAAGCTTTAAGGCTCTCCCCACGTGCGGTTGAACCTGATCACTCCTGTCCATCTTCTCAACCTCGGCGAAGTCGATGTCAATAGAGGTTTTCCGCTCCAGTGCTTCGAACACCTGCAACCTGCTGCCCTCACCTTGAACATGCAATATAACTGGCTTCGAAGCATCCGCGCTGCCTCGAACAGCTTTCGTAAGCTGCGGTATCTGCAGCTGCAAAATTCGCTGTATTTGGATGACGATTTCGTGCGTCGCATTCATCCATAGTCATTGCGCATACACTGACGTCTTCGCCGTTGTGAAACAACGGTTATCGCATAATGCATAGTTGCGTAAGCTCGAGGAGCTGGCAGAACTGCATCTGCCTCTGGTCGCCATCTCGATATGCACGCACGAGGTTTTCGCGCAGGAGGGCATAACAAGAGATGTTGCCACCTCGTTTCCTGCTGTCGAATTGGTCGGTTTTGGCTACTACCGGACTCAGTTTGTCCCATATGTGCTTCACTTCCCCCCGGAGAAATGGTATCGGGTAGGACGGAAGCCGGAGACCGAAGGCGCGGACTCCGGAGTTGTCGTCGAGGCAGCCCACCCAACCGAGACCGCAGGGATCAACAAATATGTGGAGAATATAGGCGTTTCTGCCACCAAGTAGTCCCAAGTTGGAGTTCGAACGCTTTCGCACTCGTCGGTGTCGTCTACTCCGGCTCTGCCCACCCAGGCTGCCACACCACCTCTCCTCGCTCTGTTTCTTTGCTCTCCGTCTTCATCTATTGCTAACGTTAATTCATACCTCCCGTCGATTGGCCTATGCGTCGGAGCAGCCATCCTCGCGAGCGGCAGCCGTCGTCTCAATCCCGAGAGTGATTCGGACGCACGCATAGTACCCTTCCTCCGAGTCCTCCTTGACCCCATCGCTCTCAAACGCGTCAACTTGTTCCCGTGATCATCTTCATCCTTCTTGCTAGCCTGTCAGTGTCAACTTTCTTTCGAACTGTTCGCTGAATGCTTCGTCATTAGTCTGTCTCGTCAGCTCAACCATTGCTACATTCTTCCCCCTCGCCCAGGCTCTGTACATGTAACTCTGTGCCGCGATTTGTATCCCTGTAGGGACCCGGCTCTGGCATACGTTCATGTAGACTGGATTGTCTCGTTCGGTCCTGTATACAATCAGGTTGTAGTACGATCAGCTAACTTCAATGGGCTTGGTTCGGACACGGTCTCCACGCGCTCGGGCGCGCGCGCTGTGTATGTGTACGTCACTATGTAGCATATCCCGCTTCTCGCTCTGTCTATCGATCTGCTCTCGACGGCTGTATACTATAGGTCGGAGGGTCCAAGAATCCGAAACCATCGAGGTCATTGATCCCAAGCGATTTGAGTAACAAGACGACCTGAGGATCCACCCATTACACACTGGCAGCATACATGCTGTGAAAATCACGCATACCATTGATCCTCTGACCAGGTCTCGCCACTTAATTCGCGTAGACACGAGCAGATCAATACTTCACTCATCTTCGAGGAGGGCTGAGTAGTGGAAGGATGGAAGAACGACGAACGTGCCAACGCACGCGAAAAACCATAAGCGCCCATTTTGTCCTTCTGCCTGGCACCAAACGGTCGGCGCCGGCGGGTCCAATGGCATTGACGCGACTCCCTCTTGTAAACTCCCCACGACGGCAGGACTATAGTCCCTGAAGTGAGTACGACAGGCATCCGTGGATTGTTGACATCGTCTCACTGGCAAGGCAGAGATAGGCCTCCTTACGCCGTGGGGCTTCTCATCTTCGTCCATGCATCCAATGCGCACAGGCATCCGCGAAATTAATACCCGGTCCAGTCTACCTGTCATGCATATAACCATATAACCGTGGTGAAGGCGTGTCTGTCCTTAAGTACCACTCCTTTCTGACGAGTCTGCAAGCTGTTTCGTAGAACCACCCTGGCACCCTGGGTCTCGATCATGGCAACTTACCGTGATCTGAACTTTTTGAACGTCACCAAGGTACAAGCTATTTGTCTAGCGACTTCGATGAAAAATGCTTACGACGGTCGGCATCTCTTCAGTATAGCAAAGGTGAGCACGACCGAGCGTCATAGGATCACATAGCACTGACATCGTAGCCATCTGATAGTTGTCGCCTTCACACTGTCGGTACGTGAAGCGTTAACGTTCTCAAAAAGGACGCCGCCATCTGACAGGATTGTGCAGTTACTTGAGATTATATCCACGTTCCCCGAGGAAATAGCCCTTGTCTGGCCGAACAAGCTAGACCTCATGAAAGTCGTCTTCCTCGTCAACAAATATTCTCCTTTGCTGGATACCACCCTTTCTATCACCTGTAAGTATCCGGGTGCTCACAACATCTTGACCTCGCGCTTACAGATGCTAGTGGATATCTTCACTTACGAGGCGAAGTCGTGCGCCATACAATACCAGATATTGGCGTGTACGTACCCGTCAATGCATCTCATCAGTAATTACGGGCGTACTAACTCCAGCGTCGCAGATTGGTATATCACCGGTATCCTGTTCTCGGAGTGTCAGTTCTTGACTTGACAGAGCCATCCAAAGCCCGCGAATGCTGATTATCCCCCTACCGCGCAGTCATTCTAATCGCAAGAACGAGAGCTCTCTGGCAGTTCAATCCCTTCGTCACGGCGCTGCTTCTCGGGGCAGGGCTTGAGATGGTGGTATGTCTAGGCATCGCGCCGCAGCGGACACAGTCGCACTTACGCCGCTGGTCTCCAAGGCTCTGGTGTTGTACATCACGCATGAGACTATCAGCTACACAGAGTGTACGTGGCTCGGGTTCTCTCCGCGTCCGCGTCTAAACTCACCAAGTGCAAACGTCTAGATCCCGAAGGTCCATTGTTGCGCATCGCTGGGTGTCTTCCAAGCATTCAAGACCAAGATCTCTGGCCCGCGTACATGTATATGATCCTGGCAGAGACAGGTGAGTCTTCTGGTCAATTTTGCAGTCGAATCCCCGGTCCTAATATCGCGCAAGGCATCGTCTTCCTGACACTATTCAAGTGGTATTTGGAACCAGTCGGTATGTAACGCATCCAATCTGGCGGGAAGTGTCGGCCTGACTGGATGTGGCACCAAGACTTGAAGAGAGGACGATTGTTTGCCACCATGTATCGTGATGGTAAGCCTAACTAACGTCGTTCAGGCATAAGTGGACACTCACGTGTACCCTCAGGTTCACTCTTCTTTGCTATCGTCCTCGGTGCGTCTCATATTCCCGAACTTTCTCGCATGCTGACAGGGAGCACATGCCAGTGCTATCCGTAGTTAACCTTCTCGTGATGTTATTTGCACCGGTGAGTGTGAAACATTTATGCCTCGTTCGGCCGAGAACGCCAACAAACCTAAACTTAAACCCCAAAATACAGCAAGACATGTCTTCCTCCATGCAAATGTCAGTCGCCTCCCTGCCTCCTGTCCTCGTCTCGCCCGCTTCCCTTCCACGCTGATCACGATCGGCTTCTCTAGGCCGCTGCGGGTGATACATAGCGCACTGTGCACGCGGGTACTGCTCAATCTCCGCCATGCCTCGAAGAGTACTTCGGATGGTATCAACACCGACGAAGTCGCGAGACATGCAAGCCTCGTCTTCAATCATGGCACTGCGCCGTTAGGTCCCGATGACATGGATATCTCCTTCGATGGGCTGGACTGTTGATCCTGTCATGTCCATGGGTGAATGTATGTATCCACCAATTCACGATGGGGCCTGGCTCCGGTCCAAGCATGCTTCATGTCCTGAACGATTTTCGAGCGTTCGGTACTCACCGAACGAGTCTGAAGCCGTGAACCTTTTCCGCCCAGATGCCCCCGAACCAGTCTCAGCCTGAAGCCCCTCGGCCGCTTGAACCATGCCGTCCTCCGCTATCTCCTGGTCCAACCCTGAACCGCGATCGTCTACGCACAGGCACCCGCCGGGCTGAACGCAGACAATCACGGTGGCTGGACACCCGTCCCACGCACATGCACGGCTAGCTTGTGGCGTTCGCATCCCAAAGGCCTTATCTCTCCACGTAAGTACGGAACCAACTCTTTTCGGCCTGCCGCCGACAGAGCCACATCATCACCCGGACGATGCACGGAAACCATATACGTTACCGGAGGGGCGGGATACTGCCCTGATCGAGGCAACCCCGCCGTCCCCGTCTCTTCGCGCCATCTCTGTTTCCGACGACGCTCGACCGCAGGCCGGCGACCCGACGAACAGTTATCAGATAAGCTCTGAAATAGCTGCACTTGTGTTATCGCCCGTCGGATTCCAAGTTCACGCGGCTCTAAGAGCAGCGCAAGGCCGTTGCTGTGTGCCTGCGAACGCAGCATCGTTGGCCACATGTTGTATTCCAGGTCGTGTGCGCCTGCTCGTCATACTCGGCATACTCGCCTTGTGCCCTCCTGCACCCTTGAACCTTGCTCGTCTTCTCTCTTCCCTGCTTCCACAAGACCAGAGGACGTGCAAGATAGAGAGAATGGGCTCGTAATCGCGCAACTCGGGCTTGCAGGAGCCCCGAGCTCCGAGACCCTGCCACAGGCACGAGGCTGAAGAGTCAACTGGCCACAGCTGCGGGCTCCCGAGCTTGCTCGAACCGTCAAATCTCAGGACTCCAGCTTGGCAAGCTGTGCGCCGGCGTCGTCCCTGACCGACACACAGACGCTGCCCATCTCGCGCCGACCACAAAACAGATGATACATATGTCCATCCGCCTGGCCCGAACAGACCACGGAAGGCGAAGAAGGCAGAACACTTGAACACGAGAAGCCGGTACCTACGATACGCGTCGGCGATCGGGCACATACGATCGGGCTCGAGAGGATCGAGGGGCCCGCCGAGGCTGCAGGCACCTGGCACCTACCAAACATCGCCGCAACGGTGCAGCCGCCCGGCGACACGATTGGGCAACCCGCCACTCCGGTCCCACATGTTCTGTTCTTCCACCCGTTCCCCGCAACGGCACAGGATCCATCATCCCAGAAGCCCGAGGCCAAGCGAGAAGGAAGTGATTGGGTGCAACAGAACCGTTCAGAAGCACGAACCCGCGAGCCGCTGGCTTATCGCAGCCCGTGGGTTGGCTGCCGTTCGCTGTCTCTCCCCCGAGAGAACAGACTGCCAGAGACTAACGGACGGCAATCCGTCCCAGCGCGAGCTAATTTTCGGAACTCGCAGTCCGCCCAGGTGGGACCGGTGGCTCGCTGATTTTGACTTCGGTGTTAAACGTAAAGCGAGCGACGCTGAGAGGCCTGCGATAAGTGCACGGCACTCACCTAGCAGCGGCAGTCGAGACTCGGCCACTCGATAGCACACGCAATACATATATCCCTCGCGCTCGCAGCGATATGAGAAAAAGAGGGCGGGCGGACCCCGTCCCCCAGCGTCGTGTTGTTGGTGATTCCGAGCCTCTGCGCAGGCTACAAGGTGGTAAGTAAGTACGGGAAGGTAAGTCGGTACAGGTATACAGTATCGATACAAGCACAAGAAAGAAGAAAAGAGTTCCGTTAAATCAGTTCGGTTGGTGAGCGGTGAGTCTTCCCAGATTCGTTTTTTTGTTATTCGTTGTCGTCGGGTTCGTTGGTCGTCAGTCTTCTATCTATCCCGTTGCTGCCTCGGGGTTGTCGGACGGGGAGAGTCCTCTGTCTCCTCGCGCCGTCATCGTCGCTGTCGCTCATGCGTAGACTTCCGTCCCGCCACCCAAAGGCGGCCCAGGAAGTCACGCGCGCGTCGACAGCACGGAGCCACAATGACGCGACAGGAGCCTAATACGCGCCGCCTCGAACGAGTACCGGGGCATGACGTGAGACGCGCAGCGCATTCTTGACACCGGCGCTGCAGAGCAGGTGGTGACTACACTGCAGACCGGCGAACGCCTGCCGAGGAGCAGCTGCTCCCCGCGCGACCCGCACGAATCGGCGAGCGAGGGTTTGCCAGCGGAGCTCGAGAGACAGCGGACGTCTCGAGCGCGTCATGCGTCTGCGTCTGCACCTACAAGGGGAGAAATGGCCGTTAGCGCGACTGTCCATACACGGATGACGGGGGCGATGAAGGCAGAAGGGCGAACAAACAAGCACGAGAAGCAGAAGTGCGAAGGGCGATAGACAAAGAGACGGACAGATCGGTCCTGAGAGAAGGCGTTTGGAAACCACGCGCCGCCGCGTCCTGGGCTCCCAAACTCCTCCTCTCAGCCTTCCACTTGTCCACTGCATCCGACGTCGAGCAAACGTAATCGGCCTCGCCCCTTGTCCCTCGTCCACGCCGACCACAGCGGATGCGCTCCTAGTCTGGGAAGTCCACTGTGCACGAGGGGGGCAGGGGGAACGGCCGCAGGCGTCCAAAGAAGGGTCCTGGCCACACAGGCGACTCGATAACGCGAGAAGCATCCTGTACGGTGAGATGCGATGGCCATGGGGTGTGGATTCCTGCGCCTTGGAGCCGCGGGATGGGAGCGCAATGACACAACGGCAGTGCAGCTTGGAAGTGCCGTCAGCGAAGCTGCCGTCTCGCCTCCCATCTCCCGTCCAGAGGTGCCAGTTGCCAGTTGGATGCAGGACCCATCACGCCGAGTCGCGTCGAGACGTCTGTCCCCAGTCAGAAGCACCAGTGAAGGCAGTGTAAGAGGGTCGGTGCGGTGATGTACGGTATACAGTATCGTAACAGCGGATGGGAAAGGTGGACATGCGGGGAAGGGGAACCCAGGAACCAAAAGAGAAAAAAAGATGCGAAAGGGGGACAGGATGGATGTAGTCGCGCCGTACGTATGTCGTATCGTAATCTGGTGTATGGTAGAAGTTGCCCTGCCACCCGCAGGACGAATATCCGCGCGCTCGCAGCTCGCACTCTCCCGATGACTTGAGAAGCCTTGGGAGCTCCGGGCCATCGGGGAACGATGAGGCGAGGATCCCGTGTGCATGCAGTCGCGTATCCGAGTCGCCGGCGGAACGGCTCTCGACAGAAGACCGATAAGGCGCAAGTGTGCGAGCACGACGTCAATCCGTCCTTCGCGGCTTTAGGGCATGGGGCATGGTAGTACAAGGGGTACAGGCAGAGTCCGGACGCGAGGGAAAGAGAGGGTACATGATGGGAGCGCGTGCGGATCTTGGACGGTCTCCAGAGAAGCACGGTGTGAATGATGGGTGATACCGAGGGAGCGGACGCGCTCAATCAGGTTGAGGGCGATGTGGGATGGGAGCGACGGAGGATGAGAGCGAGTGGGCGTGGGCGTGGATGCGAGAAGGGGATGGGAAGGAGATGCGAGGATGAGGCAGATGATGAGATAGACGTGGGGAGGCCGGAAAGAGGCAGCATGCAACCGAAAATCAAATACAACAGCGGGGTGGGCGGGGTAGGAGGACCATATACAGCAGCACAGATAGATGGAGAGATCGGCATGTAGGGGAAAGAAACGCGAGAGCAATAAAGATCGAGAGAAAATGCAGATGCAGAAAAAATGGGAGCCCAAGGAAGAGAGAAAGAGAGATCAAAAATCAAGGAAAGATACATACTCTGAGTCTTCATCTACAGTTGGAAGCGTCTGTGCAGAGCGTGTTGCTGTGCGTTGTGTTGCTCGCGCCTTGGCGGACCTGTATGACCACGGATCGTTCGAGGGAAGGAGCATGAACGCGGAGTTCCGGTGCGGGGATCGACGGGGGGATGATTGTGGCGAGGACGAGCCTGAGCCGGAGCCCGTGGATGTCGAAGTGACAGAGGTTGCGGATCGCGACGCGAGTTCGCATTCGTAACAGCCACAACCGCCCGTTGGCGCCGTGACGCTGATGAGGGTGGAGGTAGGAGTGGCAGCAGGAGGGAGGAGCGAGATAGTTGAGACCGACGAATGAGTGGAATGTGTAGGCGAAGGAGGAACAGAAGCAAATTTGAGCGCAGAAGCAGGAGAATCAAAGGAAGCACGCAGAGCGGAATTGTGGGAGACGACGCTGTGGGACGAGGAGGCCTGCAGGTCGGTGTACGCGTTGATCAAAGAGCGTTGACGCATATGTTTCTTGGCCTTCGACTTGGAGGAGAGGAAGGAGCGTCTGCGCTGCGACACCGCGCCAGCACGCCTCGCGGCGAGTCATTCTTGGGCATGCACTGATGACACGGATGACTCGCCGTCCTCGGTGACGGAGGTCATGCCGGGCGGGACTTCGCCATCCTCGTGACGACCATGGATGCCGACCTTGTTGAGCATTCGGGCGAGGCTGCTTCCGCGGCCATTCGGTCCACGGGACGCACTTCTGCTACGAGGCTCGCGTGAACCGGATCGGGAGCGTACTATGTTGCCGACGCCTCCACGCCCTGTGGCTTCGAAGTCGTGAGCGTGAGGGGAAGCCGGTTCCGGCGGGGGGCTGTGCATAGAGGACATGTTCGCTCGTCCACCACGACCTGTCGAGTGACTGCGCAGGGTGTGAGAGAGGAAGGAGGGCTGGATGGGCGCATGCACGTACATTACTTCGTCGCGCAGGTATCGAAGGCGCTCATCTTCTTCGAGCTCGGCAAGCAGATCAGGTTCGACATTACCGCCTTGTAAATTCCCTGCTCCGCCGCGGCCAGTGGAATGAATCGCAGCTCGGGAACGGGAACGGGACTTGGAGTTGGACTTGATGTTGCCGAGACCGCCTCTGCCGGACGAGCGCTGCAGTGGAGGGATGAGCAGAGGGACTAGATGGAAGGGATGGAGAGACGTACCGCGCGGGCGTTCTGCTCGCTCTGCTGGACTACGCTCCTCTCGTACTCTGCGACACTTGCTGCGTGGTCGGATACAAGGGATGCGGTCTGGGGATAGTTCTCGGGGATGATGGAGGCTGAGCGGGCTTGGGAACCGGAGCGGATGTTGCCCATTCCACCGCGGCCGGTGGTCCTGGCCTGAGACGGCGTCAGGGCAGCTGAAGGACACAATCGGAGGGCTACTCACTCGGTCGGGGTCGACTGCGGCCTCCCGTCCGCGCACAGGCGAAATAGGCTCTGCAGGAGGGCGCGAGGGGCTTGCGCTGTCGAGAGATGGCCTGCGGATGTTGCCTATGCCGCCGCGGCCGGAGGACTGGGGTGTGGAGGTCAGTGGGGGTCACGCGAGTCGGGCGGGGAGACGTACGAAGGCCTCGCGGCCGCGCGAGACGGAGCGGCGGTCGGTGGAGGAGGAGGTGTCGGAGTCTGGCATGGAGAGATGGTGGTAAGAGCGAAGGTGAGAGGAAGGGCAGTCGGGGGAGAAGGAGGGAAAGCAGAGGGAGGGCGAGCAAATAAATTGACGCTAGGTGACTCTAGTGGCGCAGGCTGGCCGAGAAGGGGATGGCTGCACACATTGACAAGCTGAGAACGTCCGCCACGGCAGCGGCCAAGACGCGACAGTCTGCCCGTCCCTGGCGTGCCACAGAATGCAATGAACGAGATAAGCACTGGCACGGTCAGAAAGGACGAGATAACCGAGATTGCCTCTGCGCACACCCGCTCCTCTGCTTATCTCCAGCCCTTATCTCCCCCTCCGAATGCGTGAAACGAGGCTACTCACCTTCTCTCCTTCCGACCACCATCATCCCTCCAAACCCCTTCCGCAGCGACCCGACGGTCGTCCCCTCCGCAAGTGTTCGCTCGTCCTCGTCGTCGTGCTCGTCGCCGGGGTTCAGCATGCGCCCCAGTTTGGCGCCCAGCCACGAGGATCGTCTTCCGGGCGGACCTACCTTGTCCGGGCTTTCCATTCGGCGCAAAATCGTTAGCAGCTTGGGCAGTCGTCAGCAAGGCCTCCCAGCAGCGGCGGGATGGCCAGCGGGCAGTGTGTGGGTGGTAGGGGAAACGTGGTGAGTCGAGTCGCCGCCCAGCCGATGTGGTAAGTACAAGTACCCTCGCCTACCCCGGTCGTGCCGTGTCCCGGCTCTTGCGCTCGATTGCGTTGTGCCTGCGTCATGGGACGTGCCTCCGCCCACCCTCGCACCCTTAAGCTCACACTTTAACCTTTCTCCGTCCCCTTGGCTCTCCGTCCATCATCCCTGCTTCCCTTCTCATGACCCCCCAATCTGCCTATTCGTCCAACACGTGAAGCTTCCTGCCACCGCCTCCAGGTTCCCCTGGCCAACCGCGCGAGCCCACGTTGGCCGCATGCCACATCGTTGGCACCCGGAACGATCGTGCGTGATTTTACACACCTTCGCGAACACCGCCAATCCTCGCTCCATTCCATCCCCTTTGCGCTCGCGAAGCACTCGGAACCATCGGGCGACGTGTGTCTTGCCTCCTGCAGGGGCTTCTGCCGGCCTCGCAGGTTTTCCATCTCCGCTCCTGGGCTGTTACTTATGGCGTCTTTGGGACGCCCCGCAATTGCGCCACCGCGTCTCACTATTGTGTACCTCGGTCCGTACGTCAAATATATTTGCTCCCCGCCCCTCCAAAGACACGCAGTGTCTTTGTGTGCCCTTCAGCCCGCTACATCTCCCACCGCCCATGGCAGAGGAGACTTGCGCCATCCACAAGGTCCGTTCCGTCGCCCGGCACCGGTGCGGTTCTCTGCCTTCGGGCTATACTTATCCAGTCTAGTCGACCACAGCGCCCCAGCCTTCTCATGTCATTATCGCCGTTGTGGGCGGCGTAGCCCCCCCTGCGGGGCCTCCACGTCAACCCAGACCCCCCACCGCAGCCTCCTGTCGTCCACGCTTTTCCCGCAGACACACACGAGGAAGAATAGTCTCCAGCACGTTCATCGGGTCCGATGGCTGCTTCGCGCGGTTCGCGAACGTGCAAGGAGAAGACCCGGAAACCGCATAAAGAGGACTCCGGCACGAGTCCGGGATCTTGAGCTTACGCCCACGACCCTCCCCACCCACTAACCCCGCCTCCCGTGTCCTCCCCCCACCCTCTGCAGCGGCAGACTACCCCGGCATCTCTACTGGCCCGCTCGCTGTCGTCTCTCGCAGCTCCTCTGATCTGTATGATTTTCTCTCTCTCTGACATGGCGCCTGGTACATTCACGGTCTATTCAGGGACAACAGGCAAACATGTGCGCCGCGGCGACAAGTCCCCAGCAAATCAGCACCATTTCTGTCTCCGTCTATTAGGATCATTGAGACCCCGTCCACCAACTTCTGGCCCAGTCGCTCTGCGTGAGCCCACCTGAGAACATGCGCATGCATAGTGACGACACAGTACCAGGCCTCTCACTGGTTTTCGCAGTATCTGTAGATTGTCTAGAAGACGCGTAGAAGACGCGCGACCATCGGTGGGAGAGCTCGCGCCATCCTCCTGGGAATAGGATTATAACAGAATATATCACAAGACGATCCCCGCGAAGGACCGCGGCTTTGGAGGACAGGGCGCAGGCCGCTGGCTGGTTGAGGCGTCGGGGTCTACATCTTGGAAAGGGCATATGCGGTTAACGTATGTGTACTGTGTGAGTCCTAGTCCGCCACCTCTTCCAGATATACATAATCCTCAGAAGGACAATCGTCCGAGGCACTGGAAATGGCCGCGAGCCGGAACACAAGCGTCGTCTGGTTTACGTGTTCGTATCCGTCCATGCTCAAGAAGATCGAGTTGGCCGTCACTGAAGTAGAGTGCGCAGCGGCTCTGCGCAAGTTGAGCAGGACGCGGGTGCAGAGCGCACTGTGGGTCACGCGGAGCGGGCTGCGTTCGTGTCTCGTGGTCAGTGCTCGGATGGTCACAGAGGCAAGCACGGTAAGCTGACATCTGGATCAGGGGAGTGAGTCCCTCCGGGGCGAAGAGCATCACGGACAAGTTCGCGGTCGACAACGCTGCCAGTGCAAGCGGTTAGTGTGCCCAGGTTAGGCTGTGTGCTTCCGCAAGGCGGGTTGCGTGCGTACCGAGGACGACGATATAGGAGAACAGCCCTGTGACGAGGTCCGGTGTGAGTACGGAAGACCCGGAGGCGGACCTGGCACTCACCATCTCGATACATCGTCCGTATCAACCCGGACCTCGAGGCGGCTCCGACTAGATTATCGTCGCAATGTGGTCAGTCTGCAGCGTACACGTCTGTATGCACACCGTTCACGTACAATCATGATCCAGGTAGCGTCGGAGGAATGTCAGCAGCATGATTACTACGCGCACGGTCAGATAGTCGCTAGTCAGGAAGTCATAGACCATCCAGGGATTGCACTCGCCTGTCTCGCCCATCATCAAGCATGCATACGCTGGCCAGACGTCGTTGTCCTGCGCAGTCGGCAAGCAGCCCATTATTTGCAGCTTCTCGCACGATGGGATTGCAGTCCAGGCAGCGGTCTCGTGGACAGCGAAGGTCGCAAAAGCCTCGTGTCAAAGCCACGTCAGACGATGTACTATTTCGGCGTCCATGGTCGTGCACTCACGAAAATCTCCAGGAACCAGACGGTCAGGTAAAAGACGACTCTCTTGTCGTAACCCCACAGTGCCATAGTTCGCATGATCAGGATGGCTGGGAGTATTCGGTCAGATCAGGTACGCTGCCCGGATGCCCTTGTCACTTAGCGTACTTACACTCCGAGAACAGAATTCCCACAAGGGTGACATCTACCGGGATTCATGAATATGGGTGTGACGATATTCGGGATGGCACTTACACGCCAGGATGGTGAATTGCGTCCTACAGATCTGGAGCGCATGCGATATGGGTACAATGGTGAGGGAATTATCTCTCGCAGGACTCACCTCAGGGTCGCTGTGCGGCTTCCACAGCCCCACTAGGGTGAAGATTGCATGTCAGCATTGCGCACACAGATGGAAAACAACGTAGTGACGCACTCGTAACCGCCAGCAGAGCGTCTACAAGCACGGAGTATTTGTTGACGAAGTAGACGACCTTCATTATACTCAATCTATCTGGCCACAGGAACGTAACCTTCACGAGTCCATGAGAGACCAACCGCACAGGAAAATGTGTATCAACGTACCTCGTCGGGTAGCGTGGCCAGTATCTCGAGGATCTGCGGCCCATGCATGATTCGGCCGTCGCGACGCTGATGGATATTAAGAGACCCACCGAGAAAGTGATGGAGGCTACTGCGCTAAGCTTCAACTTCTGGACGTGCAAATATCTGAAGTAAGGTGGTTACCTACGCTGAACTGAAGATGGAGAGTGTGTTAGTGATGGATAGATGAGGGATACGACGGTTGAGGTACCCGTACGACCTGAAACTTGAAGAGCAGGTCGGCGTCTTGGGCTTGAAGACCTTCATGATGTAGCGCGTTACTGGGGGAGAAACTCGCCATAGGGGACAGGGTTGCGAATTCAGGATATCGTCCACATCCTCCAGAGATTTAAACCTGATCGGACGGGGCGTTGAATGCGGGAGCTCTTGACATCGATTAGTGGTGGCTCGGATGGAGAAGCTTCCTTGCAGTTTCTCTGTACCCGCGGATGAACAAGAGCTTCGTGATATATGCATGCCTGGAACAGATGGGTGGTCCAGGATGGCTGACTAGAGACGTCGTACCGCCGCCGCCGCCTCGGACGTCTCCGAATGTCCGAGGCAGTATAAAATATAAATATCTTGCTGTGAACATATCCACGCCAGTGCATAAGAATCCTACCCGGTATCTCCCTTCACAGATCCTACGACAGTAATGCAAGTGTACATCGGTCGTTTAGGTCGTGGTGTAAGCTGGCAGTACTAGTGGTGCACATCAAAGCTGGCCCGGATGTGTCGAGCCGGTGGACCGGGGAGGACATCCCTGCCGCATATGGTAATCTTCTGCTCTACCTCGTTCACTGTTATCGTCACCACAGGTGGATACTACCGGTCAAGTCTGCCAACTGACAGTTAAGGGACACAGGGCGGGATCCACAACCTTGGCAGGACCAAAGCCATCCTTGACCTGCGTGCGCAGCGTGGCATCGGTTGCATCATCTTTATACCGTGACCATCTTCCTCACTTCCTCAGCCCAGGCCACCCAGATAGACGTTATGTCTTCTGATTCCTGACCATAGATTATACGCATCTGACAGCTCTGTCGCGTACGGCAAGCGTGTCACTCCTCTCAACTCCGCACTAGCTTCGACGTGGGAGAGCACACCGGTCACTCGGTAACATGGCGGAGGAGCCTAAGTACGGTTCGATAGTGATAAGACAAGCTTCGACGTCTTCAACAAGTCTTCATCTTCGCTGTTCGACTCCCATCCTTTTGACACCGAGAACGACTCGACATCATGAAGACTGCTGCCGCAACTGAAGTGGTGGTCCAAGATGTATCCACTCGCCCCGAGGATACCAGAAGTCTGGCCAGCGACGAGGCCGCCCTTGCCGCGCTGGGCTACAAGCAGGAGTTCAAGAGAGCGTTCAATGCTATCGAGGTCTTCGGCATCGGGTTCAGTATCATAGGATTGTTCCCGTCGATCGCGTGAGTCGTCGCTGACAAGGTTACGCTGCGTACAACACTAACGCTGCATAGCTCCGTGTTAGTGTTCGCGATACCTAACGGGGGGCCGGTCGCCATGGTTTGGGGAGTGAGTCTCTTCCTTTTCGTCGTTCCTTGTAAAAGCAAAGCTGACACCGTGTTTTAGTGGGCCGTCTGCTCCTTCTTCCTCATGTTCGTCGCCTGCGCTCTTGCGGAGCTAGGATCAGCCGCACCTACGTCAGGAGGCCTCTACTATTGGACATGGACCTTTGCGACACCACGATGGCGTAAAGTTCTTTCATGGTTAGTCGGATGTGAGTGCACACCGCGGATCCTCTGTTCTGTGATTCTCAGAGCTATGATCCAGATTCCAACTCGATAGGCCTCATCGCCGGACTCGCGTCTATAGATTGGGGCTGCGCAGTCCAACTGATGGCCGCCGTCTCTATCGGGACCAACGAGAAGTTCGTCCCTACCACAGGACAGACATAGTGAGTCTCGATTATGCCCATACAGCGTTCGATCAACCTACTAACAATACTTCTGCCCCAGCGCGGTATATGTAGCCCTCCTGTTGAGCCATGGAATGGTCGCTTCGCTGGCAACGTCTATAATTGCACGCTTGCAGAGCGTGTATATTGCTTTGAACATCTGGTATGGCTTCCTCTACAGATCGTCCTTGACGTTCGCCCGCTAATCGCGCTCATCTCCAGCCTCTGCCTGGCGATAATCATCGCGCTGCCAGCCGCCACCCCGAGCGAGTTTAGGAACACAGCATCTTTTGCGTTCGGAGGCTTTGCAAACTGTATGCATCCTGTCTCTGAGCCTCACCTATTGCTAAAGTTGATATGCATCTCAGTCTACGGATGGCCGAACGGATTCGCTTTTATGCTCAGCTTCCTGGCTCCTCTCTGGACCATCGGTGCGTCTACCTGCTCTAATTCGCGTATCGACTAGAGCTGATCCAGATGTCTTGCTAGGGGGATTCGACGCCTCCGTACATATCAGCGAGGAGGCTTCCAACGCTCGCACTGCGGTTCCTTGGGCAATCATCAGCGCCGTCGGTATTGCAGGGATCCTAGGCTGGGGTGCGTCTGAACCCTAGTCGTCAGAGTACCAACCATGAATCTCTGACTCCTCGGTCCACAGTCGTCAACGTTGTCATCGCATTCTGCATGGGAACGGATCTGGAGGGAATTATGTCCAACCCGATCGGCCAGCCCATGGCCACCGTACGTATCCTCCTTCTCTTCCTGCTGATCGTATATCTCACACGTAGGTCATTAGATCCTGTTCAACAGCTTTGGACGCAACGGGACACTCGCCGTATGGTCAATCGTCGTGATAGTGCAGTGAGCTACTTAGTTGCCCGGCTCCACCCCCCAGTATCATGCTCATCGTCTCGCCGCCAGATACCTCATGGGCTCGAGCATCGTCAGTCCTCCCCCTTTCCAATCGTCTGCGCCCGCTGGCACAGGCATACTGACACCCGCCACAGCTTACAGCGGCGTCCCGCCAAATCTTCGCCTTCGCGCGCGACAACGGCCTCCCCTTCTCCGGCCTCATCTACCGCGTCAACAAGCGCACCGCGACGCCCGTGAATGCAGTCTGCGCCTCCGCGTTCGTCGCGCTCCTGCTCGGGCTGCTCGCGTTCGCCGGGCCGAGTGCGAACTCAGCGATATTCAGCCTCGGGGTCTCCGGCCAGTACGTGGCGTTCTCGATCCCCATCGTGTGTCGTTTCCTCGGAGGGGCGGAGTGGACGCCCGGTCCGTTCACTCTTGGTCGCTTTGTGAGTCGTTTCTGTGGTGTGGTGTCTTGTACAACGATGTGACGCGACGCTGATCCACGTTCATCAGGGACTACCCGTCGCGATCGTCGCTGTGGCGTGGATGGCGTTTGCGGTGGCCATCGTCGCGTTCCCGACTGCCCCGGCTCCCGACGCGCAGGGCATGAACTACATGGTCGTCGTCATAGGCGGGTGGCTCATCTTGTGCCTCGTGTACTACCACATCCCGGTCTATGGCGGCGCGTGCTGGTTCAACGGTCCGCAAGTGACTGTTGAGGAGGCCGTACTGCCCGGTAAGGACGAACCCGAAAGTCTCGATGGGACCCAGGACGAGAAGTTCTCCGAGTCGAAGAAGTAGGTCCCCCTGAAGTGAGCCGTATCTCGTCAGGATTGGCTTGTAAGTTGTTACCTGCAGTCCTTTTACCGCATAGAATTTATTGGGGCGTTCATAGGGCAGGCAGCAGGAACAGGCAGCAGGAACAGCGAATAACTAAGGCTACCGCTCAAGGAAAGCGAAGCTCGTCGAGTGCATGCGAGGTTGAGGGAGGAGGCGCATTTTGCGGCGCATTCACATAATTGTACACTCAGATTGGTCTGAATAGCGTGCGCACGCCTAGGACCATCGTGTAGTTGGATATTGTTCTGATAAAAGACGAACGTGCCTATTAGCCCTACTCAATTCTAGCAGAGATATTTTTTGAGGCTGTGCGGAGGGACGAACCGAGCTGATGGACAGCGAGCAGCCGAGAGCAACTTGCATAAGACGACGAGCAAACACTTGCGTGCGGGTCAGGCTTTGCCCCCTACAGTGGTCGTCATTACACTCTTTTTGACCCCCATGTCAATGCATAACCTTCGCCGTTGCTAAAGCTCAACATACACGGAGCACATTGGAACGGGGAGGGTAGGAGACTTCTGCTGCTCAAACGCTCGACTGCACCGGGTAAGTCGCATCAGCTCGGTTCGTCCCTCCGCACAGCCTCAAAAAATATCTCTGCTAGAATTGAGTAGGGCTAATAGATATCATACGGAATCTAATCTTCCTCCATCACCCGATCGAGAAGTAAGTTCCAAACAACCCTCGCCTCTCCACAGCACTGCTCTGCTAGCTCGTCAGGTCACCAAACTTCACATGCAGACGATTATGGACGCACCGCAGGGACTTGAAGGGAGTCACTCCCCCCAAGTCAGGTGTGTTATGATAAGGAAGCCTTCCCGTTTGTGCGACTTAGGAAGGCGTGCTTGAACGTTCCTCAGTATTTCCGGGTCTTCGCGTGTAAAGTCGTACTTCGCGGACTTCACGGCTACACCGAGCGTGATCTCCCGAAGGTGCCTGAGCTCCGTCAACGTCGCGTCAAACTCTCCGATGCCCGCGTCATCCATGCGCAAGCCAACTATCTGCGCGTCACACTCAAGAGCGATGATAGATGAGATGGAGAGGCGAATGAGGGGGCACTGTATCTCCCGCAGTTGAGCGCACAGCGCCATCCAACTGCGATACATTCTCTGGTTCAATCGAAGCTCAAGGTCCTCCAGTTGGCAGAACCGTGCTAAAGGAAGATCTTCTACAAATCGTTTTCGCTTCGTTACTATCAGCCTGTTCCAGACAGTCAAGTAAGGATACATACTAGCTAGCGGTATCCACAGTTTTCGCAAGTGTGGGGATGTGACCTCCAGGAACTCCAGAAGGGCAGGTACAAGGTTACCGCTGTTGTCGATGACTTCTGCTCCGGTTATTGTCAAATCGCGCAAAGATTGCACAGAGCGCGTGTGAGAAAGCCAGCGTAGGAACCATCTTGCATGAAGGCCAGGAAGAGATGGATCATGGGAAATGAGTAGGGTCCTTAGCTCTGGTCGAGTGGTGATATGTGGAAAGACAGGAGGATGGTGCGGTGGCTGCCAAGTGACGTACAGGAAGCTCAGCTGCTCTAGTTGCGGTATTGCGACTAGAGCACGCCTGAGGAAGGAGAATGATTGGAACCGGCAACCGTTCAGATATACGAACTTGAGGGATGGGAATCGTGAAAATAAGAGCAGTTCATGGGGGCAAGGTGTATTGTGAAGCGTCCAATCAAGTCGCACCAGCGACATACGCTCTAATCCAGGTAGGTGGCCGGAAAAGTGATAGAGAAAGTGGTGGCATGCATTGCTGACTGGCCGAGCCTCAGCAACCCTTATGATCCTTGTACCAGAGACAGAGTATCGTGGATCACCATCAACGTCTATCTCTCGCACCTCTGCAAGATAAGGTCGAGCAATGTCGGAATGGAGGATTCGACTGATCAACAGCTCCAGAGTTGCCGGGTTGGCTCTCGGCCTGAGCAGGATTAAATGGAACAGCGCATGTCTGCTTGCTGGGAGCCACTTGCGAGACACTAAGGCGCAACTGCGGAGAGTCCTTTTGTCCCATGTTTCGACGTATCCGATGATCTGGTCCGTCAGCTCTGGGGGGAAGACCTCCGACATGTTCTGTCCAGAGGGACTAAGTATGACCCATGGTCAAGTCCAGAAGACTCACTAGACAAGATGACAAGACGGGAAGCGTTGCCTCAGACTTGAGTTTGTTTACCGTCGAAAGACGTAGAGAACAGGCCGCAAACCGAGTGCAGATATCGTGGGGACATCATGGTGTGAATTTCGGGCCACTTATCTCCAGCGCCAAGTTCCAACGAGTCGATCTTAGGGCTATCCGAACATTTCGATTTACAATAACAATTAGTCAGAACTTTCCGAACATCATTTTGTCCTTCGAGTAAGTCTTCGCCACTACCTTGTTGTTGTCTCACTTCGCTGGCGATGTCGCACGTTTATGTAAAGCAAGAGGGTATGATGTCCGGAGGAATCGTGCATTTGTCAAATTATATCGCTCATTTGTCCCTTTTAAGAGGCTCGATATGATAGTCCGGCGCTGGGCCGCCCGTTGGTCCGAAGACTCATTTATTGCCGTCTGGCCAGCGGCAGCTTTCGGTCCGCCCATTATAAGCTTCATGTCCGCCATTTCAAGAAAGTCGATGACCAGCCTCGTGATCCCTTTGAAAACTTGGATACATAATCAGGAAGGATGGGATATGCATGGAAAAATATCATCTTTGCTCAGTACTGCCCCATTGTTGCTCGGTCAAACTAGTCAAGTTGGCAGGTGGAAGACGAGGAGTGCCAAATCGGGCAAAACATAAGAATAAGCGCCCTGTGACACCCCATTAAAACATACTGTCAACTATTGGGTATATTTCCTGGGTTGAGAAAAACTCAGAGAATGTGTCCGCAAATTTTGGGGATGATCGGTCCAGGGAAACCCGAGATTCTTCAAACGGTGGACAAGAGCCTCATAGTACGAGACCCAGCCGCTGAGGGAAGGACTAGTGGCTGCAAACGCCGGGCATCATACCGTTTTGCATATGTAAACGATAGCTCCCATGCTTAGGTGGAAGTGTATGGCTTTTAACGTCATCCAGGCGACAACTCAAAATGAGAAGATGAGTTGAAGAAGGTGGACCTCTGAATGAACCCAGGAGATTTGGGAGGTTCGGAGGTTTTGAGTCATCGCATGGCGTCAGTTGGGTTCATTGTACGTACGTTGAATGACTTATGAAGTCATTCCATTCAATTTGAGGTGCACAGAGGGCAAACTGGAGGCTGTCTTCGTGGCTGTTGACCTTCCAGTATTGACTAGTGGCGCGCCGTCCCCTCGTTACACAGGTATGTCGCCACAGTCTGATCCGAGTCATCATTTCGTCACATCCCACACCTTGAGTCCGATTATCTGATGCGGCGTCGAGGGGCACTCATATCTGGAAAGCGATTCTCCATGACAGCCACCGTAGACAGCCTACGGTGAGGCCATGGCAAAGGGTCTTTTGTCAGCTCACGAGGCGTGTATGCCCCGTAGGTCCTACTACTAAGCAGCACTCAAGAACTGCGGCTCAGCGCCTCACTCAAGCTCACCTTCGGTCTGGAACCTGCACCACCGTTGTTGTATCAAGTTTACAACTTCTTCACAATGGATGTCGCTCTGCTCATAGGTGTGCGCCGCCACACTCAGTGCTCTATTTTCAGTATATAATGAAGACCCTCTCAAGGTCCTCCCTATCACCAGAAACCTAGATCGACACCTTTGCATCAGCAAAAACCTCCCTGGCCAATTTGCGCTAATAGACGCAAATTGGCACTACTTCACTAATTCATTATGTAGTGTTGAGAATAGATCAATATTATAGGGAACATAATGAACTAATCTACAGTACGAGAAGGGTCTGAGTCCGGGGCGTAGTGAACAGCAGCCGGGGCGGGCCCATTAGGCTGCGAGCCCTGCATGCTATTGTGCCACCCGCTGCAGCGTCGCCAACGCTGCTCAATCGTATTGCGGTCCAGTAAGAAATGAAGCATGGATTCCCCCTCAAACGTCGCGGGCGACTCTGAGAGGGAAAGAAAAGTACTCACCAATGCCAATGATGTTGATGGGGAAGTAGCGTACTCCAAGGGGACCAGTGAGGTCGCCATATCGATGACGAGCAAGCCTGCAGTGGTGGCGGGGAGCCGTTGGAGGTTGCAGCATTGGTCTTCAAGGGTCGAAGGACTTCTCAGTCGTCGGTTTCACAGCGGAGACCGTTCCAGCTTGACAATGACTGTTGCAGAGGGACACGTTGGTCAGTGACATGATCGAGATGCAGCGAATGTGGGATGTGGACTTACTTAGTCTGACGGCAGTAGAACCAGAGGGACGCCGAGGCGTCGAACATGGTGATCTACCACACAGGGCTGGAGATTGCGGCGGGGTCGACGACTTGGTAGACAGTCTACATGTGACTGCACCGGTCACGTCGGTGAGTTGGAACAGGGCGCAACAAAGGTGGACTGGGTAACGGTGTCATGTTTGTCCAAGACCTGGAACTGAACCACGCACCATCCACGACACCCGTGAGCCTGTGCAGATGAGATTGTGAGTAGCACGAATTGAAAGAAGACGTTCTGGGGTCAGAATATGCAAACGGGTCCCCAGACCTTGCACAGTAACGGACAGTGGCG
The DNA here is from genome assembly GCF_003813185.1 of Lentinus tigrinus ALCF2SS1-7. Classification (NCBI taxonomy): domain Eukaryota; kingdom Fungi; phylum Basidiomycota; class Agaricomycetes; order Polyporales; family Polyporaceae; genus Lentinus; species Lentinus tigrinus. The sequence goes on along the minus strand of NW_027137913.1, from coordinate 1,084,323 downwards.
CGAGGGGCTTTGGGGAGATAGACACGAAATACAACTAACCTTTCGGAAGTCCTCCTTGCTGATGATCGGCAGCGCAGCCGAGAACTCTTCATGCAAATCCACAAGGAGCATGGTATCCAGCGAATCGTACATGGTGACATTCCATCCGTTAAAGCTGCGTAGCGCGTCATGTTAAGGATGTACTCACACAATGATGTACTCACTTGTTGATACCGACGAAGGAGTGATTGGACGCCGCCATGGCCGCGGAGGGTCGTTCCAGGAGGAAAAGTGAGGACTGGCAGGAATCTGGATTTGAAGTTGTGCAACGTCCGTGAGGTTGGACGTATGCACACAAGCGCGGATGGACGAGCAGAGGATTGGACGTACGGGAGCATGGACTGGTAATAGGAAGCCATGGACGTCGACGCCCGTCGCACTGCTGCGGTAGAGAGGGGACGAAAACGAGTGCTGCAGACGACGGTCGGGGGATCTACGAGGACGACGAGGGAGAAGGGAGAGACGGCCGTGTGTGCAGCGCAGAGCCTGACGAGCGTGTTATGTTTCAAAATGTATGCTTGGTATTCTCCACATCGAATACAACCCTGCGCGAGCGGAAGAGAACAAACCGCACTTCGCCGCAAGTGACATCTCCTCGTCAACCTCGTGCGAGATGCGGGTGGTGTCGCCTAGCTCGCGGACGTGCACTGTGCGCTCCTCGTATCTCCTCGGCTGGCTGATGGCCTTGAAGCTGCATCAGCAAAAGTGCACATATTATGGAAACCGTATGTGAAGCACCGCTAGCATTGCATACCACTGATAATTAGGTTTCTATTTGAATAAGTTATACATTACTTATCCATACTATAGACGTGCACCGCTATGGTCTCCATACATGTCCCCAGCACTTTGATCATTGGATACGTTATCGTAGCACTGCGAAAGTATACAGACTCGTCCAATACATTCTTATATCAAAACATTGCACATGGATTGTATGAGTACACTCAGAATTATAAGACATTCAGTCGGGCGGCCACAATTCAATGAATTCTTGACAAGCTACCTTATGCACAAACCACTCAGTTTTCGCCTTCCTGTGTGAGCTCATGGTCATAGCGCATGCCTCAAAATTTATTTCAAAGGCTCAACGTAACTTGTTAAGGCTGAAGGAAATATGCAAGGAGACTACCTTGTAAGCGCCTCCGATGCAGGCGCCCGACGCACACATGCGCAGATGCAGATGGAGCAACGAAATACACAGGGACAGGAGGGACGGTGGGCAATATACTAGTAGTAGGCATGCTCGGCGTGCGGTGATGTACGCTTGGTTAGCTGAAGCTGACGGTTCGAGAGCAGCGAGTGGTGAACCTGGATATCCATACGCGGGCTCGTCGATGAGGGTCGAATTAGCCATGGTCTTCCCGCATGATGTGGACAGCCACCCTTGACTTGCCCGACTTCTTCTTCAAATGCCAGTGCAAGCTCTCCTGAGACTTGCGCTCGAGCCTGCCGTAGTACTCACTCTCCGTAGAGAGAACACTATGAGACTTCGCAATCATGAGACCGACTTGCACAGAGCGAAGTCCAGATACACATACGAAGGGTGAACTCAGGAGCTGCGGACTTGAAGCCGATGCAGTAGAAGGGGAGGTCGTCCGCCGTGGACTGAGCCTTCTCGTCCCCGAAGGGTTCGCGCCGTTGTACATCTGAGACTCCTCCGCAACCAGCGTGACGCGCGTGTTCTGGTCTTCCTGATGGATGATCTCGCAGAGAGAAAGGCGGATCTTCTCGCTGTAGTGGGACGTGAGGATGGTGAGCGTGGGCATGGCATTGATGGGGAGAAGTTCCGTGATAGCGATAGTCAGCGACTGAGCGAAGAACAAGATACATATCGCCGTGTTCCACACGACAAGGAGACAATGGCGATACGGATGAGAGGGCTCGGGGGATGCTCACCGTCCTTGTCGTGGGACGCCCAGACGAATATGTAGGCGATAATGAAGAGCACAGCCATGACGATCAGCACTGTCCCCCTTCCATTCCATTTGTGTAAGCTCCTCCGCAGTCTGCGCCTCGGGACTCACCTCTGTTTTCACGACAAACGACTCCGCGTTCTGCGAGCGGTCGACTGGGGAACCAGGATGCGACAGCGAGGGTGAGGGTCTGAGGCGGATGGAGGGAGGCCTAGAGGGCGGCCGGGCTTGCTCATGCAGGCTGGCGTTGTCAGGCAGTGGGCTTGAACAGCGAAGGGATGAAGGACAGAATGCGCGAGCTGTGGGGCGCGTCGTGGTTGCACAGAGAAGCCCGAAGTGGCAGAGGCAGATGCCGCATTGCCGATGTGCGGTCACATGATTGACGCGCTATAAGGCAAGCGCGTCGGCGCCAGCCTTCTCTACCCACCCTTTCCCTTCCACCTCCACCACTCCCTCTATATCACGCAAGACCACGAACAGCGAAGACAGCGTGACACTCCAGTCAGTCCTTTGGAAAGTCAGAAGACTCGAGCCCTCACCTCCTCCATCCGTGCACCATCCATGACCCCATCCCCCTCTCTCCTTCTTCAAGCCTTCAGTGCACGCAATCTATGTTGCAAGTCAGAAGTTACTCGAACCTGCTGCGGAAAAGGTCAAGTGAGTGAAGTATCTACGTGTATCGTGCGCATATAGCCCACTTGGGCGCATATACTCACTATCTGCTCCTCCAGCAACATCGACAGAAAAACTCAACATCATCCATACGTATGTCCCCCTTTTTTGGATGAGGACGTTGGTCTTCTCGCTGCTCACACCTCTCGAACTGAGAACCAGGATGCCATCGACACTTACCTCATCGGCGACCCCTCGCGCGCTCGTGCTGGTATCGAGCTCCTCGACTTCAAGCCCTTCAACCTCGTGGACACGCGTACCGAGATCACTTACCTCTCAAGTGAGTCACCAAGTTCATGACCGGTATGATCATCCAGCTCTGCACGCATAACAAGATTAAGGAGATTGAGAACCGTCTCGAGGCCCCGACGTCGAGGAGTTTGCCACCTGTGGTTTCCGTGCTCTCGCTGTCGTCTTTCAGGAGGTTGCCGGTGAGTCGTTCACACAATCCATGGTTCGCGTGTCATCTTCCAACGTATGAGAAGCTCTACCATCTCTGCTTGCACTGTCACTATCCGAATCGTCGTCTGGTTCGCCATCCTTGCGTTCGCCTTCAAGTTCCACTTCCCACCCTTCATGTACCTCATCATCGCCCTTGCCAACGACGGACATCATGACACTTTCGGTCGACCGTGTCTTGCCCTCGGACGAGCCCAACAGTTTGGATCTCGCCGAGATCTTCGCGTACGCCATTGCTTACGGTCTCTACCTCACGCTCTCGACGTAATGTTCATTCGCTGTATGCGCTTCTTCTTCATGCTGACGTTTCATGTATAGGATTCCTCTCATTGCAATCGTCATCCACAACGACCCCCAGCTCCACGCCGTCGTTTACTACCTCCCACTCGTCGTCATCTCGTAGGCCCTCATCTTCATCACGCGATTGCATGGCTTCTACCAGAGACTCGGATCCAGGTACGTCTCCTATCCTTTCTGCGGGCTGGTGTGCTGACCTGGTATGCAAATCCTCTGCAGGCTCAATGATCAATGTCTTCTGCCCGGTACACCTTCTGCATCTAGTGGCGGCCGTTGTTAACCCGCGTATAGGCAAGTTCTCAAGGTCAGTGTTTCTGAGCAGCTTCGCGGCCCTCAAGGTGCTCTCCCAGATAATCTGCTAGCTGGATGTCATCCAAGACGACGACAATCTGGACATGTCCGGCGACTCTGCATCCACCTAGCATCCTCGCTCCTAGGATACTGACTCTCCCCCGCGTCTCGACGGCCTTGCTCTCAGTGCTTGGCTTGCTCTCCCCCGCGTCTCGACGGCCTTGCTCTCAGTGCTTGGCTTGCTCAATCTACGTTACTGTCACCATCTCGCTTGATCGCTCTGGCTTGTATTAGATGACATGTTATTACTCGCTGTACTACTACATTAGCTGGTCCAATATGATGAGTGTTTATTGCGCTTTTTTCTGAACATCATCCTGTTGGCCCAAATAAAGCTCGGTTTGTATATCTTCAAGTTCTCTGCATATCTCGGGATGCAACGCGATATATTCCAGAACCTGAAGGTGCACCGCCATGCTCTGCGATACCTATCCATACCCTCGCAGTGCGCCTGTAGCTTAGTCGTCTGCAAAACCTCCCTTTGCAATTTAGTACTATGTGTCACTAAATTGTGCAAATTAGTGGACCACCTTGCTCATTATCGTTGAATATCTCCAAATTACTACTAATAGTTGCTATTCCCACTACTTGAATCAAGGTTGCACAACTATTGCAACCTTTTTGTGATACTTGATCAAGCCCCCCGCTAATTCGCCAACGTGTAGCTCTCTTTAAGCCAGTATCACGGTTCAGTATCAACAAATATATTTCACGCGTGAAATACAGCCATCTATTACATATTCACTTATGGATACTAAATGCGAGTTGAGAGATGGACGGCATGCAGAATGGAGAGTGCGTGTATGTGTGTGTGTGTGTGTGTGTGTGTGTGTGCGGGAGAGAGAGGACAGAGAGGGAGGGGGAAGAGAGTGTATATGTGCAGGCAAGAGAGAGCTCATGCGAGCACGCGAGCGAGAAAGAGCGCGAGCACGCGTGCAACAGACGGGCATCGGGCAGGTGGCTGGGCAAGTGGGCGAGTAAGAAAGAGCGTGGGCGTGTACGTGAGAGAAAGAGTACGGGCCGATGCACGAGAGAGAAATCACGCACATGGGCGGACAAACGAAAGAGAGTACTGCGCAGGCACACAAGCAGGCGAGCGAGCGAGAGTAGGTGGGTGGGCAAGCGAGACAGAGAGAATGACTAAGTGGGCGAGAGAGAAGGAGAAAGCAGGTGGGCGGGCAAGCAAGAGAGAGTACATGGGCGGGCAAGCAAGAGAGACAAAGCGATTAAATGAAAGAGTCGGTGAACCATCGAGCGGGCGGATGTGGAGGTGAGCAACTCAGTGCGAGAGAGCGCAGCGCAAGTTCATAGAAGCCGGCCCTAAACTCAACATCGGCGCCCAGTGACGTGGCTCTCCTCGCCACCTATGCTCGCTCTCTCTCTCTCTCTCTCTCTCTGCTCTCGTCTCTCTCTCTCTCTCTGCTCTCGTCTCTCTCTGCTCTCGCTCTCTCACTCTCTCATTCATCTCGCCCTCTCGCTCGTCTCGCTCGTATTGCCCACCTGTCCACCCGCTCACCGCCTCTCTCTCCTGCTTGCCCGCGCTCACTTGCTCGCCCACCTGCCCGTGCTCTCTCACCAACCAACCCACCCTCCGACTCGCTCCCTCTTGCATAACCGCACGTTTGTTCACCCACTCGCTCTCCCACTTACCTGCTGCTCGCTCGCTTGCTCCTGCATACCCACACGCACGTACACCCGTGCGTTTGCCTGCCAGCTCTCACCCACCTGCCTGCGCTTTCTTGCCCGCCTGCCCGCTCGCTCCTGCACGCCCACACGCACGCACATTCGCTTGCCTGTGCTCTCTCGCTTTTCACTTGCCCGCCCGCCTACTTACTTGCCTGCCCGCCACCACGCACGCAAGCTCGCCTGCCCGCACTCTCTCACCCACCCACCCGCTCTCTCCCTCTTGCTCGCACACTCGCACACATCTACGCACGATTGCTTGCCCACGCTCTCTGGATTCTCGCCTGCCCATGCTCTCTCACCACCCGCCCGGTCGCTCCCTCTTGCGCACTCGCTCGCTCGCACGCACACTCGACTGCCCGCGCGCTCTCACCACCCGCCCGCACGCTCGCTCTCTCTTGCCCGCCTTCCCGCACGCACGCACACTCGCCTGCCCGCGCTCTCTCACCCACTCGCCTGCTCATTCCCTCTTGTCCACCTGCTCACTCGTTCGCTTGCCCGCGCGCCCTCGGTTCTCGCCCGCGCCCTCCAACCTGCCTGCCCGCTTGCTCCCACTTGCCCGCCCGCATGTATGCACTCTCATGCCCGTTCGCTCATCCATCTATGATCTTAGAGTAGTACCTTGTAACCGTTGGTACAAAATTCGTCTTACTACATAATGATAATCTCTTGTTGCCTTTCTACCATGTGTGTGATCGTCATCAAGCATTCAAGGAATATTTGTCACTAGACGTACACTCAATGTGTCTTATTGACGCTAATTAGTAGTGTGGTAGTGATTGATATATCTATTGTGTGAAACTATAGCGACATTTGAAATGGGGACCTAGCAATTTAGTACTACTATGCTACTGTATCCAAAATATCTCTATTCGAGCGTATTAGTGCCATTTAGTGCTAAATTGCAAAGGAAGGTTTTGCTGATGGTGGTGCACCGCGAAGGTATGGAGTCCCTCCGCCAGATATGGGAACCACGGACAAGTCTTCCAAAAGCTCCGGATTACCGGACGGTGCTCCGTTGGGTATTGAGCGCTATGTCGAGTATGCACAGGTGTAAATATGTTTTCCATATTTTGTGCGCTTTTGCTGATGTGGGTCGTCTGGGTCTGCATTGATCCGGAACAAGAGTGCAGAGATAGCAGTCAATGCACAGCGAGAGGGAGAGAAGCCCAGGAGCAGAGACGGTAGTCGGAGCGAGAAGTCAAGAGAGCTGGCGCTAGTAAACCCCAACAATCTCCGACAGTGTCGCAAACGCTAATCGCTTGGTCTCCGCTCAACTCCCCTCGGCGCTGGCTGCTGCTATGTATGCGGTGCGTAAATGTGTGCCTTTGAGTTGTCGCATATCCCACCACGATGTCAGCCTCACCGGTACTCCCTCCTCGACGTCCTTCACTTGGGTACCCTTACTAGCTTTTTCTAGGCACTCTCCGGGACGGATCTTCTACTTCAGAGGCCTATATAACCCACGTTCTGCGCACTGCTTCCCTCGCCCCTCCTTTCCTTCCGACTACCATCTGCTAATGCATCATCAAGCACTTAGCTCTCACTTCAACGACCATTGGCGGTGCCTCACGGATCGACGAATACCCTTCCAACTTGACCATCTCTGTAAACGACGTCGACTTATAGGTCGCCACACGCTCCTCCAAGTCGAGGTACGTTTTTGGTTATGCATCATTGTCACTATCTACGACTTGTCCTGCTTACTCCTTGTTCCCGCCCTCTACTCTGTGTTCGTCTTCCGCCTTCCTCGTCCCCGCCTCCACTTCTATTCCTGCCTCTGTTCCCACCTCCACTTCTATTCCTGCCTCTGTTCCCGCCTCCGCCTCTGTTCCTGTCTCCGCCTCTGTTCCTCTGCCTTTGTGGACCTTCACCTCTGTCTCTCTGCCCGCCTCTCTCTGTCCTCGCTTTTGCCCCTATCCCCGCCTCTGCCTCTGTCTCCGCCTTCGTTTGTCTCTCATCTACGACTTCCATTCTCACATCCTTGTTTTGACGTCTCTGTTCCGATTGTGTACTACATCTTACCAGTAGTAGGTTAATTACTATGTAATCCATAATATAAATATCAAGCATCTCCGATCAAAGTCATCGTTACTGAATCAAAATTGTGTGATATATTGGTGGCTAAAAGGCTTAGAATGGGTAGTAAATGTCTTAGATTAGTCAACAAAACGCCAAAACATCTCTCAACTGACGTCTTATGTTCGTAGTTTTCAGATGTTTGTCTTCACTTTACTGCTAAAAGTTGCAAATCTGACGATAATTTGTCGCTTTACTGCTCTCTTTGCACACCACCATACTAAATGGCTCTCATCGACCACTTGTGGCTAATTGTACAAATTTACGCCAATTAGTGCAAATTGGCTAGGGAGGTTTTTGCTGATGTGCGCGATAGACAGACATTGCGATGAGTTGGACTCTTAATGGGCTCAATGCACAATTGATGATTGTGTTACAGAAGAAGGTTGCGTGCCTTCAATGACTCTCTGATAAGGCATAAGTAAGCTACCTTTGTCGCTGACCGTCCATTCTTTCATGGCCAGCCCTGCATACTCGATTGTCTTGCCCAGAGTTTCAGATAGAAGACGACCGCTCTGGATATTGGGTTGCATGCTGCTCATGTGAGTGCATTTCCGGTCATCCGCCATTATCATATCAGTACTGAACAGTAGCGGAAAGCGAACGATAAGAAATATATTGGAAGAGCACCGATATCCCTTGGGAAGAAGGCAGCTGAAGCTGCAGCTGCAGCGGTGGCATTATGGCTCACGGACGAGCATGGCCAGGAGAAGTTGACACAGATCCTCCAACAGCACAACGTACAGCTGGAAGTACTAGTATCGGGCTTGCCGCCACTGGCCGAAAGCGATACCACTGCACCTGTCGACATTGCTACGATTGCAATGGAAGTTACAGAATCACCTCCCGGGGACAGCACCGCAGCGACAATGCACCTGACGGTAACTTCGCCTCGCCGTGTGTGTGGCGCTCGAGAAGTTGCGGAGGCGAAGGTCTTGAAGGCCGAGCTCCGAACTTCGCACTCGGACGCACACAGGTAGTACTCAGCCCTTCTCCCATACAATATATGCCCGAGACGATGTAGAGTGCATTGGTAGCCTGAGACGAGAATACATTTGTAGCTCGAGATGATGTAGAGTACATTTGTAGCTACGCTTGCTGCCAGAATACAGAGCCAGGTTGCCTTTCGACCAACTTCCTACACCTTCCACCGCAAACACAAATTCATTGTGGACCGGGGCGGCGATAAGCATACCAGCGGTGGTGTCCGGCAGCCCACCCGGTAGAGTGTTGTTCAGTGACAGTGATGCCGTCGTGTCCGTTACCTCGGTCGACATCTTGACATGCGCCTACGACTCGCGAGCCACGGAGGGGGCGGAGAGTCGAGACTCTCGCTAATGACGATGCTGAGGGTACGTGACAATCTGACATTCCGGATACTCAGCCGGTTCTAAGTACGTTCATAGCGACGCTACGCCCCAGACACAGTTGCGGCGTCAAGACACGCATCGTTCCTCCCGTGACACCGGAGGCGAAGCTGCTCCAGCCACAGCACCCCTGGATTCCTTCGGCGACTGTACTGTAAGTGCCGCGTGCGCCCTCTGTTGCCTATCTTCACAAACTCCAACCTAGGACAAAAACACTATTGTCATCTCGCTGCAGTGGTGAGTACTATCCCTGTCGGTAGGTTTGCCTGGCGGCGTTCGCGCGCCTCGTCTCCGGCATGCACTCCTCGTGGTGACAGAGCAACGACCTACTGGACTGGGGCGCGCACAGTTGCTCGCCGCACCAGTGCTGGCTTCTGGTGTATAAAACCAGCCCAACAAGCCTCAGCTCTCCCTCAATCCCATCGACAGCCACACACCTCCCCGGGGCCGTGTTCCTACTATACCTGTGCAACAAACGACGCCCGCCATCCTCATGCCCGGTGTAAAACGCTACGAAAGTACTTACATGGAATTTTATCGACTGTTGTATCGGTCGTGTAAGTGCTACACCAGACACCCTCGACGTCCCTCAATGGCCATCTCCTGACCTTCATTTACGATCAGTTCACGGAAGATTCAGATTCTCCAAACGTGAGAGTAACCCCTGGCGGGGCGGAGTCACCGTGGTGATTTGTGAACGTGAGTTCGCAGCATGGTGATGGCGTATAGAGTGCAATAAGCTCATTGCAATGGTTGTGGCAAGTCGATGGCCGACACTACGAAGGAAAAGCGTACGATGCAGATATTGTCGAAGGAGTTGCGGCAGGGCTGGCTCTGTGGGGCCCCTCAGATCCGGCTGCAGAGCCGGAAAGAGAGCAGGAGGTTCTTTCCCGCCGAGACTGGGTGAAACAGATATGCGAGGAGAGTGGTGTGAAACCAGAGCAAGTACTAGACTTGCCTTCCGACTGTACCGTGGAACACGAGGGGGAAGAGTATGAGAATCAGGAATCAGAGGAGGAAGATTGGCCGAGGTGCGCGTTGGAGGGCAGCATGCCATCAGAGGCATTTCCGGCCAGGAAGCTCGAGTCGCCGCCCCTCTTATACCATTCCCTCATCGAGCGCGACATGTACAGCTAGACATGCCACGTGTTACTATTGCATCTAGTACGACCTTTGTTTGGACCTGCGTCAACGTAGTACACCTACATATTGAACGTGAACTTGTCCTCGAATCTCAAGGCACGGATGACGGATGTCAGAAAGCTCGCTGCTACCTGCACCATGGAGTCCACTGGTAAGGAAGAATATTGCTTGGTACTATAACTATATAGAAAAGCGGATAAACAAGACAAAGGAGCCGTACACATTATTAGACACGAAGCACCACTAGCACACACAGAGTACGACACTCAATCCAACAGATCTTCCTAAATCCTTTCCACCCCCCTCTCAACCCCACACAGGTTACAACACGAGACAAACAGCCCAAAGCTCACGCAACAACAGGCTGTTCCCGCTTCTCGACCTCGCCCTCCTCGCTGCTCGCATCATGGTGGCCCTTGCCCACGCTCGCCGGGTGGTGGCGCGGCTCGCGGCCGCCCGTCGTCGCGGGGAGCGCGCCGTGCGAGTGCACGTCGTCGTGGTACTCGTGCCCGCCGTTCCCGAGGTCGATCCCGACGTAGTCGTACGCGAACTCGCCCATCTCCGCGTCGTCGATGCCGAGGATCTCCGCCTCCTCCGTCGCGCGCAGGCGCATGCCCGGGATGAAGTGCATGATCCAGAGGATGACCGTCTGTGTGTGGTTTGCGTGGCGAGGAGAGGAGAACGAGAGACGTCAGCGGCGTGCAAAGGTCAAAGACAGGAAAATACGTACGGTCATGACGAACGAGTAGCTCATGCCCGCGACCGAGTCGGCGATCTGGTACCCGAGCTGGATGTAGTGGTGGTCGAGCCAGCCGCCGTCGATGACGGTGAACCCGTCGAAGCCGGCGACGCTCGCCTGTGCGAAGAGAGCGGTGAGGATGTTGCCGATGACACCGCCAATGCCGTGCGAGGCGAAGATCTGCGTGACGGGGACATCGTATTAGCCGCATGTTCAGAAGAGTAAACAAGCGGGAGACAGGACGTACATCCAGGCAGTCGTCGTAGCCGAAGATGAACTTGAGCTGCGTGGCGAAATTGCAGAGGGTGCCAGCCATGAAACCGAACAGGACGGCGGCGGCTGGAGAAATGGGTCAACGGACGCTAAGGCGAGTCTGAAGAAGACAGGCAGGACGTACGAGAACCGACGTATCCAGAAGCAGGCGTGATGGCAACGAGACCAGCGATGGCACCCGAGCAGAAGCCGACCGCAGACCACTTGCGCTCGAGGCGGTAGTCCCAGAGCATCCAGGTCAGGCCACCAACGCTAGCCGCAAGGTTGGTAACGATGCACGCCTGGGTCGCGCGGAGGTTCGCAGCGAGGGCGGAGCCGCCGTTGAAACCAAACCAACCGAACCAGAGGAAGACCGTGCCGAGGACGACGTAGGTGGTGTTGTGAGGCTTGTATGCAAGACGCTCGGTGCCGTAGCCGCGGCGCTTACCGAGGTAGATGGAGATGGCGAGAGCGGCGGTACCGGAAGAGATGTGGACGGGAGTTCCACCGGCAAAGTCGAGACCACCGAGGACGAATGACCAGCCGTTGGAGTTCCATGTCCAGCAGGCGATGGGGTCATACACGATCGTCGACCAAACGAAGACGAAGACCATGATGGGACCGAGACGGCCACGCTCGGCAATGGCACCAATCGCAAGCATAGGACTGAGCGGAATTGACGGGATTAGCGGGTGGGATTTGGGAAAGAAGATCGGAGACGTACGTGATGGCAGCGAACATGAGTTGGAAGACGCAGAAAACGATGGAGGGGATCTTTGTGCTGCCAATGGAGGGCTTTTCGAGGACACCCTTGAGACCGAAGTAACCTGAAGGATGTGTGAGGATGGAATGGAAAAAAAACTTGGCGCATATACTCACGAAGATCACCGATGTATGCGCTACCGGTTTCGCTGAATGCTAGTGAGAAACTGGGAGGGAGTCAGCACCTCAGTTCGGGCGCTGTATGCTGCGTCACGTACCCCCAGAAGAACCACTAGGCAGACGCGGTCAGTTCTTGCAGGACCAACACAGGTAGTGAGGATGGAACGCACCTGGAAGGAGACGACTGCAAGAGTCATCATGGAGGCCCAAATCATAGAGAGTGCGTTCTTGCGCCTGAGAAGGCCGGAGTAGAAGAAACCGACGCCGGGAATCATGATCCAGACGAGGGCAGTTGAGGCCAAGACCCAGGCGATGTCGCCGGGGTTGTAAACCCATTGTGTGCCGTCGGAGGGGTCAACCCAGTCAAGGGATCCCGCTGTGGAGGAAGGGGGGTCGGGAGTCAGAAAAGACTGCGGAGAGACCGCGTGGGGACGGCGAGGGACTCACAGTTGTCGTAGGTGACGTTGACCATGGCTGGGCTCTGCTAGTGGGGAGCACTGCTGAGATGGTCTTGGATGACGGTGGGGGCGGCGTCGGGGCCGGAGAGGGAGGGGAGGACGTCGACGAACGTGAGCGTTCGGATGAGAAGAGAAGAGGACGCGTCTCGGGAAAAGAAGGCGGCAGATAAAGGGCGGCCATGGACGCGCAGGCTGGGCTGAGGCAGCCATGGCGCTATGAAAATGATAGCAGACAGGCTCGTTGCGGGAGCCAGGGCAGGCTGTCATTCCGCCCGCGTCGGCTGTCCACTATCGTCCAATGATAAGCACCAGGTTTATCTCACTGACGTCCCATCTCAAAACCAGATCTCCTCCGCCGCTTCCCCAGACGCAGGCCAAGCGACTCCCAAGATGCCCATCTGCTTCTCTGCCTTCGCACCAGCGCCGCACTGCCCGTCGTCTCCTCGCTGGCGTTCCAGCGACTCTCGCCGTGTCTTCTTCGCTGCTCGTCGCGGGATGCGGGCGCGTGCTGCTGTATCGGGCGAGCCGCGACGTGAAGCGCGGGCGGGAGGCGGTGCGATAAGCAAGCTCGATCGCAGTTGCCCGATCAGCACCTACAGCACCATATCGGGGTCTTGAGTCGTGTGCCTGATGGGAGAACCGCCGGGCGAGTGCCGTATATAGGAGTGCTAGATAGCTTGCACGATCTCGCCGTCGCGTCCACTGCCAGTCCGCCCGCCAGTGGCGCATCCCGCCGTCGGTTGCGACGCACACTGCGTGATATTTTCGCCTTCATGTCCCGCACGAAAGCCGTCGTCCCCGACCCCGACAGCCCACACAAGCCGACGACTACATACCAACGCTGACACGCAAGGACACGCACTGCTGCACCGTGCACGCCACGTACACGGACAGACTTGTACCTGACAGATCCCACGCAACTCCATCTGCGGCGCGCAGTGAACATGAATCAGCCGTCCCGTTCTGTCTTCTTTCTCTCTCCGGACTCCTTCTCTTGCCCCGCTCCTTGTGAGCCCCGGTGAAACTGTCATCAACGCTCGGACACCACGTCACGAACCACACATCTCGCACGCCCGTTGCTGCACTTCGAAGCATCCGTCTCGGACGTCATCGGCCCACCGGCACCCGCCTGCGGGCATGCGGCGCACCATAGCGTCCGGCATTCTACGTGAGTCGTCCGACCGTTATCTCTCCTCAATGATCGTCCCTGCCGGTGGCGCCCATGGTTACCCCACACCGTCTACGCTAGCCACCAAATCCACCTTAGCCTCCTCTTGGCTCATCCGTCCCTCCCTCCTCCGCACCCGTTCCGCGCTTTTTCACCCGCGGAGGGCCCAGCTCGCAGCACCGCCTGCGGAATGCCCCTGCATTTACGCTTCCGGCCATGGCCTTATCGCTCTCCACGCGCTGGGATTCGGAATGCCCCCTGATGCATAGGCTGTGTTTACGCTTTTCTCTCTCCCCGTATCACGTCCGACGCTGGCAAACTTCCGGCGTTTCACCTTGGACGAGGAACGGAAGTCGCTGGTCGGGCACTTCCCGCGGCGGTTCCCGGACGAGGCCGCCCCCGCCGCAGGCTAGCTCGTGCCAAGTTGGACCTGGAGTCACTGTCAGAGATTTATCTTCCTCCTGAGTGTCCTATCTCAACCCGCTCCGGGTCTAAACCATTTACGAGTGGTGCTCGGTCGTTCGAAGGTTCAAATATTCACGAGCCTGGGGGAGCTGAAAACTCGTGCATTCCTGCGGTATCGTCGTCGAAGGAGTCGTCGGAGTCGATGACAAGATGTAAGATGTAATGATTCACGATCGTACCTACCTCTGGAATGCAGCCGATGCTATGGTTGTACAAGTACAAACTGTTGGACGCTGTGCACGTTCCACGCCACTCTCCACAGTGGGGCTGCAGTGGCAGAGCGGTGCAAGTTGGCTTTCGCTTGGCCATCCCCTGTGGGATGGGAGGGCCTTCGTATCCGTTTGCGCCGGAGTACACCTGCTAGCAGGAAACTTACTCGGTGGCGACGTGAAGCCCTTCTCACTATCCGTGAGGCCACAAATCGTGCACTCATCCCGCGTAATGACGCAAATAGCTAGAACATGGTGTATCCTACATGAGATGAATCCGGAGACAGCAACTTGAATGTAGTCGAGCCCTCATGCTCGCACTGCACATCCGCCTCCAACCCAATGCATGTCCAAAGTATCAAGTATGCCTGTGTCCCGGTTCCTCGTCCTCTTCGCACCCCGGTCCGTGTCTGTGCGCCGCCATCCCGTACACTCCATGGCTATCCAATCGCCAGTCAGACTGCGCATGGATAGTGTGCTCTGCGTGCCTCTCGCGGGGTCGATTCAAGGAAGGGGCTTGATTTGATGACGTCGGCGGGCCCTTTGCCCTGAACCAGTCGTCTGAATCTTCTTCGTCGTCGTAGTTTTCGTCGTCGTTGAGGTTGCCATCAAAACGATCGACTACTGCAACTGCCTGGGACTGCATCACGGCAGAGCGACATGCGGTGAGCAAAGCTCTTCAGTCGAATCAACGCAGACAAAGGCTCACCTGTGAGTCAAAGATGGTCGCCGTCAAAGTCTCTGCAGCAGGCTCGCCAGCCATGGGGGTGGCGTCTGCGTCCTGACAGTGAAGTCCCGCCGGATTCGCCCCCGAGGCGTCACCGTCGACGGCGCCACCTGTACTAGGAGAGGGGGCGGGACTATTTGTGCGCTCCTTTGCGGTCTCACTCGGGACACCAAGTCGGAGACAGGAAGGCTCGTCGGAAGACATCATGTACTGTGTACGAGGTGAGTGTTTGACCCACTGAAATTGGGCTTGGGCGGGGTTTGCTTGCTTTGATGTCTGGTTCAAGATGGACTGAGGACGGTTCGTATTTATACTCTCTGCCCCCCGGTGCTCGCGTCTGTTGCGGCGAGTCGCTGACATGCTGCGTTGTTGCTAGGGAATGCGAGGCAAGTCCTCGGTTGGCGATGGGGCGTTCCGCCTCTCGATAGGAATGATGGTGCAATTGTTCTCGTTGTGTACAGATATCTCGCCCCACTCTTTCGAGGACTTGGCGTTTCACTGCGGCGACGGGCGCACTTTCAAGTTTCGGCTAGGCCTGCGCGGCGTAATTATGAACTCGGACCTGAAGGCTATGGGCTTCAATGCCCCGCTAGACAAGGGGCAACATGGCAGTTTGCACGCCGCGGAAGTGTGCCCACTTGCTACGCGCGCCACATTCCTATGAACGCCTCTCGTGTCCATTTCGGTCCGAGGAACTGCGCGCTATATTCAAAATCTATGGTACGATACAAATTTCACCTGCATCAAATACTCCTCACGTACTGGTCACCGACTATGCTCCCGCAGGCTCAAAATCCATGATGGCCAATAGCTGGACAGACTGACCCACTCGGAGGTGTACTTGGAGCACGAAATCTCGCCGTCTATCAACGGAGAATACGATTTGCAAGGGAGCTTCCTCAGTCTCATCCCACCCGGGGTGACCTCTTCGTACACTGAATTCCAGGTCAGCCGAAAAGATTTCACCTGCTCGATAGTCCATGTTCAAGCGAGCACTTTCGGCGGCTTGGTCTGTTCTTACTTGGCCGACCCCTAGTGCTTGAAGGCCCCAGGACTCTGAATGATCGGACCTGAGCACAAACACTGCGAGAGGATAGCGTCAACTCCGTGCGCGCGACTAATACTGGGATAGTGGGATGCTCACCAGCGCAGATTGTAATAGGAAGGTAATCATGGCCGTCGTCCCACCGGATATGTAGCTCACGTGTGAAGATTCGGTATCCGAATATCTCTGCGCGTCACGACATGAGCCCAGGACACAAGGCGCGTCCTACTCTCTGCCGACAGTTACATGGCACACTCACTCCTCCTCGTAAACAGGTTTTCAAGATCTATATGGTATCGGTGGCGGATTCAGCATTAGACGGCTCCTCGGAGTTTACGAAGCTCAAAGCGTACCTGCGTGGAGGTCGCTCTCTGGCCGGCTCTCTGTGCATACCATCGGTAAGTAATCTCACGTAGCGTCGCGGCGACGCGGCTCACCATGCCCAAGCCCATCGATAGGAGGCAGCCTCTGTGAGGCTGGCGATCCTGAAAGACTCAATTCGGAGGCAGTACTAGATGGGCTCCAAGTCGGCGAGGGAAAAGGTGGTACAGTTGGTGTCAGAGTAGCGGAAGGCGGGAATGAGTCCGCGAGCGCCTTCTCGAGGGAGCTGAGAAAGTCAGGATACACGAAGAGGGTCATTCTACTCTGCACGGCTGCGCAAGAGGAGCCTCAGGCTGGTCGGGGCTGCGAAAGGGCAAGGTGAGTTTACCCCCGAAGAGATGATTATAACGTATACATACCGAGACGAGTGCGCCCCGAATCGTTTGTGAGGCACTTACAGAGGAATTTCTGTCATCCTGCATAAAAATTAGTTCTGTATCATTGCCACGATGAGACGCGCCTACATGAATTATCGCGTCACCCCGTTGCGCTTCGCCGCCTGTAACTTTGGGCGGCGAAGACACTGATTTGTGTTTCTGCACTAATTGGCGAGCTGTTGGAGCATAGAGTTATCTCCTTCATGTAAGATTCTTCCTTTACGTACTGGTGAGGACAAGTAGTCCAGGAAAGAAGAAGTTGGACATGGCCTGAACGGGATTCCTGGCAAGCGTTCAGTATAAACACGCCGAATATGGAAACTCCGAAGTTTTCTGGCGCCAAAGACGTCACCTTGCTCATCATCCTCCTGCCTGCCAGTGCCTCCGCCCTCAGAGCCCCACCCACCCAACTAAGAGTTTCACTACCTCACTCACACATGGCTGTTACCCCCAAATCCGAGCCTAAAGAGACGGCATTGCCTCCCGCACCGAAGCTATCAGCAAAAGAACAAAAGGAGCTCGAGCAGGCTCGCAACGGCGCGCTCAAGACCATCGCGGAGCACCGACGCGCCATCGCATGGCCCATTGGCAAGTGGCCGGTCGAGAAGCGGGTCGTCTACACCAGGACACGCGTGCACCTTCCACGCACATACCTCGCTCGCCATGGGAGTGACGTTAGAGCCGTCTGGCCGGGCACGGACCTTAACCAGTTCATCCACCGACATTACTGCGAGGAGGTCGGGAAGGACGGGCGGCGGATAGAGGAGGGCAAGGAGAAGGATCCCGCAGATGGAAAGGACAAGGACAAGGCGCCGTGGCCGAATTACGTTGCGGCGGAGGGCATTCTTGGGCGGAGGTGAGTGGTTCGTGCACATGTGGCGAGGGCTTGTCCAAGTTGAGCGCGTTGTGTTCCCTCCCCGGACATGTCTCCGAGACACCAAACATGCGGACACGCCGCTCGCCGTCTGTGCCGCGGACGTATGCCTGGTACTCCGCGCGGACATGTCAGGCGGTGGACACATGCGACTCTGGACGCAAATGCCGACTCGACCGTCTCCGTCTTCTTCGTCCTCTGCTTCCCGTCTTGTCTCCTTCCATCTGGGTCGCGTAACCTACTCTCGGCCATCTCGGCGTCCGCTGCATTCCCGTCCTTTCGGATACGACCATCCTGGCTTCCAGACACGAATTCCTAGGCCCCGACCCCCGGGTGGTAGGCTACTTCATGGATGCCGACGGCGATTACCACATCAGATGGTACGACACCTTCCTGCAGGACCAATGGATGGACAATCACAAGTGGAAGTACGACGTTCGGCAAGACGAGCATGGACATTGGGTGGACGCAGATGACTGAGTGTCGGACACCGAATGGGCGTCCGCCGTGGAATGTGGAGAAGCTGAATAGGGGACAAGGTTCACCAGTCGAGACGGGGATCTGGGACACGCCTCGTGTCGACGCACTCAATTCATCGTGTATCTATAGCATCTAGACATCTGGATTCGAACACGCACAAAAACACACCGCGCACGCCGCCGCATTATCGCCTCACGATCTCCGTGTCCGCTGGG
This sequence comes from Lentinus tigrinus ALCF2SS1-7, assembly GCF_003813185.1. Taxonomy (NCBI): domain Eukaryota; kingdom Fungi; phylum Basidiomycota; class Agaricomycetes; order Polyporales; family Polyporaceae; genus Lentinus; species Lentinus tigrinus. Next base: position 1,066,045 of record NW_027137913.1, on the reverse strand, counting down.
TCTTTTAACCGCTCAAATCGGGTCCGCAGAACTATGGTGAGTGCCCCATTTCCTGATATGAGGATTCGGTCATGCTAGCTGCGCGGTTTGAGAGGATGCTGCATGACAGAAGGAATGCGCTAGAAGGGCGAGCTTGCGAGCATCGGCTACATCCAATAAATCCCGAGCTGAAAAGAGGTCTCCTCTGCTTGGTCTTCTCCCATTTCGTCTGGCATGCGAAGAGAGAATGGAGCACATACACTTTGGATCATGCAAAGCACAAGTCAGGTATATTGCTACAGCAACACAATACATGCGCGGAACGGTCTGCTGGGTCCATGAGACCTCCCAGTACCTGCACGAGTATCGAGCGTCGAGCTCCAAGTGAAAACGTCAAATGTCAAAGAGGGCACGCCCATGCTATCCCTCCGAACCTCCACGTCGCTCCAGCCCATCCCGCTCCGCCTGCGCGTCCCGGCTCAGTCTCCACGATGGTGGCGCAAGCCACCCAGGCCGCCTCGTGCGTTGCTGTAACGCAGACGCGCTCCGCGGGGAGGAGGCCGGGCTCGCTGCATCTACGTCCTCCTCCGCGTCGACGACGACTTCCTGCGTGACCTCCACGATCAGCGGTGAAGGCAGGGAGCGCGTCTGGATCATCTCTGCTACGCGGTCCCTATCCCGCTCTTTATGTCTATCCCGCTCCCGCTCCCTGTCCCGCCGCTCGGACGCGCTGTCCTCGCTCGTGCGCGGGCGGCGCACCGTCTTGGAGCGGTACGCGCTCTGGTTCGGGTTCTTCCCAAATGCGGCGGACGCGGTGCGCGGCCGCTGGCGGCCGGGGACCATCGTGAAGGAGGACGACGTAGACTCAGTGGACGGCTGACGCGTGACCCCGCGCGTCTTGTCACGGCTGGTGTGGATGTGGTGTGTGCCATAGTCGGCGTGCACGGGGATGGACGCAGCGGAGTGCGTGCTGGACGAGTGCGTGGGGTTGTCCGAATCGGCGCTACCGCGGATCTTGCGCACGATGTAGGTGCTGTCGGGCGTACGGACGAAGCGGGGCGTGCTGGGGGACATGGACGAGGAGGGTGATATAGGTGTAGGCGGGTAGGAATGTGGTGAGCGGGGCGAGTATGGGGAAGGCGGTTGTGAGGATGTCGGGCAGAACGGAGACGAGGGTGGAGGGTGCTCCGAGCGAGGCGTCGGCGGGAGAGACGGGTCGACGATATCCTCCTCTTCCTCGTCAAAGCCGTAGTAGTCGCCGTTGTCGCGCTCGAAGGTGATGATCGGGGCGCCGAGGTTACCCACGATGGACGACTCGAACGCGGACCAGCCGGTTGTGGTCCCGTGGCGGGACGTGGACGGCGCTCGCTTTGAGATGCCTGCTGAGGACAACTGGATAGACTCGTCTTCGCGATTGTTGAGAGAGTTGGAGACGACGGCGCTGCGCTTCATGACCTCGCCGCGGAGGTTGAGCATGAGGCGCGAGACCATCAAGCTCGTTATTCTAGAGTATAGAGTCTGAGATGAACGTTGCACGCTCAAGTAGATGGATAGGGCACGTACAGGGTACTGAAGGAGGCGTTGATGACCTTGAGATCATTCTGTTGTATGGAGGTGAGTATACTTGGCACTACTGTATCCGCTTGCCATCGCACATACCGGAGCAAACTAGGGATAGATAAGCAAAGGTTGTCAGATAGCAGACCAAAATCACGACGCGCAGAACACTCACAACGAAGATCAGCACGGTCACCAAGTTCGACACGAAGATCGCAGCGAAGTACATGATACCTAGAAAGAACAACAACCAAACAGCATCCGTCAGCAAACTTAGCCGCAAGCAACAACCGATATTGTCCTCGGTCTTCCGCCCTCAGAAGTTCAGGCTAGGCACCGTACCTCGCGCTAGAAGGCCAAGCCCAACGGCGAAGAATAAGAAGACACGGAGAGGAGCCTTACGTACCGTCGCGCATAATGACCGTGATGAGCGAGAGAGCCTCGCCGATGATCGTTCGCCGGTAGAGCTGGATCGTGCGATACAGCGTCGCGAAGAACACGGCCGAATCTGTCGCATTCGTCCCATGCGTATTGCACATACCAAGACGAGCAGAACGCGCGGTCGGCGCCAAGGAGTCATGGAGACAAGAGCACGAGAAGAGAAGGTCGCGTGAGTGGGAATGTTCGGGTGCGGTGGGAGTGCGAGGGAATAGTTACCGAAGACTAGTTCCGCGACCCAGGTATAGATAATGCGGTCGCCCCTGAGAGAAGTGGAGTGCGGTGAGTACAAGCCAAGAATGCCTGCGACTACGCCTCACAACGCCCGCAAGCAGGGACTGCTGCGGAGGCGAGGCGAGAGAGTGCGTGGCGTGAGCGTTGCACTTACGGGGAGGATCTTCCCGTGAGGATGCAGCCGACAAATCCTGACAGCGCAGATGGTGCGATGAGCCCAATTGAACAGCAACGCTGACATGGAAGGATCCACACGCACCTGGTGGGAGCTGAAGCATGACTCCATCCGTGAATGCCCACTATTTTACAATCATGGCAGCCGCGTGACAAATTGCAAGTCAGCAATCAACCGCGACAAGCCCATCCGTCCCAGGGATTCCATGATTCCATGTAGGAACCGCTGCGGACGTCGGACAAAGATAGACGGAGGGGAAGACTGACAATCTTGACTGCAAGTTCCGTGACGAGCAACATGCTGAATCCATAGAGGACGGCCCTGCTCTTCGAGTAGATAGAGTATAATCGTAAAATAAAGATGACTGCCCAGGCGTACGCATCAGTAATCACACTCTACGCTGACAGTAGGTACGACGAGGAACGTACCTCCAACAGCAGTGGCAGTGAATATCTTGAGAATCTCGGGGTACAGGACATAACGTTGACAGGCGGTCTTGGACCATGAAGGATCGTGGAAGGCTATCAAACGAAGAACGCGTAAGCCAAGTTCACCTAGTAGCTCGCTTGCAGCGGCAGCACAGCTTGGGGACGCGGGTACACACCGACGATTATAACGATGTAGCCGAGAGGCGACAAGTAGCGATTCTAGTGCCGGATCAGGCTTTGGCGAGCTTCGGGACGGAGATGAGCACGTACGAGAAACCAAAGGACGGTTGCGCCCGTGAAGCGTTGCTTCCATATCCGCTCGACCTCGTCACCAAACGTGATAGCAATGTCGTAGAAGAGCATCACTGACGTGCAACGCAATGTCAGGCGCTTGTGGCGCACGATGTCGAGTTGGCAAGAAAAGGAACATACCACACGAAGCCAGAGAGAACATCTTCGCTGCCATGCTACAGGCACAGATAGTGATGAGCATTCTGCACTCGATGATGCATGGATCGGGGAAGGGTATGGGAAGGACGCAGCGGGACCGAGGAGGGATCGACCGCCAAGGTTTGACAGAGGATCTACAGGACTTAGACTCACAGATGTTCTGCCGCCGTGGTGAGCTGGGCAGAAGTCATGTCTGTGCTCATCGTGGCTTCCGAGTCCCGCGCGTCGACCTAGCCTGTGCAGGCGTTCTTGCTTGACGGCGCGCTGCGAGGAGGGTGTCGGTAAGCGAGCCGACCGAGGAGGGTGATAGAGGGAGCAGAGGGGCAGCACCTGTTGCAAGGGAGCTACGGAGCCACAAATACTTGCGGGGGAAGCCAGGGAGAAGGGAGTGGGAGAAGGGTGATCGGCCGGCGGGGGCGGAAACGCGTTCTTCTGTTCCATGCGTGGCTAATTGAGGGGCGCTCGACCGTGCGAGGTGTCGTGGATGGAACAAGATGGGATTCCGGGAAATGGGAATTTGGGCGGGAAATACGGACATATCGCCTGGGTTATCGGGCAATTCCCTCTCCCGCCTGTCTCGACGGCGCAACCCCGCTCCCGCTATGGAAACTTACCCTGTGCACGATCACGTGCCCGCGTCCGGTGGGAGTCGCCCCGGCCCACAGAAGCTCGTCCAAGCACCGGTGACCTGCTACCATCATTCCGCATCCTCCGGAACACAATCAAAGAACATCAGCTCCAGTGCGCTCACCTATACCCTAGATCATCTATGACGCACGCCTTGCGCCCTACTTCCCCGCGCCGCCGTCAGCCTTCAGGTAGACTCGGCCACCGACACCATCCAAAGCATTTACAGCACAGGTAAATCTGCACCTCGCCCGTAATCGCCGGCTAAAAGGATCTTGCGTGCGGGGCACGCCTATGCTGAACAAGTCAACAGGTCCACATGCACTTCCATCACCATGATCGAGATCGGGAATTGGGGATGGACATTTCACCCGCCACCAATAGCAGCGCGGCAGTATTTCAAGCAAAGCATCGAACGTCGAGTCGACGAGCATCCACCAAAGCCCAGGACCGAAGACACAGACACCGTACACGGCCTGCACCGCGGACCGGGACAGCCGCCCCGGTTCTGACAGACTTGCTCTAGGTCTTACATACAACGCAATCCCCACTCGTCGGTCCGTTCCCGCAAGGAATGGACAGCGAGAGCTTCTGCATAACTTCTAAGGCGGGGAAGCTGCCAAAATACACTCACACAAACTTCAGAAGCCACGCTGCAGTACTGTCGTGGACGGAATTGGGGAGGCATCGGGTACGCTTTCCCCGATCAACGTCCGGCGTTGACTGAATCTATACGTATACGGCGGCACATGTTCTTAAATGAGGTTATGCGCCTCTGACAGATCTGACATTCACCTTCACTCTACTCGGTAACGGCATGCCCGGAACCAATTGAGCACTGTTAGTGAAAGTTGATTGAATGCCGGCCAAGGATTTTCATGGCATATCTCCGACAATAGGATGGACATACTGAGGCATACGATAGATATGTCAGGATAGCGCGTGCGATACCCGGTCATTAATGCACACTCACTGGCGGTCATCTGGACGATCCTTCAAGTTAGAGCGGAACGGGCGGGAGCGCCGATCATCCCATTGGTGGCACGACACTGCGCCTCAAGTTCCTCAAGCTCCGTCTCGCGGGAACATGTCGTACGGACGCAATTCTTCTGTGCTGCGCACAACATAAGCCCGCGGACCAGCTGTCACTTCAACGAGCTCCCATCGCGCGTTGCTGTTTCGGCTATGAAAATCAAACGTATAAGAAGCACGTACGCCCCAGGATCACGTACCACGCACAGTCCAGGCTGGCATCTTGCATCAACACGCCGGAAGCTCTTCCCATGCTTATATGAGATGGCCGATACCGTAACATTGCAGTCTTCAAATGCAGCCTCGATTCGCATCGGGAGGGAGACTGTCCTTCAGCAATCCTGGGTCATCGCACTTCACGCCGTTTGCCTGAGGCTTTGTCCAATTCCTTCCCGTCCTCGTACTTGCGGTCGGATAGGCGCGGACATTCCTCGGGTCTGGACACTCGCAAGAGGAGATAACGAGTGCGGTCAGGAACCGTGTTGTCGGTAAATGGGGGCATTCGGCGAATACAGTGAGTTCTGCGCGACGGGGTTGGTTGATCACAAACAACTATCAGAGACTTTCCACGAGCGCAGCGCTGGTCAGATCGAGCTCGTTTCGGCTCCGCACTGGGAAGATGGTTTCAACCAATCCGGTACCTTGTGGCGGCCAGATGGGACTTACCTGGAGATATCAGGGCCACATAAGTAACCGGCGAAATCTTTGGTTTGATTCTTGAATAAGACATATCGGCTGCACGTGATCGCGCATTGGTACGCGTTGGCGCCGGACGCGTCCGCTGAAGTCATTGCCAGCCTCCTGTCAGGCTCGATCGCGACGTCTACTTCCAGCCTCGCCACCGTCAGCCTCAATGGACAACTCGTAAAAGGCGTCGGTCGAGGGAGGAGAGACCTTCTATTCTGTCCTCCGCTCGTCCATCACGAAGTCCCGTCCCCGTCGCTCGTTCCACTGTCAAACACTCGACAACTCAAGATGGCCGGACTCGGACTCTCCCCAGGTGCGCTATCATCTTCTTTGTGCCCGTTGGTCTTGTATCCTGAGCATCTTTCATGTGCAACAGGCGTCATCGTCGGCGGTGTACTCGTTCTCCTAGTCATCACGGCCATGCTCGCTGCCACCTTCGTCGTCGTCTGGCGCTCCCGCCCGTCCGCCGTCGCCGCCGCACACGCCAAGCGGGAGCGCAAGTCCATCGACATCGAGCGTCTCTCTCCGGTCCTCCCGCACAAGGAGCTCAACTCGGCATCACTCACCATGGTTGGCGACTATGGCGGGAAGTTCGGTGTGCAGTTCTTGGGCAAAGAGAAGACGCTTGAGGATAGGGAAGAGCGCGGGAGGGGCAACGGCGACACGAGCATGGAAAGCACCACCTCGAGCGACGAGGACCCCGCCTCCCCAGTCACCCCAGTCTGCCCCATCGTCCCTCCACCCGCAGTGGCACACCCGGACCGCAGTCACTCAGTCGCGTCGACCGTCAACCTCATCATATCCCCGTCAGTCCCACACCTCGTGAAGCTCGGCGCGGACGGCGCACTGGAGGTCCGCGTAACCCCTCCCTCCCCGGTACTTATGCCCGCCGCGGGAAGCTTGCGTATCGGAGGGATCCCGGGTACCCCGGGTGAGAACGATTCGGTGTGGTGGGTGATCTGAGTTTGACATTGTCGTTGTCATTTGCATTTTGCAAGGAGGCGGCTGCATGGGCTTGTATGCGCACGATCATCGGGTTTGCATGAGAATCGACATTCGTTTCATCAGCACCGGCGGCGTGGGATGGATGAGTGAGCTGCGAATTCGTCATGCGCAGAAGGAAGCTAAGAGGTGGTATTGACTGCTGCCACTACTCGGTCTCGAGCATTGACGGCCGCTTCGTCGCGTGAGCCTCAAGGTTGAGCAGAGCCACGCGCCGAGAACGGGGTTAAGATCCGCATGGCGCAGGGAAGGTTGTGCGAGTAAGTAGATGCTACATTCTGGCGTTCTGGACGATCTGTCCCCGAGCCCGAGTCAGCCGAACAAAGGAGCGAACGCGTGCAGAACATGAACACGTACGGCATGCCGGGGAATCTGCACACTTCATCCCAGTCTATCCTGACACCCACTAATCTTCGCGCTGCCCCAGCAACCAACCTACTCCCCGATCACGTATGTACACCCGTCCTTGCCCATCCACACCTCGTGCGACTTATTGGCAGGAACGTCGATGCGTGCGCCAGGGCCGAAGGTCTCTTTCTTGTTGGGGTCGTCTTCGGGATAGCAAACCGTGAATTCGCCGGAGAGGATGAGGTGTGTGGTCAGGCCGCCGTGCCGGTGTGGTGGATAATGCGCGTGTCTGTGGTGCAGATCAGCGAAATGTCTGACAGAGCTTGCCACCCCGCAGGCCCCGCAGGGGCGAGGGAAAGGTAAGGAGGTACGATGGAGCGCAATTACTCACGGTCGGTCTGTCCAGGTGTAGACTGTCGGAAATCCCCACGAGCGGACTTGCTGCTCAGCATCGCGCTGGGATATGGAAGCCATAGTAGACTACGAGGGCAATGATTCAAGCGCAGGAAGTAGGATGTTGGCTTAAGCTTGAGCTTGAGCGGGAGCAGGCGCGATGAGCCCCAACAAGCTTCTGGAAGTTGCCGCACATATGATACCAAAGGAGCCGACGGACCTCGCCCACCACGGCATGCATTGCCCTTCGAAGTACTGTTGTTTTGAGCCTGGAAGCTCTACGATTCCAGTTGAATTTTCTTCTTGAGATCATCGACTTGCATAAGTATTTTGATGAAAGCCACGTCGTGTGTGTCGAAAGGCCAGAGAAGTCGCGTAGCCTCAAGATTTCATCCTGAGTCTCAGGAGCCCACAAGTAAAGCCCAGTCAAAGCATGTCCAGCGCAATTCTATAGAAGTTATCTGTCGGCCAGATATTGTAGAAGTCAATATTTGCAGAGGCAACACAACTTCAAGGAGTCAAGGAGGAACTTGAAGGCGGGTCTGAAGCAGAGGCGCCCATGTCTCATCACGTGTCACCCAAAAATCTGAGCGCTTCCGTAGTTTCGCCTCCGCCTTCCTGAGGGTGCATCTTGGGTCAATCTGACTATTATCTCTGAGCCCTCGTCACCATGGGTCTGTCTGGCCGAAAAACAAAGCAACGTATCCCAAACGATCCGCGGAACTTAGCATGGGCAAACGGTACGAGACCGCGGAACTTCGCATGTACATACCTCCTCGAACCCGTGCTCATTCCTCTCCGCGAACGTACCCTAGATGCCAACAAGTTCGGTGCTGCATACCTGGCCAAGCTTGGTTGGGACCCCTCGCAGGGTCTTGGTGTGTCCGGCGAAGGACGCACGAAGGCACTCAGCGTAAACCAGAAGCTCGACATGCTCGGGATCGGCGCGGACCACAGGAACTCTGCTGAGGGCATGGCATGGAAACAGAACAAAGACTTTGAGAACTTGCTCCGCCGCCTGAACGCTGCCAACGGGAATGGGGAGATTGAGGAGGAAGAGCCGATGAAGGTTGACGGTTTCGTCCGCCCGACAGCAAAGGTCGAGAGCGAGGCTGCTGCCCCTGCGGAGGTGAATGAGGACGAGGAGGCTGCGGGTGCCCAGGAAAGTGGAGAGAAGAAGTCGAAGAAGAAGCGCAAAAAGGGCGAGGATGGAGATGAAGGCGAGGAGAGGAAGAAGAAACGGAAAAAGAGCAAGTCCTCGGAGGATGCCTCGGACGCTGAGGAGAGCAGCAAGAAGGAGAAGAAGAAAAAGAAGAAGCGAGACGTCCCAGATGATACCCCTACCCCTGCTGAGACGGCATCGCCTTCCCCTGCACCTACGCCAGGCTCGTCAAGACAGTGAGTACACATCCTCATAATCTGTATCTTCTTTGCCGAGGTCGTCCTTGTCGTCCCTTTCGACCCATCATATCTCTGCCGCTTCCCCCAAGTTACACTCGCATACTAACCATCTAAACGGCAGCCCACGCGCCGCCTTCCGAGGCCGACACATGGCCGCCAAATCCCTCGCATCCAAGTCCGCCTCCGCAATCGCCGAGATCCTCGGCCTCGCACCAAGCGGCACATCCACCCCTTCCCCCTCCGTCTCCGGCTACCCCTCATCCGCCCCCACCCCATACCCATCCACACCCTTCGAGCCTGGCCCGAGTACCTCTACATCAGGTTCGGACACCCCCGCCGACGCCGACGGGGACCAGCTCAAGCTGCAGGAGCTCACGGTCTCGAGTAAAAGCGTCATGGACTACTTCAAGGAGAAGCTCGCCGCGAAGAGCAACTCGCGTGTATACGGCACTTCGTCTGCGCCGACCTCTGGGACTGATACCCCCGTCGCCGCTGATGAGGATGACTACGCGGAGCGTCCGCGCATGGGTCTAGGCGCGTCGAAGCTCCGCATGGAGGTCACGCAGTCTGAGGAGGTGGAGGAGCGGCGCGGGCTGGGAGGCATCGGGAGCGGCATGCGCTCGTCCTTCGCTACGATGTTCACTTCCGCCACTGTGACGAAGACAGTCGTCGAAGAGACGACGGTCGAGGAGACGGTGGTCGAGAACACCGTTCTGGACGAAGTGCAGGAAGACGAGGATGAGGAGCGGCCGAAGAAGAGCAAGAAGGACAAGGAGCGCAAAAAGGAGAAGAAGAGCAGGAAAGAGAAGGGCAAAGGCAAGGAAAAGGACGAGGATGAGGATGAGGTAGCGGCAGAGGCGGACCCCGCAGACGAGAAGGCCGATCGCAAGCGGCGGAAGGAGGAGAAGCGCAGGCGTAAGGAGGCTGCAGCTCAAGCGAGCGCTGCAGCAGTAGATGCAGTGGATGCTGCCGCTGTCTCAGAGACCGAGGAGAAGGAGCGGAAGCGGAAGAAGGACAAGAGGAAGAGTAAGGCTGATCGTTGATGTTGAAGCTCGCAGGTCAATGTCGGGTCTTCATTGCCGTGGTCGATCTCTTCTATTTGCTACATCTGCTCGCAATTCATTGTCGTTCTCTTCCAAGCACACACGTAGATGGTTTGTCAATGAGTTGGGGTGTTCGCCACAACAAGTTATCGGCCAATACTACACGTGGTATCCAAAGTATCCTAGATAGCAGTCCTCCATGCAAAACGCGAAACACTACACACCGCCATGAAGCAAAGAGACGGCTGGCTCTCTAACCTAGAACGCGCACGCGTCCCCATCGAACAACGTACGTACCTCTACTCTATCGCAGTCGCCAAACGCCAGATGCGCCACCTCGTCTAATGGTTCGAAAAGATCATAAGATAAGAGAGGCAGTCATTAGGGGTCGTTAAATACTAACCGACGAAAGTAAAGAAGACATGGATCAGAGGATGAGAGAGGCGAGCGAGATGAGAGAGGAAACAGACGGTATGTACATATATGCGTGTGCGGTGGTGGCGCAGCGGCACAGGAGGGAGACGGTAAAGAGGAAGGACGGAAAGGGACCATAGAAGGAGGGTCGGGTGCTGCCAGGATACGCGTGGCAGGTGGGAAGTCGAAGAAGGTGCAGAACATGATGCCAGACCGTTGCAAGGGCGCATTGACGAGCGATAGGCGGAGGTGACGACAAGGAGGCGAGAGGCGAGAGATGAGGAGAACTATCCAGGCAAGGGGAGAGGAATGCATGAGACAATCTGCGAATGCGAAGGCCAACACGAAAGGCAGGATGAGGAGAAATCCGGGATATCGGGGTAGAGGAACAAGGACAGGAAACACGTCGTGGTATGCGGGATCCTTCACCTACATGCAAGATACATGGCCGATTTTTACTTGCTGCTGCGAACACTCCGTCCATCCTATACTGTCACCTCCGGCTTCACTCGCCACATCACCGCAAGCGTCGCCACAGTCAAAACCGTGATGCCTATTGCTGCCGACGCAGTGTGATATGGATGCTGGAACGCAACATCCGTATTAGGAGGGGCAGGAGGGGGGAATGTCGCTGTGGAACTCACGGGAGCCTTGGGCGACTGTTGCGCGTGCGCGCGTGCGTCTGCTGTCGCAGCAGGAGCGACTTTCGACGTCGAGATAGGCTGGTTGACTACAGAGGACTCGGGCGTGATCGGGAAGGGCATCTTGCTGCTACCCTCCGGGGCGTCGCCCCGTTCCCGGTCGCTCGGGTGTAAACCTTCGGAGTCGCTCGAGTCGTCCACAGACCATGGTGATCGCCGGCGAGGCCCAGAGAACGAAGCTTCACTTCCCTCGGCGTCGTGTGACGAAACGTTCTCAGGGATATCGTCTGTCTGGGCAGGAGAGATCGACCGTGACCGCGTCCGTCCCCTTGACGGGCTGACTCGTTTCCGTTGTCTTCTCGGACGAGTGGACTCAGCCGATAGGCTCCTGGGACTTGGTGGAGTGACGAGACCGCCGCTCGTATGAGGCTTCGCGTTACCGTTCATAAGGCCGTGTTGGTGTTGCGCCTGAAAGGACGCCAGGGAGATAAGACCAGTTTCGACTTTTGCGGCCGCGTTAGAGACAGTGTCCTCCGCAGCGCGCATCCGAGTCTCCCACTCCTCCTTTGCCCGACGCAACCGTTCACGTTCCTCCACAAAGTCCTCATGAACGCTGCTCCACCTTCCCTCGACGTTCTTCTTCCACTCCGAGAACATTGCCGTGAGCGATTCACGCTCCTGTTTCCGCGCCTCCTCGACTGCTGCTGCAGGCACGGAAGGCTCTGCCGGCGCGGATCGGGCCGCCTCAGATGCATGCATCAACTGCTCAGTCACCTCCGCCTGTGATTGGACCTGCGTCTGGGTCTCCTGGACGAGGTTCTCGAGGGATGCAACCTTGGCCTCAAGGACGGAAATGGTAGATTGCGCACTGGCGTGTTGAGCCTCGAGGGTACGCGAGAGCTCAAGCGCCATCTCCAACTGCTTTGCGAGCGCGTTCAGCCGATCGGTGAATTCATCAGGGACAACTGCGGGTGCGGGCGGCGGGGGTGATGGGGACCGTGGCCGGAGGTCAGTGACTGCGGGTTTCCGGAACTGTGCGTCCTGCTCTTGCTCCTCGTCGTCCTCAGACAAACCCATGCCAGTTGGCTCTGGAGTGCGAGGACGACCGAGCTCTTCTCTTCTTCGTCGCCGCTCTTCCTCCTCCTCAGCGGCGACCTGCTCCTCATCCTCTTCTTCTACCCGCTCCAGTTCGTGAGGGACGATGGTGGAGACGCTTCTTGCATCGTCGTCGTCAGACGTGAAGTCGTTATCGTCGTCGTGCTGGTCGTGCGAACGGCGCGAACTGGTGATACGGAAAAGTTCGATCTCCCGCTTACGCTCCTCCATAGCGTCCCGAAGCGAACCAACCTCCCGCTTGATGGCATCGTGCTCAGCGAGGATGGTCTCAAGCGTCCGGACCTTCTCGACGTGGTCGGCAAGAGATCGTTGGGTCTCCTGCAGTTGAGCCTGGAGCTCGGCAACGCCCGAGGACGGTTCGGGTTGCGCCGCCCGCTGCTGGCTCTCCTCCGCTGCGCGAGCTGCTTGTGCGGGCATTACAGGAGGCAATGCAGAGGGATATGGCGGCAAATTTGGCGGCTATATCGGCGGGATCGAATCAGGTTAGAGGGATAGTGCATATAACCGAGTACTCACGAGGTTCCCACCGAGGGTGTCGTGGATCTCTGCGAGCCCACTGCTCAGAGAATGGAGCTCAGCACCGGTCTCACGGCTCTTCTGCAGCTCGCCCTGTAATCGGCTGAGGATGTGATCGAAGGTGAGCCCACTCTTCCCTGGAACGCGGACGTTGCCGCCCATGCCGCCCATTCCAACCAAGCCCTGCGACTGCAGCGTTGGCCGCCGTTGGGGGCCTGCTGCGCCATTTGAGCTGCCCTGGCCGTTCCCAACGAAGTTGAACGCGCTATTGCCTGACCCTGGTTGGTTCGGCATCGCATTGATGTAGCCCTGCGCCCCCTGCTGTTGCGCCTGTGCTTCGGCGCGTTGCGCGGCCTGCGCGTCGAGCTCCGTGAATACACACACGACGCGTGCCGCCACCTTATGGTGGACGATCGTCTTATTGTCCTCCCCGACAATGTCGATACCAAACTCCTGCGGATGGGGCGTGAGACACGGCGCTCGGGGCGCGTCATACGAGGAGCCTGTGGACGTACGACGATGTCGTCTGTCTTGAGCTCATACGGCTCGGACTCGAGCCCTTCGGGGCTGAGCCGCTCGCCGTTGATGAAGGTGCCGTTTGAGCTTTTGACGTCCTTTATGAAGATCTTGATGACGGTCGGTGGGGGTCAGCGCGACGCGGTCGACGGGGACCCATTCTGGGGCCCGTGAGGCGCGAGAAGCGCACCTTTCCGTTCTCCTCCCACACCTCTGCATGCTGCCTGCTGAGAACCTTGGAGTCGAAGTAGCCATTGCGTTCTGCTGGGACAGTCTTCGCGTTGGTTTGGCGGCCGACCTTGACGCGCTGGTTGTTGACAAGAGAAATGTGTTTGGGGACGAAAGAGTCATTGAGAGGGTAGAGGTAGAGAGCAGGGAGGGGCACGGGGACGTGCGGGGAGGCGAAGGGTGCAGGCATCATGGACGCCGTCGTCAACAACGAGCAGGACGGTTACAGGAGAGGCCTTTGTTGTGCTCTATTTGGCTCGTCTGACTCTGCCACTACGCACTCAGAACTCTCCCACAACCACGTGGCTTCGCATGCTTTAGCGACCACGCTCCACTGAGCCTCCCGCCCCGTCACTTTCCCCGGACCTCACTTCCCCGCAATCATGTGTGCACGGCGAAGCCTTGCTGGCCTGGTCCAGATCATCCCATCGCTGCCCGTGGAAGGCTCTCTTACGGCATGCAATCAGCGGTGTACGACATGGACATATGTGTCCCGGGCAGCGCATCGATGAGGTACGGGTGCGCCCTGGATGCGCCCACAAAAGCATCGCCGCCGCCTCTTCCATAACTGGGGTGGTTGGCGGGATCCGTGTCGTTGCGTTCTCGGGCTGCGTTCAACGCTCAGTGTCTTGCGTTGAGATCTATCTTGGGTGCTCTTCTAGCCTCCTCGTTAGCACACCGGAATGGAGCAGTGACGTTTCGCTGTGGCTAAGTCACCTCCAATGCGTAGTGTGAAGACCTCCTTTGACCATGCTGCATTTGTACTGAGGCGTCTCTCTCTTTCTCTAGAGACACTGCGGCGCACGCGACTTTTCATCGGAAGCGCATCCCAGGCCTTGAGCCGAGGCTCTTTGACTGCGAGACAAGCGACGATCCTCGAGTCCTGCGCATGCTCGCACGCCCGCCGATCCTTCCTCCTCTTCAGCCCAGAAAAAAGCCTCGGTGAATCACGATGTCATCGAAACCGAGCCCATGTCCTTCCCGTCAGCCCTTCAGGTCGAATCACAAAGTACAAACTCCGTGCAACTGGATACCGTCGTGGATCAAACCTCGCATTGCCTTAAACCGGTAGTGATCGTTTAGGCCCCGTGTCCATCACCGCTCACCCCTCTCTGCAGACAAGAATTCCTTGCTGCGTCTCCACGCAGAGCCAAACAACCGCCCCTTCTTCATCAACCAACGTACCGTACGAGCCGCAACTGCATCCTATAGCCTTTTGATCCGAGAGAACAAACCCACCCGCAAGCTGCGAGCACCCCTCTCCAAATCCTAATCTTTATCGGACGGCAGATCACACCGACAGACCCTGCAAAGCAGCACGTTCTCCTCGTCCATCCACATCGGAAACGCGCTTTGCCGTACCGCCACGCCTTCTCCCGCCGGTTTCGTTCGGGCACGTCGCACAATCTGATATCCAATCCAATCTCCATGCCGAATCCTGATGATGACTGACAAGGTTCGCTCTCCTCCGCCAGAACCTCGGGGGAGACGGCCAACTGCTTTGGATTAGTCCGTCGCACCTCAGGCTCCTTGCGAGCTCTACTGGTACTAGTAGTACGTGGTCCCTGTGTTCCCGGTGACTACTGAGCCTACCTTTCTATGTAGCGTCAGACCCGGCCCGTTCTTCATATAGAGCCATTTTGTCGGGCAGGAAAGTACGCCTCGTGAGTGCATTCAGTAACCCCGCTCGACCATCCCTGACCGTGATGTCAGACCCGGGCCAAAATAAACCCTCTTCTCAACGCTGCCAAGGCGGGTGCAACGCCACCGTCAACCATGTCTCGCAGTCAATACGTCCGTCCATTCAGTATACCAGGGCATCCGAGAGACAGCGCGTCGGGCTCGGCTCGAACTCGAAATGGACGACGGGCAAGCTAGTATGCATCAACGCTACACGCCCAATCGCAAGTCGTCGCAAGTCGCAGTGGCTGCCAATGCAGGGTCGCACCGCCGTGCCGTCACCAATGTGGCTAACGCGTACCCCCCAGCGCGCCGTCGAACCCTCCCTCGGGCGCAAGCCAAGAGCACGTTCACATTAATCAGTCAGTATTCCTGGCCATCGTCGGACTCGTACGCACCAGGGTCCCGGAGCGCACGCCAGCGGCCAGCTGAGCTGAGAGCATCAATTTCAAAGCTTTGACGAGTCGCGCCAAGTTCCCACCCCGCCTCGTGTCCTCGTGTCTCTCTAGACTCTAGAGTCTCACCCAGCCAGGGCTCTCCCATTGTCCAAGCTCCAAGACCCAGCGCCGTGGAGCCTCCGCCCAGGGCGAGCGTCCGATGGGCGATAGTCGATAGCCCGCGCGCCCGGCTGGGCACTGTGGGAAGCAAGGAACCGCACCCAGGTCCCACAGAGGGTTAACGCGGCTACCGGGTTGCGACACACGCGGTGCCCCATGTCAGCTGGCCCCTCGCTCCCGCACATGGGCCGGTCTCCTGCCGTCATTTAGGCTTTCTTTGGGAGCGTCAAGGTGCCGGGTCGACTTCTCGCTGCGCGCGGGCTCGCCGGTCCCGGGCTACGAGAGGAGATTGTATATTTTTTTGTAAACCGAGTCGTGCGTGGCATGGTCGTTACATAGCACAGAGGATTTAGCATCGGAGCTGAGAGACGAATGCGCGTGTCTATGGGGTTAAAGCATGGCGAACGTCCGAGCCAGGCTGGGGATGGAGATGATAGGAAATATAGGAAGGAGATGAGACGAGAGGGAAGGAGACCGGAGAGAAGATAGTACACTAACATATACTTAAGCACGGCGAATATACTCTTCCACTAAATGGCAGACTCCCGAGACGGCTATGTTACACTAATGTGGCAAAGAGATATACACAGATGAAGGACGAAGAGAGACCGAGGACGGACGGACGATGACATACAGAGAACAAAAACAACAGGAACCGGAAACCATCACCGAAAATCGAGCTCGTGGTATCTTGGAGATCGCTAGCGCTGCAGATAGAAGGGTACTGTTCCGGGATGAAGCAAGTGCGGGCCAATCATTAGAGGTGGAGATGAGGAAGCCATCGACGTGCGAAGAGCAGCCCTGGTGGAGAACAGACGCGTTGGGTATGGGCGCCAACAGGAAAAGGGAAGCGACTAACCATCGTAGGCGAGATCACACCCGCGGGGTGTTCTGAAGCATCTCTCGTATCCGCTCACCCTCCGCAGCGGTCAGAAGCTCTAACGAGGGCTCTTGAGTCTCATCCGCGGGGCGGGATATCTGGAACCATAGGCAGTCGACGTCGTACATGCCGACATCCTTCTCGTGCTCATGGCGGCCGACAGCGATGTAGGAGAGGGTCTTGACGGCGCGGGCCAGCATGAGTGCGACGTGAGTAGAGCGGCGCCGGTTGGCGTCAGCTACCGAGGTGTCGTCAGGGTTCGAGCTTCCGGCGGCGCCAGAGTATGCAATGCACAGTCCCACAATCGAGGTTGCCCGCATGATCTCAAGGTTACGCTCCTTTACGGAAGATCAGATGAGCTCGTTGGCGCGCGAGGAATTGAATGATTGAGTACACGTACGACCCATTCCTGGAAGGCCTGCCACTCCATGCTTGCGCGGCCGCCGCTGTTGAGGATGAGTTCGAGGTACTGCAGGGAAGGCATCGACGTCTTCATCCGCTCGAGCATGGTCTCCGAAACGGTGTGGGCGATCGTGCACGAGAGGGCGACGGGGTTGGTCTTCTCCATGAGCGGGAGCGTCTTCAAGTCGTGCTGCGTGCCGTACCTCGCGCCAATCCCGTACTGGAGCTGCACTCGGCGCACGGGTGACGGGAAGGAAGGGATGGGGGCGCTCGTCTCGAGATAGTCTAGCTCCGGCCAACACGCTGCCGGACCTGTCTCCTGCTTGACCGAGAATTCCAGGTAGAAGGTGAGCCGCCGCAGGTTGGGAAAAGCGTGTGCGAGCTCGGAGATTTTGGCAATGCGGCCTCCAATGTCAAGCGTGTGGACGTTCGGCCAAATGAAGCGGTCAACGACGCTCTCGAGCATGCAACCACACTCCCAGAGCTTGATGTGCTGGAAGGAGTTGATGTACGGCCCAAACGGGGTTACGTCTCCCTGCGGGCGCGGACCGTCCTTCCAGAGGCCATTTTCAATGATCGCGGGCCTGCTGCGAAGCTGAGAGATAGCCTTGAGGCAAAAGTTGCCGATGTAGTAGAGGGATATCTCCTTGAGAACGGGGAGCTCGGCAAGGGCCTCGTAGACGGCGGGATGGGACTGGAAGAGGGGTTCGGCGTCGCGTATGTGGAGGACTCGAAGGTTGGTTGCCTCATGGAGGAGTCGGGCAAGGGAGTCTGCGGGAGAGAAGTCGGCATCCCAGCCGTCCCTGAAGCCTGTATTGGAGGGACGGGCAAAGGCGTAGTCGAGGAGACGGAGAGCCCTGAGATGTCTCATGCGGGTCTTGGGGTCGGCAAGCATGAAGTTGCAGAACATCTCGAGGCGGTCAGGGCCCTGGAGAGTGCTGGTGTCGTCCGGGACAGGAGGGTCGCGGGGCTCGTCCTGGTTCTCGTCTGACTGGCCAATGGTGACGTCGGCGAGTATACGGGGCATGACAATCTCGTACGCGTCCTTGCAGGTCTGTGCAAACTGGACGGCATCGTGGGGGGAGCAGAAGTGGGAGATGGTGGAGAGGACGTCGCGGTTGAGGTGGAGGAGGTCGATGCGTTGGTATGGGGAGTAGGAGGGGACGTGGGGGGCCTCGAGGGAGGAGGGGAGGCGGGCGGGGACGGGGTCGCGGGAGAGAGGGTCGTAGTGGGGCTCACCGGAGGGCATTCTGAGGGTCAGAGGGACGGCGACGTGAGCGGCATGAAAGAGGTAGCAGTTTATGATAGTCGGGACGGGCGAGGGCGCGAGAGGGGGGAAGGAGGACTTGCAGGGGTCATGGATGAATATAGGCTCTGGATCCGGTTGACAGTGGCAGTCGTGATCGGGCGCGGATTCGTCGTAAAAATGGTTGTAGCAGAGCATGTTTTGGGTCGATCGGGACAAGACAAGGGCGGCCAGTGGCCACGCGCACTCGGACGCAGATTGCGGGGCGGGGGGACCAGTGCTGTGACGGCCCCCAGTGACGGTCTCTCGCGAGCCTCGTTTTCCGCCTCTCCGCCCTTTTCCACGCCTCGCTTCCCCCTCCCCTGCTTCTTGCCCGGCTCCGTACGCGAGAGAACCACCGCTGCTGCCTTCGAACCCCACGCACCTCCTCCCACAACGCCTGCATTCCTCCCGACGCCGTGTCGCACACAGCCAGCGCGGCCAGCGCGATCCAGCGCACAGCTGACCGCGCTCAGGCCCCTGCCGCCAGCACACTTTCAGGCCCCAATTCCAGCACTCTGGTACGATCGTGCACTAGCGCCAGCATTCTGATTGCGTTTCGCCGGGTCCCGACCCGAGCTCTAATGCATCATCGCAGCCCTCTCCCCAACCGTTCATCCAGCAGACGTTAGCCGAGCTCACCTGCACTCGCGCACGGACACCTCCTCCCTGCCCGGCGGAAGAAGGGGGCAGAGCGAGCGGGCAGATCTTCAGGGGACCCAAGGCCTTCCGCATCGTATCGATCGCTCGATCACAGCACACAAACCACTTAGGACAGCAGATTGACACCATACAAGACCACAACTCTCGCTCGGCGTCTCCCGCCCCTTTCCGCCTCCTCGTCCTCGTGCCTTGGCCCATTCTACGGCTGCATTCGCGACCTCCGACGCCCACCAGCAACGCTGCGTCTGCCAGCCACACATATGGGAACGTGCAGGACCATGCCCGACCAAGGACGCATTTAGCGCGAGGCACGCTGCGCGGCGTCTGATTAGACTCAAGCGCACGCTCTCTCGTCCTCTCTATGGCTGCTCGTTCGCCGAGTGCGGCTGTACAGGCAGGACACGCCCCGATTTGTGCCGCCATGTTCACGCCCACTGTCAGCTCTAGGTCCCACCGCTCCCGCTCAGAACCCCCCGCTGGCAGGTTCCATCGCTGGATCCGCGCCCTCTCGCTCGCCCCGATCGCTTCCTGTGCGTCCACGCAGGTGAGTAACGCTTGTCCTGTACGTACCCCTCCCACCTGCGCCTATCCAGGCTTAACCCAGTCTCGTCCCGTCCGTCGCTACCGCCCTCGTCGCCTCCTCCATTACGCACATACGTTCAGGAAATGAAGTCCGGTTTTACCTTTCTGTGAGAGCCTTCCTCGGCCGACGCGAACCGGTCTCGAGCGGACGTTTGCCTCGCGTTTTGTCCGTTCACTCTCCCGGACGAAACTGTCCGCTGCCCGTCGTGCGATCCCCGTCTCTCCGCGGTCAAATATCCTCCGCTGACTTTGGGCAGCACTCTAGCCCGATACGCACCAGCTTCGGTGCGCGGATGCACGGGGGTGCACGCTGCACCGGCGTGATCTCGACTCAAGTTCAAGTCCAGCGATGCTGCCATATATCATCCCATCAGTCTCTTTGCCTAGACCAGTCAACGCATCGGATCGGGCCTTGGGCTTGGCGCCTTGTGCCCCAGTGCTCGTCGAGCTGCTGCATCTCCACTGCCAGCTCGGAGAAAGTGCCTGTCCCCGTTCCCCGCTCTCCGCCGCCGCCGCCGCCGCCTCCCCCGTGCGTGCTGCTGGAGCTGCGTACGCTTGCCTGAAATGTCCGTTGCTTATCTTCTTGTGCACGCTCGTCTGACTGCCATTCCCTTCCTCGAAGCTGTGGCAGGCCCGAGAAAGCATGTGTTCCGACGCATACACTCATGCATATCGGACAGGCGAAGAGGTTCGAGTGGGTATCGGGCCACACACCCGCCCTGATCCTCAATGTAGGGACAGCAGTAGAACTGCCGGTGAGTGTCTCGTTGCAGCGTCGCGCATCGAGTCGCAGCCAGGGAAGCAAGAGCGGAGAGGCGGGGCTGCACGAAGACTCGGAAGTAGTGGAGTCGCTTGTGTCGTCTACCGCAGTCGTCACCGAATGCGAACGTCAGACATCTTCCACGCAAGCGGAGTATTGGCTCTGTTCATGGTGGAGCTCTTCCACGGGCTACCTGCAGCTGTTCTCTCGGATCGTTCTGTCAGTGAGTGAGTCCTACAGGCTCCTCGGGAGACTCGTGTGCACTCAGCGTGCCTTGTCAAGGCCACGGCTCCGCACAGTCAGGATGCCCTCGGTACGCTAACTCAGATGTTTGCCAGCTTGAGCTTGAGCGTACTGCTCGGCTGGTATCGAGCAGCGTTCGATCCGTTACATGTCCGCTGTGACGACACGTCAGTATCTCTTTGTTGAGTCCTGCAGCTAAGCCGGGACCGTTTAATGACGTGAATGCGGTCTATTTCGTCAGCTGCTCGCCGACGGATATCTGCATTGACAGTAAGTGCTCACTGCTTGCCTGTTGATTCGCTTGCGTCTATACCACGACGCCGATCCGAAAGGTTCGAGGTTCGTTCCATTGCCAGCAGTAAGTATTGCGTCTTCATAATCAATGAGCAAGGCTACGATGCCCTTCACTGGACTCTGACGCGAATATCAAGAGACGTTCTTGTAGCAATATACTCGATCCTTGAGGACCTCGGGTACATCGTGCCTGCGTGCTAAAAACCTTGCTATGAACAGAACACAACGACATAGCCGTAGATTTTGTGATACGTCGCACGCACGCGTGTAAGTAGGCTCGCTAGTAGCCAGCCTCTACTAGAGTTCCTCGTACCTCGGCATGCTCTCTTCGCTTACTACTAGGCTCCTCCAGCCCGTACGGGACATCTTGAACTATGCCTCTGTTCTTTTCGCTTTCGAGCCGTACAAAACACGTCGCCGGCCTCAGCGGGTGCCCCACGGATGTCGTCTCTCCCTCACCAAGTACGCGCTGTGTATCTTGTTCTTCCACCCCGCGATACTTATCCGTGCGGACCGGGACGCAGTAATGAGCGCCTCTACACGCCACTTTCCCCATATGGTATGTCTGGCGACTGACACTGACAGACCTGGCCATTCGTTATCAATCGCGTGGCACTGACTGACTCTTCCCTTGAGCGTGTAATAAGTACTCATCCTAAGATCGACGCGCTGTGCCAGCCCACCCAAGTTTCTTTGAGACCAGCTGCGCAATCACTCCCAACCTCGGTGGGTGGTTCATCTTTGAGACACCGTAAACCCGTTCGCCTGCGGCACGAGGCTGACTTCCGATTTGAAACGCGGGACGCTGGCTTAGCAGACGTCGTGTATATATACTCCGCGGCCGAGCAGCAACTGGCGTCGTAACGACACCCCTAGACTTCCGTTGCACCTAGAAGTCTCACCATAGACCGTTCAGCGCAGGTTATCTCCACAACACCACCAACTTGAAACTCCTTCCGATCAGTGGCAGGCAATCATGTCCTCGGGAACGTACGGCGCGCTCTACAGCGCCCCCTCGCCCTCCACAGCAGCAGCAGCAGCAGCAAAGCCGCCCGCCCTAGACTCGCTCCTCACGCCCGCCATCAAGTTCGTCCGCGTCCAATGGATCGACTTCATCAACACCCCGCGCGTGCGCGTCCTCTCCGCCGCGTACTTCCGCAAGCTTTACGAGCACCCCGGCACGCGCGTCGGCCTCGGGATCCCGCACGTCGGGCTCGGCATCGTCGGGCTGAACGTCGCGGACGGGTTTGGCGCCGTCGGCGAGTGGCTCTACGTACCGGACCTCAGCAGCTGGCGGGTGTGCACGTACGCGCCGGGCCATGCGGTCGTCATGGGCTGGTTCCAGGAGAAGACGCCCGCCCCGGGGAAGGGGCTCGAGGTGCCGCTGTGCCCGCGGACGCTCTTGCATCGCTTGGTGACGTGAGTTACTTTGCTGGAGTGCTTTGTTGCGGGGTTTGCACGTCGTGGTTGAACGCTGAAGCGCTGAACCACGGCGGTCTTTGATGACGCTGAGTGGGAGCGCCGCGGCATTACTGAGAGTTACATAGCGCGACCCGCTCGTTTCTGATCCGCAACTTAAGCTAGCTACTGATACATCCTTCACCTAGAGAAGCGCAAGACAAGGCTGGCGTCTCATTCCTGGTCGGCGTGGAGCACGAGTTCATGCTCCTCAGCCAAACGACCCCGGAACCAGTCTACGTGAACAACGCCGACTGGTCATGCGCGGCCAAGTTCCGCACTGGGAGTATCGAGAACACTGTGCTCGAGGAGATCTCGAACTGCCTGCTCGACGCGGGCATCGAGCTCCAGCAATATCACGCGGAGGCGGCTCCCGGGCAGGTGAGGGTTTCGTGGAAGACCTACTGGCAATCCTATCACTGAAGCCACACCAATCTCTCTTGTCCGATATCATCAGTATGAAATCGTGACGGGCCCGCTGCCGCCCCTCCAGGCAGCCGACGCGGTCGTTTTTACGCGCGAGACGATCTACAACATTGCGAGCAAGCACGGCCTCAAGGCGACCTTCACGCCGCGGCTGCACGCGGACTCATGTCAGTGCTTCTCCCGGCGGCGAGGTCTCTCTCTTCTCATGTGTGTGCTCATCTGCATCTGGCTTCTTCTGCTTCTCCAGGCGGGAACGGCGCCCACGTGCACATCTCCGTGCACGGCGGCAAGACGGAGACACGGAAAGCGGACGAGGACCGTGCGCCGCGGATGTCGCCAACGGAGCGCTCCTTCCTGCAAGGCATCCTCACCCATCTCCCCGCCGTCGTCGCGTTCACGCTCCCCACCGCCGCGTCGTACGCGCGCATGATCGACGGCATCTGGGCGGGGGGCACCACGGCGTGCTGGGGCACGTACAACAAGGAGGCACCCGTCCGTGTGTGCGGGCCTGCCGGGCACTCGCACTTTGAGGTCAAGAGCAGCGATGCGACGGCGACGCCGCACTTGGCGTTTGCGGGCATTGTCGCTGCTGGGCTGCGGGGGATCTTGGATGGGGCGCTCTTGACTACTGGAGATTGCCACAAGCCGGCGCATGTGATGAGCGAGGCGGAGAGAAAGGCGGTTGGGCTGGACAAGGCGTTGAAGCTGCCGAAGACCATCGCGGAGGCGAGGGACGCTCTTGACTCGGACGCAGGTGTGAAGGATCTGCTTGGAGCGGAGTTCGTGGAGAGCTATCTGAACGTGAACAAGGTGAGTGTTGGCGGCACTACGTGGTCTTGGCTGATGCATGCTTGTTTAGTTGATGGAGAGGTGGATAACGGGCAAGGACGAGCAGGCGACAGTCCGGAAGTACATTGAGTACTTCTGAGCTATGCGGAGATAATAAGCGATAAGCTGAGGGTGTGTATACTTGATCTAGAAGGCATTGAGGCATTGTATTCAAGCATTGCGGGGATCTGGTCTGGCACCGAGCGCACGCGTGCCGCTAGGTTGCCAGCACAAGCTGACTCGGAAGTACAGTTGGCTTGGACAGGCGCTTGCTAAGCGCTAACTCCCAAGAGCGTGTGATAGTTGACCGACCCTGAGAAAGTTGACGAACAGTCGACCTGCGGCTACCTGCAGTCGACCATGAAGTTGACCGGTTGACGAGGGGTCGACCGTCGACTGTCGACGGCCGGTTGACGAAAGTTGACCACGGTCGACGACTACCGCCGGTCGACCGTAGCTGGCCATGTGGCACCGCGATGAAGATGCGTCCTAGTAGTACGCGCTTCAGTCCAGTTCCCCCCTCCAAACCTCGACGGAACGTCTTTGCTCCGTACAAGAGTTCTGACATGCCTACGTCATGGGATAAGAGGGGCCGGTGACGTCCACAGCTTCAAGCACCACAGTGACATAGACATCAGTACTTGTCTTTGTTGCTTCGGATCGGGACATGGTTCGCGATTCGGAGGTTGTACTTACCTTCACGCGAAGAGGGGTGGTGTCTGTCAATACTTGTGGCAGAACGACATATATTCCTGACTCCAGCAGCAGCCTCCGATCAATCCTGCACTTCCCCTGCCTCCCTCCCTCCATACGTCCTGATCAGCTGGCCCTCACTCGCAATGACCGCAGGTGCGTACGATATACTGCAGTACATCAGGAACTTGTCGCTCATGCCTCATATGCAGGAAAATCACTGGACAAAATCCTGACACCGGACGTCAAGTTCGTCCGTATCCAATGGATCGACTACATCAATACGCCGCGCGTCCGCATACTCCCAGTCGCCGCCTTCAGCAAGCTCTACGAGAACCCGAACAAGCGCAGCGGCATAAGCGTGCCCGCACTGACGCTTGGCGTCGTCGGGTCGAGCGTGGCAGACGGCTTTGGCGCCGTCGGCGAGTGGCTTTACGTCCCCGACCTCAGCAGCTGGCGGATATGCACGTTTTCCCCGGGCCATGCTGTCGTCATGGGCTGGTTCCAGGAGAAGCACCCCTCGCCGGGAAAGGCACCCGAAGTACCTATATGCCCAAGGACAATTGTGCATCGCTTGGTGAGGTGTGTCTCTCAGCGCCTTGGGAACGTCTGTATGATCAGCGACTAATGCATTGCTATTCAATTTGCTTAGGGAAGCTGAGCAGAAAGCTGGAGTTTCCTTCCTGGTTGGCATGGAGCACGAGTTCATGCTTCTCAGCGCGACGAGCCCTGAGCCTATCTACGTCAACAGCGCAGATTGGTCATGCTCGGCGAAGCTCCGTACCGGAAGCATAGAGGCCCTTGTGCTCGAGGAGATCGTACAATGCTTGATCGACGCGGGCCTCGAGGTCCAGCAGTACCACGCAGAGGCCGCACCTGGGCAGGTGAGCTTATCTGAGGCTTCTGTCCAACGCCCCTCGTCCAGATCGCTGATGCAGTATTTTCAGTATGAGGTCGTGACAGGACCGCTGCCACCGCTGGAGGCCGCGGATGCAATCGTCTTCACGCGCGAAACGATCTACAATATCGCCAACAAGCACGGCCTCAAAGCGACATTCTGCCCACGACTACAGGGGGATAGCTGTGAGTATAGTACAGGCATTCACTTCCCGAACATCAATGGTCCTTGCTGAGCACTGCATTGACCGCCACCTCGCCGACAGGCGGGAACGGAGCCCATGTGCACATATCCGTCCAAGGCGGTAAATCGAAGACCCGGAAGGAAGACGAGGACACCGCGCCGTGGGTGAGCCCCACAGAGCGCTCCTTCATGCAAGGCGTACTCGCGCACCTCCCTGCGGTCGTCGCGTTCACCCTCCCGAATGCCGCATCGTACGCGCGCATGCAAGACGGCATCCACGCGGGCGGCACCACATCGTGCTGGGGCACGTACAACAAGGAAGCTCCGCTCCGCGTGTGTGAACCGGGAGGAAACACGCACTTCGAGCTGAAGAGCAGCGACGCGACGGCGGCGCCGCACCTTGCGTTTGCAGGTATCATCGCAGCCGGGTTGCGGGGCATCTTGGATGAGGCCGCGTTGGTGACCGGGGACTGTGGTAAGCCGGCGCATGAAATGAGCGATGGGGAGAAGAAAGAGGTCGGGCTGGTGGATGAGCTGAAGCTGCCGCAGTCGATCGAGGAGGCGAGGAAGGCGCTCGATTCGGACGAGGCCGTCAAAGGTCTCCTGGGTGTGGAGTTTGTCGAAAGCTACCTGAGGGTGAATAAGGTGAGTGTCGTCCGCTTTGGTGGTGGATTTTTTCCTGGGCTTGGCTGACAAATTTCGATCCTTCCTAGCTAATGGAGGAGTACATGAAGGGCAAGGACGACAAGGCTACCGTACAGAAGCTCATCGAGTATTTCTGAGACTGCACCCCTGGGTATGCCTCAAGCACCGAACGGCGGTGCGAGCCCTCGGCGGGCTGGGCCCAGCCGCAACAACGGTATGGGATGGACCCTGGGACGGCGTCGTCTCCAAGACCTGCGGGCACGCCGCCAATGCGCCGGCCTGGAGGACCTGGGTCGCAGGGACGGATGGATTGGTACATAGTCAGAGCATAGGAGGTAGAACTTAGGTCGGAAGTTAATCGCACGCGTATCTGCGTACCCGCATATATTATATACTCAGAGTGCTCTAGGATCCTTCGACCTGGCCGTTCGAACCGTGTCGTCTTACTCCATTGCTGCGATGACGGTACATTGGTCCTGTAGATTGAACACTACCTATCCTCCACCTGTTCTCGACGGTACGTTCAAGTCTCATCTCGATTTCCATTGGTCGTCCGACCGTAACTACTACGTCTGGCAATCACGGTGTTCGCGCTGACTACGCCTAGGCTGGTAGTAAGACGCCCTTGGACGATCCGACCAATAACCCTCGCGCTGCGGAGAACGCCATTACATCTGTCTCACAGTGCACTGAAGGCGTAGCCATGTCAAAGTTCAGCGTCGTCATAATGGGCCATTGGTCGCGGAGCGATCATGACTCCATCGGATTGATGTTCGTGAGGGTCGCTATCCGAGAAATTGAGAAGTAAAAGTCAGCCGCTGGCTGATTATGAACGAGATTGCAGAGGCTCAGAGCTTGCCTACAAATCCGCGTTTCCCGTACAGATGGGTCTGGCAGGCATGCGGCATACCTGTCAGGCACAAGATGGGAGGTACTGAGGAGATCATAACGATAGGTGCGCATTCCATACGCCGAACATACAAGCGACAAAGTCACATCCAACCCGAGCTCTCCTAATGCCACGCAGGTTCCATTTCGACACCCAGCTTCTGGATGTATTTCCTAAGCACATCGGGGCTCGGGCATGTACTGTTCATGCATTGCCCATACTTGCCCGCCGCCCAGAAGACCATATCCTCCTGGTTAGGCCGGGTCGTGCGACTGCTGAAACGCGGCTTCTCCGATAACCATGTCACGAAGTCCATCCCCATCTCCTGTGCGAAAGTCTTGAGGAGCGCGAACTTGTAGATGATAACCGCGGAGATTGTGTCTGGAATCTCGATGCCATGTCTCTCGCGATACTCCGCCATCAGCTTGTCGCTGATCTCGAAGCCATATAGGACCCTAGCCCGACCGTGTAGCTCTTCGGGAATCGGGGGTGGAGGGTCCATTATGATACTGTTGTCAAAACTAGTAGAAATGAGTGGCGAAGGCGACGAGGGAAATGCAAGAACATTACGGTGTTCCACCATATATGACCTTGGGCACCCACGGCGGAGGGGGCGGTTTCTGGTAAAGCAAAAGCTTTGGAGCCCTGAAAGAGACAAATATATCTGTCAATTTGCCATCCCGTTGTACTTCGCACGACCACGCACATGTAGAGAGTTGATTTCCGATGCTGGCGATGTGGGACAACAAACATATGAGCGCGCTGAGTGCTTGTCATTTCTCACGCCACTTCGCCTGCGCACGGTTGAAGTTCACTCAGCCTCGAGCTCTGAGTACTGAGTACTAAGTTCATCTCTACGTTGATCAACCATTACTCCATGGCGCTTCACTTCCTCCCTGCATCTCTAAAGGTAGCAAGGAATACCGTTGTAAATGCGGCCCAGGATCTTCTGAGTGCGAGCTGCATCACATACGTACGTCCCTAGTTCGACACTTATAACACTACCGCCCCGCAGGTCGTGACAGGCCCCATACCGAATCCCTTGGAGCTGGATCTGATTGGTTCGTCACCCTGCATAAATTGGGGGGGGGATTCCCGCTATACAGAGCGAGTGAACTCATGCCAGCAGGCTTAAAGTGACATGCACTCACAGCTCCATGTTTTGCGCCGTCGTATAGCACGAGGATTAGGCAATACCTGCATTAAGTCCGGAGTCAGCCAGACGGGTTTCGCATGCATGTCGTAAGTTGCTCAGTAGATAATTGTGACGACCGTCGCGTTGTGATATCGCCACAACGTCGAAATATCTATGGTACAAATGTGAATCGTGCATGGTTCTACAGTCTATAACGCTACGCCACCTGTCAGCTCCAACAAATACGGCGACAAGTACCAACACTAACTTTCTCTCCATCGATCACACATCACGACGCTTCTCACCGTCCGATTGTGAGCTGACACTATCTTCGTTGGATACTGTGATGGGGCCAGAGCGGCGACCACCGTCCAAAGTTGTCTGCGGGCCGTTGAACCAGTGTTTGCCTCCGTACACGGGCAGGTAGAAGTACGCGAGGCAGAGGAGGATCCATCCACCCATCCACCCATCACGACGCTCATGTAGTTCATGCCCTCGGTGTCGGGCGCGGGCGCCGCAGGGAACGCGACGATCACGATGGAGAAGATCATCCACGACACAGCGACGACAGCGACGGGAAGTCCCTACATGGATCGCCCATGTCAGTATCAAGGTGCGTCACGCGCATATACTGTATAAAGAAAGACATACCAAACGACCTAGGGAGAATGGTCCTGGCTTCCATGCCTTGCCGCCGAGGAAACGGCACATGATAGGGATAGCGTATGCGATGTACTGACCAGCGATAGCCAGACTGAATATCGCCGAGTTCGCGGCAGGCCCGGCAAATGCGAGGAGGCCGAAGAGAAGCGCGATGAGGACGGACGACCATACTGCATTGACAGGAGTCTGTGTGTATGGATTGACGCGACAGACGATGCGGGAGAAGGGTAGCGCGCCATCCCGAGCGAACGCGAAGACTTGACGCGACGCGGCGATGAGCTATATGCAGAGGAGCATGAGCACTGACTCCAAGGCCACGCAAGGTTACTCTTACGGAGCCAGAGCCCATCAGGAATCTAGAGGTGTTCGCTGTCAGCGAGGTTGATATCTAGATTGCAGAGTATATGAAGACGCACTGTGCGACGACGACGACGGCCCATATCGCAAGCGTCCCGTTGCGGCCAAGGCTGTTGAAGAGTATCTGGGTCCAACAAGGGCGTCAGCACACACTATGTGAGTTCTGGAGGGACACAATACAAACGTACAGTCGCCATGGGTTGGCCGATAGGGTTGGACACAATACTCTCCATGTCCTTGCCCATGTTGAAGGCTAGCGCGATATTGATCGCTGATCAATCTCCCAGTGAGATCATGCTGATGCATGCATGGAGCACCACTGAACCACTCACCCCATCCGAGCACTCCTGCAGCACCGACTCCACTTATGATTGCCCAAGGAACGGCAGTGCGAGCGTTGGTGGCCTCCTCACTGATATGCACCGCCGTGTCGAAGCCACCTAAACGCCGTATGAGCAAATGCTTGTCCAAGACGACCGACCGTGCGCACCGACGGTCCATAGCGGTGCCAGGAAGCTGAGTACAAATGCGAACCCGTTCGGCCAGTCGTAGACTGTTGGTATTGTCACTTCACCTGTAAGGCATGTGCGTGGATCACGATAAACGCACGCTTGGTAAACCCTCCGAAGGCATATGACGCAGAGTTGCGGAAATCACTCGGAGTAGCGACTGCGAGGGATATGATGACAGCAAGGCACAGGCTGAAAGAAAGGAGACATGTAAGAGGAGCCTCCAGCGCAGCAAGCTGAAGTGGTACACACAGAACGTTGAATGTGATGTAGAAGCCTTGCAGTCGTGCGATTACATGCGTCGCGAGCGACGCGACGATGCCGTGACAGATCAACAAAGCGATGAAGAGGCCACTGAATCAGCGAAAGCATGTCAGACGAATCAGGATGAAGCAAACAATGCACCGTCCATACTCACTAGATTTGCCCCGTCGTTGGCACGAAGCTCTCATCAGTGCTTATAGACACAGCAGCCATGACCTGAACCGCACAGCCCCAGTCGACGCCCGCCAGTCCAGCAATGAGACCAATGGAGTTGGAGTCTGCAAAGATACATGACATTAGAGAGGAAGCTTTGATGCCATGAGGATGGACCTACACCCCACAATCCAGGAGAGAACATTGCGCCAGCGCGGTGTCGCGAAAGTCCATGTCCAGTAGTACAAGCCTCCCGAGGTTGGCGCAGCAGATCCGAGCTCGGCGATAGCGAATGCGATGAACATGAGGAAGAAGCAACAGATAGCCCACTGTGTATCCAACGGCTTGTAGTCAGTACGCTGGGATGTCATGGTGAACCCCAGGCGGACTCACCCCCCACACGAGCGCAACAGGACCTCCATACGGTATAGCAAAGACCAACACAGAGCTGTGCGGAGAGGTTGAGCGCGACCGGTAGTGCAGGAGAGGACGAGAACCGCACGTACGCGATGGAAGGGAACACGCCGATGATGCTAAAGCCAAGCCCGAAGACTTCGACGGGGCTGAACGCACGCTTGAACTCCTGCTTGTACCCCAGACTGGCGAGAATTGCAGCGTCGCTGACAATGCCCCCACCGTCTTGCTTCGCTTCGAGGTCGCTGGGCTGAGTAGTGGGAAGCGCGTCTTGCACGCTCACTTCGGTGCTGGACGTCTTCTCCATGGTTGGGATAGAGGAAGGCGACTGTCACGAAAATTTGTGGCATGGCTTATCACCTATCGCAACTCAGCTGACCCAGAGTTGCTTTTGAGTTATTGCGAGCTCCCACGCCGTTGTGGAGGTTAAAGCGGTCACAGAAGACAGTCTGTATCGATGCTGCTGCGAGACGTGTCATCGGACAGCTTATTGTGAAGAAAGTTGATTCAAAGGAAGATGCTGAAACTGACATTTTATTTGGGACATGTCAAGGTCTGTCTCAGGAGGGCTGACATCGAGATATGTAATCGACGAGAAGGTGTTGAGTAGAAGTGTTGGTTGGCCCGGGGGCTCCGAGGCGCCTGGCATCTTGCCAAAAAGCCCGGGCCCGGCCCGGGCCGAAGTAAGTATGCGATGAGAGGATCTCGACATCCTCCAGCGACTCCGACTCCGAGTCCCTGAGAGTAAGTCCGGATCCATAACCGCGACACGTTCCTCTACTACTTACCATGCTATCTTCCAAATATTTCAGTGAAATTGTGGTCTGACTTGCCAGCATCGTTGGATAAGTTCTCCTGCCCCCTAACCTCCGCTTGATATCTCCATGCAAATATCCCTTCGCGAACTGGTCTGCCGACGGCCTCTCCATTCTCCAGGACGTCACCGCTTCCTCAAGAGCTCTGCGAGAACATGCGACTCCGCACTGAATGCAGTTAGGGGCATCCTCAGAGCGGTAACCCGCGAAAGGGGGCTCGCATCTGTCCTTGAAACCGACTTTATCCGTCCGAACATATATATGAAAGACTTCGTGGGCTCTGTCCTTGACTACCTATCTCCCGTCCAGCTCACCGTCCACAACCCATTATGACCGCCAAAGCCGGATCCGCCCCTGTCTTCGGCTGCACTTGTGGCGAGTGCACTGATGTATGGCTCTCTCCACGCATGCGATACCGTCTGTTGAGTACGACAGACCGCTTATGATGACATACAAACGCCTTGCTAACGCTCGTCTACAGGCGAGGCCGACGGCGCAGTGGACATGATGAAGATGTCGCTGGAGTCTCCTCTGGCATCCGATCTGGAGTGTGCTCCAGGCACGGAGTATCTCTCGCAGAGCATCCAGAATCAGGGGATAACCAGGAAGTTTTACGTTGGTTATACAGCCATCGTAATGGTTATCGCGAAGTTGCTGAAGCAGCCGGGCGACGCCGGGGTACCTTCCGTCACAAACATTGACGCTATGCTTGGACGCATCTCGATCTCGCAACACACCGCCGTATTCTTCGATAGGGGTGGACGGGTTAGGAACGCGATTGACTTCATCCTCTACTCCGCCAAGGACCAATCCCCTCTTGGGGATGGAACGTGGGACGAGATGAGAGTGGAAGGGGCCGAGGACGAGGACGGACTCGGAGAAGAGTACGGCAAGCTGCCTCGATGCGCGAACGACCTCGACTTCATGCTCGTCGAAGCAGGGCTGGCGGACTGAGAGATTGCAGAGATTATGTTGGAGATGTAGCCACGTCATGACATACATATATATGCGCAGAGAACAGTCTAGAGATACAACGACGAACAGAAGATAACCGAGTTCGGTCGCTCGAGCATCTCGGACGCCTTCTCGAACTTCTCCTGCAGCTCGCTGTTGCCGATGACCTTTGCGGCCTGAGCCATCTGTCGAATAAGTTCTTGCAGTCGCCTGAAGACGCGGATAAGACTGCCCTCGAACTGATCGGTGAGCTGTTTTTGATCAAAGAACGAGTTAACAAGACATCTTGCGAAATCTGCCATCCACAAACCTTGCAAATGTCCGAGAACGAGGCACCCCGACACCACTGGACAACGGCGTCCATGAGCTCGACCTTGAACGACTTTACGTAATCGTCTTCGTTGATAGGCAACTTGGACTCTTTTGAAACCTTCGCGATGCGCCGTGCGATCTCCTGCATGACGCGGAGCGGGGCTGCAAGTTCCTCTTTCAACTTCGTAACTTGCTCGCTCTACGGAAATATGGTCAGTCAGTGCACAAGACCGCAAAGATAGCACAGGTAAACGTACCTTCTCCGTGAACACGAAGCAGCTCAACAGACCTGCGCACTGCTCTGGGGAGAGCAAGTTGAAGACGCCATTGAAAATGAGCTCCGTCAGCAGCAACTCGTCGCCTGTGCTGATCTCGCACGCAACACGGCCCTTCATATCGACGATGTCCTCCGCGGTCGTGAACCCTAGCCGGCGGAGGACGCGCTTGCGGCACTTGAGCTCCTCCATCTGGAGCACGTCGTGCGTTGCTTGGATGCGCTTCTTGAGCTCGCGGATCGTGTTTTGGTGCTCCTGCTTGCGCACGTAGAGCGTGTACAGCTCCGGGAGTCGCGGGTCCTTGTGCAGCGGGCTCGCGAACATCTTGCGCTCCATCGTGTCGATCTTCTGCACGAGCTCCTTGAACTTGCTGTCCGTGATCTTCATGTCCTCGATCGGGTCCAGGAGCGGGATCCCGTCAGGGAAGCGGCTCTGCACCTCGAGCACACTTTTCCACGTCGTGTTGCGCTGGTCGAGCGAGCGCAGGTCTTTTGGCATGAAGAGGCGCAGGCGGCTGACGGAGTCGATCGTGGAGAGGAGGACGGGCACGACGAGCGGCTCACCATTGCGACCGGAGGGACATGGTTGGACACCACCGGGTGTTGGTGTAGTCGTGTTGCGATCTTTGGGCAGGGTCGAGCCCCTTGCGCAGTACAGCAGGACGTCGACGATATACTGCTCGTGTGCGGGGATGTCATCGACCTTGGGCCCAGGACGGTTCTGTAGTAAGCATGTCAGTCAGTACTGATGCGCCATAGAGCGGATGATGTTAGATGTACCTTCGGAGGCAGACGCTTTTGGTAGTTCACAATGATACCCCAGCCAAAGTCTAGCTTATCGTGCTTGATCTTGACGAGGCGTCCGGGCTGGAGGAAAGGTAGAACATAATTGGGATGGGTAATGACTTCCCGGAAGTCGGCCGCCATCTGATCGAGCTGCTGCCGATACTCGTAGTAGCTCGCGACGAGCTCCTCGTCGGGGATGGTGATGGCGGCCTTCTTTGCTTCCTCCTTCTGCAGCTCTGATAGTCACAGTCGTCAGCATTACACACCATGCAGGAGGCATGGTCAACAACACTCACTGTCCTCAATCAGCGGGATCTCGGCGTTGTTCTGGAACTGGTAGAAACACCGCTC
This sequence comes from Lentinus tigrinus ALCF2SS1-7, assembly GCF_003813185.1. Taxonomy (NCBI): domain Eukaryota; kingdom Fungi; phylum Basidiomycota; class Agaricomycetes; order Polyporales; family Polyporaceae; genus Lentinus; species Lentinus tigrinus. Next base: position 1,032,467 of record NW_027137913.1, on the reverse strand, counting down.
AAGCATGAACTCGGGGCTAATACCCTCAACCTTCATAAGGTTGAGGATCATGTTGTACCCCAAGTGGAACGCCGAGTCGAGCCTGTCCGCCTCGCCCTTTATCATCTCCTTCGCCGCCGTCGGCTCCAGCTTCTCGTCGCACATCATGATCACGACACCACGATCGTCCAGCCCACGACGCCCCGCGCGGCCAGACATCTGGATGTACTCGCCTGAAGAGAGGTTGCGGAAGTCGCGCCCATCGAACTTGCGCGTCGCGACGAACACGACGGTCTTCGCTGGCATGTTCAGACCGATAGAGAACGTCTCGGTCGCGAAAAGGACCTTGATAAGGCCCTCCTGGAAGAGGATCTCGATCACCTCCTTGAGGATGGGCAGCAGCCCGCCGTGGTGGATGCCGATCCCGCGCTTCAGGAGCGGGAGCAAGTTCGAGATCTGCGGCAGCTGCCGGTCGTCGGGGGCGAGGTTATCCATCGCGTTGTTGAAGATGTTCGTGATCAGGTCCTGCTCGTCCGTCGAGTTGAACTCAAGCTTCGACATCTGCAGCGCGAGCGCCTCGCACTCGCGCTTGCTGAATGCGAACACAATCACCGGGTTGTAGTTCTTGGACATGATCATCCGCACAATCTTCTGAATGTCCGACGAGCCTGCAGAGTGTCAGCGCATAGAACAAGTGAGCGACAATGAACACAACACGCACCTTTCTTGTCGCCGCCCTTCTTGATCTTCCCCTTCTTCCCCTTGCCGGCTTTTGCATCGGCAGGGTCGTCACCTTGCCTGTCCTGCAGCATGCCCATGGCTTTCGTGAAGTTGTCCTCCCGGAACTCGCCCTTCTCGTTGACGACTAGGTAGATGCCCTCGCCACCGGCGGGGAACAGGTAGTGCTGCAGCGGTGTTGGTCGGAAGTCGGTGTAGACAACGTGACACGGCTGCTCGTGCGACTTGCATATCCACTCCGCGAACTGCATCGCATTCGGGATGGTGGCAGAGAGAAAGACGTAGCGCACAGTGTGAGGCAAGAGGATGATAGTTTCTTCCCAGACCACGCCACGTTCCTTGTCGCGCATATAGTGAATCTCGTCAAAGATGACCCATGCCACTTCGCGCATGATTTCAGAGCCACGATACAGCATTGATCGCAAAATCTGCCAGGCATGTCAGAGGTGCGCAACGTCTAGGAACACGAGACAGACGTACTTCCGTGGTCATGACCAGACATGTCGCGTTCGGGTTGATAGTGACGTCTCCAGTCATAAGGCCGACGTCCCCAAACTCGGCGAGCATCTCGCGATACTTCTGATTGCTCAGAGCCTATATTGAAACGGTGTTTATTCTCTTGGTTCTCGTACAGCAACCTATTTACTGGCCTTGATTGGACTCGTGTAGATCACTCGCTGCCTTTGCTGTAGACACTGCGCAATGGCGTACTCCGCCACTACCGTCTTTCCCGCACTGGTGTGCGCAGACACAAGTACGCTCTCATTCCGCTGTATGGCGTACACGGACACTTGTTGGAAGGGATCCAAAGTGAACTTGTATTCGCGTGCTGGTTTCTCGGGAGGGACATGGTCTGCAATTGGTATGTACGGGTAACCAGGAGGCACCGCGACTTGGTGTCGTACCTGCGGACTGCATCAGAACGATAGCGCTTTCGTGTAGCGGATATTGACACTTGCCTGATGCCGCAGCTCCAACCGTGAACCCGCCTCTACCGCACCGGTCAATCCTGCGCTCGCCGCCACCTCACGCTTTGCCTCAATCTCGACCTCGTCCACAACAACAGGATTTGGGGAGGCTAATCGTGCCTTCTTGGGTTCCGAGGGACCCGCCTCATTGCTGCCGGAGGGGGCGGAGGTAGCGGAGGTGCTGCTGTTTCCTTCCGCCGCAGTAGGTGTTGAAGCCTTGCGTTTCTTCAATGAGGTGGACCCATTTGCTTTCATTTGGACGTCACCGTCGGCATCGTGTGGTAGATCCGCCGGAGGAGCCTCGGTCAAGAACGAGAAGAGATCATTAGAGTCCATCTTGTGTGGAGGGCGTGAACAGAGGTCCCAGAGACAAAATGCGCCAGCAAACCCAGCAAGATATGCGTGAGGACCAACGAGAGCGTGTGGGGAAAGCGAGGTGGTACTAGTACCAGTGGTAGTAGTAGTAGAGGGTACCCACTGAACGTGAACGTTCGCCTGCAGTAAAGTTTCTTTTCCAAATGTGGTATTTGATCGTAATCTTATATAAGCCGGCGGCTACAATACCCGGCGTCAAATCAGACGTTGCAGGCCGCAGCTAGTGTTGCCGTGAAGTCGAAGTACCGTGAAGCAAAGTGTGCCGTGAAGTGACCAGAAATTTAGCCGATGGCTTCACGGTGGCTTCACGGTGTCTCAAGGCCGCCTTGAGGTGCCTTGAAGTGCGACTACCCAAACTCGGCTGCGAGAGCGCCAGCGCTAAACAGATCATGTGATTGACGCGACACGGTATCTGATGCACCTCCCGCGCCCTCTCTTGACCGTGTTCCGCTCCTTCTGCCTGTTGCTCTCCTGCTCGGTACCCTGTTTGATTGCCTCTATAATCATCACTGGCATAATCTTGTACAGTAGTTAATACCCAGAAAATTATATGAACCTCAGACCGAAGCATTAATTGTCTCCTAGCAGCAAGCAGCCGCGATTTTGCATTTGGAGCAGGCGGGTGAGTTATAAGGAATTGGGCTGCCGGTGTTCAATTCTCAATGTCTCAAATGTTATATTCTTGCTGGGGCTGTGGAGCTCCCGACACGCAGCTCTTCTCGCACACAGTAAGTATGTACGGAATGGTGAACATTACTCGTCAACTTATCGACAACGTCTCTAGGACCCATCCCGTAACCTTCCCAAATAAACCGATACCATCTTACCTTTGATCCTTTAATACACCCTTCAAAACCAACTGGCTCGCACGCTACCAGACGCTATGGGAGCGGTCCAGTCACCAGTGAACGCAGATGCTGCACGAATATTCAAGATACGACAAGCCTTAGTTCACGAACCTCTGTATCCTACTAGTCCTACTGCATACTATCCACTCCCGCGTCATGCATTCATGCCCTCGGGCTGGTGCGACCTGCCTGCCACTGTCGGGCTCCGGACCGGTACTCCGGACGGACTTCACGGTGCCACGAGGCACTTCGAGGCCACCTTGTGGCGCCGTGAAGTGCCTCAAGGTGCAAACTCCGACGCCGTGAAGGCGCCTTGACTTCACTTCGCGACAACACTAGCCGCAGCTTCAAGTGGGACTTTCTGACTGACTACCGCGTACCGACCACCGTCATTCTGATCATCAACTTCCGACTGCGCAGCATGCCTCCCAAATTGTCTTGATACCTCCGAAAGCTTGTAGACGCGATCATGAATGGAATAGCTCAGGTGTGCTCTAAATATCGCGCGGGCTCCGGGATCGTCGACCGCGTCCCTTGGAAGCATCGCAGGCTCCATGCAGCTGGTGACCACTCCTACAGTTCCATCGGAAGTTCGGTCCCTGATGAATGGTTGCTGAATGCTGAGCACAGAGGATCCTTGCCCACCGGTGGTTCGACTTTCCGAATCCACTGGCCGCTCCTCCGACCCAACTCTATTTCCCGCAAAGTCTCAAGAAACATGGCGGCCTCGCTTCATGCGGAATCTGGAGCAATAACCAGTGAAAAACCCTCTTGTCTGCACACTGCCGAAGATTTCACCGCTTGTTAGCAGAAATGAGAATCTGTCACGGCTCATGTCCGTGGAAGATGTGCATATGTCTCAGCTCCACGATCCACAGATGCGAGAAGAAGCACTCCGGTGTATGTCGGCGCAGCCACGACAAGAATTCCAGCGTCCAGCATTGCGCCTGTGCGCACATGCTACGATGCCTGGGAGCGGGGGCCTGAGTCGCTCGCCCACCCTTCTCCCCTCATCCGGTGATCTTGCTTCCTTGCCGGATAAGTACACCACGGTGATTTTTCCCTCGCAACAAAACCTTGGGCCTTCTCCAATTGGCCCATCCCGTTGTCGCCTTGGTGTCAGGTGCAAATAGGTGAGAATGGTGCGGCACCGGAGTTAACGCACGTCGTCTTCGATGCGCCATATGACACGCGCCGACACGAAACCCTCTGACGCAACCATGCTCGTCCGGTCGGTCGCGCGGGTGTTTTCCGTATTCAGCCTCGACTACGATGATCTACGAGGCCCTCGTCCCATTTTGGATGGCGGCAACATGTCTATTTAAGCTGGCTGTAATGTTCGATGACCTGCAGCGACACCTGGCGTCGTCTGTTCCAAAATCCCTCCCATCCCCGTCCTCCAGGCCAGTCTGCAGGCTCTCCGATGTCGAACTGGTTGAAGCTCGCTGCGATCGTCGCCCTCGGTGCCCTCACCTCGGTTACTGAAGCGCGGCCCTCCCGGCTCACTCAGCTCGAACCCAGTACCTTGTCGCGCCGCGGACCGGGTACGGATAAGACGGTGATCATCCAGATGTTCGAGTGGACCTGGGACAGCGTCGCCGCTGAATGTACCAACTTCATCGGTCCCGCCGGCTACGGTTTCGTTCAAGGTACGTGCCGCCTCCTCCGAAGTTTCGTGTTCACTACCAACCTTCCTGCGTTGTACAGTGAGCCCTCCCCAGGAGACCATCACCGGAGACCAGTGGTGGACGGACTACCAGCCGGTCTCCTACATTCTGACTTCGAAGCGCGGCAACCGGGACCAGTTCGCCAGCATGATCTCTACCTGTCACCAGGCGGGTGTCGGCGTCATCGTCGGTGAGTTCACCGCATGCGTCTGTACATTACAACCCCAGTTACTCATCGCATACGCCGCTTGACAGACACTATCTGGAACCATATGGCCGGCGTCGACTCTGGCACAGGCATCGCCGGGTCGTCTTTCACACACTACAACTATCCTGGTATCTATGAGAACCAGGACTTCCATCATTGCGGCTTGGAACCGGGCGATGACATCGTCAACTACGATAACGCCGTCGAGGTGCAGACATGCGAACTCGTCAACCTCGCCGAGTGAGTGCATGGTTTCGCTCCACTGAAGTGTGGTTGCATCACTGACGGCGGCATGTGGCACAGCCTCGCAACGGACACGGAATACGTCAGGGGCCGACTTGCAGAGTACGGCAATGACCTGCTGTCGTTGGGTGCCGACGGTCTTCGTCTCGATGCATCAAAGCGTGAGTGATAGCCTTTTCGACGTCTGATCAAAGACGTGACGTCATGGACAGATATTCCCGTGGGTGACATTGCGAACATCCTCTCGAGGCTCAACTCGACGCCGTACATCACCCAAGAGGTCATCTATGGTGCAGGCGAGCCCATTACGCCTAACCAATACGTCGGTAACGGTGAGTAAGCCCTTCCTGTATCGTGTGACGGGCAGATCCATTGACCTTTTGATCCAAGGTGACGTCCAGGAGTGAGCACTCATTTCTCTTGGACTTGTCTCGCGACATTCACACACCATGATCACAGGTTCCGCTACACTTCGACGCTCAAGGACTCGTTCTTGGGTGGCACCATCTCCAACCTACAGAGCTTCGATAACCTCGGTACAACCGCCTCCCTTTCCATCAACCAGACGTGCTCACGGTCTCTACAGGTTGGGTCGACGGTTCGGTTGCCAATGTCTTTGTCACGAACCATGACACAGAGCGGGTAAGCGACCTCTCCTCCATCGTGAGGCTCATGGTACCAACCTGACTGTGCTGCCCGTAGAACGGCAACTCGCTGAACAACAACTCACCATCGAACACCTACGTATCCGCCATGGTATTTTCCCTCGCACACCCCTACGGCACCCCGACCATCCTCTCTAGTTACGACGGCTTCACCAACACTGACGCCGGCGCGCCCAATGGCGGCACCGGTACGTGTTCCGGCAGCGGCGGCTCAAACGGCTGGCTCTGCCAACACCGTTGGACTGCCATCGCTGGCATGGTTGGCTTCAGGAACAACGTCGGCAGCGCGGCCCTTACCAACTGGGTGTCACCTCAGGGGTCGCAGATCGCATTCGGTCGTGGTACGTTTACTCCATCCGCCCATGATTGCAAACGCGTCTGACGTCGCTGTGGTGTAGGTGCTCTCGGCTTCGTCGCCATCAACAACGCCGACTCGGACTGGTCCGCTACCTTCTCGACCTCTCTACCCGATGGTTCGTACTGCGATGTCATCAGCGGTGCTTCGTCCAGCGGCAGCTGCACGGGCTCCTCGTAAGTGCCCCTTGCCCTCGACCGTCCGCTACGGCACTGACGGCCCATTTTCAGGTTCACCGTCTCTGGTGGCTCGTTCTCCGCCACCGTCCCGGCCAGGAGCTCTATCGCTATCCACACTGGTGCAACAGGGACCGGCTCTGGCTCCGGCACTGGTTCGGGCAGCTCTGTCTCTGTGCACTTCGCTGAGACCGCCACCACCACCTTCGGCGAAGTGAGTCTCGCATCCACATGGCTCCCAACGCTTGATCCTCGTGCTGAATGTTCCGCAGAACATCTTCCTCGTCGGCAGTATCTCGCAACTCGGAAGCTGGAACACCGCGAATGCCGTGAGTAGCATGTGGTTGACAGCGACCAATGTCTGTCATTGGTGGCTAACTTGAGCCTTCCCCTTCGTAGATCGCTCTGTCTTCTGCTTCTTACCCGGTGTGGACGGCCAACGTTAGCATTCCGGCTGGCACCACCTTCCAGTACAAGTTCATCCGCAAGGAAACAGACGGTAGCGTAAGTGGCATATATGTTCTCTACTCTGCACCACGCACAGGTCGCTGACAGGTGTTTATGTTTAGATCGTCTGGGAGTCTGATCCGAATCGCTCTGCTACCGCGTCGGCTTCGGACTCGAACACGGAGACCCTCACTTCCTCCTGGAGATAAAGATATACCCTCGCTCGTCTGATCTATCCGTAAGTATTCTTATACATTCCCTGGAGGATGGGATCCCCTTCTATCCCAGTATACCGACTGTATACCTACCCCTGTTGTACTCCGAAAAGCTGCCGACATTAGCCACAGTGGCAATGCAATGTATACCGACTTCCGCGGCTACTGTCACCGAGATGAATTGCGATATCCGTCGGTTACGTACATCGCCGTAAACCACACGCGGATAGGTACAGTTGACACAAAACCGAGCACATGCCTCCATGTCACATTGGCAAGAACGATCCCAGCGGAGACTGAGGCGGCAACAAATAGGGAGCCTCCGACGCCGCGCCATAAGGCTTGCCCAAGGGGCTGTCGCTAGTACGGTGAAGTGGCAGTCGCATGACTGGTTCCGAGAGGTGCGCTGCTCGCTTGACTTTGTTCTGCACGGGACTTGCACCCAGGTCAGGTGGCTGCATCGGCATGGGAGGCGCGGAGGGGCGCCTGCGGAATAGCGACTGGAGGTTGCGCGGCTTCGGAGTCTTGTGCGGTGTCTGCGGCCGCGGGGCCTCCTTGGGAATCTTCATGTCGTCCTGAAGCAGCGGAGGAGGGCGACCACGAGAGATAGGCTGTGCTGACATGCGAGGAATGGCGCTATGTCGACCGGCGCGCCACGGTGGGGTCTTGGGAGCAGGAGCGAGGGACCGAGTGGTGGCGGGCAGAGATGAGCGCATGCCTAGGGTCTTCGTGAGCTTCGGGTGATGCGTGAGGTTCGTAAACGCGGGCTGGTCTGCGCTCGCCGAGTAGCATGAGTAGTCATCCTGTGCCGACCGTGGTGAGGAGGACGAGACGTCGGAGGATCGATCTTCTTCTCGCGAGTGAATAGTCGCGGCGTAACGCACCGTCGGCTGTCGTTCTCGTTCCTCATCTTCTTCCTCAAGCGACGTCAAGGAGCAAGGCTGTAACGAAGCAAGCTGACGAGGTAGAGGGGGCGCAGAGCTTGACGGTGCGAAGAATGCTGTAGCCACGACTTCCAAAGCCATAGTACGCGGACGAGGGATTGGGAGTCGTGCAACCGTGAACGCCAAGATTTCCAACTCGGCAAGGTCTGTCAGCATACTACTTGGCAAACCCTGTAGGCCAGAGCTGTGCTTGGGATACCGTGAAGCTTCCCTCAGAGTAGCCAACGGGGATTGGGAGACCGAGTGAGGTAGCGCGGTATCCATGAGCGACTGGTACCAGCCTGGGGACGCATCCTCTAGCGCATGTATCAGAGTAGACAGAGAACCACTGCGGGAACGAGACATCGGGATCTTCAGGGCAAGTTGTTCCACGGTGGCTCCACGACTCGGATCGGGGACTTGTGGGTAGTCTTCAACGGGAGAGATAGTTTGTCGTGCTGGCACGGAAACAGGAGGAGACATGAATATAGTCTGTGAATGTATGCGCGGTGGTCGCGATGGCGAAGGGATGTCTTGCGAGCGTGCAGAGGCAAGTCCGAGATAGGAAGGAGTGTCATTGAGAAGAGATTGTCCAGGCGGTAAGGAGTGTGGGTCCAGAAAGAATGAGGCTGAATCTTGCGTGAATGGGTCGTCAAGAGGCTTGATAGACATAGACAAGGGCGATGAAGGGTCCAGGGTCAGCGGAAGATGATCAGGAGCAGATGGCGTGCTTGGACCTCGTGATGAGTGCTCTGACGCCGCGTCTTGATTGTTCTCCTCCGGAGGAGGCGAGCTGTCGTAGGGGAGGCCATAGTACGAGGAGAACTGACCGCTGAAGCTGGAGGTGATGTTGTCTCTGACGTCTTCGTCTTCGAAGCTGAAACGAGTGATGCGAGGAGGCGTACATCCCTCGGGGTTTGGTTCTAGCATATACCTCGCGAACATGGCACCGTCAAAACTTCCGGAGGATGAGGATATGGAAGACACAAAATCCATCTTGCTTGCCGAGAAGTGGCGGCGTTCCGCACGAAACGTTCGTGGTATTGAGACCTGGTACCAAGGATGCAGGAACTATAGCCTCTCCCTACCCATTTAACAGAAGGTGTTAAGAGGACAAGATAGGTGACGCAGTAGTGTACGACGTCGACGCACCAGACGAGTTGATCTCCCCTACTTAGACCCTCGACCTCCACCGTGTTCGATGCCGCGCACGTCAGACCTCCAGTCCTCTCAAGCCACGGTAATCCTGTCGTCGAGTGATCTCCAGAGAGCCTTCAGAGGAACGAACAGAGACGTAACAGTCGGAAGCACGATAGATTGTGGCGGTAGCGGTGAAAGATGCACTCAACACCGAACTCAAGCGCTCAATATTCAGTTTCCAGCCACCGTTACTGGTTAGTGAGCGCTGCCGTAACTTGTAAGACAGGCTGTGTTTTCCGTAGAGATGTTCAAGGAAATCTACTCAGTTGTCATACACGTACAACTAATACGGTCCCAAAAAGCCTTTGGAGGGTCCAAGACTCACAGCAGGGTAGGGTGAAGAGGATGTACTCGAGTACTGTGAGCATGCCTGCCTCGGCCTTCGTAGCCTTCGTGAGAGACAGGGGAGACGGAGATACTGGCAAATGGAGGTAGAACGGCATGTTGATTCACAAGATCCTCAGCAGACTCAGTTGCATGTTGCACAACATCATCTCGGCGCGGAACGATTTTGCGTCGGAGGGATACGGATATCTCACGGGCACACCGATGTCTTCCGCTGGGCGAGAAAAATACATGTTCGTGAAATGCAAGGCCGTAGGTGCGTCATAACCATATAGAGAGTACAAGCATGCGATGGTAGTGGTGGAGGCTTATACGACAGTACCTGCGTTGGCAGCGATACGCGGCCAGAGATCCGCCTGACAAAGTGATAGTCAATATGCGGGGTGCACGGTCACAATATGATATATACGTACGCATTCTTTTGCGACGGGGCCAGTGATGGCAGAGCCCTTCATCTCACCCTTAGGGTTGACAATAACGCCAGCGTTGTCCTGGAAGACTGTGAGTACCTAATTTCCTGATGTAACATATCTCGCGTACCTCGAAGTAGAGGAAGACACCGTCTCGCCTGCGCCATGCCTTGCGCTGACGAACGACAACAGCGGGCATCGCTATAAGCACGAAGATATCAGCATATGTTGACAAACTGGCGGTCTAGCGTCTCCTTCGTCCCATCGCCTCTTCCATCCCGGCTTCCCGAATGACCCTACTAGACCGCAAAAGTATGGAGACTCACTCTTCTTCCTCAGCTCGGGCTTTCCCTTCTTCACGGACGCAACAACCATGTCACCAACACCAGCGTCAGGGAGACGGTTAAGGTGGGAGCCCGTGCCGTACGCCTCGATAACGAAGAGCGACTTGGCGCCGCTGTTGTCCGCGCAGTTGAGGACTGCTCCGGTGGGGAGACCCATAGTCATCCGGAACTTGTTGCCAGAGGTACCCGCGCCTGTTCAAGTCGCCGTAGGAGGTATTCGATGAAGCCAAGATGAGGATCATACGACCAGAACCGACCGGGGGAGCATGAACAACCAACAAAGGTCAATTGTCAGCATTTCGTCCTGGGCGCAGCATTCGAGCTCGTCGGACGTACCGCGCTTCGACATTTTGCTTGAGGACTTGCTGAAAGTTGCTGGGGCTGCTCAATTCGGTACACGACCCTAACACAAGGTTTCCAGCCGGCAGCCGCCGTTTGGTCCTGTACAGTTTTTCGGCAAGTGCCGAAGCCGACAGGCGCCTACTCCTGCTCCCGCGCTCACTTCAGTTCTAACCGCTCGAGTGTAAGGTCAGTAAGTACTGGCAGGTAGTCTCCCGTAGGCAGACGACTGGACGGGCCTACAGAGGGGGGGCGAACGGCATGGCAGGTGGTGCCAGTGCTTCTTGTGCGCACTGTGAAGTCTTCACTCTCCAAGACAGGTCTATGGCACCTGCCACATTTCCGGCGCTGGACGCTAGTCGATGAGGGTGCTCTTGAGGCCATTGGAAGAGGCCTGTTGTAGACAGTACCTCGTCCTCAACTCCGACTCGCATCATCACCTTGATAGCACACTTCAAAAATGTGTTGTCACGACGATAAGCTTCAACATCGCAATGCCAACAAGTTTATAGGTGCTAGAAGTACAACACAACGGATACTGCTCAGATTTGTATGCTTGTACAACGACAGTCCACGATAGATCGCCCCGAATCCCTACGTAACATTTCCCACTCAGACTGCAGCGTACTTGAAGCGGATCGCCTCAGTTGCAGACTTGGCCTGGAGAGGCTTGACGTGCGGTGCTCCAATAGCGTCGGCGATGCGGTCGGAGAGCGACTGGTCGACAGCGGCGAACACGGACACTGTAGGTAAAAGCATAATTGAGCAACGTGACCGATGCATGCAATAATGGGAGACACGTACGCTGCCTGGCCTTAACCTCTGCGCTCTTCGCGCCACCGAGGTGACCCGCGACGTTGCTGACAAAGTGGGCCTTGTCGGTATCGTTGAAGACCTTCTGCCAGAGAGCACGCGGCTGCTCGAAGTCGACTGCGCACGTCATCTATCAGACAGAGAGACAGCAATTACGAAGGGATGTACGTACGCTCGGTGATCTCGCTCAAGTCGGCCTGCGCAGCGCCGAGGAAGACCTCGTGCTCGACGTTCTCGTACGCCTTCTCCTGGTACTTGAGCGGCACGATGCTGCTCTGGTAGTTGGGGCGCGAGCCCTGGTTGTTGAACGCCATGAAGCCATCGCGCTGGAAGTTCGCAACGGGCGCAACCGGTGCGTTGACTGGCAGTTGGCTGTAGTTTACGCCCAGACGGTGGCGATGGGTGTCGGGGTACGAGAAGAGGCGAGACTGGAGGACGGGGTCCGCGGAGGGCTCGATACCAGGGACGAGGTGCGAGGGGGAGAACGCCGCCTGCTCGATCTCAGCAAAGTAGTTCTCGACATTCTTGTTGAGTACGATCTTGCCGATCGGGCGGAGCGGGAACTCGCCGTGCGGCCAAACCTTCGTCAAGTCGAGGATGTTGTAGCGGAACTTCTCCGCCTGCTCAGGCGTCATCGTCTGCACGTAGACCGTCCAGGATGGGTAGTTGCCCTTCTCGATGTCTCCGAAGAGCGACTGGATACCGTAGTCGGCGTTCTCGCCAGCGAGCTTCGTCGCCTGCGCGTCCGTGAGGGTCTTGAAGCCGCCATCCTTGCGAACGTGGATCTGGACGTAGTGGAACTTGCCATCCTTGTTGACGAACTTGAAGGTGTGGCCCGAGTAGCCGTGCATGTGGTGGTATCCGTCAGGGGTTCCGCGGTCCGAGAACAGAATCATGACCTGGTGAATGGACTCGGGATTTTGAGAAAGGTAGTCCTGCAATCAAAATCAGCATGTAATGAAAACTACAGGCAGCTTGGGAACTAACCCAGAACATATCGGCATCCTTGAGGTGAGTCTGGGGGTCACGCTTCTGCGTGTGGATGAAGTGGGGGAACTTCGCGGGGTCACGAATGAAGAACACGGGCGTGTTGTTGAACACCCAGTCGAGGTTGCCCTCTTCGGTCTTGATCTTGATGGCGAAACCTGCAGCAAAAAGATACTAGACTGAGCAACAGCTTCCCGATATCGTATGCAGGTCGACTTACCTCGAGGATCACGGGCAGTGTCCGCAGAGCCAGACTCGCCACCGACAGTAGACCACCGGATGGTCAAAGGCGCCTTGGTGCCGACGCTCTTGAAGAGCGCCGCGCACGACAGGTCGGTGATATCGTGGGTGGTCTCGAAGTACCCATGCGCACCCGCGCCCTTGGCGTGGACGACACGCTCTGCAGATCAAGAAACGCGCCATAACATCAGCAAGACCCACGCAGATAAGATAGGATTTACGCACCAGGGATACGCTCGCGATCGAAGTGGGCGAGGAGATCGATGTGGTGGAAGTCTAGAAGGAGGGGGATCACTCAATATCGCTTGCGATACACGATAGACTATGACTACCCCGCACTCCGAATGTGGGAGAAGTGCGGGGTAGATGAGCGGCGAGCACGTACCTTGCAGCAACAGAGGTCCGATCTTGCCGATGCGCTGGGCAGCGTACGGCCTGGCGACGGGCGCACCCGTCGACGTCGTGTAGACGGCGGCGTCCTGGGACTTGAAGACGGCCTCGGACGGCATTTCTCTGGCGGGCACCTGGCAAGGAGGAGATGACGACGAGGATGGAGGGACACAGGAGGACTGTGAGTACACAGGAGGGTGTGCGAATGGCCCCAATCCTATTTGTAGGTTGCATGTCAGGCAGAGGATGCGTGTGGGATACCGTCGGCTTGGGCCTCCACAGGCAGCATGTCAGCAGGTCACGGAACCAGACCTTGCGCCGTTCTAGCTGTGAACGCTAGACAACGCGTCGTTGAGTAATAGACCTAAGAAGTCCATGACCTCAGTTAGTGCCTCCACGTGATCTGAATAAGCATCCTCTCATCGCTCAGGGGTTCCAAATACTCACCCGATGATTCGGCCTTCCGATGGTGATCTCCTGTTTCGCCCTTGCTATAGCCCTAGGACGCCGATACCCGCCAGGCGCCAACTTTACCCAGCGCCAACCGACGCTCAGCAACTCCATATGACGACATACTCACCGCTGACTGTGCATGGCCGTGCCTGTCTGAGCACCCGATGTCTCATCAAGAGACCCGAGAACCTCCTGGAGGTGTTGCCAGCCCTGCGAGACGAGGAACGTGAGTTATTTTGGGGCAGGGCAAAGAGCGGAACGTGGGTACATTCTACCCACCTACGCACTTCTCATGTGAGAACGCACCTGCCACTTTCTGGCACTCGCAGTCGACCCAGACGCCCCGTTGGCATCTCTAGCATCACAGAAGACCGCACAAACCTTGATACGTTGATAGTCACAGGAGAAACTCGGAGGCCAGAGCTCGCGCCGCGGCGCACTACGTCCTCGTGTCCTGTCCATCTGACAACCCACGACACAGCACGACGAAACCTTACACTTCTTCGGGTCACGTTTGCGCAGCCATCCATACCCCAGGATCACGCCAAGTTACGAATCCGCCTGGCGCGACTCGGAGAACGTGCTAAAGGGAATGACCATAGCAGATGCTGGCGGCCGCCTTCCTATCTGGCCCGAGACCTAGCCCACCCTAAACCGCTCCATGTCGTGCGGGACCGGACCTCGAGGTCTTCTTCAATTCATTTGAAACCGGGTCTCGAAAGTTAGAGGGAAAAGAAACCATCGTGATGAATCGACGGCCCGACCATGGTGGGAAGTTGACGCGATCACTGGTTCATGGATTTGCGACCGAGAAGATAGCAACAAATAGTAGAAACGTTGGCGTAGAGTCTGTGGGAGGAAGGAAGCCCAGTTCCACATCCAGGAACCTCCACGTATGCACTTGAAGTTGGCCTGGGAGAATGTCTTGAATTGCGCGACATCTTCGAATATTGGATCCGCATGTCCTTCGGGAGAACGAGGACAATGGTCGAGACCTGTAGTAACTTCATACCGGTGAGAACGCACTCTTGTAATGACCACGACTGTCGGAACCCACCCTCGCCGCCCCAAGACAGCCACTACACTCTGTGAGACAATAGCTATCAATATCAGTCACACTAGGCACTGTCAGAGTACCGTCCAAGTTACACACGAGGTTCCTGTCGTTACCACAAGCGATTCGCACGCTTCGACCCTCATGGAATCCCCGGTGGCATACCTTACGGCGCTGCTTCTCTCTCTCAATTCTCCGAACGCATTCAGGTGGGTCAGGACATTCATGGTTGGAGAACGGTCCGAAATACTGAAAAAAATAACACACAACGAGAGGCTAGTATACGAGTTGCAGGCACCTTCTCCAACGACCTGCATGCTGGCCCTGTCGTCCACCAGCAGATGAGCAGTCGCCTTAGGTCCAGAGGTGAGCCGGACACGCACCCGCATCGCCTGCTATGCTCCTCACATCACCTGCCATGTCCCTCACTCAGCGGCGAGCTCGAGCTTCATCTTCGCGATGGCAGCCGCGGGGTTAAGACCCTTGGGGCACGTACGCGCGCAGTTGAAGATAGTGTGGCAGCGGTAGAGACTGAGCTCGTTCTGCATCTTTTCCATGCGGTGAGCCTTGTAGGTGTCCTATATGGCATACGAGTCCGCATTAGCTCCGCATATGACGAGAAACCTTATGAGGACATACGCGTGAATCGGCCATCCAGCGGTATGCCGCCATGAGGGTTGCAGGGCCGAGGTACTCATCCTGGTTCCACCAGTAGCTCGGGCAAGAAGTTGAGCAGCAAGCGCAGAGGATGCACTCGTACATGCTGCAAGGCGGAGCGTGAGCACAGAGCACGTGGAAGATGCGAAACGAATGAATTTGAGGTGATGACGTAGTGACGCGCATATATGCACGGAGTATGTGTGAGGGAGATAGACGTACCCGTCAAGCTTCTTCCGGTCCTCCTGCGACTGCAGGAACTCCCTGTCTGCTGGGGGGTTGTCGTTCTGGAGGTAGGGCTCAATCGACTTATACTGCTTGTAGAACTGGGTCAGGTCGGGCACGAGGTCCTTGACAATGTACACTACGGACCGCGGTCAGCACGCTTATCAGGGGCATGGACAGCCGAGTTACGCACTGTGAGGGAGAGGGTAGATCTTGGTGTCCTTGGACGCGTTCCTGTCGATCCTGCACAAGCACGCCAGCGTGTTCTGGCCATTGATGTTCATGGCGCAGGAACCGCAGATACCCTCTCGGCACGACCGCCGGAAGGTGAGGGTGGGGTCAATCTCGTTCTTAATCTTGATGAGCGCATCGAGAACCTGTGTGCAGAGCGGAGGTGTCGGGAGGAATGCACACAAGACAGGAGGTAAAGCGGTCTCACCATAGGCCCGCACTGGTTCAGGTCGATGGTGTACGTCTGCAGCTCGGGCTTCTTCGACGGCTCATCCGGGTTCTGTCAATGCATGGTCAGCCTACCGTGCTGCGACAGAAAAAGCGGCAGGCGAGCCAAGGGCGCTGCGACATACCCAGCGGTAGATCTTGAACTCCTTGTTCAAGACAGGCTTCTGCAGGGGCGTGGCCTGCGCGCGTGCGGCCGACGAGGCGAAGCTGCGAGCGGACTGCCTGAGCACACTGGAACGAGCGGTGACGAGGGACTGCATGGTGGTCGTTGTGAGGAACGAGACGGGGATGTGGAGGAGACGGAGGCCGTCGGTGCACTTGATTGAGCTCTCGTTGCTTCCGGAGGCGCCAGCTACCCCGGGTGCATCGGCCGCATTCCCCCGACCCAATCACGCGCCGCCCATTTCCCCCGACCACACGCAGGCGCCGTATGCAAGTCTCGACGGCTCTCGCCCGATGACCTCAACAGCCGATGAGCTGGCTATGCGGACTTGGCTGAACACCGGGGGCATTGCGCCATATATCAAGCAGATACATGCTGAACAAACGTTGAACATTGGCCAAATATTACTCGCGTGGCGCCGATCGGCATATTGCAGTTACATCCTGGTTGCAGGAGGCATTTAGAATATATCCAGGATGTGTCGAGATTTCCTGCCACATCTCAAATATGTCTACAATGTAACAGTGCAACACACGCTGGTCAAAATTGGCCAATGATCATGCTAAGTTCAGCATGTTTCTAGGGGATATATGGTGCAATGCCCCCGGTGGAAGCCGTTGAGCAGAGTAAGGGAGAAAGAGGATATATGTATTATATTCATACACTAAGTTCAATGTACCATATGTTCATGCTAAAGAGATGGGGTGCGGAACACGCGCTGCAGAGATCCAAACCGAGAGAAAGGTAGTAGCTAGCTATCATCAGAGCACAGGACTGTGACATCTAATAAGGTGTTCCAGATACAATCGACGAAATATACACTTTAGCTTTGCCAGACGGGCAGTGGGGACAGCGCGGGAGAGGACAGGAGGACAGGACGAGAGACTAGGACGAGAGACAGGCAGAACTGCAACGAGAGAAAGGCGTAAAGGTAAGCTAGGGCTAAAGACTGTAAAGTATCCGTGTCCGTCAGCGATAGCGAACGAGCATAGGGCATGAGATGAGGTCGTGAACGGAAAAGTCTATGCCGATCCGCTCAACCCATCACCGCTTGCGCTTGCCATGGAGGCTAGCATCAACCGCGTGCCCACTCCCATCGCTCCCGCCGCTCCCAACCTCAACGTCTCCCTCAGAGTATCCTCCCGGACTCGCGCGAGCCGGCCCTGGTACGGGCACAGGTGAAGCCGAGTCCTCCCTCACGTCGACCATCCGATCGCCGTCGATAAAGTCGACTCCGAGCATCGAGTTGCTCTCCGGTAGTGGCGGCAAGACCATGACGTCCTCCATCTCCGCGTCTGCGTTCTCAGCCACGTCGTCCTCAATGAGGTGATTATTGCTAGGTGCACCGGGAACAGGCGGCACGCGACGACTTCGCAGTCCGGCACCAAGGCGGCTGGCGCCGGTGTCTGGCTCCACCTCAGTCTCCGCACCGACGTCGCGGTCGCGCTCCCGACTACTGGCGTCGCCTGTGCTGGGACGATCGCCAACTGCAGTTGCAGCGATCGCCACCACGGAGAGGGCAGAGGTATCCGCAATCGAGTTGGTATCAAGTTCGGGATCAACTTCTACTTCCACATCCTCCTCGAGATCGGCGAACGTCCTGCACAGAGGGCAGGAGAATGCAGGGTGATGAGTCTCGAGCAGCGGCCGTATGCACTTGTAATGGAACGCGTGTGAACATGGGGCAATGAACAAGGCTTGGTGGATGGTGACACCGAACAGACCTGCATGTTACCGCAGCAGCTCAATCAGCAAGAATCGCAAGGCGGGAACGGCGACACGCACATATGCAGCAATCGGGAAGCGCAGACTTCGCAGCCACCTTCTTCCCTGCATGCGTCGATGGTGCTGTAGGAATTGCGATTGCCTTGAGTTGCTTCAGGGCGTTCGCACTGCAGACGATCAGAGACCGATCCAGCACATAGACAGATGGACTTACTTGAACGGATTACTGTGATTTTGCCACTCCCGTCCGACTTCTATCTTGATCTTGACACACTTATAGATGTCCTCGGTCCCGCCCTGGTAATCAACGCCAAGCTGCAGCAGATCTCCGTCCTTGAGCTCGTGTGGCCGTGATTCGTTGTTCGCCGGGGAGAGACGAACGTGGTTCAGGAAGGTTCCACTGCTCGACTTGGTGTCCCGGATGAAGAACCTGCCTCCAGCCTCGCACCAGATCTCCGCATGTGCGCGGGAAACCACCTTGCTCTTGAAGGCGAGCTTGTTCGAGCCCATCGCATTGGCCGCAGCGAGCCCTAGCCCTGAGCGGTCCGTGAACCGTCCTATCCGAAGCGGAGAGTCGCCCTCGCGCACATCTCGGGAGATGGGATCGAAGCGGAGGGACCGGCGCGTGTCGAGATGGGGAACGAGGCGGATGCGGTGCGCCGGTCCTGTGCCAACCGCAGGGGCAGACGACGAGCCTGAGGCAGCAGGGCCGGTCACTGTTCGTGCGACGGCGACGGCGGGGAGCTGAGGACCACCAGTGGCGGCGAGGGTACCTGCTGAACGTCGTCTACGGAGCATCTGGGAAAAGCCGGGGGTTGAGTTGGACTGGGAGACGGATGGCTGGATGTTGGAAGAGGCGGCAGCTGGGCGGCGGCGGTGGCCAGAGGCGTGCTCGTTGGCCGCGGAGGGGGGAGGAGGAGAGTCTCTGGTGGCGGGGTCGTGGTGGGGTGAAGAGGGGTGTGACTGAGACGTGCCTCGGGGCCTCCCGCGCAGGAAGGAACCGAGTATCGACTGGCGTGCAGACGCAGAGGTATCAGCTAGGGTCAACGGGTCCATCGATGCGAGCTTGCCGTCGGGGTCGTCGTCGTCGTCGTCGGTGACTGAGACGTGCCTCGGGGCCTCCCGCGCAGGAAGGAACCGAGTATCGACTGGCGTGCAGACGCAGAGGTATCAGCTAGGGTCAACGGGTCCATCGATGCGAGCTTGCCGTCGGGGTCGTCGTCGTCGTCGTCGTCGTGGTTGTCGTGGTCGTCGCAGGAGGAGGTTTGAGCTGGACGTCGATCGAGGCCAAGCTCCGACCCTGGCTGTTTGACGCCGTCAGCCGCTTCGGGCCTGCCGCCCCTTGCCATTTGCCACCTCCCCGGCCACAGTACTCAGTGCCACTCTTTTGTTCAACTCGGCTTATTCACTGCATTCCGTAGCCTGAACAGGCATATGTATGCACAATTTCTACCCAACAATACTGCGGGCGGGATCAAGCTACAGACTCGTGGTAAGCCTCCTTGGGTGCCGCGTAGTACAGGTTGGTTGAATGGTCTTGTATCCATATAAGTAGTATCAACATTCTGACAATCTTATCAGTTCTGACAGAATACAACGGCTGAATGAAATGATGCTTGTTCTGAGCCTGCTTCAGTCTTGTGCAGCTGTCTCCGGCTCTCAATCAGCTCGAGCGCGACATTTGGCTGTCCTCGTATCATGATGTGTCCTTGGTCTCCCCACGTCCGTTGATCTTCGGGAGTCAAAGGACATTTATGCGCCCACGCATCCACTGCATGGCGTTCCTGCGGTTCATTTTCCTTCCAAACAGATCCCGATGACAATAGCATGGAACCGGCGAAGTCTCTCCATTCGGCCATCGCACTCTCACACGCGCTCCCTGCCGTAGGCCGGCACCAATGGAGAGACGTATTGCTGTGGGGACGCTCTAGGAGACGCCATACCGGTGAGCACCTAGTCCTGCGCCATATCTGAAGCCTCTAACCGGACTTAGTCTCAGGTAAGGCTTGCAGTCGAGCCACCAAGTCACCTTGGGTAGGATGGCTGCTCGTCCACGGATCAGGTATCTAGAAGGAACAAGAAGGTTCAGCGTGTTCGTGTATCTCCGTTCGAGTACTGCGATCGTCTGCGCGTTCCTGCTTCCATTGTATGGAAGAAGCGGCCGCACGATGCAGATGAGTCCTCGATGAAGACCACAGCCTAAGGCTTTCGCTGCCAAGAGCTTTTGCTGCGGCATCGTTGAGCTTCCTTCACAGGCATCGTCGCGATTCATCCTTGGCAAGCTCTAGTATTAGACCATGTGTCCGTGATGGTCATTCAAAGGGTTGTTCTGTATAAATCTGTAGTCATACTAGTACTGGAATTCTCTTGTCCATTGTTCGTTCGCTCGCCATGTGCATGTGAGGGCTTGAGGCTTCTCGCGCCTCGGGTGCATGGCACACATACTGACGTCATATCAATTGCCATCAGCTCTCGGACCTTGCAGCAACCAAGATTTTGATTGTATCCGCCTCCGTATTGTAAGTACTTTCGCTCCGAACGTTGTCAATGTCAGAATCTCGCTAGTACTTATGTACTGCGACCAATACTACATCTTCTTGTATTGTGCACAGTGGCTCTCTTGACTCTGTTCCAGCTCCACTGACTGCGTTGCGCTCCCTGGCAGCTGATTCCTGTGACACACCATGGGGCCGGTCACGCTTGAGGCTGGTGTGCAGGAGATTCACCAGGGGTTCGACTCCCTACCTAGCAATTCCTCCTCCTGCCTGGCTGCAGTTGCTACCTCTTCCTTTGAGGTATGGACAGCGTTTGCTGCCAGCGATAAGGATGTATTTCGCTAACCTTTGCATTCATAGCAGAAGTATTCTTCGCACAAAACTTTCCCTCGTTTTCGAGAGTACAAACTCCTGTAGGTTTGTCCTATCATGCCTGTGACGTCAATGTACTCAGCCTCTATATGCAAATGCGGGTTTGCTCAAGCCGTCATGAACCGCTTAGTGGGCTCTTTGGAAGACGAATCGTTGCACGTCTACTCGGACACCGAGTTCCTGGACGACATCGAATGCTCTTCTCCCCTGGTCACTACCCGTCAGGAGTCTATTGTAGCTCTCTCTCCTACCCTCGTTGCCAAGCCGGTTCCATGGGGCGTCGACCCACAAGACGAGGTTCAGGCCATCGTGAAGGCGCGCTCGATAGGCATCAATGCTCCCCAAGCTCGTCGGGTCGTCTCAGACCCAGATGACGGCGGGCACTACATCATAATGGACCGCGTACAAGGCCGAACGCTAGAGCAGCTATGGCCGAGCCTTGGACTCCTAGACACCATTCGCGTCGGCCGACAACTCAGAGGCTATGTCCGAGCCATGCAATCGGTCACTGCCCAGACCACCGGAGGGCTGCATTCAGGCGTCGCCACCTCAACCGCGGTTGGAGATCTTCACGGACCCGCACGCCACGCCAGCCCGGCTGTCTTCTCTCAGTACCTGCAATGGTGGCTGCTCGAATGTCGCCCGGAATACTGCAAGCCGCTCCCGCACCTCGTTCTCCCGCCTCCCACGCAGCACGTCTTCGTGCATCAAGACCTCGCGCTGCGCAACATGATCCTGGACCCCGATGGCGTCCTTTGGCTTGTCGACTGGAACTTGGCGGGATTCTATCCCGATTATATGGAGTACTTGGGCATGACACCGTCGAAGATCGAGTGGATATTTGGGAAGACTTGGGCAGCGTGGTGGGGTCGGGTTCGATGGGAGCTTCTGCGGTGGCTTGTATTCGGCCGGGCGGGGCGGTACAGGAAGGAACGGGAGATGCTCGCTCATGTACGTCAGCGCTCGCTCAGGTATCGCTTGGAGAAGACGCCTTTCTCGGACTTTCTGCCGTCATAGTTCGACGTACATACAGTATATTTGCATGCCATGACGACCAGAGAATGTCTTTTGTGCATCATCAACCCGTGCTTTGAACTCGGGGTTCCATGTGAAGTTTTTCCCTTACATCCCGACACCAGCCCAGTATATTCACACAGTACAAGTACAGTATACAATGAAACACGGAACCTATTTTTGCGTCCCACCCTGTCAAGGCCCTCCAGAGAGTGCGAGGATCTTGGCGACTGCCTGCTCTGCGGCAGACATGAGCATACCGTGGGGGTTGCCTATCGGGAGCGCGGGGATCATCGATGCGTCCACGACGAACAGGTTGTCCGTGTTGAACACCTTTGCGTTCTGGTCGATAACCGCGCTGGAGGAGCTGGATCCAATCTTCGCTGAGCCGACCCAGTGGTTCGAGTCCATCGTGCTCTACGAACGCGCGCAACCAACGTCAGCTTACTGAGCACCGGGCTTGGACAACTCCAATGCGAAAGCACTCACGGGGTCGTACGCATCGACGTACTGCTGCATGGTGAGCGTGTTGTCGGGCATGATCATCGTCATGCCGGTGACGTTCTTGATGTTGGAGATGACGTCGTTGAGAGCCTGCAGCAGGATGGTCTTGTCGACAGGGTCGGTCAGCCACGGGTTGGCCAGGGGCTTCGCGTTCAGCGCGGCATCGATACCGATGCGGCCGCGCGAGGTGATGCCCTGGGACAGGTAGACGGTGATGGTGAAGATCTGGCTCGCGTTATACGTCATGGTGGTATCGATGGACGCTGCGCCTGGGCGGACGGTTCCTTGCGCCTGTGAGCGTAAAACGGGATCAGCTGGGATATACGAATGGGAGATACGGTGAAACATACGTAGCGGGTCTTTCCATCGCTGCCGGAATAGGCCCTCCAGAAGTTCAGCTTCGGAGATGCACCAGCGAAGACACCAGAGCGATCCTTCAGATACTGCTGAGCATCGGTCGGACGCGGGTCGCTCCACACATCTGCCCAGTTCTCATACGCGTCAATGCTTGGGTGAGTGAACACCAACTGCATGCATCTCATTCAGCGTCAGGCCCACGGCGTAGACAGGATGCACTCACGTTGATCGAAGGGTTGTCCGAGACACTCTGTCCGACGGGGAGATTGATCCACTGCGCCTGAGGCGGGAGATTCGGCCCCGCCGTTGGGTTACTCTGTACCGCCTGGAGCATATCCGACGGTCCAATACCACTCTGGAACAGGATTCTCGGGGTGCCAAACGAGCCCCCGGAGAGGATGACACGGCCCTTCGGGTTAAGCGGGATGATACCGTTAGGCCCGAGCGACGTGTCGTTCGTGCGTACGCCCGTGATCGTCGAGCCGTTGCGGATAACCTGGCTGACGAGGACGTTGTCCTTGTACGTGAAGTTCGGGCGCGCTGAAGCGGTCTGGAAATATGTGTGCACGGGACCTGCACGCTGGCCGCCTTGGAAGGAGAATGCGCTGTAGCCATACGTGTGGTCCTTGTAGTTTGGGTTGTCGTTGATCGTGATCTGCGAGTAGCCCTGGCCCTTGAGCAGCTGCCCGACGACATCCGCGCTTTGCTCGAGGTAACGCTTGCCGTCAGTGGAGGGGGCATCTGTGCTGGGGAGGCGCTGCTTAAGCTTGGAAGTGTAGGGAGCGTGGTTGCCCCAGCTGTTTGGCCAGCCGTTAGCAGTCGAGAAGTCGGAGTCTGCGGGGTACCAATAAAGTCTGTGTGGGATGTCTTCAGCGTCGTCGGTCACTTATCGAAGAAACCCAGGCCCACTCACGCCCCGTTGACCGAGGTACCGCCACCGAGAAGACATCCGGCGAACACGTTAACGTCCTTGCACCACCACCAAGGGTTCGTGTCGGTAAACATTGACTCGAACAGTCCGGGAACGTCGAACTTCGTCAACTGCGCACACGGATGGTCAATACAACCTGCCAGGTGCTATGTTTAAGACTCACGTTAGCGGTCTGTGTCCAGGGAGCGTCGTACGTGCCACCGGTCTCAGCAGTAGAAGGACCTCCACGCTCGAGGAGAAGAACTTTCTTGCCAGCCTCAGACAGACGGTCCGCGGCGATAATACCACCGGGGCCGGCGCCGACAACAATGTAGTCATACGGCGTAGCCTGTCAATGTCGCCCATCAGCTCACAGAACAAGATAAACATCAGGAGGGAAGAACCTACAGAGACAGTAGGTCCCGTAGACGTGGTCGTAGTGGTTGTGGTGGTTGTGGTGGAAGTAGGAGGAGTGCCAGGGTTACCTTGGAGGTAGTTCTGATAGTTTGAGTTCTGGGCGTCTGGGAAGTTGATACCGAAGAAACCGACTGGAAAGAAGATTGTGATCAGGTACTTGAATTATCCGCTGTAGTTCCTGTTGGGCGCTTACAGTCAGTGTGCTCCTGGAAGGTACTCTGAGGATCCGATGGGTCGTCGACGCCGACGCTCGAGTAGGCCCAAGCGAAGACACCAGTGCCGGTCGGATCGATGCCTCCTCCGCCCTCCCAGCCTGAAATGGTTAGTTGAGGATACTTGCCCAGATAGATCCAGAGTAATAGACGTACTTGTGCAGTTCTGGCACCGGAAGACGTACTTCCAGTGCGTGGAGTTAACTCCACTTGATGGAAGCGTTGTAAGTGTAGGTCCATCGTACTCCCTTGTTGGGTGTCAGCAGGACACTGGTCGGAAGCTGACTTATTCACTCACGTTGGCTGCACATATGCACTGGCGGGCGTGCGGGAACGGTTTAGCTAGGAACGCTTCGGAAAGATGTAGAACTCACGTCGCATAACGAGTCGAGGAAACAATTTGGTTGCCATTGGGCCATGCGACGATGAGTAGGTCGCCGATCATAGCACCCCCGAGGGCCCATCCTATCCACTTCGCGTCGATGGGCGCCACAATCTCGCCGATGAACTCCGTGCTGGAGTCTGCAGAGGGCAAGACGATCCCATAGCTAACGCTGTAGACCGGGTCGGTGATACCATCGAAGACGAAGCCGTTGCCAGAATCCGTGTATGGAGCGGCTACTTGCGCGAGCGCTGTGATGTACTGTCAGTAAATCACCGCCTGAGGACCGAGATATTGTCGTACCAGAACCGACTAACGGCAGCAGGGATAAGAGTAGGCGTCCGAGCTTCATGATGAGCTGATGCGGACGTGCGCTCGTCATGCAGAGCTGTATTTTCTCCTCTTATAACGTCCCGGTCGCCTCGCCCGACTGTGCGGTATGTTGCGAGGAAGACCCGAGCGTTCTACTCGGCGCAAGGAGGTCTTGGTCCCCCGGTACGTACGCCACGTATCCCGTGAGCCATTCAACCTATTCATGGCTATCGTCGCGCGTACCTGTAGAGGAACAAGCTCAAGTGAGCGTCGGCGACGTGGTACGCACGACAGACCGCACACACGACGGCAAGAACTCGGATACGCATCACCGCTCGTGACCGAGGCATACGTGAGTGAGAAGAGGACGTACGATGTCAAAACGCCGAGATTTTGGAGGCTTGCTGGAGGCGCTACCACAGTACGCTGCCGTCATGAATTACTTCCCCATCATCATATGTCTTGGAGACTAGGCAACCAATAACGCCTGCGCGGTTTCGTGACCGAAGATGCACCGATCATATGCCTGGGCGACGCTTGGGCCTTCCGGAGGCCGCCATGCGTCATTCGGAGCAGCCCTAAGAAGACCAGAAGCTATTGCGATTGTATGGTGATCCGTACGCTACCCCACGAAGGTTGTGCGGTACCGGACCCCACCCCCACATTTCACACATTTCGCGGACTGTCCGCCTCTTCGGTTATGCCGCTCAGTGACACAGAAGAAGACACCTCAAGCATGCTGCATGTGTCTAGTCGACGATTGCGCGATCCGCTTGTCGAAACGGGAACGGACGGACAGGCCGCTGTCGCGACGCCCAAGTTCCACTCCGACGTCGGAAGGCTTAGGTTTGAAGTTATGCCGGGAGTACCATCTGAGTCCACCCATGTTCACTATCTCTATAAAAATAGACACGGAGAATGTGAGCTATGTTGGGAGACTATCCTTGCGGATATAGAACTTACTGTGCTTCGGCCCATTTCAAAGAATCCGTCGAGCGAGGTGCTACTCAGGGCCGCAGTCATTCAGCTCAGCTGAGAAAGCGCCTAACGTTTTAACATCATAAAAAGTCGACCTGGTGACCAAGTAGACCTTAGCAGCGATGTCAATGGCAAGATGGGCGGCGAGACTGACAGTGATGGCAATGGTCAAGAATAAGCACCGACTGCCACGTGACGGATGTGTGTTTGGCAACAGCCTTGATTTCTAACACGGACAAACAAGTTGCAACACGATCGACACCCAGCGCTACGCAAACTCCGTACGATCTTGCCTGGATCTCGACCATAGTCATGGCCTTCTAACCTCGCCTTTGATCAGAGCTGGGTGGGAAACATGGGGTCACCGAACAGACCTGCTTTCACGCACTCTTGCCACATCTCATTGTTCTTAGCGAGTCCAGTAGTCGGTCGGCCGACTTTGACTGCGATCATCAACCGCCAAAGGCACGCCTGCAGGTTGAGGCGTGGTACGTACTACGCGAACCCTCTGCCCGACGATGCTTGCCGGTGTACTATACAGTTTTTGCTGCTTGTAGATGGTGCGGCCACGGCTAGAACGTCTCATGCATATGCAAGTATGTACGCCGAGTGACACGTCAGCCACAGACGCGACAATTCTACTACACGCGTGCTCGGGTTCCGCTCACTGTGAAAGCCGAGGCAACACGCTACAAAGTCTAAGTAAGAGTAATTAGGGACGAGATGAAGCCCGACGGGAGCCGGTGACTTGAGCATGTATGACCTGTACCGCACTCGACAAGCGATCAGCTGCATACACAGAACAGTCGGCTGTAGCTCGTAGACGAGAAATACCCATACTCGCGGTGCTGTCCATTGTGCTACGCGACGACGACGGCAGTGGCGAGCGCTGGTATCGAGGCAGGCGCCGAGGCCGTTACCATCGAGGCATGCGCGGCGGCTTGCGTTCTCCTCTCCCGCTGTTCTGCCTGGCTGGCGTCCAACCCTCCCCGTTCCCCGTCGGTGGGCTCCTTTTCCCGTCCACACGCCTCGAGCTCCCAGAGCGACTCAGAACGCGTCCTTCCTTTCGGTTCCTTCCTCCTTTCTCTCTGGTCTGCGCAGTAATCTCGTCCCCGATTCCTGAACATCCGCATCCTCCGCATCCGCCGACCGGTTGGTTCTGATCTCTGTCGTCCTCGCACGAGCAGCGGGAGCACTCCTTTTCCTGCTTCTTTCCTTTCTTATCTCGGTTCTCTTTGCTCTTTCTCCCCCTTCCGCTCCTCCTCCCCTCCCCGCACGCGTTTGGCACATGTCGGCGTCCGCCTCGTCAAGTTCACCCACTCCCACCGCAAATGCCGGCCCCAGCTCGTCAAGGCTCAACGGCGAGAACGGCGCTGAGCAGAACAGGTCCGTCTGCGCTGTCGCGATGAACTAATGTCGAGTTTGAACTTCAACTTCGGTCCTTGTATAGCGTCGTGATCAAAGTTGGCATGCTGGGCGACTCGCAAATAGGGAAGACGAGTCTCATGGTGAAATATGTCGAGGGGCACTTTGATGAGGACTATATCCAGACGCTAGGTATGTACTCGATCTCGCTAGAAACGCGTCCTAGTATCGTTGATTGGTCCTCCATTCCATTCGTTGATCCTCGTCCGTGCGCCATCCCCATCCGCGCTCATCCTCGCGCAATGCTCCTGATATCCAGGCGTCAACTTCATGGAGAAGACCATCACAGTGCGCCGCACATCCATCACGTTCTCGCTGTGGGATCTGGGCGGGCAGCGAGAATTCGTGAACATGTTGCCACTGGTGTGCAATGATGCGGTGGCGATTCTCTTCATGTTCGACCTCTCACGGAAATCGACGTTGAACTCGGTGAAGGAATGGTATCGACAAGCTAGGGGGTTCAACAAGGTGTGTATCCAGTCTCGTTCGTTCGCAGGTCGCGCGGCGCGCTCGGCGGCGGGGATCTTCCTTTGTCGCGTCGGTGGAGGCCACAGATGGGCCTTAGGCAGTCTCAAAGTATATGCCACGGGTCGATCAAGCCCCCGCTTCCCGAGACACGACTTCCATATCATTAGCGGCACGATCGTCGCGAGAGAGCTCCGCGCCACCATTCAAGGCTCCTCGAAAGAGAAGCAGGGACCTTCTGAGAGGATCCACCCACCGAGCAAACCCCGCACGACTGCTTCTTGATATCTTTGTGCTGACAAGCGTTCTCGCAGACCGCCATCCCTTTCTTGATCGGCACCAAATTCGATACCTTTTCGACGTTCCCAAGAGACGAGCAAGAAGAGATCACCAAACAGGTTCGTCTCGTGCGGAGCCTTTCCCTCTTCTGCCGTCTGCTCATGTCGCAATAACAGGCGAAACGCTTCGCAAAGGCGATGCACGCCTCCCTAATATTCTGCTCAACGTCAGCCTCGATCAATGTCCAGAAGATCTTCAAGATCGTCCTGGCGAAGGCGTTTGACCTGAAATGCGTCATTCCAGAGATCGACGGCGTGGGCGAGCCAATACTTATGTATGTCGACGTATAGTGCATGACGAGGACGACGTCTAGAGATTGAGGCGTGGACTGGAATCTGGCGGGAAGCGCAAAAGAATCAGGTACGCATCGTCCTGCGGACATACGTCATACATCGGCACAAGCTTCGCGGGGCACATGTCTGACACATACGCTTGGTGAACAGCCTACAGCAACGGTGCAGATGGCACCGGCCTCGAATTGGCGATCTCTCAAGGAGACCACATTGTTCTATACAACGCCTCGGCGTGAAGCACATGGGCAACAAGTGCCCTCAAGGCTGCAAGGATGATGCAGAAATGGACTTATACGGTACACAGCCTGTCTCCTTTCGATGCTAGTTTATTCCCCCCGATGCTTTCCCCTTCCCATCACCCCTCCCATGTCGCGAGCTCTCGCTCGTCGTTACCCCTCCTCGGCACTCCTCCCTGGTTTCGTTCTCTCCTCTCCTCTGCTCCGCTCGACCTCATTCCCAACATCGTCGCTTCCCGTCTCATCCATCCGCTCCTCAGACATACCGTCCCCTCCGTCGCCGAATCCCATCACGTCGTCTAGTACTATTGCGCTCGTACACTGTTGTCGTTTTGTCAGTTTGCTGCATTTTCTTATGTCACTCTCGCTCGTCTGCATCGCCTATATAATCGCCATAACCCGTCACACGTCGTCGCATGCTCGCCAGTCTCCTGAACACAACGCCCCAAGTACTATCACCATCATCCACACCACAGTCCAGTCCAGTCCATCGTCATTTGCTTGCTTTATTTTCCACACAGTTCGCCTATACATATCAGAAGGCTACCCTTAATACCAAGCTTTGTATGACTTTTTGGTTTTTGGTCTCGACAAACATGTTGTGTAGATATCCATCCAAGTAGTGTGCTCGTGTGACGTCGTCCGCATGTACAGCCTGAGTCTAGCGATGGCGATGACGCCCTAGTTAAGTTGCTGAACATTATACTCTCATGCTTCGAGTTGTATGTCCGGGATTGCGACCCACATGTCATGCCTGCGCACATACAAAGTGATGTGCGTGGAGCAGTTAGTGATACACTGGCACAACCTTGCTTCGAACGATCCGGGCCGTGACTGATCCGCATCCGGTGAGCTGGCGTGAGGTTCGCACCCCACGGTCAACCTCTCTTCTCCTGTACCCGCTCAGCAAGTTTCGAGCAAGTACACGATCCTCGACATGCTTCTGCAAATATACTATTGTATCATGTCGGGCCCGCATTCATATGTGGCGACATCGCTCGCGAGGACCTCGGTGAGCTTCTGAGTTGAGCTTGTCATAATGAATGGCCACGCTCACGCATCTATCTTATCGACCCATGTTGTACGATAAGCCCGGTGACTTCTCTTTACCAGCTGGACGATCCCACCTGCGCAACCGGGCACTCCGGCAGCCATGCCAGTGACGAGGCAACACGTTATCCGACTCCCGAGAGCACATTGCAGTTGTTCCCTGATGGTGAATTGAATGTCAACAAGACTGCGACTCAGCAGACGAGCGCAGTCCGCACGGTTATAGTTCTGGGCATCCCGCACTTCTCTTCTCCTTTGAGCAACCTTGATGCACGACGACGACATGCCACATGGTCCCCGGCATCAGTTGATCATTCTAGTAAGCTTATGACCTTGCCCATGTTCTCGAGGCACAAGCTGACCACCTCAATCACAGCTCCGCGCCCAAAGTGCTTAATCCAATTTCCCCGACTGGGTCTGTCTGGCCTGGGTACCAGCACCTCCTGCGCACCGTCGCAACACCAAGTTGGGCTTGTCGGGCGCTCAAGGCGGCGCGACAATGTGCCCAGTAACCACGCCAACGCGAGTTACGGTGACTGCATTGCAGCATGGGCACTCGGCGGCAAAGCCCAATACGCTCTGACATGCCGGTCTGGGACGACGCAGCAAGCATGGTGCATATACACTAGCCCCCGGCACATTGTCCGATAGGCATATCGGGCTCATGGCCTTCCTCAGCAGCCGACCATACAGCCATCTGGGACCGCAGGTCATGATACCACTGCGCGCTCTCGCGTGCGGGAGCGCGTATTGGGCGGATTCCAAAGAAGCGTATGGCGTCTGGAAACCCACAGCGACCATATGGAACGCATCTGCTGCATCGCGATTCTGCAGGTGCATCATATCGTCCCAGGCCCTCTTGGGGCTACCTCTTGCACGCTCCTCGCTTCTTGGAGGTTTCTGGGTCGCATTACACGCCGCGGGACCCTTTCCGAGCCCCGGGACCGTCTTCTCGAGGGATACAAAAGGTCCGCGTACCTCGAGTAAGAAGAACCCGAACCGCTCGCCACAAAGAGGCCTTCCTCCCTCCCCCAGCACCGACACTCCACATACCCTCCTCGGATATCATGGCTATGTCGGCTACACTGAAGCGCATCCTCTTCCTCGCCGTGGCCGCCTTGGCCGCTGTGGTTGTCGTCGACGCGACGCAGGTTATGCACCGTCCTGCGGCCTACAAGGATGTGCCCAGGAAGTTCGCCACCGGAGAGGCGGAGACTAAGGTCATCCACAAGCGTGCGAACACGAAGGTTCAGGCTGCGTACTTCACGAACTGGTGCGTCGCGGGAACGATCACGGCCCAGACTTACCTACTGATTACATTGGCGGCGCAGGGGTATTTATGGTGCCAACTTCCGTGAGTGATGGGTTTGCTCTCCGCCGCTCCTGGGAAACATGCCCACTTATTCTCCCCCGCAGAGCCGACGGACATCAACCCGACGCCATTGACGCACATCCTGTACTCATTTGCCGATGTTTCTGCGGACACCGGTGCCATCTCGCTTACTGATTCGTACGCGGATGAGCAGGTGAGCTTGTGCCTCAGCATGTGACAGGGCAGATGGACTGACTGAAGGTGCGCACAGAAACACTTCGACGGAGACTCGTGGGACGAGCCGGGCAACAACCTCTACGGTTGCTTGAAGCAGGTACGAGCCTTCCCTGACACCGCGATAGATCGTCCGAGACGCTCATACCCCGCCTCCGCACCCAGCTCTACCTCCTCAAGCTCAGCCACAGGTCGGATAAGCTCACGGCAGCTCCGCGTGCTCCGATGCTAAATCAGTCTCTTCCATATGCAGGAACCTCAAGGTCTTGCTCTCCATCGGCGGCTGGACGTACTCCCAGGCCGGCCACTTCAACTTCGTCACTGATGCCTCGAAGCGTGCAACATTCGTTTCGGGCGCCGTCAGCCTGATCGAGAACTACGGCTTCGATGGTATCGACATTGACTTCGAGTACCCGAACTCGGACGCCCTGGCTTCTAGCTTCGCCTCCCTGCTCACTGAGCTGCGCACCGCGTTCACCAACCTGCAGAAGCAGAAGGGCGATGCGACGCCCTACCTCCTCACGGTACGTCTCCGCCAGGCGGCACCTATTTCGGGACGCTTGGGGCGGAATGTACTCAAAGCTGATCCGCCTTGATTGGCAGGCGGCCGTCCCCGCTGGCTCAGACAACTACGAGTGGCTCAAGATGTCCACGATGGACGCCGCCCTTGACTACTGGAACCTCATGGTATGCGCGGATTCTCATGTGCGACGCCGCGGCGCTCCTGATAGACCCTTCTTCTGGCATCCAGGCTTACGACTACGCTGGCTCCTGGCTGACTTGGGTAAGCTCCTGCTTCCAGCTTGCAGGAACCTGCAAGAGGCTAACTCGTATCCTGCCCAGGCCGACAACCAGGCTAATGTGTACGGCGGCACTCGCACGAACGTCTCCACCGACAAGGCGGTCAAGTACTACACCTCCCACGGCGCGACCGCGTCCAAGATCAACATGGGTATCCCGCTCTACGGCCGCGCGTTCGAGGACACCACCGGCATCGGCGCGCCCTACAACGGCGTATGTTCATGCTCTTGCGAATATGCCTCGAAAGAATACTGATCAAGACGGACGTCACAGATCGGTCCCGGCACGATCGAGGCTGGCATCTACTCCTACAAGGCTCTCCCGATTGCAGGCGCAACTGTTTACGAGAACCTGACGGACATCTCGAGCTACTCGTATGATGCGTCCAAGGGCGAGCTCGTCTCGTACGATACCCCCCACATCGCCACTCTCAAGGCCCAATATGTCCAGTCCAACGGTCTTTCTGGCTCCATGTTCTGGGACGTGAGTATTGAGCGCCGCCTTTCCAATGACATGCATGCATGATCGCAGGTTCGGCTGACACAATCTGGCCGACTTGCAGCTCTCCACCGACAAGTCCGGCTCTGACTCTCTCGTCGGCACGACCGCGGGCGTGTACGGCTCCCTGGATCAGACCCAGAATCACATCAACTACCCCAACAGCAAGTGGGACAACATCCGTAACAACATGGGCCAGGGTGGATCCTCCAGCAGCACGTCAGTCCCGACCTCCACGACGACTGTTCCGACCTCTACGACGACCTCAACTTCGACTCCCACCGGTGGCAGCGGCGCGTGCTCGACTGTCTCTGCATGGAGTGCGACTGTACGTATTCGCAGTAGCTCTCGTTCTTCCTCGCGGCTGTTTGCTGACGAGTCTGCCTCTTCGCAGACGACTTACACTGGCGGCCAGAAGGCGACTTACAAGGGCGACCTCTGGACAGCGTCGTGGTGGACCCTCGGTGATATTCCCGGTGGATCTGGTATGTGGGCTTACTCTGTAGATAATGTTAACACTAGGGTTGACAATTCGTCTGTAGCTGGCGTCTGGGTCGACAACGGGCCATGCTAGACGTTATGGATCGATTTCTATTATGAATTGGGGGTTTCTTTGCATTCTTGGATGACTTCAATCTCGACGACCTCGCACATGTGTATATATTGCGCACATTAGTTCAAATCAAGTACCCCAAGAGTTTTATCATAACCGTTGTCGTGCAAGGAGGCTCAAAGAGGAGATAACTCGGACCAGTGAGCACAAAAAGCATCCAAAAGATGAAACAACCTCCCTGGCGGGGAGTCGAACCCCGCTTTCGCGCGGTCAGTTTACATGACAGGCGCGTGTACTAACCGATATACTACCAGGGATGTAGTGAGTCCACTTAAGCCCCTATGTATCGCGGAAATACTTCATTCTTGATCTTTGGATGCCAATACATACGTGATACATGTAAGACTATCAGACCGTACACCTGTCAACCAGTCGATCCAGGATTCTTCTTCACTATCCTGATGCCAGAAAGACTATGCTTCTTGTTAGACGGGCGGATGGGAGGAGATGCGGAGGACACCAGGGGAAGACCTTTCTCCACCTTGTTCGGGGGATGTGTGGATGGGATGATGGGCAAGGACGGCAAGGGTGGGGCATGCCTTCGTTCCCTCGCAGCAGGCGCTGCGCCAGGAGTTGCGTGTGTGGGCGTAAGTCGTGGACTAGAGGTGGTAGCCGCCGCAGCTGCGACAGGCTTCGGCGGAAGAGACGGGTGCCCTGGCAGGCTTCCGACCGCCGATGCAGTCGAAGCGCCCTCCAGCTGCCTTAGTTTCGCCTCCATTCGCGCAATCTTGGCATCGGTTCTGTAGATGGGAAGGTGGTGGCTGAGTCTTCGTCCGATAGTAACGAACAGAATAACCCAGGTCCAGGGGGTAGGTAGACAGAAGACTTACGCGTTGGCCCGTCCTGTTCCTGCGCTCTTCAGCAGGCTGAGCGTGGTGGGTTTCCCAACTTCGCTCATCGGCCTACGGTTCTTCGACCCCGTCCCGAACGCTCCTGATGCTGAATCAAGCGGCGCTTGGTTTGCATAGGTTACGACGAGTTTGCGGCCACGCAAGAGCTTATCGTGAGCATGCGTGAGGGCCCTCTCCGCATCCTAAGAAAGAGCAGATAGCGGTGGCTTGAGCGTATATTCAACTTTACCCAACCGCCGCTGACCCCGGGAACGACTGCACATGGGTATGAGATACGCCATGCCGTCGTATTTGTATGCGGTGCCATGAAAGAGGATACCCGGGTTCAGCGCGTGTCTGAGAACAGTTAGAGTAAGAACGTACGTCTTTACTTCCATACTCCACAAAAGCATAGCCCCTCGGTTTTCCCCTCAGCGGACCAGACTTGTGAAAGAGGTAGTCGAGCTTGGATATCTTCCCAAACTTGGAGAATACTTGGAGTAGGGTGTATCTGACCAAAGACGTCACACTCAGAACCCAGCACGACGCTCGCAGCAGCAAACGCTCCAGACACGCACTCGTCCACACTCGGATGAAGATTTCCAACATATAAGCGATCCTTGAGGAGGGGTCGCGCCTGTGTTGCCGTCGAAGAAGACGCCACTGGCGCCGCGGGTTCGGCCAATGTGGGGTAAGACAAGTGTTCGCTAAGGCTCTCTGAGGCGATGTTCGGCGTAGCCTGCTCCGAAGAAGTCGCAGGCGGCGAGCGTTCAATAGGACTGCTAGCCATGAGGTGCGGCGATGAGAACGTCGGCGGAAGAGAGAGAGAGGTCTCGCTGGCGTCTGTCCCCGCCCCCGGTTTGACGCTGAATCTCGCCGATTCTAGGCGCCCTCGGAGGTTTCTTGACCGACAACCATCATGTGTGGCCGTGGCCCGTCAACACAGACAGAATTCTCCAAATTTACCTCGCCTATTGAAGATGCCCATGAGGTGAAGCGTGAAATATTCAATTACTCTGACGGTCGTGCCTTGAGGACATCATTCACTCCGATGGTGGCAAATCCTTAGCAATGTGCCATGTTTTGGGGTTCTTGCATCTAACTCGCACATCGAGATATTCTGAGCTGCAAAACAGTCGTTGAACCAGGCGTTTGGATACAACGTAAATCCGCGGACACTCCTGTCTCGCGTTGACATGACGGGAAATACCAGACGCTCGATACAGCCCGACCTCCGAAGCGCAGCGCACAGATACAGACATGTCGGAAGGATCAAGGCCAGAGACCTCTGATGTGTGCTCGATAATGAAGTGGACCAGCAGCCTTGAGGCACATTTACACCCGCGTGCATCAGTTCGACGACGACGCAGAAGACGGAGACAGCAGTGGTGCCTGCTCATGCTAGCCGTACGTGGCCAATCTGCGTCCGCGCGTTCTGCCGCACCTGACTCGGTCTTGACAGAAACGGCCATGGGCCCATGGCACGATGCTTTACAGAACACTAAACCACCACCTGGATCAGTGCCCCCACGCCGCCGCTCGCTCGGAGGCCTGAAATTACCTTGATTGGCAGGACGATACAATGCGGCTGTGATGTCTGTTCATTCTCCGCTCGCATCTCGAGCCTTCGGACGGTCTTTTGTTCTCAACGCTAAGCCATAGGAACACGGCGCTGGTGCCATTGGGCAACGGGTTGCGTGCGTACGGTGCGTCTCGATCCTCATAATGCATTATTACTACGGCAGGCTGCCGTAACTTCCAGATGTGTTCCTCTGATTATCCGCAGTGGACAGTTCGTGTGATATCGCAATACAAACCTACCGTATGTTGCGACGCTCTGCGACATATCGGGCCCATCGTCATCCTTGGGTTGGTAGCCGCGTCGGACGTACCGAAGGCCGGCACCAAGTACGGTCTGGGAGCGTGCATGGTAAGTATGCCCTGTGATGTGCGCCCTTTTCCCAAGACGCCGTCAGTCGATCATCGGACTCATTCTCGCGTCGACAGCGATTGCGACTACAGAGAGAAGACGATATATTCCCGGGCACACGGTTATGACATGGGCCATGTGCCAAGGATCCTCAAGTTCACGCACAAGGCGCTCGGAATGCACGCATGGCCGTGCTTGGGCAAGTAGGGCGGGTGGCACATACCCTGTGCACCGGAAGCGGCGGATCCGGCACTCTCAGAATTGTGGGTCCATGGGAGCGGCTGGCGACGTGCATTGACGAAATGAGCCGCGCACATCTCACTTGCGGCCGCCCGGGACGAGCTTCGTGTTGGTGGGACTAGTCCGGAAGGAATTCAAACGGGGGCGCGGCGAACACTTCGTGAGCGTCATTGTCCGACCGCGGTCGGGGGAAGGAGAGAAGCACAGACCACAGAGCCAATGAATTGACCCAGATACAAGTACACGGATGCGACAAGACTTTGTACAGGAACAGATGATCGGGGCTGGGGGTATGTGGATGAGAATAGCGATGATAGGAAGCGATGTGCAGAGAAACAGAGGCCGAGATGCGTGAGACATCCGCGTTAAGTTAGGGGAACGTCCAGGCGTGAGCAGAGCCGCACCGCAGACTAAAGACAATACCAACATTAAAAGAGAGAGAGAGAAGATAAAAAACTAGAACCAAGGATCATCCACTGGCAGCCGAGCAAGAGAGCACGCAGCAAAACCAGAGTGAACACGAGCGCAGAGCCTCAGTGACACGACCCTAGCCAGACAGCGAGCTATTGCTCGTCCACAGCCTCAGCCTCAGCAGTCTCAGCCTCTATAGCCATATCGGCGTCCTCTTCCGCTGCTTCGGCCGCCTCAGCCTCAGCCTCCTCTTGTTCCAGGCGTTCGAGCTTCGCCTTGAGGCGTTGTCTGCAGTGCTCCGAGCCCTTATGCCGGATTGACGCATCGTTGCGCGATGCGACGTAGTCGCATACCGGGCACACGGCAAACAGCTTGTTGGGGTTGCCTGTGCACGAATGGTTGACATGGCGCACCATGTCGCTGTGCCGGCTAAAGTCCTTCTCGCAGATGTGGAAGAAGATGCACGGTGTCCGTGGCTCCAGCTCTTTCTTGCCCTTACGCCGCTTCGAGTAGGAGGAGGAGGAGCTCTTGCGCCGCGCAGACCCCAAGCCCATCGCGGCGTTAATCTTCTGCGTGCGGGCCTTCCGGCGCGTGCGCGAAGAGTCGTCAACGGAGGGTAGAGAGACGTATGAGGAGCTGCGGGTGCGCTTGTAGGGGCGGAACTCCTCGTCATCGTCCGATGAGCGGTCCGCCTCGTACTCGCTCGCATCATCGCAGTCGGAATCGCAGTCATCGTGGATGTGCTCGTGCTCGCTCTCTTCGTCAGAGCTGAGCGAGTTCGAGAGGAGGAGGGGACGACGATTGGCGATCGGTGACTTAGGGGCGAAGATGGGCTCGGATGCAGAGCTGCTAGCGAACGTGGAACGGCGGGATGACTTGACGACGCGTCCAGGGAGAGGGCAGACACCGCGCTTGGGCGCCGGAGGAGTCGCGGGTTTGGCCTTGACCTTCTTCGGTGCTGGGAGAGGCTTTTGTGGGCGGGAAGCAGTGGCTTTCGGTGTTTTCGCACGCGAGCGGGGCTTCTCGGCAGCTGAAGCACGGACCTTAGAGGGAGACTTGGGCGCGGCTGGGACCTCCTTAGCTGGAGCGGGTGAGGAACGCTTACGCTTGGGGCTATCGACGACGGACATCGGAGCAGATTCCTCCCGAGGGGACGGCGGCAGCACAGGGCTGATCATAGGCTGTGATTCGGGCAGCTCGGGGCCGTTGAGGAAGTGGGAAGCAGACTCCTCGTCGAAATGTTCTTCCAGAGGGGTCTCGAGGATCACTGGGAGAGCGGGGCTGTCCGTGAAGGGAGTCGATTCCCATGAGTTGGGAGATGAGAGGACGGATGGGGCGATCGTCATCGGAGTGGACAGCATGCCATCGGAGGCACTGCTGGAGGATGCTGATGGGCTCGAGAACGTGTAGGACATGGCGGCCGGAGAGAACATCGAGGCAGAGCCCAGGGGCGTGTTGTCGATGCACAGGCGTGAGATGCTAGACGACATGTAGGTGGTAGGCTGCGAAGTGACACTTCAGCACGCGGATTCCATGACCAAGATGTGAGAACACTCACCGAATCTCCGAGCATGGGAGACTGAACACCAGAAGCAGAACGGGAGCTGACGTAGGAGGCGCGGAATGCCGATGAGAAGAGGCTGTCGATAGAGTTTACACTCTCCAGCGTTCCCAGGGGAGGCAACGTGCGACGGGCTGCCGGAAGGAAGGTCGAGAAGTCCTGCGGCTTACCGCCCACAGTCGTCGACGGTTCGTAGTTGTGGATGAACTGATCGAAGCAGTCCATGCCCAAGGAGTTGTCGAAGAGACCGTCACCGAAGAAGGGAACGGGGTCGATGGCGCGCGCCGGGTCGTACTTGGTGAGGAGGGTATGGAGCTCCTTGTATACGATGAACAACGAGGTGAAGGCCTCGTGAAGGCTGGTGTTCGACCACGAGACGAGCGTAGCATCTTCGCGCTGGAAGGATGAACAGTCATTACCACCACAGCACAGCAGGAACAGTGTGGGCGTACGAGCGTCGCGGCCTTATGGTCCTTGACAAGGCCAATGATGTCGGTGAGCCCATCTGCGACATACAGACGGGTGTGGGGGTCGCGCTGCACTGGACGGCCCTGCTGTGGCTGACTGGAGGAAGGAGGAGGATGAGTGGCTGTAGAGGGAGCGGGCGGCGACGCGGACGTACACGGAGGAGATAACTGAGGGGACTAGAGGCGTCTGCAGCTTGATGACCACGTTGGGCATCAGGGCGGCGACATGTGACGTAAATACGCTGCTCTTCCCACCACGATGGTACTCGAGGAACGTTTGGGAGTCGGTGCGGATGAAGACGGAGTGGTCGCCGTCGACGAGACGCGATAGCTGACCGAAGAGCTGATCGGTGGGGAAGGAGAAGGCATCCATGTTGGATGGCGGGGGCAAACTGTGGCGGGATGAGGGGGTCTGGAAAATGAGGACGCGTTTAAATCATCTTCTCTGTAGGTCCACGACCGCCCAACAGACGCCGGAAGCCTTGAGGTATGCATGCCTCGAATATCTCTTCAGATCTTTCCAGGACCGGCAGTGCATGTCATCGGCCCGACGACTGAGAACGAAGATGAGATCGGCGAGCTGACGCGCAAGCGGTGACCGCGACAAGAACGGTAGGCCTGGAAAGCTATTGTATTTTCCAAGACTACAGTTTTTTGTCGCAGACATGGCTCGCACGCCTCCTCGCCGATCTCATCTTCAGTTGAAACTTGAGATGTACTGCAAGTCAGGAAACAAGACAGACTGTTAGGAGGATGTCGGAAGAATCTATCTCTCCCCGGACCTGCCCCACAGCAGCAAGTTGACACATTTCCGTCTTTCCAACAATGCGCCTTGGGCTCAGCCAGGAGAGGAGTTTTCATTGGCCTATAGGCACAAGGCTCAAAGATAGGACATATCTGCGATTGCTTGTAGCAACAACTGATAGCTGCTCCGGTTCCGACCGCGAGAATGTGAGAAGAGAGAGATTGACGGAAGCGCATGAATCAGAACGGTTGGAAGAGATGGCCGTGAGGTAACGCTGCAAGCGACGTCCAGAAAGCACCCCGTCTGAGGAGGACGGCAGAGGAATCACCGAAGAACAAGGTCGTGCTGCGAGCGCACCGTGGGACGACCGCGGGAGGTGCTGCGAGAGATCCAGATCAAGGGTCATCGGCACTCTCACGCGTTTTTCTCCTGAGCGCTCGTGATCATTACAGATCGTCATCTGGCAGTGGTCCTCCGAGTCGGGAGAATACCAGGGAAACGCCTGCAACGTTGCACTTCGATCGGGAGGGCGAGATGAGTGGAAGTACTCACCAGAGCAAGACACTGACCCCTTCTTGCTGACTCGCTCCAAGGAGATTGACGGCATGCTAGTCTTGATGCCACATCCGCCGCAGCGCGCGTTTCAGCATTGCATGTCAATGCGCACTGAGAACGTGTCTACCAGCCAACCCCAGACGGGCCTGTCGCGGTGCTGGAATCTGGTTGTCATTCGCGACGTAGCTTTTGTTCTGAGCAGCTTCCAGACTAACGGGAGGAGTGCGGGGGGTCGGCGGCCCCGCCTTGCCATAATCTGCTGGACGCTTGTGCCTCGTCGCTTGAAAATACAATAATGGCCGAGAGCGAGAGGCGAAGAGGCGCAACATGGGGCATCGCGCGTGATCCCGCTGTTTGGCCGTTCTCCCACGATTCTATTTGCGGACCCACAAAGGCACACACGATCAAAGTTGCCAGATCAGGTAATTCTGCGAGCACAACCCGAGGCGCGCCTAATCTGTAGAGCCGGGCCCGCCTCGCTGATACTCACCACCATCCTCGAGCCCTGCAGCGAACACACACTCGGACACCGCCTGCTTGGGCTCCATATTCTGCCCACCGCCTTCGACAGCTCCTGGAACCTAGAATCTTTTCTTACTTACCGGTCGGTGTCTGTCAGAGAATGCCGCTGCTCATCATGTCCGGGGCGGTGCAGACGGTTCTCCGTTCTTCGTGAACGCCGACGGCAGCACCTCTCCCTCTGGCGGACCTGTCCATATTAGCATTCCACCCTCGCTTCGTTGACAACCAATGTTTGCAACTGTTCCCCATGCCCGGTTACTTGCAGGCAGTGACTACGTGTGTCCATCCTGTGTGCAGTGTCTCGCATCGCAGCGCCCGAGTCTATCACCGCGCTGCCAGTGCTGGTATTCGTGTTCTCTTCCCCATAGCTTCAGATCCGTGGCGCATCTCCTCCCACGTTCTCAACCGTAATCATTCAATTTCAACCTGATGAACGACCCCCATCTGGCTACATCTCAGCTCCATTTTCGCTCTGCCGGCGCACGTCTCGAAACGCCTACCGTAGGTGTATGTGGGTTCTTTGAACTTTACGGATGCGTGTTCCAGCCTCTAGCGGTCTTATTGTCGGTTGCTATGCACAAGGCGTTTCGTTCATGTTATGTTCAGAATGTGTTCTAGTGGATTGGCCTCTCCGTGGGTTGGTCAGCGTCGCAGATGACATGCCCTGGACCTCATCGTCCACTCTTTCGTTCAGGTTTATACTATCGTGGAAGCATTCCTACAATAGCGTTCGAATCTTGATCGGGGAGGGACCTTGTTCCGTAACTCCGTGAGGAAGGTGCAGGCCACTGAGAGTGCGCCCGGATAACATCTTTACGATCTCGCAGATAGCCGTTCCTCACTACGATATATCGAGGCCCAAGGACCCTTTCAACCTCGTCCCCGGATATGTCCCTCGAAAATTGTCCATGTGTCGCTCGCATTGTAATGAGATCGCGTTCTAGCCTGTCTAGCAGTTCCAGAATCAAAGCGACTTTCCTCGCTAACTCTCCCGCGTCGAGTCAGGCTCGCCCTTACGTTCACAGCAAGCTTCTGTGCCCTCTCAGCAATATCAGCAGGGCTGCACGAGCCATCCCTCCCCACGGTAGCGCGTTCCTCGATTTAGGACAAGGTCACTGCCTCGCACATGTGCGGCACCCTAGTGGATGGTTCGCGCCCCGGCAGACTATTCCACAGGGCTGATCCTACGGCATACGCGCAGCTGTGTGGGATGTGTCAGTGTGGCGTAACCCCCAACGCTGATCATGTTCTTACAGATGCCATGCGGTTCTCGGTCGCCCGCCCGCCCTTTGCACCAGCCACTGGACGCCTCACTCGGCCTGTCTCTCTCAGAGTCGCTGACCGCGGGCGGCGAGTGGCTGGTAGGCAACTCGCCTGGGGCATTGCGAGCCCTGGGTTCTCTCTCGCGCGGACGCCGGCCCATAACTTTAGTTCATCACGACGGTTCGCTGGCGCCAACTCCGCGGCTTCCCGCCCCTCCCATCGTCACAGTCTGCTGGTGAGAATATGAACGAAGAGCGCGACCATTGGGGTCGAATGCACTTTGAAGATGTCGTTTGCAGAGCGAGGATGGCATGATGCCGACAGAGATGGAGGGCC
Source organism: Lentinus tigrinus ALCF2SS1-7 (assembly GCF_003813185.1). Lineage (NCBI taxonomy): Eukaryota > Fungi > Basidiomycota > Agaricomycetes > Polyporales > Polyporaceae > Lentinus > Lentinus tigrinus. The sequence goes on along the minus strand of NW_027137913.1, from coordinate 990,777 downwards.
ATTCTCCCCGCTCCCTCCATACGTCGTCGCGCGCGGCGCATCGAGGCGGTTGTGACCCGCGTGATAGGATCTAATGTTCGGCTTTCTCGGTTGTCCTCAAGTGCGAGCTCTTGCCACTGAAGCTACATCTATCACGACCTTCATCGTTATGCGTACTTACCGGATGTTGACGGCTTGGGCTTGGAGCTCTAGCCATTATATACTCACCAGCGGTCGCATAGCCTGCCACAGTTCGGCGGCGGCGTCGCGGCCGTCTTCGTGGACGCAATGTAATATTGAGACCGCCGGAGATGGGGAGCGCAGTGCTAGGCCGTGGCCGACCCGACCGGCTTGTGATGGTAAGGAGTCCTCCGCTGGGGGCAACCTCGGCATCCTCGCTACTTCCTACGCCACTCGTGAAACCAGGAGGTTGTCCACATTGGTCGCGGGCATGTGCCACGGATGGCAAGTTGTCTTCGTCGCCCCTGTCTTCTGGAGGTCCTGTGTCGAGAGAAGTGCGGTTGGCAGGTTGGTACCCCTAGCGGAAAAACTCTCCGTGCACATGTCTTTGTGGAGCTCTGATATCACAGATACGACTGTGCGCAATGTCCCCTGGGACAGTCCTGGCCCATTTCCGCCCTCACGTCGGCGGTTCAAGGACCAAGGTTAACTGTATCGGTATCAACTATTCCCCAAACTGGCTAATGCTGTCCCAGATTCAGTCGTCCTCAAGGCAACCACGTTGGTGGCTTTCGGGGTAATCCGTTTGGAGTTCGACGTTCGTCATGAGAACAACCCCAATCCTATTGTCCTTGGTCAAGGCAGCAAGTGCGCCCACAGTGCACCATCCGCCAACCGGCAGGAACAAGGAAAGAGGCTCTGTACAACAACGGCGTGGAGGAATATCAAGTGGTCATCAGATAAGCAAGCAACGAGAGACAATACGAGTCAGGGAGGAATACTCGACCGTGTGCATGATACGTGCGAAGCAGCTCGCTAAGCGCATTTGGAAACGGCGGCGTTTGGATCTACCATTGATCGCGTTGTCTTCGGGGCTGCACGGTAATGACACGTACGAGCTGCATATCTCGTGATGATTCATATGAATCAATGCTGCTCAGATGTTGGCTCGCCGTGCATATGCATGTTCCCGTCCTCGTTGAGCTTGATGAGCTCGAGACGCGTTTGTAGGCGTAGGCGCCATTGATCCGCTGACTCTCCGTACGGTGTGCCGAATGGATGCGCGGACTGTGTTGACGACACCCTTGCGGGGCTCTCGGGGTTCCAAAAACTGAAGCACTCAGTATTGACGGAGTTTGTACTATTATGGCAGGAGAAAATTGTCAGAAGGCAAGGACTAGGGCGGGGATACACGGCTGACAGATTCCGGCCAAGGCACAGAACTAGCGGACAGACACGCCCACTACTCGCACCCAGGCCCACCTGATCCCTTGCCGATACATAGACGATAGCGGAAACCTACTTTGCAGCTCGCTGTTTGGGGCGCAAGGTCAGCAGGCTGAAAGACTCGCCGGAATCATGCGCCCGCCACGCGCCGAACAAAGGAAGGAGAACAGAAGAAGGCTCACCAGGAGGGTCCAGGACGTTCCCACACCGACGCCACACTGTAATGTTCCACAACGGCGGGCATGCCTGCCATTCGTATCTGAACCCTTTCAAACCACAATTCATCTCAGCAGCGATCTACATTGCCTCAAGTTGTATCCGGATGAGTGTTCTTCCTCTCGGGCCCCGGAACGCGGCAGTCCTGCGTGAGTCTCATGTTTCCTATTTGTTTCCTGCTACAACTATTTCTCTCTCATTAGGATGCGGAGGATGACCACGAATTGGAACATACCTCCGACACGGACATCCGGCTATGCACGGGAGAAGTACTGGACGTCATAGATTGTAGCTTCTTGCACCGGGTTACGTTACGTCCTGCGTCGCCTTTGCAGATGTGGTCGAACCTTTATGTAAGTCTCATGAAGCGAGATCCCCAGCGGTGAGTATCCGAGCTGTGCGGGTGATTTGGCGAGATGGGAGACAGGCTGAGAGGATGAAGGAATGGCGCGTCCGACGCGAGAGAACAGAGCAGAGCGTAATGGGCGCCAAAGCTGGCGACGCTCTCTCCTCACCTTTCAATTTCATTCTTGCTGTCATGGTACAGGACGTACATGAGTATGCCAAATCTACATCGCGACCATTCACCCCGCCTTCGCAAACGTTGCTACCCAGATATCCATGGTATGAACCCTGTCGCCTTTCGCCTTCAACACATCTCTCGCGGCGCGGACAGAATCCCTAGCAGCGATGCATACAGCCTTCTCGCGCTCATCGGACACGTACTTGTTGACATCCTCTTCGAAGCTCTTCGAGGCCACGTAGCCCGCCTCCCACGACCCATCGAGCATGCCCTCCGGAGGCTGCATGACCGTCTCGGCCTTCACAGCCAGTCCGACAGCAAGCGCGGCAGCGCGAAGCTGCTCCGGTGACAACATGGAGCGGACGTTCGCGGTGGACGTGGTCTTCCTGCACTCAAGCGATGCCTGTGCGAAGGTGGCAAGGATGTGGGGCATGGCGCGGTAATCGGTAGAGGTGAGTGCATACTCTGAGATGCAGATCCTGTCTACGCGGTCGAGGAGCGCGGCGAGGATGTCAGAGAAGACATGCGGTGCGGCAAAGTACCAGCTGCACTGCGCGAGCACCGCAGTGGTATAGTGCTCGCTGCTGCTCTGCAGGAAGCCTATGGGGTCGGCTTGCACGAAGTTGATGCGGTGACCGACGGAGGAGGCGCGGAGGTGCACTTGCGCCTGTCCGAGCGTGTACGGCGAGCCTGGTCGAAGTTTGTCTCAGCGAGCATCCTCAAAGCACCGAAACATCTCTCGCACCGTAGTCGAGACTGGCAGGATCAACTGCAGTCACCGATCCCTCATCCCCCACCGCGGTCGCCAAAACGACCGTGCAATCGCCCTGGCCACATCCTATCTCGAGCACCTTCTCCCCGGGCTTGATGGACCAAGTGTTGACCAGCTGTGCGCGCTGCTGGACCTGAGCGCGTACGATGCTGAAATGCTCGGGCTCGTGTGGGTAGATGGCCGCGATCCCGTCGAGGTCGTGTATGGTCGGGGGCGTAGACATTGTTGAGACAGCGGTAGTCACCTCTGTCTTCAACGGCCTCGGTATCAGCGGCGATGTCGTCTTTGTTGACTCGACTCTCCGAGCGGCAGTGTATCACGGCTTTCTCGGACGGTATCGAAGCATCGTATGCCCCACATGATTCTGATCCCAAGGATCGACCATATGGACAGTTTGAGGTCCAGGAACGTGCGCATCGAGTCGGTGTTTACGCGGTGTCGTGACTCTCAACTCCTACTACATGTGTCGTACTCTAACTCTACGTCTAAATTTGCACGCCCTGATCTATGCCTTCACATACTTCGACAACTCCTTCGCCTGCGATGAATCTGCGCCCAAGAGTTCCTCGAGGCCCTCCTTGGTCAGGAACGCGTGGTCCTCCCATGCAAAGCCCGGGAACACGACCTCTGTGATCAAGCATCCCCAGTGGTCGTTCGAAGACTCGGTCGAAGTACTGGCAAGATCCTCCTCAAGCAGACGCGACATCTTCCAGACGCCAGTTGGCACCAGCAGCTGCAGTACCTCTCCAGCGTGGATGTTTGGACCCATCACCTAGTACCCAATCAGGAACCGACACCCGAAGCGTAGTCCAGTCATCGACCACTCGCCTTTCTCTCGACCTTCGGCGGACTACCAGGAGTCACCAGGGTGTACTCTGCGCGACCTTGGTGCAGGACATGCATCGTCTAGGTGGTCCTTCAGCATCTCTTGGTGCGCTACCACTGGTCGAAAGGCTTACCGCGGACTTATTCATGTGGATTACACCATTCGGCTCGTCGGGCGTGAGCAGATAGTAGATTGAAGTAGCTAGGGGTCGTAAAGCCTGTCCTATCGGAGCCGTCAGTGCACATGTATCTGCCGCCACATGATGCCATACCTGCGAACGGTGACGGAACCTGATCGACCTGACGATCCGTCTCCGCGAAGTAGCCTGTGTGCCCGTCGCCCGAACTCGTTCAGTGTACTACTCACAGAGAACGTCTCACTAAATGCACTGACCTCCTTCGGGGTGCTTATTCAGCTTCAGCGTCTTCACGAGCTCTGAGTTAGGGATCGCATACGAAGAGTAGTCCGTCCGAGGCGACATCTTTGGACAATGTGGGCACGAGCGTACCCGTCCTAGATGGGGGAAAGATTAAATGTAAGAGGAGCACTGTGGTAGTCTGATCGACGTGACTCAGCCTTGCGCGCCGCACTGCGCATTACGGCGGTCAGTTTGCAATTCGATAAGGGTCCGTGCGTCCCGACGGCATCTTCATGCGCACCAAGTCCGGTAATGACCATTCTTGGTTGGCATTGTCTGGCCGAGGAAACCAGACACCCATCTGTGTATTCATGATGCATCTCATACGTCTGAGAAACGTCTACATTGAAGCGTATGACGTGCATGGAGATTACGCGCGACAATGACCTCACGAGCTCGGTACTGCAGCATTTCAGCACAATGACTACTACGCTTGTCGAGAACGATGATTCCACTCACAGCATTGATTATGCCTTCGGGGTTAAGATACCTATCGCGGTCCGCACGAGCTCCTTGTCTCCCTCAAACGACAATACTTCGAGCGCGTCGGAGATATCCCAGAGCTTGACTTTCCCGAAACCCTCAGCGAGCTGATGTGTTCCAGGCTGCACAGCCGAGATTGCGTCGCCGTCCTCCCCATCGTAGGGAACGTCGACTGCACCGATGTACCAAAAGATCAACTTCAACATGTCGAAGCCGATCGGGCGCAAAGTAACCATGAACGGCTCCGAGCTATTCTCCGCCAGTCGCGCCGAGTGAGGCTGAATGCCTGCTTCCGGCAGCAAGTTAGGAGGAGGGGCGCAGGTTGGAAGCATCGGAACACGGTGCAGGCGGCACGGATACCCCGTTTCTTCGAATATCTCGCGCGTGGCCGTGGTGGCGAGGTCTTCGCCTTCATCCTTACGGCCCTTGGACAGCAGCCACTGATTTCGCTTCGTATGGTATGCAAGCAGAACGCGCTTCGGGGTGCCGGCGGCGTCGAACTGGAATGGAATTGCGCCTGCTGCGATAATGAACTGCGATGATGGGTATTGTATTTGTACCCGTTGATCTGAGTAAGTATAAGATGTCAGTACCTGTGTTTCTTGTGAGATTACATGACCAGCACCCACGCTTCCAAGATCGCTTAATGACTGAATACACAGCGGGGATAGCAGCCAGAAATGCTGTAGCTGCACCGAACAGGACGAATATACGTCGATCTCCTGGGAAGCTCTATGAATCATAGCAAAGATAGTCGTTGCACACGGGCAAGTACATACCCATAGTATCACCTGTGGAATAGCGTTTGGTTTGTACGGGCCGTACTACAGACAAGACGAAGGAGGAGGAGAGCCGGGTAGAGTCTAGGCGTCCAGTCGGTGACAAGGTCATGGTGCACGTGATGGCGACGCGGTATGCGACGTGCGTGCAGCCGGCGCGTCTTCGCGACTCAGGATGTTCGAGTCTTCGACTGTCGCTCAGCCTCGACAGCTGCCTACTTCCCTTACTTACAAACCACACCACTGCAGTCGGCTCTATTTTACGCGGGTCAATTACTCTTGCTCGTCGCGCTTCAAGCTTCAGGCCTTGCCATCACCAGTATCAACTCGCCAAGCTCACGGCTTCGAGGGTCTACTCTCCGAGTCGTTTAACATCAACCTCCATCCTCTATCTAAGCCGAGGGTTGCTCGCCAGTGTCGGATCCCACTATTTCAAAAGTGTCTGTCGGAGGTTAGGAGATATTTCTCTTTGTCTGTCATGGCGAAGATAGGATGCTATGCTGTCGCCCGGGGGCGTATGCCAGGAATTTATATGGACTGGTAAGATTCTTCCTTGATCATGTTCTTAGCGTATGTCTCAGAAGTGACCGTAATGCTCTTCAAGGAAAGACTGCTCTGCACAAGTCATCAACTATAATGGCGCAAAGTACAAAAAGTTCCTGGATCCTGCCGAAGCAGAGTTGTGGATAAACGCGAATGCCGGTCCATCAGCTGTAAGAAAGTCTACCACCCGCACCGAAGCTACGGTCACCCCTATCCAAGAACCAAGAACAGGGTCCGTAGCAGAGCCCATCTCCCAACCGTCTGAGGCTGCCGTAACCTCCGCGCAAGCTCCCAACGGGAGTTCTGCGCCATCTGCTTCACGAGTACAGACCGCACTGTCTATGCTCGAGCGACATGCAGTATTACCTCCACACCCGGAGATAGGAACCACCGCCTCACCGCTCGTTAGCGAGAGTAGTCGCTCAGCAGCTTCGAACCCCATGGTGGTCTACACTGATGGTTCCTGCAGGGGAAATGGAAGGACCGGTTCGACAGCAGGCATCGGCGTCTGGTGGGGGATAGACGACTCACGGTACGTTCGCGACCTACTTTCATAGCCTCTCCCTCTCACGCCGATCCCCCTGGGCATGTGTAGGAACGTTAGCGAACGTTGTCCCGGTGATCAAACGAATAACCGCGCGGAGCTCATTGTGAGTTGTGTACACTCGGTGTGTCTTACCTCCGGTGCAGTGACGCTGCCTCGTGCTTGCAGGCTATCATCCGTGTGCTCGAGAGAGCGCCAACTGACCGCCCGCTGGAGATTCGGAGCGACTCCGCGTACAGCATCAATTGTAGGTGTACAATGATCGCGGTTAAAGCGCGCTTTATTGATGTTGCACACATGGTTACTTGTCAGCCATGACGATATGGTTGCAGGGCTGGAAGATGAGAGGCTGGAAAAAGCCCGACGGGAAACCAGTTCAAAATCTTGCGCTCATCCAATACGCAGACCTGCTTCTAGAGGAGCGCCGCAGGGTCTTGAAACAACCGGTGAGCTATAATAGAGTTCGTGCCTCATGGCAGTCGACGTCACGCTGAGGTTTCTTCTGATGGTGGCAGGTCGAGTTCAAGAAGGTTTTGGCTCACTCCGGAATAGAGGGAAACGAAGCTGCGGACAAGCTGGCTAACGACGGTGCAGCCCTCGCGGCGATCCCGGAGCAAGACTGGAATAGCCTAATACGTGGAGTTCGCGCTCGAATAGATGCTGCGTGCTTGACGCAGACAGCCAGCGTCCCGCGGGCAGCCACTAGTCTAGCGAAGCAAATTGGTTCTCCGGTTCCACAGCCTTCTGCGTCTGTCTCAAGGCCGGCCAAGATACAACCATTGTCGCCTGTGAGAAGCCCGGCTACGACTTCTGCATCGCTGTCATCGAACCCTACGCCCGCATCTCGTTCCACCGAGACCATGGTATCAACGCTCGTCCCAAGGACCACCGCCGAGTTGACCTCCAGCGACGTCGTCCATGGGCGACTGGATCTACGTATCATGGAAGGGGAGCTAGAGGTCTGTGACCATGCGCTTGCATGCGAATACGTGCTGATTCGGAGTGTTCGAAGATATACGCTGATTGCCTGTTAGACGATGATGCGTTCATGCTCGAAGCGGAACTGGAGGGTGTCTGCGCGGCGTAGGACCCCCCTTGTGAGCATGTATACGACTAGATTTTTGTGACTGTGCTGTACGCCTCTTGGATGGTCTCGTTTCATTTCTGTATGCTGTATGTTCTATGTTGATGCGTATCGCTGAGGAGCAGTACCCGCAGCGATGCAGACAATGCGTGTTGTTGGCCTGGTGCGGCCACACCGTACGTCATTCAAGCCAAATACGGCAATGTAGCATAGGAGGCCTTGCCGCCAGCTCGCACGGAGGTTGCTCCTTTGACTACATCCTCCACACCTCATTCACGAAAAGATGGCTGATCCGCTTGCTCTCAATCAGTGTCATGTGAAGTTCGAAGCTGAGCCCCACTACGAGTACCCTCGCGTACTCAAGCACGTCAATGTGGAAGCTATACATCCCGTGCTCGGTCGAGTAGGGTCGCTCCAAGCTCTCCAGATTAACCGGAAACGATGCCGAGGCGAGTTCATCATCGTCATGGACGAGGAATCTCAGGAGTTGTGCGATTTCGCGTTGGCTCTGTTCGACGAGAATGGCTGTTTTCGGCCTGAACTCGTCGAGCACGAGTACCACAAAGGAACCGGGGTCTGGGGACGGGAACTGGACAACGGGATGCTGTTGTATGTGTTGTCAGTACGTGTGAACAACGAGGTACGGGCGTTCACGTTTTAAGAACAGGATGTGTGCAACTAACATCCAACTACACACGTTACCATTTCAGAGGCATCGCCGGAACGGCATCGGCACATTCCTCCTCCAGCAGCTCTCGGAATCTCAGTATGCACCGGCCGGTTCATACCTCATCGCATGGCCTTCTCCGGAGTTCCAATACAAAGCTCAGTCTGAGGAGAGATGGCAGAATCATAAGCACATTGCCGTTGACTTCTTCCAGAAGGTAAGTATATACTGGATCAGTGCGCATACATGCGCAAAGGACTGATGATTGACGGCTTCCGGCATGCAGAACCACTTCCGTCGAGTGGGCCGAACCCAGTTTTTGGCCTGCTCAGTGGACCCCTCGCATGCTTCTCGTTCGCTGGCCGTTGGAGAGGACGTTCCGGAACAGAAACAGGCCTTTGATGACCAACAACCTCCATCAGCCGCACACAGTGGCGGACTGGATACGCTCACGGAGCAGAACCTGGCCAACTTCCTCGAGTCCACTGGGACTGCACCGTTCGATGACCCGTCATGCCCATTACAGGTACTGATTGCTGTTAAGCGCTTCGGAATGCCCACCATAGACGTTGTCAAGAGGATCCAAGACGCATATGGCCGGAATCCGTCTATGGTACGCGAGAAGGACGAGGAGGGGAATACGGCTCTTCATGTCGCAGCCGCGTCCCACAACCTCGCTGCAGTCCAGGCCCTCCTTGCCCTACCACTTGAGAGCGGCATATTGGAAGACCTCACGCTTCGCGACAACAAGAACGGTTTCACACCGCTGGAGGCGTGTGATCGAGAGATGCGTCGGTCGAAGGAATTCGCGCAGACACTCCTTGGCACTTGGTCCGGACACCCCGCGCACGCTCTCCGCACACAGTATGTTCTCAAATGCGCCTCGGGGGAGAACCTTGGCATCTCTGAGGACGATTACGTGGAGACACGTCGATGGGGATGTACTTGCGGAGCTTGTACAGACGGTTGGTTGTCGCCCCGGATGCGCTACCGGCTTCTGTGTGCGTCTGCCGTTCCCATGTTACGCCTTCTGGTCCAGGAACTGACATGTGTGCAGGGAGTGCGCAAATCGGCGCTGACAACATGATGGTGGCGACGATGGGCCTTACCCGTGGATCTGGCGTACCTTCGTATGCGCCCGGTATCGACTATCTTCCTGAGGATGTTCAGGAGACCCGGATTACCAAGACATTCTATGGCGGGTACGAAGCTGTGGTCCGAGCTATTGCCGACGTCTTGGAGAGGCCCGGTTTGCCAGGTCTCCCGCTGCCCGAGAACGTCAGGAGCGTCCAACGGCTCCAGATGTTCGACTTCGTCGATCGGCGTGGTGGAAAAATGGAGTACGCGCTTGACTACGTCGTGCATGGCGCGATGGAACAGTCTCCCCTGGGAGATAGCACCTTCGACGACCTACAACAGGAGTGTGCGGACGAAGGGAGCGAGGAGAGCCTCACGTACATGGAGATGGTTCCGTGCGCCAACGATCTAGACTTCTCACGTGTGGCGGAGCGACTCGGTTTACCTTCGCAGGGGCGTTATCGAAGCTACGGTCGTCATCTGCTCAACTCGGATGATGATATGGATGAGGATGTGGGAGAGGAGGACACGGACATGGACGAGGACGAGAATGATGAATATGGTCCGTGAACCCGAGTCTTAGGCCGGCCTTGGATCATGTAGTTAGTACTTGGGAATCCGCTGGCATCCCGATGGTTCACCCAGTACTGACTTGATATTGTCGCACGTTCATGTCTCGAAACTAAGGATCATTCATTGCATCTATTGACTTCGGGTCCCCTTCGGAACTGCCGCCCAATCGGTCCAGACACGCGACAACGAGGACTCGGAACCCTGCAGATCTCAAGCCGATCCAACCTTTCCTCCTTAAAACCCAATTCGTTCGAAAGCTTGGTCCCGAGTTATACTTTGGTTCTGCACTTGACGAGTTCGGACATTCGTTACAAGGAATCTGAGGGGGCCATCTGAGAGAGGTGCCATTTCCATGCACGATCGCGCTATTCTCATTTCTAGGGGACACTTCAGGCGTATTGCCCTCCACGGGTTAACATTGAGATCAAACATACGTTAGGCGGAGGTATGACAATTCCGGAGCGAAACGGGTACGATTCTGAGCCGAGTGATACGTATTCCACGCCACTGCAGTCAGGCATCATGGCTATATGATGCGTGCCGGGACCTAGCAACTCGGAACAACGTCAGCCCGACCCTTCAAGGCGGACACCACCGGGAAGTATATTGACTCGTACCGTTCTGCATATCACTGGGGATTGACATAGGCAGCGATGCCCTCGTCCACGTAGCCCAACGACGTGATCGCATTGTTCCTCTCTACCGCACTGGTCGTGTAGAAGTGGTCGGTCCCGGAAGGGCTGTACACCCTGTAGAGAGGCACTGTGCCGCACAGGTTGCTGGTGTAGACGTAGGCCGTGATGCCCTCATCCACGTAGCCCAACGACGTGATCGCATTGTTCCTCTCCGCCGCACTGGTCGTGTAGAAGTGGTCTGTGGCACCCGGAGAGTACGTGCGGTAGAGCGGGACGGTGTTGGGAGCCTGCGAAGAGAGGACCTGGGCGGCATCGCCTTCGGAGTTGTAGCCAAGGCTGGCAATCGCGCTCTCCAGCTCCACGACATTTGTGGTGTAGAAGTGATCCACGGCAGCCCGACTGTAGGCACGAAGGAGCGCCACGGTGGGGTAACCACAAGTCTGAGCCGCGCGAGTCTGCCATGAAGACGTCAGATGGGCTGGCATACGTTGTAGTAACAATGCTGCAGTCCGAGCGCACTTACCTCGAGCTCCGAGGCGGGGAGGGCGAACGCCTGGAAAACCAACGTGCTGGCGAGAGTGATTGCGAGAGTGAACTTCATGGCGTTGAAGACGATATTGGCTCAGTGAAGTCGCCGTTGAGCTGATGCCAGTACAAGGAACGAGTAGACCTTATATATGTTTCCTCGGCCGAGGTCGAACCCACCGATTGAATCAGCGCTGTCGGCGGAGGCAGATCTTACGGCCTTTCCATCACAGCTGACCAGGTCAACTGCTCCTTACATTGGTCCAGCCACGGTGATGATATGACAAGTGTTCCATTGTTGCCGGACATATGGAAGCAGTTTGCGGTTCAAAGTAGCCGCAATACCGTTCTGATTCTGTTTGTACTGAGGAACTTGTTGTGCATTCGGACAGATCTAGAACAGCAGTGTCCGCTTTCCTATTGGTTGAGGAAAACCAGTTGTGATCTACATTTTCCTAACAGTACGACCAAGCCTCGAAAATTGTTGCCGGACTAGGTTACACGTAGGACATCAGCCACAAGAAGTAACACTCAAGTCAAAATGAACCACGCACCCGCAACTTAGCGATGAACGGAAACTAGCCCGTATTTAGCTCAACCACATACGGCAGACCAACCCAAACGTACACCATTCAATCGTTTATAGACCTTACCTGTCTCCGACACCAGGTCGGAGAAAAATCGAAACGATGTCATGCCAAGGGCAATGTTTAGCCCCCGGTAGAGACCTAGTTCCAGCTTCGTACTTGACACTTGATCATTTCCCCGTCAGTTATGTCGATGTGGATACCAATGAGGATGAATAGAGCGGACTAGATTTTGGAAACCTGTCAGACATAGATAGACATGTTCCGATCACACACTGCGGCATTGAGGTGGGACCTTGAGCTTCTCGAGGTCCACGCAGGGCGAGCCCACACACGTCGAGGACTTCAGGACGGTCGAGGACCCAGATGTTCGCGAAGGTGGGCAGGCTGTGAGAGACGCAAGGGAACATGAACAGATACAGCAGACGCATATGAGTCAGAATACAGAACGAGGCACCCAACTATTCGTACAACCGACCACATGTCCCGACTTCCTCCCCACACTCCTGTTGCCGCTGACGTCGGAGATAGAAGCCTATCATCTTGAAACGAGGAACTTGCCACGAAGACAGAAACTTGTGACGGCCGCGAGGCATGCGCACGGTGGGGAGTGTGGAGAGGAATACTACCGCCGCTGACGAGCCACCCGAACGACATTGCGACACCTTCGAACGCCGGTAGTGACACGTCCAGGACGTCGGGCCCGAACGCCAGCCCCGGACAGACCAAGCCGCCGTGCCATGCCTTCGCTCGTCCACCACACTCTGTCGCAACAGAGTGTTCCACCCCACTCGATTGGCTCCACCTCCTCCACCTCGCACTTGTCCGGCGAACCTAGGAATAATATAAAGCGGAGACACGACCATCACAGTCGTGCCTCCCAATCAGTATGTTTGCATGCCGATCCCGCTACTCCCGCCACCTCGAGCTGCTCCATCGCCCTAACAGTGACAACTGTGTGTCCCCGGAGCTCAAAGCTCCATGGGGACATTGCCACCGTGGACATCCTTGATAGCGTCGCCAGTCATCTGCCCGATCTTCATAAATGCATCGAGCAGAGCGGGGACGACGAACGGCTGCTTGCATTCGCGTGTTGCGTCTTTCATCATGTTCTCGATTTCGGTGCGGCGCACACGCTCCGCCCTGAGCAGCGCCTCTGAGACTTTCCGCATCTGCTGCTCACGGCTCAGCTCCTCGCGTAGTGCTATTGACGTCGATCGGTGTAGGTGCCCGTGAGAGCGGCAGCACAGGGAACAAGAAGAAATGGCAATGGTTATGGGTGGTTCATCGTCGTAGACATGCGGTTAACGCACCGGATATTTCGTCCTCGAGTGCTCTTACGCGCTGGTCGGACCCACTCGACGAGTTTCCGCTTTCCGTAGGAGGCACGGGTTGTCCGAGACGCTTCAGCTCTGCGATGAGGCTGTTCTCTTGGGCCTGCAACGCAGTAATCTGCCGACGGACGTCCCATATTTCACGCGTAGCGCCATGCGCGGCCTGACCGCGCGGAGCTGGAGGTGTCGACGTCGGTCGCGATAATGGGAAGGGTAGAGATCTAGAGGTGCTCGGAGTGGCATGCGAAGATGCAGACGATCCAACTGGCAAAGTAAGCCGCGGGCCCGCAGTGCTCGCCGAGTTGGAAGCGAAAGGGTTGACATTCATGTCAGACATGGGGGCAGACCCATTCCCCGGCCTCGTCTGACCGGATACGTTTGAATGCGCAGACAAGAAAGCTTGCGCGCTCGAACTCTTCACACCTGCTTTCTCAAGCAATGCCTGCAAATTGGCAATTTGCGGCTGCGCAGGAGGACTCGTGGGCGGCAAGGACAGGGAATGCAAGTCGGGTGGAGGCGCAGGCTCAAGTTTGATAGAAGGCTAAGGACGCATGATTAGTGTACCGGGTCGTTAGCCGTAGGGGGTAAGACACGTACCATAGCAGGGCCGTTTCGCTGAAGGAGAGATTGGAATGCTGAGGACTGGCTGAGCTGCTGCAGCGTGTGCTGAGTCACATCCAATACATTATTTGACGTGTCGCTTCCGCTTCCTGGAGAGCCCGCGCCAGTAAGTGGCATGTCCACGTCTCTGGCTTCGCCATGGTAGCCTGATGACCCGCCCGCATGTCCGGAGAAGTCTGCGCCCGCGATACGCTGGGACAGAGGCGTCACAGCCATACGGGCTTGTGAAATCAGTCTGGGATGCTTCGGCGCCTTGCCGAACGGTTTGGTATTGGGATCATTCGGGATGAGGAAGTCCGCGTGCTTGTTGTACGTCTTCGGCCTGAACGACTTATTGCCGAGAGAAGTTGTGTGCATTATGCCACTGGGAACGCAAATGCATAGTCAGATCCAAGACTGTGGGAACTGACCTTCAGGAGGGATCGCGGGCCACGTACTCTTCGTTGAGGGATATGTACCGTCTGCCACAGCTGCTCAGACGGATAGATGGGTGAGGAAGGCGCGGAGAGCTCACATCGACCGGTCAATGAGTGAATCAGCCTCCGCCTTCGCTTTCATGAAGGCGCTTTGGATAGCGTGATGAAGATCCTGATAACGAGCCGCGACCGCAGTGAGGTCAAGGAGAGGGTCAAGCGAATGGCATACGCACGCTATCTCTGTCGACGTGCCAGACACATAGCATGAAACCCGACTTTTCAATCGGTTTCTGCTCGTGTGGCATCGGGAAACCCAGCCATTCTAAATCATCGATCAAGCCCCTGGTATACTCCGCGGCCTGGTCCTCTCGCAGTAGTAGTCGAGCGCGTTCCCCGATATATTGCACACGAACAACTAGCTTCATGCGCAGGGTGTCGTAGATGATTGTCCTAAGACAGAGATCCTTTGCAAAGCCCCAGGCAACTGTTCCGGCAGAGGTGAGATGTGTAAGCCTCGAGGTGGTGGAGAAGAGAATAAAGAAAAGCCCGAAGCGTTCAGCGGCTGCCAGTTCCGCGGATGCTACATTGATTGTGCACGTGACCACTGATGCCACGAGGTGCGAGACGCCCAAGGTCGGCGCGGTCCCTCCGAGTCCCCGTTCCGCGCGTCGACGCGTCCACCGCGTCGGACTTGACCGCCTTGACCGCGAACAGCCATCATGTCCGACATTGCGCCTGGTTTACAGACCGCTCTTGCTGACTCTCCGCATTACGAGTTTGTATCGAACCACCTATCTTTGTTGCTCTCATCCTACCCTCCACCGTTCATCTTCATCCACGATCCTGAAACCGTTCGTCTAACCGCATCTCTTGTCCAATCCACTCTCCACGGGCTCGCATCCAAGTCACCTACATCTGGGGAGAGTCAAATCAAGTATGCTTGCGTCAATGCTGTGGCCTGTTTCTCTCCGAGGATCCTGTACGACACCGCGCTAAACGCGCTCGCAGGCTGGACGCCGGACTGGCGCGACGGTGCGACGAACTGGCACGGATCGGGTGCCGAGGCGCGGCGGTACAACGAGAACTTCGACGCGTTTGTGCACGGCATACAAACTATAGCTGCTGGCGCTGATAATGCGGGAGAAAACGCGCAGACCAACGGAGCGGGTAAAGGCAAAGGCAAGGCGAAGGAGCAGGGTGCCCCGCCGAACCGCAGGTTGGTTCTGGTGGTTGAGCGTGCGGAGCGGTTGAAGGACAACCTCCCGGAGCTCGTCGTCCCTCTTACAAGGTTAGGTGAATTAGTGAGTGTTTTATGTGGCTCTTGTAGTGCGATCTGACGTTCACTGCGTCAAGTCCCAAGTGGACATAACCACCCTTTTCCTCTCTGAAGTGCAATGGCAAGACATCCGTCTCCCTCTTCGGGCCTCACCAGAGCCGTACTACATTGACGTGCCCTTTCTCATCAAACAAGGTCAGCTCATGTGCGTACCTTTCGTCCTTCCACTCAATTCCTCTTGCAGATACCCAAGAGCTCCTTGCCTCCGCGTACCCCTCGCCACCGGCAGAGTCCTCGACCTCTGCAGTCGATGTAGATGCATACCACCCCGCCTTGAAGCCTCTATATACCCACTTCATCGCAACTCTCTGTAGCACCTGCAGCCCATTCACGCACGATCCCATTGAGCTAGCATACATCGCTGCTGCGCGCTGGCCTGGTTTCATACAGCCCGTCCTCGATGCTCACAGGGGGCTCCTCAAGGAGGAAGAGATAGCTTCAAGCGCGGAAGACGGCGACGCAGACGGCAAGCACGAGCCTCACGAACTCCAACCCCCGACCGAAGACACGCGGCTGCGTCTCATCCGCCTGTTCACCCCATCCTTTACAGCTGCGCTTGAGTCCCTCTACCCGCGGCTCTCCAACGCGATGGACTGGGCCCGCGTGCATGCCCCGCCTGTGGACTTGCTTCTGATGCCCCCAGGACACGCTCCGGAGGCACTTGCCGCACAAGTTGTTACCAACGCTGCCAGCCTCAACACGCAACACGGTCCCACCGAAGCGGGCATCGAGGCGCTCCCGCGCATGGCCAAGTTTGTCCTTGTCGCCGCCTTCCTCGCGAGCACGAACCCCGCACGGAGCGACCTGCGCATGTTCGGCCGCGGGCTGGATGAGCGGTCCAAGCGGCGCAAACGCAAGGTGGGTACGCCGCGGAAGCCCAAGCCTGGGACCACGGGGACGGCGGTGAAGATCCCGCAGCGGCTGCTGGGACCGACGACATTCCCGCTGGACAGGCTCATCGCGATTCTGGGAGTGCTTCTGGAGGAGAACGATGCGGATACGAGGCCGGCTGCACCCCAGTATACGGTATCTGGGGAGTATACGGAGATGGAGATCGCTAGGGTGGCGTTACATGCAAATGTACGTTCGCAGATTGGTACATGGATTTGCTGTACTGATGAGCGCGACCTCAGATCGTGGAACTAGCTAGTATGCGCCTGCTCGTGAGGACGTCTCCTCCAGACAGCTTGGATAGAGTGCCCATGTTCAAATGCGGGATTGGGTACGAGCTGGCCATCAAGCTCGCGAAGAGCCTCGGTATCATCCTCAACGACCTCGTGTACGAAGTGGTGTAAACTTTTGCGAGTCGGCATTCTGTGCCGCGTCTTCTTGTGGCAGATCCTCCTTCCTATTCACGTTAACTGTGTTACAATACAGATACAACCATGCCCACAGACGGCTATATGCGGAAATTCATGTATTTCAATGACCCCCGGCCGAGGCCCGTCCAGCAGCAGCGTCGTGGTCGCGATGCTTCAATTCCTCCTTCGCCTCCTTCATCTCTCCCTCAGTGGGGAAGGTCGCGAACCAATCCTTGATCTTGTCAATCGGCGCTTCCAGGAATCCAAGCAGGGTTTCCGCTGGAGGCTTGTTTGGAATGGAAGGGTGCCCCCTGCGAAACAACGGAACGATGACGCGTAAGCCCCACCTTGTGAACGCATAGATGCATGCTTCTGACCTTGTGGGAACAAGCTTTTTCGTCTTTTTGAAGCTGAGGGCAGCCTGCTTGCTCGCGTCCTGGCCGATGGCGGGTTCGAGCAGGGGGAGGTCCTTGATCTCCTCGTCATCGTTGTGGTGGTGCAGCGATGTCATCATCTTGGTGATGAGCTCGTGGTACTCCGGGCTGCCTGGATGGAGGGACTCGAGCTTGTACAAGTCCTGCTTGACTTGCTGTGGTGCAGAACAAGGCAATCAGAGGCCTTGCTCACGCAAATGCATAGCGATGAGGCTTACCATATGCTCCTCGCGGTCATGGTCAGCAAGCTGCCTGCCCTTGTCACCGAGATGCTTCTCCATCAAAGGGTACACGACAATCTCCTCCCCAACAGCGTGCCGGGCGACCTCCCAGGTGAGTTGACGCGCCCATCGTGCCTGTGCCTCGACGTCACCGCGTTCGTGAGCGCGTTTGTACTGGTCATGGTACTCGTACATCTGTGGAACGCGAATGCGAGACTTGTGAATCGAGATCTCGACCCTTGGGGGATCAGCAACACGACGAACCTCCTCGTGGTCCTCCTTGATGGCCTCAAACAGAGTCGACATGGCTCGACGAGATTGTGAAGGGTGTCTTGCAGAAGTGGAGGTTACAGTCAGGAAAAGAGGACGTTGGGTGATACGTGTGCAACGAGTTGCAGAGCGAAGAGCAAGCATTACAGCGACTGCGAGAGTTCCCTCTCTCCTGTTGTACTCTGCCCGAACTTAACGGCTTTAAAGGGCTCCACCAGCCTGGCCAATGAAAGCATCCACGTTTCGCAATGTGCGTCGATGACGTCGTCTATTCGCAAGGCGTCCGCAGGTGGCCGACTTGAGGGTAGGATCGAGATTCGATCGGGAAGCTCTTGGGCTCCGCATTTGGCATGGGCGCCAGCTGCACTAACGCTTCACACAGTCACCGTGTACGTGCATATAAAAGATCGTTGGGAGTAAGTATCAGCTTCGCTTATGAATATCCATGGCGTTGAATTTTGAAGGTCATTTTGCTACGTTTGTCTAACTCGCAACACCTCGTTGGTCTAGAGGGTAGAGAGCCTCCAATATCGTCAATAGCGGCAAGTCGTGGACATCGTGGGTTGGCATTCACGTACATATGTATAGCGCATGACGGATAAGCCCACCCACCTGACATTTACAATTAGTCTGCATGTAGGATTGGGGTATCGATTGCTCAGCCCCGCACCCGGTACATGGATTCACTAGTCTACCTTGGTCTGCAGCAATTCGAACGTTAACTGTGCGCATGCAAATAGCCCCGAACGTCGGTTCCATGACCTCCATAGATCTCCTTGCGTTGGTACGACACTGACATACCAACGTCGTGCCTACATATGGCTATCGGAGGGCAGTATCGATCCCGGATCCGCAAGAAGTATTCTCCTTGAAATTGAGCATACATATGGATCACCCTCCTTCAGCAGTATTCTCTTCGTGTTGATCATGCTTGTCAATATTCCGTCTCAACTCCCTAGCATATCTACGAACCTCATACTGTGATCATCACCAACTCGCCTTGGCAAAGAATACGGTTGTCATGGTTGACTGCATCGTCATGAACAAATTCGGAAGACGCCCATTTGCCGAGAAGTAGAATGCACTGGACGCGCCGTTCAACGTTGACCACGACGAGCGCACGCTCTCGTCGTCACCATGCCTCCCCCTCGCAGCGCCGCTCCGTCCGAAACCCCTACACGATACTCGCGTACCACGACGCGTTCGACGGCGGCCGGTTCGTCGTCGAGTGGACTCGTGAAGCCGCGCTCCTACTCTTCTGCCTCGCTGTCCAGCAACATCAGCGGTGTCACAACCATCGTCCCCGATCGCAAGAGCACGAATGGATCGCCCAAAAATGCTGTTTCTAACGCGACACCGGCGCAAGCCCAACCCCCTAACATGGTGAGAAGGCTCAGCACCGTGAAGAGTATTGCGCGTAGGAGCTCGAACGCGACCCCTCCCACGTCCTTCCTTGACCCCAGCCTCTCTACCTCGAGTCTGACTTCCTCCTTGAGCAAATCTACCACGACACCGTCACGTCAAAATAGCGTGCCGATGCCCCGCCAGTCCTCCGCGCCGTCAGTCGCCGCGTCGCGTCGTAGCGTGCGTTCCTCCGCGATCTCTCTGTACACGTCCGAATCGGACACGCAGGTCAACGGCAAAATGGTCCCTGCTACCCCTCGCACGCGTGCCATGTCCACTCCCTTCACCGCTTCGCAGGCCAAAACCAAGTCTCCCGCGAAGTCGCCGGCGAGGTCCCCAGGCCCGAGCCCTCTCTCGCCGCCAGAGAACGCGAAGCCGGTCATGGCTGGTCCCAAGACGACGCCGTCGAAGGCTGCCACGACGACTCCCAAGACTACCCCATCGAGGCCTCAGCGGACGCCGACGAAGCCCTCTCCCAAGGTCACGCCCAGCAAGGCTAGCACGCCTGGCAGAACAGTCAGGAACGATGGCAGCCCAAGCAATCTCCGTAACCGGCAAGCCTCCGGGAGCATTGCGGAGTCCCCGTCGATCATGCTCACGTCGGAGGACGAGCCGTTCTGGGACGGAGATGACATGACGCTGGAGATGGTCACGGACGTGAACGACGGGGAGGTGGACGAGGACGTGAGTTCACTATCCGGGTCGTTCGCATGTTCATTACTCATTAGCGCGTAACGCTACAGATGCAAAGCGCGTTGGACGGTGTTCATGGACTCCACATGCGAAAGCTGCTGCATTACAAGCGACTGCTGGAACGTGCGCAAGCGTCCTCGGCTGCGCAGCTACACGCGTTGCAGGCTGAGGTGCGTATGCTGCGCGAGCGCGAGCGGCAACAGCAGCAGGGAGGTACGATGAGCTTGGACCCCGACGATGAAGGGTACTGTGTATGTGGTGGCAAGAAGAAGAAGGGCTACTGGAGCGGGTACCGGGGGAGCGAGGACGATGGAATCGGAGGAGAGGTCGACCTTGCAACCGTGCTCAAGGGCGACGGGAGTGGAGGCTTCAACGAGATCGAGGTGCGCAGGGTCGTGCGTGGGTTGAGTAGGGATGACCGCATGAGACTGTGAGTGCTCTCTCCTTCGTCGTCGAGATCTTGGCTCATGTCCATCCAGGATCTCAATCATTCTCGACTCGTGCATGCCAGGAGACATCCGGCTACAAATTCTGCTACTGGAGAAGTACGCCAAGTCTACGTTCGATATTGTCGGCAACCTCGCGCCCGATCTTGCGTTGAAGATCTTCAGGTTCCTCACTGTCAAGGAACTCCTCGCGGTCGAGCCAGTCTCCAAGAAGTGGCAGGAGGTCGTTCACCTCCCGGTGCTGTGGAGGTACCACTGCTTGCGGATCACCGCCATGGATCCGCTGCCGCTCAAGCCTCCAGCGAAGCCCGAGGGATGGTTCGTGTTCCAATCTTCAGTCTTCTAGTCGCTTGCTTATTGCTGACGTGATTGATTGTTCAGGGAACCGTTGTACCGCTCGCTGCACCACCGCGAATCCAACTTCCGCAATGGTCTCGCACAGAGCGTACGCTTCCTCAACGGCCACACCAATTATTGCACAACGCTCCTCTTGCGCGGTAAGATGCACTCTCTCTAGGTGCTTCATGCTGTCACTGATACTGAAAGACTTGTAGGGAAGCGGTTGATCAGTGGCTCATACGACGAGACGATCCGCTTCTGGGACATCGAGACGGGCGAGTTGAAGAAGTGTCTTCAGGTCAAGAAGCCTGTCAGCTGTGTCGATTTCCTCGCCGACGAAGGTACGTCTGAATACTCTTCCATCACCGTGTCGCATGACTCAGCGTCGTGAACGCCACAGAGGTCTTCGTCGTCGGCTTCCATGACGTTGGGTAAGCCGACATCCCTACCTTCGTCCATGCATACGCTGATAGATCTTTCAGCCGAGTCCACCTCTTCTCTTCTCTCACCTTCACGCCACTGCAGCAGCTCGCGGGTCATCTCAACGGTATCCGCGCGGTCGCGCTCTCATCCAAGAACTTGGTGTCCGCGGGCGCAGACAAAGCGCTTGTATGCTGGGATTGGCGCGCGGGCACGAAGATTGTACGGTTCGGCCAGCAGACGACTGTTAACATCGGCGTGCAGATCATCGGCTCCGGCGGCGGGCGCGGTGAGGACGAGGGCGAGCGTGTCGTCAGTGTTACCATCGACGGCATGGTCCGTGTGTTCTCGATCAGTAAGTGCTTTCGCACGTCGTCGAGGGAGACAATTCGCTGAAAGGCCTGTAGAACGGAGAGAGATGGTGTCGCAGTTCAAGCTGAGCGAGTTGGGCGGCGGAGACCCCGTCTTGAGCGCGAAGTTGATGCAGGTTGGCCGTGCTCCGGACAACATGCTCCAGTAAGTCGCGCTCGTCTTTGAGCGTGATCGCTTTGCTCACCACTCTGCAGATGGTTCGCTGCGAAGGGTACTCAGATGACTGTGAGTTGCATCGGCATCTGTTGAACGTTCGTGCCAAATTGACGCTTGCTGCAGTGCGCGACCAAGTCTGTTATTCTGCACCTGCAGTGGACGGAGGAAGAGGAGGCACCAGGCACAGCAGCTTCTCTTACCTCTGCCGATTCGACGAGACCCACAACACCACTCACCCCCAGCGCGCTCAGTCCCGGTCCTGCACCGCGCCTGCGCACCATCTCTTCCCTCTCTCGCTCTACCTCATCTCTCTCAACCCCGCAAAGGCGCGGCTCGTTGATTGCGTCCAAGAGCCCGACCGGTCTGGCCAGCAGCGTAGGCCCGAAGTCGCGGCTATCGCTGAACATCTCCACCGGCCCGATGACGCCTGTCTCCATGACTGGGTCCCCACGTACGGGCACGCCCATCTCGTCCATGAACCAGTCTCCGTTCGCCGTCCGCTTTGGGCGTGCGGCTGTTCTCACTGCCCCGCCGAAGCTCGTTGCCGTTGTCGATACGCCTGACGTCGCAGTTGGTGCGGTCGATCCGAGGAAGAGGCGCGTTGTCACTGCGACCCGGTTCAGTACTCGTGCTGGTGCCACCCGGACTGTAAGTGATTCCTCTACGGACGAGAAACCAATGCTGACAGGCGTTATCCACAGCTGTACATGTCGCAGCACCGCGACAAGGAGGAGATAGCCAAGGAGGCCGAGGACAGCGACAGCAGTGATGAGCAGAAGTCGGAGGGCCCGCGTACCCCCTCGCCTGGTGTTGACTTCGACACAGACATCCTGCCCGTCACTGGCGCGTGGGGCGCCCTTGCGAGTGCTGACAACGTCAGCGCGGTCGGTATCAAGGGTGTGCTTGGGGACTTGCCGAAGAAGTTCCAGGGCCTGGCGACTCCAGAGAAGAACCCGATGTCGATGCAGCTGAGCCACGAGGAGGTCGTTGTTGGTTGTGCTGATGGCACGATCTAGTACGTCCTCTTACTGCTGCTCTTCTGAGTTGTGTTTGCTGACGGATGTCGTAGTGTGATGAGCTTTGTTGGATATGATTACCAGAAGGAGCGGCAGCCGAGCAGCGAGTGGCAGTCCATCACGGAGGAGGAGCTGCCCACTGGCGGTGACGACGACTACTAATGACGAAAACAAGGAAGGACTCTGAGGATTTGGTTCATCGCGTTACTTCGTCCGTTTTCACCTTGCTATCCACAATCACATCAGCACTGTCACTGTTAGCTTTTTATTCTCCGGATTTATCGCTTCGCGGAAACATCAAACCGATACTGCTCGTTCTCGTTCTCATATCGTCATCGCCTCCTCGCAAGTCGTACCCATGCACCCTCCTTTGAATTACTTTTTACCTATGATGACCTGGAGCCATATCTTAGACACCCCCTTAGTCCGGAAACGTTAGCACCCATTCTAGAGCCTGCGGAACTACTTGCCTTAGCTTTCACGAATGCAAATGTTGGTTCCCATGTATGGAGTTGTGGCTGAGGTGGGCAATCTGCGTCCGGCTTCGCTGACTAGATCGGATGGACTCTTGTCAGTGCTGCCTCCTGGCGGGCCGTTATGTAGACGCGTCGCAGGTCGATCACCTGACCGCGACGACGGCCGCGTTCTCACGCTGGTTCAGGCTATGTTCCAGCCACACGACCGCCCCTTTCACTCACCCATCGTGCACTCTGCTTGCTAACCCTCTGCAGACAAAAGCGACGATCATGACGGTGTCACTTGACTTGAATGCATAATATGCAGGTCATGGTTGCGCAGGTACTACATGTATTGGGAAGTTTCAATTCCGGCCTATTTTGTTCCTAGGTTCACCGGGCAAGCCGCCGCAGGCGCAAGCATCGGAGAGGAGGAACGAGCAGAATGGCCAGCACAAGGAGGAACGAGCAGAATGGCCAGCACACTCTGTCTGTGGCAACAGAGTGTGCTGGACGAGCGAAGGCATGGTACGGCGGCGTGGTCTGTCCGGAGCTGGCGTTAGGGCCCGACGTGTCACCACCGGTGTTCGAAGGTGTCGCGATGTCGTCCAGGTTGCTCGTCGGCGGTGGTAGTATTCCTCTCCCAATCCACGCCATGCGCATGACTCGCAGCCATCATAAGTTGCAAATTCCTTGTCCCAAACACAGTAGGCTTCCATTTCCGACGTCAGCGGCAACAGGAGTGTGGGGAGGAAGTCGGGATACTTGGTCGGTTGCACGAGTAGTTAAGTGCCTCGTTCTGTGTTCCGACTCATATGCGTCTGCAGTATCTGTTCATGTTCCCTTGCGTCTCTCACAGCCTGCCCACCATCGCGAGCTGGACCCCTCTACGTTCCTGGGTTCGCCCTGCGTATACCTCGAGGAGTCCAAGGTCCCACCTCAACGCCGCACTGTATGTGTGATCGGAACATACCTGTCTTTGTCTGACAGATTTCCGGAATCAATAGTTCGCTCCGTTCATCGTCCTTGATATTACGTCGACATAACTGACGGGGAACTGATCAAGTGTCAAGTAGGAAGCTGGAACTCGGTCTCTACCGCCGCTAAGCAATGCTCTCATGACATCGTATCGGACTCGGCGATCAGGTTTCTCCGATGTGGTTTCGGAAACAGGTAAGGTGAAGGGAGGATTGGGGTGCCGTACGTGGTTGAGCCATTGAATACAGACTAGTGGTGCGTGTTTCATTTGGACTTGAATGCTACTTCCTGGGTCTGATTTTCTGCGCGTGACATTTCTAGGCAGGTAACAGTTTAACGGAGCTTGGTCTCGTACTCAGGACAGGAAAGGGTAGGCCAAAACTCGTTATATCCTCCACCTGTAGTGGAACTGTCTCAAATATCCGAGTATACAGTCACGTCCCTCAGTACACACAGAATCAGAATACGGTTTAGCCGCTACTTTAGACTGCATACCGCTTCCAGGGATGTCCGGCAAGAAGGGAACACTTGTCATGTCATCACCGTAGCCGGACCAGGAGGTGTCACTAACACCGGGTCAGCTGTGATGGAAAGGCAAAACTCACCTCCGCCGACCCAGACCCAGTGTTAACTCAATCGGTGGGACTGACCCTGGTCGAGGAAGCATATAAAGCCGACTCATTTCTTGTGGAAACATCAGCCTCCCAACGGCAACTTCACTGAGCTAGTATCGTCCTCTACGCCATGAAGCTCTCTCTCGCGATCACTCTCGCCACTACGTTGGCTTTCCAGGCGTTCGCTCTCCCTGCCTCGGAGGTCGAGGTAAGTGAGCACGGAGCTACTGCGTATGCCAGCCCAGCTGACGCCTTCACGGCAGAGTCGCGCGGCTCAGACTTGTGGTTATCCCACCGTGCCCCTCCTCCGTGGCTACAGTCCGAGTGCCGTGGACCACTTCTACACCACCAACGCCGGAGAGATGGAAAACGCGGTTGCCAGCCTTGGCTACAGCTCCGAAGGCGATGCTGCCCAGGTCCTCCCGTCGCAGGCTCCCAACACCGTCCCGCTCTACCGCATGTACTCTCCAGGTGCCACAGACCACTTCTACACGACCAACGCGGCGGAGAAGAACAACGCGATCTCGTCGTTGGGCTACGTGGATGAGGGCATCACGGCCTACGTCTACCCCAGCGGCCTGTGCGGCACGGTGCCTCTCTACCGGATGTACAGCCCCAAGGGGACCGACCACTTCTACACGACCAGTGCGGCACAGAGGAACAATGCGATCACGTCGTTGGGCTACGTGGACGAGGGCATCGCTGCCTATGTCAATCCCCAGTGATATGCCCCAGTGATATGCAGAACGGTACGAGTTAGTTTGCTTCCCAATGGTGTCTGCCTCGAAGAGTCCGGCTGACGCTGTTCCGAGTTGCTAGGTCCCGGCACGCATCATAGCCATGATGCCCGACCGCAGAATCGGAATGGGAGGGTTGGGATATGTACCAGCAGGATCGTACCGGTTTTGTTCAGGGATCTTCATACTCCACCCATACTTGTTCTCGACTTGAATGTTACCAAGTTGGTCTCAGAAGGCCGCGTTCTCACCCTGGTTCAAGTTCTACGGCACGATGATTGTGCCACTTCTACTCACTCGCCCATCGTGTAAGTACTTGTCTTCTGCGGTCAAAAGGCATTATGATTCCGGTGTTGTGATTCGCGCACTGCGAGACTTGAATGCACTACATACCAGTCCACGGCGTTCTGCCAGTGTCATAAGCTCCGGACTATCACCGTCCCGGGAATAGTCGTCGCGCAGGTACGTATGGAGCTCGAATTTGATTATCATAGACTCATAGCTGACTTTACCTCACGACTTAGAGTTGTGCGCACGAAGATTAATACTTACTGTCATGATGTTGCATCAGGAATCCGCTCAAGAACTGCCTGGGAGAGAAGATCTTAACAAGGTTATCGTCACTTCGCAAATCCCGCCAGTCAGCATTACGCCATGCGCCTCAACGTAACCTTCGCTCTCACCGCCCAAATATAACCGTCGCGTTGCCTCCTGTCCAGTTGCACGCACCTTGCCTCCGCCCCTCAAATTCTCACCGGAGTCGTCACGACGAGCACTCACGATGCCTTGGGACCTCATCAAGCTGAACGACGGTGAGCGATGATGCCATATTAATGTGCAGAAGTGTACGGCCACGCGAGCGGCTCCGATCCTGACAGGACGTCCCGGTGTGCACGTGCAGGTACGAGCATTCCCAGCGTTGCGTACGGGACGTGGACGCTCGGAAACGGGGACCAGACCGTCAACTACGTCGATGAGGCCATCTCCGTCGGCTTCGCGCACATTGGTGAGTAGGCGAGAGCTGGGGAGGCCAGCCTGCATCATGCCGGCTAGAGGGCCGATCCCGGAACTAGACTCACTGTTTGTACTGTGATGCAGACACGGCGCAGGGGTACCGGAACGAGGAGGAGGCGGGGAAGGCCATTCGCGAGAGTGGCCTCGCACGCAAAGACATCTACATCACGACCAAGTTTTCTGCCCGGGACGGCCTCTCCATCGAGGAGTCCATTCAGGGTAGCCTGAAGGATGTGAGTGATATTTGTCACTCCGCGGTACACTGTCCCTAACCGTTATTCTTCGCAATTGTAGTTGGGTGTGGAATATGTGGACCTGTACCTCATTCACAACCCCCGAATCGCTCAGCCGGACATCCCCACTGCTTGGGCGGCCATGGAAAAACTCAAGGCGCAAGGACTCGCGAAGAGCATCGGAGTGAGCAACTTCGAGATCCCCCACCTGGAGGTTCTCCTCAACTCCGCCAAAGTTCTTCCCGCTGCGAACCAGGAATGTCCCGCTCGTTCTCGTGTGGCATGGTCGCGTTCTAACCATGCACTGCGGATAGTAGATCCAGATCCATGCGTACAACTTCCACCAGCAGCTCCCTTTAATCGAGTTCGGCAACAAGCACGGGATCGTGGCCGAGGGCTATAGCCCGCTCATTCCTGTCACGCGCATGCCCGGCGGACCTGTTGACAAACCGCTGAACAAAATCTCGTCGCGCCTGAATGCCAAGCCTGAACAGGTGCTCCTCGCGTGGGCGAAGTCCAAGGGCATCGTCGTGGTCACTTCGAGCACGAAGAAGGAGCGCATGGAGGGCTACATCGCTGCTGGTGACTTGCGTGAGTTTTCCTTTTCCCTCGTGTGCATAGAACATAGCGAGTTCATTATTCATGGACAACTCCAACAGCTCTCACCGACGAGGATATCGCTGCTATTGATGCGGCGGGCAAACAGGGCGCACGACAGCAAACAGCTCGTGCGTTCCTCCGTCGTGCAGTGCTAGCTTGCGCAGTCGCCTCTGTCGCGCTGGGTTTGGCTGGTGCCCTGGGTATTGATATCTTGTGACCAGAGACGCATACAGCGCGTACCCAGGTTCGCATAGCTGCGAAGCAGACCGAGGCCCGGGACAGTTCAGGTATCTACCGATGTACGAATAGTGTACAACATTACCTTCGACGGCGTTTCACCGTCGCTGTGCTCCGACAGCGTCGATACTTAATTCGACTTCAACCATGCACATTGCACACCAGGTCAGGACGCCAGTTGATATGCCAACACCTTGAGAATAGGTCGAAAGGATTGCCGTGATGGTGGGCAAAGGCTCCCACGCTTGCTCTCTTCCGGATTCAACTCCTCTAGCATCTCAGTATCCCTACTTCTTCATCTAGGTCAGCAATACTCATCAAAGAAGTTCGAGATGACGACCCAGTCGGGCCGCTAGTCTGTACTTACCGGTATCGCCATGACCTACAGCAGTCCGTAGGATCGACCTCATGACATCTGATAGAGTAGCCCGAAGCTGGGACGGGTCCCCGCGGGCCAACGCTTCCACCCGTCTGTACTGCGGTCAACTCGCACACCCAGCGAGAGGACGAACCTTGCTCAGGATAGCTCGGCAGCGACACGAGGGCCCGTCTCCCGCCTCTAAAGACCAAGTGTTCACGTTCTCATCGCACCGTATCCTACTCCACCCCATCCACGACTGCAGTCCAGTACCTCACACGTACGCACCATACAACGCACACCCAAGCAACCATGGCCACCGCCCTCACCCACCCCCTCCTGCACGCCTTCCGCGCCGCCAAGCCCGCCTTCGGGATCTGGCTCACCCTCCCCGGCGCCTTCAACGCGCGCGCGGCCGCCTCCGCGTCCCCGCATCTCTCCTGGGTCGTCATCGACTGCGAGCACGGCATGACGTCGCTGCACACGGGGGCGGGAGAGCTCATCGCCGCGGTCGCAGGGCTCGGGCCCGACGCGCCCAGCGCGCTCGTGCGCATCCCCGCCACGGGCCCGTGTGCGGACGGCAGCGTGTCGTGGCAGATCAAGTACGTGCTCGACCAGGGCGCGAGGGGCGTCGTCGTCCCGATGGTGCGTGATTCGTCTTCGGAGAGCCGATGCGAGTTGCGATGTGTGATGTGGGAATGCATATGGACGAACAGCTGACGAGGAGGCCCGCAGGTGTCCACCCGCGCACAAGCAGCCAGCGTCGTCGCGGCGGCGCGCTTCCCCCCGCAGGGCATCCGCGGGTTCGGCAACCCGTTCACGCAGCTCGCGTGGGGCCCCGGGGTGTCTGCGGCGGACTACCTCGCGCGCGCGAACGAGTCTGTCCTCGTCCTCGTCCAGATCGAGACGCGCGAGGGCGTGGAGAACCTCGACGACATCCTCAGCGTCGACATCAGCAAAGGCGCGGAAATTGTGCAATGCCGGGCAGCGCCCGTTGGGCATTGCAACCCATAACGGGTAAGCCGAGCGCTGGCAGAGTGTAACGGTCATTGCAATGCATTGACGACCAAGGCGGCGCAATGTAGACCACAGGTGGACGAGGTAGTAGTCTAACGAGCCAATGCATGCACTATACGAGCCAGTAAAAGTATTGCAATGACATTGCATTGACCCCAAGCATAGCGTGATTAGTCCACGGCATAATAGCCCTCCTTGGGCATAATCATTCTCTTCTTCGTCTGCCTCGTCTGCGTGACCTCCATCGAAGCCGAGGGAGGGCCAAATGGCGGCGCCCACCTGGTTGCCACTCGACGCACCCGACGCGCCCGCGGAGTTTCAAACGTGTCTTGTTCACGGCCTCGGGCGGACAAAGCAAGACGGCCACTGCTACGTACTTAAACATGATGATGGCGCGATGGTAGCTCGCGTCGTCTCCATTCCACTCCCCCATCTCGCCTACGACGCCTAGCAGCTACTTGACTTTATTATTGCACAACCGCACGAAACCCCAGCCGTACATGCAGGACCCCAGCCCCAGAAGACTCAGACTCCCGCACAACCGTCGCAGCCTGTCGACTGGTTAGCACGCCACTCAGCAGACACCACGAGACTTCGACGAAGACACTATCACCACTGGTCCCTAGAGGGTTGCCAGTGCCCCCCACTCCGGGGTCCGCAGGGCGTAGATGGTCCTGGCCAGTTGTCTGAGTCGTAGGGAGCCCCGATCGCGCCTCCGAATGTGTCTTGCTCTCGCTGTCTCTCGCTGTCTCTCGCTTTCGCTCTGTCTCTGTCTCTCGCACTCTGTCTCTGTCTCTCGCGCTCGCGCTCTGTCTCTGTCTCTCGCGCTCGCGCTCTCTGTGTGCCTCTGTCTCTCGCGCTCGCGCTCTCTGTGTGCCTCTGTCTCTCGCGCTCTCTCTGTGTCTCTGTCTCTCGCGCTCTGTCTGTCTCGCGCTCTGTCTGTCTCTTGCGCTCTCCTCGCGCTCTCTGTTTCTCGCGCTCTCTGTTTCTCGCGCTCTCTGTTTCTCGCGCTCTGTCTCTCTCCGCGGCATTCAAAGCAAATTGACACACTTCAGCGACGGGTTGAGGTGCGTGATGAAGATTAGGTTCAGGGCGAGGACACCATCCAACCTTCACCGACGTCTTCTTAATTTACGCCATGTCTAGCCGTTTGGAATATGGTCTTTGAACCCCGTGTCCTTGTACTACTTACCGCTGTGAATGATCTATACTGCTCTCACTATTGGATGTGATGACTGATTTGTGACATTGAAATGGGCATCGGGACTCTCACTTGTGCTGCAATTCGACACCTTGTCGCCGCAATGCACACCTTACAAGGTGTGCTCTGGCATGCAAAAAGCCGATGTTCCGAGATATTGCATTGACAGTTAACACATTGCATCACAAGTTAACTA
Organism: Lentinus tigrinus ALCF2SS1-7; assembly: GCF_003813185.1. Classification (NCBI taxonomy): domain Eukaryota; kingdom Fungi; phylum Basidiomycota; class Agaricomycetes; order Polyporales; family Polyporaceae; genus Lentinus; species Lentinus tigrinus. Next base: position 960,720 of record NW_027137913.1, on the reverse strand, counting down.
CTGGCAATCCATTAGCCGTCCGTAGCAATGCCGGGCAATGCGAGACAGCCAAGGCAATGCCCGTTGGACATTACCATGGCAAGGTAAACATTGTCCGGCCATTACAATAAAATACCGCCGCCGCAGATGGAGGGACTTGGTGAGTGTTCGCGCCATGACCGGAAGACTGCAGCTGACGGGGGCATGCGCACAGACGGAGTGCTCATAGGGCCGTACGACCTCTCGCTGTCCCTTGGTTTTCCGCCGCCCTCGCCGGACCCGCACCCGGAGGTCGAAAAGACGATTCAGCAGATCCTCGCGTCCTCGCACGCGAAGAACAAGAAGTGGTGCGCTGTTCATTCTCATGGTATTGCGTTGCGGGCTCTCACTGAGATGTATGCCCATGCTGGTCTAGTGCGCTCTTCTGCACCTCTGGGGCCCAAGCTGCGAAACGCGCAAAGGAGGGCTTTGACATGGTACGCCAGCGGCATGTACTCGCGATGAATCGACAATGACTCTATGCTCTCTCTGCTGTGATGATACAGATCAATGTTACGACCGATAGCGGATCCATGGCTGAGGGACTTGCACGACACCTCTCAGAAGCAGTGGGCACGACAAACGACAAGCAGAGATTCGGGTACTGATATGTTCATGAGATGGCTCTGATTGTACCATCTAATCCAATGTGCACATCCATCAAGAATGACCTATGTATTATATACGTATTACCACGATCACAATATGCAAGACAACATCAGAAACATAGCGGGAGATGACGAGACATATACCGGAGGATAGACAATGCGACAACAGGTAATGAGAGCAGAGGTGGAGAGGTAGTGGTGTACCCTCGCAGGACGTAGGGTCAATTCCCTAGAAGTGAAGTGATATCCATGTACGAAGGTATATGCCGAGAGACGGGCGAGCGCATTATCTCGCCAGTATGAGATGAGTCTAGTCTAGGTAGCCACTAGTTGATGTTACTAGCAGCGGTCTATAGTCTATAGCGAACAAAGGACTGTATAATAGAACCCGGTCAGTATCGCCGACCATGACACCGCATAACATACGACTCACCAGGAAGCGTTCAGTCATATCGGTTGAATGCCTTCATTTCAGCGACGATAGCTCGACCCTCCTCTTCGCTGATCTTCTCCACCTTACGCGCTACCTCGAGGCTCGGCTCGTGGACGCGGAACCATGCCCGCTCTGCAGAGCTGGCACCCTTCACAGCAGATAAGTCGAGCGCGACGAACCGGAGAGAAGGTGCGCTCTGCGCTACGGCAAGAGCGAGAGCCGCAAGGTCCATTGGCTTGTCTGACGGGGCACTGGGGGTGTAGTTGTCGCTCTGGTACTTGGGAGCGAACGGTGATACGGTAGCGCGTGTCACCGTGAGTGAGACGCCATGCAAGGAGAGGTTGGAGATGTGTTGAAGACCTTGTGAGACATCATGCTATCGAACACGCACAACATATTGTCAGCAGCCAGACATATGGGAGGGGACATGCAGAACATACCATCATCCAATCGAATGCTTCCCGCAGACCCTCACAACGGTCTCCGGTCAATTCCAAAAACTTGATCCCAGGAGCGGTCGCGTGCAGCAATGCCCCAAGGTGCTCCGGAGACGACGGCACGCTGACCGCAGCGGACAAGACGACCGGACGCGTCTGGGCCAGGAACGTGTGCGCACACCAGATGGAATCCTCGTCTGCCACGATAGGGTTACGTAGGTCCACACGACGTACAGGGACTGACAGGGGAATGATTGGGAAACCAGCATCAAGCCGTTCAAGGTTCTTACGCCATGGACCGAGGGCCTCGGGTTTAGAGTCGGGTGCATCGAATGCCCACTCGGGCACACACGAGCCACCTCCAGCGACGAACTCGAGGTTGCGTATATGTGGGAACGCACGGGCAAGGGCAGGCAGTGGGGCGATGTCTCCTCCGAGAACGAGTGTGTGGATGGAGGGGCTGCTGCCTAGGCCGAAGTCGGGGAACGCGGCGAAGAGAGCGTCAGAGCCCCAGAGCGTGAGCTGCTGGAGGTCGTGCGCCTTCTCTAGCACCGACGAAAGGAGTGCAACGGCGGAGCTGTCGACGACACGCACCCCGTCCTTCCTCACACGCACAGCGTCGCGCATGACCTCCAAACTCCTCAGACCATTCAACCGTGCAGAGGGAGCGCCATGCCAGCGAGGCGCGGGCGCAAGGACAAAGTTGCAGAAGCTCTTGAGCTGCGAGACGGCGCTGTCTCCGGGCTTGTAGAAGATGCCGCCAAGTGAGACGTCCGAAATGAAACGGGGGAATGCCAAAACATATGCGGCGCGGGACGCGAGTGCCAGCTGAGCAGCGTCGCGTGTGGAGATAAGCGTAAGGATGTTGGAGAGGACGTCGTAATTGAGCGAAAGAAGTGTGTGCGGCATCGTGAAGGTCGAAGCGGAGAGAAGGCGACAGTGGGGCTCACAACGACACGGTGGATGGAGGAGGAGCAAGAGGAGCAGAAGGTGTGAGGGGAGTCAGATTTGCAAGCTCGCGAGTGGCTAATCAATAAATCAGGCCTGAGGCCATGCTGTTGAGCAATCACAGCGTCGAGGTTCCGTTGGCCCCCGCGGGGTTTCCCTCATCGGGCCTCCGAGGATTGCGGGGAAGGCACGTGCACGGGCGCTCCGTAAGTCTCCCCACATCCCGACTGCCCGACCTATACTCGCCCGTCGGTGCCCGTCATGAATGAACGTCCAGGTTGCTAGAGGCTGCTCTGGTCTCCGCTTGCTCCTCTTCGCTGTGGAAACCTGTGGTACAGGAGCCTCTTGCTCCTCCGATGCCGCCCGAGCCTGGGCGCCGTGTTGCTTCATGGCCTGAGACGCAGCATGCGCTGAGCAAGACGATGTGCTCACACGCGCCCGATAACTGTCCAGTCTTCCCCCGAACGGTCGTTAGCGAGCCTATCGGAGGGCGGTCGCTGGTGGTCGTCGCCTCGATACGTGAACGTGGTCGCCTTGACTGTGTCATATCGCAGGTGCACATCCTCGATGAAGACTCGATGGGCGTACGTCGATCCAGGCGATCCCGTAAAGTCGGAGCGACTCGGGAGAAGTCGATGCACGGAAACCGTGAGGAACAGGCATGCTTAGGAGGGCTTCCTGTCCAGAGCTCGGTGCAGGTACAGCCGTCGTATTTCTGGCAGGGAGCGGGCGGGAGACGGGAGAGCGATGGGGGGGAGGAGAACGTTGCTGGCCGGAATTCTTGTGAATATAAGGCTCGACTTGCTTCAGTCTATGCATCCGAGCAGGATCACGTCGCCCACGCACAACGGACAGCTGATCCCTGCGCATTGGCGTCGTGACCTCCACACCTTCACAGAAGTTGCCTTCTATGGAATCCACCTTGCCATACAAGGCAGGTCAATACAGCCCTCCATTTCACCTCTACACCGTACCCTTCACATCCGTGTCTACGAGGCTTTCAAATACTTCAGTCTTACGCAGTCTCATACCGTAGAGAAGATATCCGGTCATCAGGCAGACTGGACGTTGGCAGCTTCGCGTCGGGGTGATACACACCTCGTTTATGCAGTTGAACAAATATTTGACGGTCTATCATACAACAATCGGGCGCAATCCTCAAATGTGGTTCCCCATGTTTGTCGCTCATCGCTGGTTCCGGAACCACGCGACAAACGACACCACGTCCCGAGACCTTCGTGTTGAACTAAAGCAAAACGCTCGGCACATCCTCGCAGCAACCGAACTCCGAGACCCGTCTACCACCGCTCAAAGCGGCTCCTGCTTGAACTCGGGGCCGTACGAATGCGGCGCCGCCGCAAACGCGTAAGGCTGCGGCTGGCTGAACGCAGCCGCGGGCTGGGTGACGATCGTGATGTTCTGCGACTGGTTCTTCTCGCGGTCGCTGAAGCTCGCGTCCTCCTCCTCCCGCAGCTGGCCGACGTACTCGAACGCAATCACACAGCCATCTGCAAGCCGCAACTGTCAGCCATGCACACACACAAACTGGAGATGCGTGTACTCACAGATCTCGATGAGCCACCAAATAACGTAGACAACGACGACGATAATACGGCCGGTCTTGAAGCCCGCCGAACACGCCCAATGCTCCGCGTCAACGGTCCCCGGCGCCCCCTGGTCCGCCTGGGCCTGACACTTCTGGATCTGGTCATCGCCGTACCCGTGGAACAGCTGGTAGATGAAGTAGATGCCGCCGACGATGTCGAGCACCGTCACGCCCGTGAGCACCGAGGCGTAGATGGCCACCAGCGCGCGGACGCGCCCAATAGCGCCAATCAGACTGCATAACGCCACAGATATCGCAGTGTAAGTCGGGCTGGACAAATGAGGGAAGACAAGCTGGAAACGTACCCGAGGAGGGAGGTGACCACCGCGAAGGTCATCGTGGCAGCGACCGCCCAGAGGGCGATCTTGTCGCTCTGCGAGAGGTCCTTGAGCTGGCCATGTACTGCAAAATAGCAACACAGGCACAGAGAGAGAGATCCAGTTCAGCATCATATTCGGAACCGGATGGCGGATGGTGACCATCACTGGCCGCACAGCCGGAGAACAGTTGACACTGCAACACTCACAAAACTTATTGATTTGGAGCCAAGCGGCGACGGAGAAGAAGCCGCCAACGGCGATCCCGAGGATGCTCTCGCAGAACACCCCGAACCTGACGGGGAGGCAGCAGCAGAACTTGCGCGAGCGGACGTAGGGCATCGTGTCTTATAGCTGTAGCTGTAGCTGTTATCGTCTTCTGTTGTTTTTGGCTTGTAGTCGGGTGCGGCGTAGCACGAAGAATGTGAGAAGAAATGAAAAGCTGGAGCCGCAAGTGCGGGAGTCGAAGAACGAAGACCGGAAGGGAAGAAAGGTCGGGAGGTCGAAGGTCGAACGGAAACGTGAACGGGGAGGCGCAGCCCTAGAGAACCCCAACAGCTCCCCCGCATCTTATATACCAACGTCGTAAGGGACGCGGAGGCAGGGATGATGCACCGACGGCGGTTGCGATGCGAAAGATGGTCGCCTCAGATCCTGTATCATCATGCCACCATGGGAGGTACTGCATCTTCGCTCTATGTACTCTGCGGTCCTGGTAGCGGCAGAGTTCCCTGGGTGGTATTTGACAACCTTTCGCTAGGCGACAATGTTATGCGGAAGACCAACATGCCTTGCCATATGTGTGAGAGGAATGCGAGATCGCAGTACATTGTGCATGCTAGGAACCGTGCGATGTCAGGCATGTCATGGCGGAGGAGAGGAGATGGCAGTGCAGTGGCATCAACCCCGGGGCTTTGATCATTGGTCCGATGCGCTCAAAAACGGTGATGACGCCTTGCCGATCACCGTTTGTGTCGTGACAGGATTGCCATAGGCTGTACGCTAGTTAACACATCTGGGGGAGTTCGAGAGGGAAAGAGTGGGATGCCCGAAGACATAGAGAACGTGTGTAAACTGCTTCCTTGCTTCACACCACATATCGTGTGTATGTGGTGACCGGGTGCAGTAAGCAGCCCACTAACCTATAATCTGGTCACGTCCAACACACGTCTGCGGTCGTCATGAGCCCCAGTTGAAGGTCGGAGTAAAGTTCTGGGAGACATGATACCTAACTTTATAACGTGGTTCAAAGCTCAGTTTCTCAGTCACTTGGCATGATGTCTCCATTGAGAGAATTCTCATAAGTCTCCATGAGATCGTTGAATGACATGATTTCAAAAGTCCTGAGGGTGTCGTTGCGATGGAAGAGTAACCAAGGTCGACGACACACAAATAGTGAAATCGAACCTACAACATTCCACCCGGGCGCTTCTTGCTCTGGGAGTGGTCGGACATCGGCCCCTCTCCGAACCGCGAAGGCGGTTTCATGCCAACCAATTGTCTCTTTCTCCTCTTCCTCTTCCACCGCCAGCGATTGAGAATGGAGGAGCTCTACGATACTTGACTATACTTGCAAAGGGAGGCGGAGACAAAAAAAAGATCGAGTAGTAGTAGAATACATACACACCCAGGACTGTCTCCCGGGCGGCGGCGCGCTTCGACGACTATATATCCAAACTACGTCCCTTAAAAAAGCAACGATGGAAGTGCAAGTGCAAGGCAGAAGAAAGACCCGTGCAAAACGTGTAAGCGTAAGAGTAAAAAGATGCGTGTACAGTAATACTCCACGACGGTAGGGCGGGTGTCTACACTGCCGGGCACGTCCGCACCCCGCGCCCCGTCATAGAAAGGGAGGGAGATGCGTTCTGAGTCTACTGCCTGCCGACAAAGATAATGGTCCACAGCGACAAGGGCCCAACCGACGGCAAGAATAAAAAATGATGTAGATGTGGACGTGAATGTGGCGACGTGAATGTGCGACTCAGCGGGAACCACGGAACGCTATAGCCTAGGAAAGATGCAGTGGGGCGTGCACGGGAGAGAGGATAAAGGGGAGATTGCATGGTATGCGAGCGTGACGGTGCGCCGGAGGATCGTCCACATTAACTGATTAGAATAGCGATCAAGGAGGTATGGATATGATGTGTGGTGGTGCTTCAGAGAGAGCTCGAGAATGAACGTGAATTCAGAAAAGTCCCTGGGGCGAGCGAGGCGCAGCGTCACAGTCTCGCCCGAGTATGTGCATGGAATTCGGAGTGGTATGCGACGGGGTGTGTTGCGGAGGAGCGGATTGTGGAGGAGGTGAAGGAAGGGGGAGCAGAGCAACCATGACCAACAAGAAAGATCGGGAAGAAGGGAGGGAGGAGGTCATGGGGAGGCGGATAAGATGAAGAGGGCGGCGAGGGTAAAGGTGAGGGTGAGGGTGAGGTGAGTGGCGACAATCCCGCGCAGGTGTACGTGAGGGTCAGGGAGAAGGAGGGGATATACAGAAGACGGGAATGCTGCGGCTTCATGACAATGAGACGATACTGTTACTGTTACGTTACTGGCAAGGTCCATATGGTGAACGACGACACAAGAGAGTGAAGCTCAGAAGGAGTCCAACACGCCGCAGCACTAGCAGCCATCATACTAGCGAGGAGTGGCCCCAGGTCAGCATCGTCGTCAGCTCGGAGAACGAACAATAAGAGAGCTTACCGCAGAGTTTTTGGGCCATGAGTACCCCGCACCGGCTGGTACCGGTTGTGACCAATATGTCAGGTTAGGGTCTGAACGCAGTTTCAGGCAACGGGAGTCAGTCATGGCCACAGATAGAAAATTGAAGACAGAAAACGCACTTGAGTACGCTTCAGAATGATCCTCGATGTACTTCGCCGTAGGATAGTCCTTCGGATCACAGCCGATGTTCTGGTGACCAGACCTCTGGTAGACGCGGACGTAGTCGATCTGCATGATTGCAGGGAAGACCATTGTCGTCAGATCGATCGTCTGCCAGTTGTCTGTGCGTATGATACACAGTCAGTGCTACCACCCCAAAACCGTTGCAGGAGGATATACGACACGCACGAGAGATACCCAAGTTCAGGACAATCGACATGGGCTCTTCAGGGACGAGACGCTGACCGACTTGCGAGCCGTCGGTGTCCTGGTCGGGACCCATCGCGCTCGCACCCATGCGGACGCTCTGCTTGCCGTCGACCTGCCACGTGATGAAGCCCTCGCCACGGTTGTCGGGATTGGCCCAATACTCGAACCCGAGCGGGGTGAACACTGCACCTGAACCCTGGAACATGTTGTCGGGAAGATTTGTCAGAGCAGAAACGGCTTGCTGGCTGTTGATAGGGCGCTTAGCGTGACTCAAATCTGCGAGGCATACGGTAAACTTACATCGCAGAGCCCCTGTAGTCGTTCGCCCGGGTGATGCTTGGATCGTAGATATTCCACTCGTCCGTTGTCGCGTTGTTGAACAGATAGTCGTGCGTGAAGGGCGCGAACTGTGCTGATTGGGACACGACCTGGCCCACGCCACCGGTCTTGTTCCTCTCGGCCTCCAGAATATCGATCTCGGGTACACCACGGCCCTTCGAGACATCGGGACCAGGATGGTCCTCACCGGAGCACGTGCAAGAGCTGTAGAGTGATCGTCAGGATGTAGAAGCGTGACAGAAGGGAAGGCACGCACGATAGACGTTGGCCGGGAAGCCACGAAAGCTCGAAGTTATACTTTTCCTTCGATGCTTCTGAATCGAGAGCTGCTGCGGGACCTGAACGGTTGGCATAGGTCTGGTTGGGGAAGGTGCCGACGTCACAAGAGTCGTAGCTATTGGCCGTATGAGATGACTCGTGCAGTACAAGAGAAAGTAACCACTCACGAGTATGGCCATGTCCCATCGGTCGTGGCCCTGTAACCTGGCCTACCGAGATTACCCATTGTCCACGCGCCAGGCCACTGTGAAATTGTCAGCTCGACAGATGGAAACAACGACGCGCACACTCACGTAACCCTCTGTGTTCGAATCTGGGCCGGGGAGAGTCATGGAGACCTCGATGTAACCGCTGGTGAAGCAGAACTTGTTCCAGCTCTGCAGCATGCCGCTCTTGTACTGCAGCCCATGGTTCAAGGAGACGTCGTCTACAGACTCCATGACGATCTGCAGTGCACCGTTCTGGGTGTATACCTGGCTGGGATCATACCACTCCAGATCTGCTGTCGAGCCATACCAGAGGTCGGCAGCCTCCCAGAATGGGTCATCACCGGGGTAGAATGTCCGCCCGTCGACATTGAACTCGTCCGAGAACACAAGCTCGTACTGCTCTCCATCGAACCCTGTCCGTGTCTTGGCGCTTTCGGGAGTGTCGGGGTCGATGAGCTCCGGCATAGTGAAAGCTCTGAGGTTGATAGACGGCAGCTGTCAGGAACGGTCCAATCACTCACAGAAAACGCACTCACTCTCCTACGATTACCGTCGTTCCTGGATCCTGTCCGGTCGAGTTGATCTGAGTATTGGCAGTGATCGCCAGGTTCCGCGCTTCGTTCCTGAAGAAGTCGACGAGCGGGTAGCAGATGAAAAGGGTGAGGAGGGCGGCAATGAGTATGACGAGCACGCCAATGTTGAGGATGCCTCGCCATGACCAGTACGCGTGTCGGTCGTGTCCGTACTCTGGTCGGTGGAGAAAGTCGTCATCGTCGTCTGGAAGGTCTTTCTCTATCTCTGGGTCGTACGCATACGCGACAAGACCGCGACCCAGCGTGCCGGTCTGGCCTGTTGGAAACCTGGAATCGGAGGATATGGAGAAGACGGAATCTCCCGAAGAAGAGATGACAGAGTCGCGGTTATGGCTCGCGAGGGCCTTTGGGGGAGCAAGGTGGTCGCTATCGCCGTCATTCGCGAGGCGGTAGAGGACCATGGAGCCGCGGGCGCCGCCGAGGGAGCCATATTGCGAGGTCAGGGCCTGTGCGTCTTCGGATGCGATGCGATTGAAGTAGGTGCTCCCTCGGGAGGCTGGTCGCGAACGGGCGCCGACGGGGGAGTGGGGATTTAGAGGAGAAGAAACAAAGCCATTACTCAACGTGGATGAACGGGTTGTCTGGCCACCTCTCGGAAACGACTGCTCTCGTGCCTCCGGTGAAAGCAGGGGAGACTCGAAGGTGGACGTGCGGGGGGTGCGAGGAGGGTAGTCCTCTGGGGTGGATGCACCCGAGCGCTGTTGCTGGTGCTCGGGCGCATCAGAGGACGATGGCCAAGGGTCGGACATTGAGGAGGCGGGGGGCGACGGAAGAGTCGACGACGAGGGGAGCGTCGAGGACTGGATGAGGACGGGGTGGAAGGAATGAAGGTAGCGGTCCTGGACCTGGCGGTGGCAGCCTTTCCGAGCGAGGGATCGTTTCCCGCCGTGGGACTTGGCTCTTCCTGGCGCCCAGCGGCGTCCATCCCCGCGCCGTCTCGCCCTCCTCCTCCTGCCCCGGTTTCTCCGCTTTGCGCCAGGAAAATGGCATGCGGCCAGCAATCGCAGCGCCTTAACCCAATTATCCAATTCCTATACTGAACGCTCGCCGCGCGGCGAGGAGAGAGCCATCCTGGGCAAGACGCCTGCCGCCGGACACGGGAAGGCCAGCCACAGCATAATGCCGCATCTCTTGGTCTCGTTCGCACCCACCTCGCACCCCGGATCGTATGCATCCAGGCAACGCACGAGCACTCCCCCAGATGCAGCCATGGCTTCGAGGACCATGTGTTCCGTGCGAGAACGGCCGAACTTGCACAAGCCTGGCCCACTAGACGCCCCTTGCCTTGTGCTCGCGAGCTCGGACTCGTTCCTTCGCAAGATAAGCTCCAGACTTGTCCAGCCATCACACGCAGTGTCGCGCCCGCCAGCTGCACGTCTTTCTCTGCCCTCTGCGCACCGGGCGTGCCGCGTTGGCAGTACACCAGCATTTCCCTCCGGTATCCCTCCAGCGCGCATCAACCTGACACACCTTCTGAGGCTCTCGTCATGGTGGTTGACTCCGGTGAGTGCGTGCCGCCCCCGACTCTCCGTGCCGCTCTGATGCCGCCACAGAGTCTTAGCTATGCAACTCGCTGCCGAGGTACATCCATGGCAGACTTGCGTGCGACCATCAAGGATCTCATTGGCCTTGGGACCCGAGCAGATCCCATACTTGTCCCCGTTTCTCCTCCCCGTCCTCCGGTCTTTCGAAACATTGAACAAGGCGGCGACTGGCACTTGCCTCTATGCCGACCCCTGGACCGCATTGCTGCGTTCTTGGAAACCTACTCACGCCACACCGTACTAATACACGCTGGCTTCATAGCTTCAAACGAGATACGCTTCACCGGCTCATCTCTACGCATCCGGTTCCACAAGCAATGGCGTCACCACAAACGCGCACGCTCAAGACGCACCGTAACTTCCACACCAGCGTTACCATCTTATCGCTCTCCCGCAAAGCCCAACGACCGCAAGAAGGGATCTGGGAACAGAAGCCACTGCACCTCGCCTTCCCTCCGAGTCTCCAGCAACCATCTCGGTATTATTGCATGCAACTGGTTCGCGTTCCCATTCACAGGCCGCCGGTGCCCCACGGCTCACCCGCGCTCTCCCCCTAGGCTCCGATCGTACAGGCGGCAGAGCTCGCATCGCGCCGGTACCGCGCTCATCATGCATGTCGTTTATCGGCTGCGTCTCTGTCAGCGCATACAAGGGCCCTCAAAACACTGGCCTTTGCAGCATAGCTGCCTCATACAAGTACGAGACGACAACATGATTTCTCGCTTGTAAATCCGAGGTTTCTCACCAACCATCAAGCCAAGCACACGGTAAGCAGTTCAGTCTCAGGAGTCATCCTGGGCGCGGGCACACGCTGACTGCTTCCCGACATAGGCGTGCCACGACTGGCTGGAGCCAACCCCTGTAGGATACGGATCAGCCCGCCTTCCAGTTAAGTTGTGTGTTGTACGAGACGCTGTCATGCCAGACCATGCACGTCGACATCCTGTCCTTGTGTCCTGGTGCGCTGATATTGCTTCGCTGTTCACAGACTCTCGACGACACTGAAGCATGCATGGGTCCATGTCTCACTATCAGATAGATACCAGTGGCGACAGGACGATAACAGGGGATGGAACATGCACCCACTGCTTCCAAGCTTCCGGAAGCGAAGTCATCAAAGTCATCAACTATGTCGACGTCAGCGCCAAGAAGTGTATGTGTAAATGTCTTCTTCAAGCGTCCATCGGGCCTGGCGCCTGGAACCCAGTATCATTTCTGTCTACATCCAATCCACGCCAGGAGACAACACGTCGCCCAAACGTCGACAGGGACGACTTGTCGATGCTAGCTCGACTCCGCGCCGCTTGTATCGCCTCAGTGCCGCCTTCTAGTCGATCCTTACCCGCCTCCTTGACCCCTTATTGTGGCATCGACAACCCAATGCGGCTGCCTTTCCTATCTGGATTATCCGGCTCGCCACGCCCGACTCCAAGCATTTAGCTCCTGCAGCCTTGGTCGCGGATGCCCGGCCTCGTCCATCGTTCCCAATGACCATCATCCCCGCCGGCTTCGTAACGGTGCCGCATGTCGCATCAATGGGGTTTCACCGGTCGCGGCGAGGCACGCCCGTTCCGCCAGGAGAAGTAATCAGCGACTCTTCCTCTATCGCCGCCGCCTGCTCACAATACCAGACCATGCCATCATGCAATCAACCAGTCATTGTGCCTGGGGAAGACTCCGACCGGTTGCTTGGTGGTGCGACAGTGAGTCGACACCGAACTACGTCATCACTCAAGGACTTACTCACCAGTACGGACCTCAAGGCCTCGAGGTTTCAACACACCGGAAGGTTCGAGTCAAGTTGTAATGCTGTTCTGGCCCCTGACGGCAAATCTTGGCGCGCCATCCTCGAGCCAATGGCCATGGCAGGGAGATCGGTCCGTTCGTTACGGCACTGGTGCATTCGCATCGTTTCCGGTAGGCTCGGAGGTGCTGCTAGAAAGACCGGCGACGGCGACCAGGCCCTTGTAGCTTGAGCACGCGTTATTGCGTCACTGTGCACCGCCGTACACGCGAGTCCCGATCCAGTCCCCTTGTCTTTGTGTACGTACACCTACTGTCGAGGTTCGGGAATACGATGTGCTTTACATTGACAACCAGCTGCGTGCGGGTGCGAAACTTGGACACGACGCTATCCCTATACACATGTACAGTGCGGTACGTGAGACGACGGACACAGTATGTACTGCTACGTACGGCATACATTGGGCAAGAAGACTTGGTGAACGGGAGGAGATGAAGGGCGGCATAGGGAGAGGGAAGTCGTACACGCGCCGGAACAGAAGGACGCGGCGGCGATTCGTGAGACCAGTGCGTCGCACAGGGCGTACGCACGGTAAGATTGAGGTTGAGCCTCAGGTGGTTTGTGTAGTCATATGGTACGGTACGTATAGCTAGGTAGGTATTGTTTGAATAGAATCGATGAAGTTTGAAGTTGTAACCACGAGTGGGAGCAACGCAACCCATGATAGACGTAATTCGAGACGAGACTTTGCGGGGGAGACAATGGAGGATGATTAGTGATACAAGTAATGTTTGCAGCAATGGAGAGATGGCAAAGGTCATAAATAAACCGAGGGCCGTTCGAGCTTCGTTTGGAATACCCCGCGTCCTGGTGATCAGGATGGCGAAGATGAATGGGTCGTTAAGCCACCTACAAAGTGAGGCAGTGGCGAAGATGGGAATGGGGACCGGCATAGAAAGATAACGGTGCCCCGAGGCGGGGAAGTGGCAGGCATAAAGAAGTGAAGTCGTACGAAACGGGCCACGGATACAAATCAATAAAAGTAAGCGTTGAAGAGAAGAGAGCGATTAGGACACGGGGTAGTGTAGTAATGTGGGCGGTTCACAAAACGACAGACATGGGCATGAGAGAGAAATTGTTGACGGGGATGGGGAAAGCCAGAATGGAGCACGAAAATCGAACCAACCAATTTCGTGGAGTGCATACGCGCATTAGACCGTGGACTTCGTTGCATTTCATCTTCGATCATCGATCATTGGGGACGTGCGGTCGACGACGACCACGTTACTGCGATGCGAGAGCCCATGCGCATACTAGGCCTTCGACGGGGGGACCGCGGCCGCCTTCAGCCCCTCAAGTCGTTCCTCCAAGCCCTTGCCTAGGCCTTCGCGTTCCCACTCGCCGCCGACGTCATCTGCTACACCTGCCACTCCATCGCGCTCGAGGACGAACGTTGGCGCACCATGGACGCTGCCTCCGCTTGAGCTCGCTGCGTATTGAGCCTGCGGGACGCCCATCACGCTAGGAATGTGTGGCGGCGGCTCAGAAACAATGGCAGCGGACGTGAGCGTCGACAAGGGGATTGCCGACGAGGGTGTAGAGGACAACAGATCCATGTATGATATGAAGGAGAGCCGTTTTGTGACGTTCTTGGGTGAAGGGGGAAGTGATGGGAACGGAGCGGGGATGGTGATTGACGTCAGCTGCTGGGGCTGCTGGGGAAGCGAGTGCAAAGGGTGCTCGGTGTGCGTGGCGGTTGTAGGCGACGATGAGTTCGAATTTGAATCAAACTCGGAAGGAGGGGCACTCTCAGAAGCAGAATAGTAGGCAGATGTGGGTGTAGGCGTCACCGTCGAAGAAGGGACGAGAGCATATGCGGAAGGGACGAGAGGGGCAAGGGGAACAGGACTTGTCTGCACTGTAGGGCGAGTCGGAGGAGATCCCTGGACAGGCTTCGGAGGAGAACCAGGCAGGGAATTGCTAAAGAGCAGACTCCGCCTGTTCCCTGACGGACTGGGACTCCGACTACTCAGTCGCGATATGGGACTGGTGAATCCGCTCTGATATCCGGGCTCGACTGGTGCAGGGGTTACTATCGATATTGCGTCGAGGTCGTCTTCGTCTGGTCCGGTTGAGGTCAAGACAGCTGCCGCACTATCCAGCACAGAGGGCACTGCGCGTTCTAGCTCTTCGGTGAACTTGGCACGGGGCATATGGTGGGGGTCAGCAGAGAGCGGAATGGGTGATGCGATGGGCTCGATGTCGCGTTCAAAGATCGCGGAAGATGATGAATGGCTGTGGTGGACAGGCGTGAGCAGATTACGGTTGAGACCCTCAACATACACGAAACGTACACTGATGTGGGAGATGAGGGGATCGATGCCGGAGAGCGTGAGCCCAGACGATGTGTACGGAGGAGTTGCGAATTGCGGTTTGATAGCTTGCGCTCGCGCGACGGGCTGGCGGCGAGGTTGGTCGCGGACGTGATGTGTCGTAGCTCGGCCGGCGAGGGCGTTCCGTTCATGACAGATGTGTCTGTGCGGGGAAGTGAGGAGGAGGTGGTGGTGGTGGTGGTGGTGGTGAGGAATGTGGAGGACTGCCGGCTTGAGGGTTCTTGAATGTGAGTAGCCATGGCAGATGATAGCAGCAGCGGTGGTTGGTGGTGGAGATCGAAGGTGGAGGGTATAACAAGCGGCGTTACGCCAGGCACGGTTCAGATCAAATAAACGTTTCTTACCGGTCTTTGGACAGCCTAGTTCTCTGCGCTTATCCGATAGTCTCCGCCCCTTTTCTCCGCTTATCGGGCTAGGCTGTCAGGCTAAAAATGATAATTTTCTCCATCGCCCTCGGAATCGGAGGCACGGCCTTGGTCGTCATTTGACCTTGTCCGACATCTTCCACCGCGTAGCGGATGAACCCTATGTCGCCGACCCACCGCCCACACCGCTTTCGACCGTTTCTAAGCATCGGCTGGGCAAAGGGCCCATATCCAGATACAGTGTCAGAAATTCTGCATTGCTCACTGCCTAACGTACAAACCGCAGCCTTAACACAACTGACACTACGTACATACCCACAGAATTGTGCCGGTACACACCCCTCGAGGACAACTACAAGGCCTTGCTAATCCCCTCCGTGCGCACTCGCCACCCCCCTGTCGGACTCGGGAATCCAGGAGCCGTGCCACTACTCCCATCCCATCCTGCAGCCATCATCGCCACAGCGTAGAGCAACGCACCCGAACCCGGGAAGTACGGCGTCGGAACTCTTACGCCGCCAACAGGCATCCCGACATCGTCGAACTCAAACAGGGGATGAAGAAGCCACTCGATCGCCTTCTCCGTCTCGCCGTTGCGCGCTGCGGACATAGCCAACATCGGGAAGTCCCATCTGCGGATGCGATCGCCACGGTCAGTAAGTGTCCTGACTCCTGAGTTTCCAACCAGCAGCATATGCCATCGTCGATGTATCGCAGCCGGTATGAAGAGCCTGCGGAATACGGAACAGATTTCACGCAGGCTCTCCATTCCGCCTGTCGATGTCCCGGAGGGGTTGACACATATGAAATGCATAAGCGTGTGGTTGATTGCACCTAACCACCTTGGCCTCGAACCCATGTTTTACCATGTGGATTTGCGACAAATTACGATTCGTGCAATTCGCCGCAAACTCACATCGAATCATAACGATATGAAATGTCCACTTACCCCCAGCAATTACTGATATTCCAACTCGTCCAGACTTTCTCTGCGGTCGCCTTCGCGATATCGAGGCTCACGTTCGCCGTCTGTGGCAGCCATCCATATAGACCAACGAGCGCCGGATGGTCGTTCGTGAAAGTCGGGGTATCCCAGAAGTCGCTTGGGATGCCCTCGTAAACGGCATACAACCCATCCTCCATAGGCAGCGGCGCCAGGTTCTCCTTGACTTCCGTCCAAGCCTCCGGCACCTCCTCTCCGAGCCTGGTCATCCACGTACTAGCGTGGTCGAGGCCGAAGCGCCAGTATGACAGCTCGAACGCTGGGTTCCGCGTCGCGTTCGGACTCGTATCCTCGCTCACGACGTACATCGGCGGCCCGAGATCGAAGAAACCCGTGCTCGTGTTGCGTTTCGCGAACACAGCCATCCAGTCCGCTGTCGCACGCACGACGTCGCGCCATTTTTCAAGCGTGGCGCGGGAGCCGGTAGCACGATACTCGTATTCGGCGAAGACGAGCGGGTGGGGCTGTTGCCAGATGAGGAGCTCGTTGATCTCCCCAGGCGCGGAGCGACCGGTGGGATCAGTCATCTTGGACCAACGTGCGCCTGCGGAGTAGTGCTCCTGGACCTGCGCGCGCTGGATAGAGGTGGGTAAGAAGCGCGAATATACACTACTCGCTCTGTCGAGTAAGTCCCAGTTGTTCCAGAGGGCCCAGTGGGCGCTATGCCAGAAAAACATCTCCATATGAAACTTGCCGTACTAAGGAGTGTTGTGAGTGATGCCTCTGGATGTGGACTGGTACGTGTGCTTACCCAGCCATTGTTCACGAGTCCCGACTGACATCACATCGTCACTACAGCTCTTCCAGACGAAGTGCACGACACTCACCTCTTGCGGCGGGGTATTGCCAGCTTCGTTGACGTGCAACAGGTACTGAGAGAGGATGATGCGCCTCTGGAGCTCCTCTGCGCGTGAGTCGGTGGATCCGGTCACCAGGTCCACGAAGCCATTCCCAGACCAATACTCCTGCCAGGTCTGTTGCGAGTCTTCCTCGACAGCCTCCACGGACGGCAACGACTTGATCTGCCCAGGCGTATATGCGATCGAAACCGAGAAGCTACGACCGGCGGTCGCTGGTATGATGGTGTAACGATGCTCGTCGGCGGAGACCCGCGCGATGGAGAAGTTGTCCCCGCCTACGAACGTGAAGATAGTGGTCGTACCAAGTGTATGCGCGACCGCAGCACGGACGTTGTCGCCAAGCCCCGCACCCGTGCTGAGCGCAGTGGTATGGTTGCTCGTCGCGTTCCACAGGCCCACAAAAGGTGCCTCGAACTCCGACTTGCCGTCGTTCCACGGGAAGTCGAGGAACAGACCGAGTTGGCCAGTTTCCATCAGCGGAGAGGTGACCGTGACGGCGACGGTGTCGCTACTCTGGGCCGCAACGGTCTGCACCTCGACGTCCTCGCCCTGCCACTGGAAGGTGCTTGACATCGTCCCCGACCACAAGTCAAGTTCTTGCCGCGTCCCCACCAGGTCGTTCTCCGTCACGTTCGCCGTGCTGCCACTCCCGTCAAGAAACAACAAACCTACTCGGCCCAAGTTGACGCGGTTGGGATTCGACACCATCCATTGGTCCATCGGCTGAGGCCCGTCAAACATGTACTGGACGCCATCCCAGACGACGCCACGGTAGTTGTCGATGTCCGCTTGCGTCATGCCGGCTGGCAGCGAGTCGTTCTTCCACCCCCAATCGGACATGATCGCGAACGGGAGAAACGTCTGCAGTCCGGTGACGTCAGCGCCAAACGCGAAGTGCCCGTTCCCGACTTGCATGGGTGTACTGTCGCTCGACGCTGTGCGGACGGGGTTGTAGCGCGACACGATGGCATGCCTGTTGATGCGCGCCAAAGCGCCGGCAGCGTGGAGCAGAGCGAATATGAACAGGAAGATCAATCGACGCATGGGTTTTCCTGGATTGTGGGGAATGTCAAGGTCAAAGAATATTGCTGTGGACCCTCACCACATACTTGTAGTCGCCGCCGCGGGCCATCGATTTGTAGCGAAGTCGCTGTAAGCAGATGGGTGTTGCAGGTGACGTCGTCGCGGTCCGGGACATTCAGTGCAACACGCATGTGACCGAGACATGTTGAACAGGTATCGTCATGCGTACCAATGGACACCCGCGTAAGAAGACGAGTCATACCGTCACCTTGTCTGACGGACGTACATTAGGTGGGCACGAGAAGGAGTGCCGTAATACCATCGCCGAATTCGAATAGCTGGCACGAGTCGTCGTCTCGCCCTTGAAATGGCTTCGGTCTGGATAACTCGGAGCCAATATATAGACATATTCCAGAGCGTTCTGTGACGTCGAGTCCGAAAATGCTCGAGGCCATCATCTCCGACGAAGATAACCCTTCCTGACAGTGATTGCAAGCCCGGCTGAGTGCCCTTGGCTTGCGAGCTTATGAGGGGGCCGGTGGACGCGACTGCTCCCCTTGACGACGTCGCACCGATGGCGACGCCCTCCTGCGACGAGGCACCACGGGCTGTTCCTACATAGGGAGCATGGCCCGGTGTGAGGAGGACTTGCCACGCAAAGACCGGATTTCGGACGGCGCAACTTTCCGGATGAACACGTACAAAAAGACCTAAGCATACATATCATCGATGTTATGAGGGGAGATATCCTCCGAATCTAAGCCTTGTACTGAGTCTTCATGGCGATCTGACAGCCTGCGTCGCTTGGACGGTGTAGCATCGAGATTGTGTTCTTCCGACGGTTCCTCCGGGTTTTGCAGTAACTCGGCGGCTCTAGCAACGAGCTTGCCGTAGAACGTCGGATCGAACTCGATGCACTCGAGTCGGATGCACGGCGCAGCGATGGTGCCGTGATCGAACTTCTGCCGGAGGTCCTTGAGACTTGGGGTCTTGCCCGGTCCTATCTCCTTGACCAGCTGACGCAACTTTTTGGCAAGGCAATATGTCTTGGCCTGTATCATGGAGTCATCGTCATCGGAACCACAGCTACAAGCCAGCGATGAGGACGACGAACACTCACATTCTCAGGCAGAAGAGCCCACTCATCCTTCGTCAAGGAGTCCACCTTGGTCAGCTGGTAAAGGCCGTGATAATGGAAGATTTCGCTGTCGGTCCTTGTCCCAACAAAGAGATGGCATGGCGTGTAGATCTCGCCGCGCCTATATCCATGCGCTGCTGCCTCGAGATCTCCATCCTGATCTTTTCGGATCTCGAGATCGTACGGCAGGAAGCCATGCTTTCCCGGTTCCGTAGGTAGCCACGTATAACGGTCCCAAGTCGCACAGAGGTACGCCTGAATGTTGTACTGCGATGCCAAGGGAGTTGAATACTTGACGCTAATATGGAGTATCTACTCAGAAATCGTCCTTGAATAAGCAGCCTCAGTGTACATGCTCACCGTACGGTCAACACCTTCCGTACGTCGGCGGAACCTAGTATCATATTGAGGGACGGACGAGTGAAGACCGCAGGGATATCATCGCTTGAGGAGAGGTCGACATCGATGACGGGTAATGCAGCCAGTTCGGCAGCACGATGCTGGGGAGGGGCGGCTCCGTTGATGGCGGAGAAGCACGAATAGTGGAAGTGTGTAGCTTCGCCGTTATTCTCTTCTGTACGCGCGTGATAGCTTCTCTTCAATGCAGCCACAGATGCTGCCACCCCAGCGTTCCTGTAAGTCGGTTTCAGTGCATATGCATAAAACATCATTGGAGCATCCACCCCATACCTAACGGGAGTCTGCACGCTGGGCACCCGTATCATCAGTGGCGTCTGAACCTCGGCGTTCTTCCGCTCCTTCGACTTCTATCGAGGAAGTTGTAGAACAAAACGGCGCTATTCATTTGTGTAAATGGGGGGGAGATACCTGACGAACTTGCTCAGCTCGGAGCTTGGACTTCAGTTCTTCGATTTGTCGTTCTAAGGCATTCTTCTGCATAGGAGTAAGATCCAGAATAGAGTCGCAGGTAAGTACTGCGCCTGGAACACACCTCTGATGCAATCCTTTTCCGTTCGTTCCCTTCGTAAACAGCTTGCTTCCGATTCCACTCAGCTTCCTGGTGAGTCTTGTCGAGTGTCGCCTGCATTTGCATCAACTGATACGACTGAGCATGGATCAATGATTTATCCATATACAAAGTACTCGAACCTTTCCATACCTGGTTTGACCGCTGAGCCAGTATTTCGGCGGACAACCTTTCAATGGTGGCTCGAGCGTTTGAGACGTCTTGTTCGTAATTGACTTTGACACGAGCGGCCTCCGATGAGAGGCCTTCTCTGGTACACTTCAATTGGTCTTCGAGCTGAGTATGCATCTGACCATTCTAGATAGTCAGCCGGTCATTCGCACCTTGAAGCTGATCCTTTTCGCTGATCAGTCGTGTCTTCTCTTCCTGTACTTGGGCAAGCTCATGCTGCAAATCTGCGACCTGTGCCGAGAACGCCTCCTTGAGCTTGGCACACTCAGCCTCCATCTTTTCTACTTCAGTACGCTACAAGGACACCGTGTCAGCATGATAGCATCGTCGTGAGTCGAATAAGTGACGTACAGCGTTATTGTACAGAATGCTCTGTGAGACATGGGCTTCTATGGTCTGCCGTAGGCACCCGGCAAGGTATTGAGTGAATTGTGGCCTTGACGTGCTCAGCTGGGTCCGTACCGCGGCGCGGCGCTTGTCAACTTCTGCTAGATGACTGAATTACGCAGTCTGTATAGTACTCACAGGGATGGTGGGAGGCTGTGCGCACTGCTGGAGTATTAAGACGTTGAGGTCAATGACTTGGGACAAACTTCGGGTCAAGTCGAGAGCGAACGAGTCGGTCGTACTGACGAACTGTAAAACGCATAGAGAATCATTAGCACCAAGCAGCTCAACTTGATAATGCTTCGGTCCGAGGGTCCTGACCACTTACCTCCGGCTGTATGCGCTTGTCCGCCGAGCTGCCGTCGATGGCGAGTAAAGACTCCGAGTCTCGGTGGACAGCCACAACGTTCTTGTAGTTGCGTTCATGGAACACGTTAACAAAGGTCTCAACCTGTATGTCATATGCAGTCGTGGCGTCATATAAACTAGTCGTCACTTACATCTTGTAAGGTGATAGAACCGATTTTGTGAAGTGCTGCCGCATCTGCGAGTGCCTCCACCAGCTTTGCCGCTATGTCTCGGGCAAAGTGGGTATGTATAAACACATTCTAGAGAAGAGATGTGCAACATACCAACGCAGTCAGTTCATGGTCAACCACATCCTGGCGCGACTAACCTCTGGCGACGCGTCCAACTGGGTATAAAGATTCGCGGTTGCTCTCAGCGCCTCGTGCAAGCTGTTAGAGATGCGAATAGCTCGGTCCATTGCAGATGCTGGACAAGTGCAAGTCGATGTGAAAGGTCGGCCGATATTGGCGCAACTGGCAAGGCGACACTAGGAAGTATGAGGACGAAGTCACGCGGTATGTGACCCTCAACTGTAGTGTACCTACGCCTAATTGAAAGTGGGGGAGACTCCACCGAAAGCCTAAAACTAGCCAGAGCTTCTCTGTGAGGTGTGATACACCCAGACAGAAGTCGGGATGTGCTTGTTCAAGTTGTAAGGGCGATGACCTGAGCGCGCTGGAGAACAAAGCCGATCAATGATATCCAGCGTCGGCTTCGTGATAGCAGACTGCAAAATACTCTAGCTTCTCTATTATCCCATTCTACGTGGCTGCAAGCGCACCTTGTGTCGTCGTCCCCAAGATGCTGAGGTCGTTAACGTCAGGCCAGCTATGCGAGTGGCTCAGTCTCCGAAGAAGGCATTGGACGTACTCTCTACTGCTACAAGTTGCGGTCTTCCGGCAAGAAATTTCACGAAATCAAAGGAGCAATTTTACCCGCTTGGACGGCGCTGTTAGTATGAGCTGGGCTCAAGGAGGAGATCATGGTAGCTTACAGTAAGAATGGCTGGAGTCGCTCCCGCGCCGGCATGACCTTGGCGTTACCGACTCTTGTGACCATACGCGAGCGTGACCGCGATTCCGAAGCTGCCGGGCTGGCTCGTCGCGTCGCGCTGCCTCAGCTCAAGCCTTGCCTCCTATCAGCCCCTTCCGTCCCCAATTCCTAGCACTGTCTTCCATGAAGCGCGCCAACGACGAGAGCAATGCTGCCGCGACAGCCAAAAAGTCGCGCGGGAACACTGCCCATGCGGCCACCGTCGCGATGGTCAACTCCATCCTTGCCAACCCCAAGTCATATCCCATCTCCGGAAGCGAGGAGGTCGTCCGCAAGTCTCTCGTCGACCTCGCATCCTACGCGCGTTATTTGGAGCAGCGATTGGGCGATGCGGCACCAGGCCCTGTCGCTGGAAGCAACAAAGCGGCGGCCGTCGCAAAGCCCGCCGCCAAGTCACAAGCAGATCTGGAGGCAGCGGCGGAGAAGTTGAGGAAGGCTGCGGTCAGTGGCATCAAGAAACAGATGGCGGTGAGTGGCTGTCCAACTTTCATCCATACCTATCCTTTGTGGGCGTATGAACTGACAGTACATAACGTAACGCGTTAGTGGAAGCCTTCGTGCAAGACAGGCTCGGCAAAGTGGTCGTACGATGGTATATGCACCGACCCCGAGGTCTTCGGCGCGTTGCTCGGTCTGGGAGGGCCTCCTACGTTCAAAATGAAGAAATTCACGGTGGCGGAGTTCGAGAACGCGCTTGGCCCTATTAGAGGTTCCGTGAGGTACGTTCGCCATTGTCGTCACGTAGTGGGTTTAGTTGAGGCATCTGAGATCGACAACAGATATGATACTCTCTATATAACCAGCAAGGAAGTTACCGTGCGTTGGTCGGATACAGGAGAGTTCAAGTTCAGCGGATCATACGGCAAATACCAGGTCTGATAGTGATCATGACAGTCAATGGCATGCCTTCGGATTCTGTCGTAGACAGTATCACTCTTACAGCTTATAGTCCGTACATATATGTTGTCAGATAGTGTAGAGTACCTTCCTCGCTAAGAATTTACTCCATCTCGCATGGTCCCTTCGACCATGTTCGGACCAGGCCCTCGTACTTACATACTTCAGAAAAATACAGTGCTTCGACAAGATACAGATTATCACTAGTGTGCGCCTGGATATATGGATAGTCGTACATGTGTGAGTGAGCTACAATACCAACGCTTCAACGCATGCACAACAATGAGACGAGTGTTGACAACAGACGACAAACAGACAAACAAATTATCGTACACAAGGCCGGAGATGTAGACATGTCGCCCGCCAAATGCGACGTCGTGCGATCCTCTCTCACACTCACATCCGGCTCAAAACATAACGCCAGATGTCAGTGTCCTCCAATAACGCTCTCGGGCATCTCCAGCAAGTCCGAAGCGTACTTGTCCAACATGTAGATCTTGAACGACTCGTTGTCACCGAAGTCGCGCATCCACGTTCGGCTCAACCCTCCCTCCCATGCGTACAACTCGACGCGCCAGCCCCTCTTCAGTGCCGTGCGTACGCATCCGAGGAACCCGTCCTCGTTGAACTGACCGACGTTTCCGTCCCCGGTCGCGAGCACGATTGTGGCGCCCCGCGGAACCACGTCGACCGCCGCAATGGCCTGGTGTAACTTCAGCTGGAGCAGCTCGTCCACGCCCTGCTCCCGATATCGGACGCGCGTCGAGCTGGGGCCGCCAGCACCCTGGTCCGATTCTGTCGACGTCCCAGTACCACCACCACCACCACCGGTGGACGTCTTCTGTGCATGGCCGCGAACGAACGTACGGGGGCGTCCGCCTCCGCGGGAGGGACCTGCCTCATTCTTCGCGTTGCTCAAGTTCCGGCTGTGAGTCCGAGCGTGCCCGGCAGCGCGCTGACGGTCCGCGCCGTCGCCCGTGTCAGGCACGCGGGCGTAGATGCGTACTTCGTACCCAAGTTCTTCAGCAGTGTCCATGGGTTGGTATAGTGGAGACGATGTGACAAGCACACGTCGGGTCACGGGCCGACCACGCTCGAGAACGAGCGCGAGCGCCGCATGGGAAAGGTGCGTCTGCTTGATCTTGCGGATAACGTGTTGCAAGTGCTTCTTGACATAGTTTATGAAGCCAATAAGTATGTTAGAGCTGCAAAGAATGAACAATTGAGCTAAAGATGGGGTAATGAAAGGAGGTACGCACTGATCGACGAATACATGGATGAGGGTGTCTTGAGATTGAGGTACGGGGCCACGTGGATCCGCATAAGTTAATGAGGACGTAAAATCTCGAGATAGCATAGCTTGGAGAGCATCCGATTCCGAAGGGAAGAGTAGTCTGAGCTTGTGTGCAAGAGTCCGGAGTTGAATCGTGCGGGCATCAAAGGATTTGGTCATAACGTGTAGGCTGGGAGTAGATCGACTGTGATGGAGGCGTGGATTGTGCTCGGCATTGGCGCGATTCTTCCGCTTCTCCTTGCGGAAGATAGCAGGCGTAGCAGGGGTGGTCTTGTAGTTAGGTGGGGAAGAGGATGAGACATCTTGTGAGGAGGAGGAAGTGTCCCCGTCCTCAACGTCAGCGCTCGCAGCATCGACGCCATCAATGCCGCCCGCTGTCGTCTCGGTGTGGGTGCCATCGTCCAGAGCACTGCGACGAACAGACCTGGCACGCTTGCGACGCCGCTTCCTGCGGGAGGCCGAAACGAGAAGCTGAGAGGCACTATCTGACGTCGTCGAGGTGTTGCCGCGCTGCTCACGCCTTGCGGCAAGCTTCTCTCTTTCTGCGGCGAGATACGTCAAAGCTTCATCGAGATCGCCAAGAGAGGGCCGTTCCAAAGGGTCCTCGTCCTCGATGGGCACCTCCAGCTCCGTGCCATCATCGTACTCCGAAGCCGTATCATCCGAGTCAGGTGGAAGGACAGAGCGGCCGCGCACGGGGCTTCCGGGTAGGGAGGATGTGAGGTAAGACGTCACTCGCCTGCTGGTCCATACTGATGGGCCTTGGAGAGGATCCGAGTCGTCCGAATGAGAGAATGCGAAGGAGGATGTGGGTGTGGCACTTCGCGTGACGTCCGCACCGCCCCGTGGGTGCAGGTTGGTCAGTGCCCTGAAGACAGTGGTGAAAGCTCCCAAGTCTGGTGCATCTGTCCACGTTGTATCGTCAGCGGCGCACGAGGGGTGGTTTAAGAAGACGCATCGCTCACCATCGGAAGTTATCCCGCTGGCGGCCGAGTACGTAGAGAAGGGGCTCAGAGGACCAGGGGATATCGAGGAATCGGTGACAGACTGGGTCATAAATATCGAGGGGCTTGGGGGCGAAAGAGAAGGAGTAGTGGTGAAGAGAGCGTGGTGGTCCTGAGGACGGTTAAGTAGCACGGCAAGTAACGCCGAGTCAGCGGATAGCTTCCGGCGCTTGGACCCGCCCGCATAATGCCTCCTAGCACGTGTAGCAGGCAACCACATATATGGTAACCCGGGCTCCGCAAACTCCCGCAGTCCAGGTTACGGAGGGCCCAAGGGCCACTGCGGAGGCAAATGCCTTGATCGGCAACCAAAGCTATGCTAGAACAAAGCGCCATATGTCGATGCACCTTAGGAGATCTAGAGGCCGAACTTGAAGACAATGGAATTATGTAACACACCGGTTTACGGCTATCCTCATATTCTCGGATGCTAGGCCTGTGCTAGGCTAAGACACATTTGTGTACCACACATGTGGTACTACTACACACTCTGTGAATCAGAAACGGTATGAGTCAGCTGTACCATTGATAGAGAGTGGCAAAGGGCTCACCGCCATGTTCGCGGGCAGCACTCAGCAACCTGACCCAAGTAGCACCAATCTGTCACAGAGGCCGACAATGCAGATGCATTCCAGGTCAGTAGACTTTGAAATGTTTTATTTTGTACACGTTCTGGTAGCCATAGAGCAGAACAGGTGCACAATGGTGGGAGGTCAGCGCCAGTGGTGGTTAGGAGGGAATCCTCGAGGAACCTGTCGTTGAAGTCGGTCAATGTGTGCGGCAGGGTCTCTCCAAACCGTGTATACCTGTGCTATATGGCATACTATACGGTCATGGAGAGGATGAGGGGTCTTGTGGAACAAACCAAATAGCCTGAGGTCAGTGCTGCAGCACCCCAGAAACGCGAGAAGGTCGAGATAAGGTTCAGCTATACTTCACATGACTCACCTGGAAACAGCCAAGAATTGCCTTCTGGAGACTTACTGGGTTATCTCGTTCTATGGGAACAAAAGTCAGTCGGGAAGCTACGAAGCACACGGTGAGATGAACACTCGACGCGTCCGACGTTGCGCGTCTATTTCATCTCGGTCCATCGCGGTCACATGAGCGTGCTCGAATGCAAGCATAGCTACATCCAATCGCGACATAGCACAGTGTAGGATGCATCCTGATATTGTGCAAAAGAACGACGAGAGGTATGAACAACGTATAAGCATGCAGCAATGCACCGATATGCGGCGATCCAATGTCCGGAGAACATGCTATCTATATATCCACCCGATCCGAATGCCTATGCGAGTCTATACGTTAATGCGGTGCGAGTGCAGCAATGCAACATGAACAGCGGGAATAAATGCAAGAATCTACTAAACAGTGCGTATCCTGACGATGGAGAAGAATATTATTTTTGTCAAATATGTAGGTGCTTGAGGTGTCCTTGAGTGGTTGGTCGTCCTCTTGCGGGACCACGACCCGGGCTACGCTAGATGGTTGCGAGAGCAGTCTGTATGCGCCCGAGACCGCGCTGCATCCACTCGTCGGGCGCGACGCGCTCTTCGGTGGTGAAGATCTGGTCGTTGTACATTGAGAACGCCCAGCTCTCAACGTGCGGCGCGGGTAGAGCCGTGATCGCACGCAGTTCGTTGCCTATAGTCGTGAAAGAACATACAGTCAGATGAAGTGCACAAGGTTAACACGGGAGTGTGACGTACGGATGATGTTATGCGTGAAGTGGTCCAGGTTCTATCGTGAAGCGGCGGGTCAGGGGGCTGCATGCCTGAGGTACGCGTGAGCTTACCAGGTCGTTCTTGTCGTAACCTTGTCGCATTGTTGAGTACGTCAACAGTGTTCCCATGCTCATGAGTGCTTAGATCACACTTACCAAACGGATCTATGAAGGCACGCCGTAGGTTAGAGTCCAGATTGACGGGATCGGCAGGAAGCACTCACTTTCGATCTCTTCTCCAGCAACCAAGAAGCCGAAGAAAATGAAACTCTATCGTTGGGGTGTCACGAGCATGATCCGTTACGGGTAATCAATCATGACGTACAAGTAGAGTCGTCGCAGGGATGGTGAGCCAGCCGAAGGTCGACCAAATCTGGAACGGCTGTGGGGGGATGAGTGCTCCCGACGGACGTAACCTCGCAGAATGGGCGCACCAGGAGCAAGTTATACAGAACCGCTACGCTCCACAGGTGGACGCGGTACCTACGGGATGGAAGTCAGACAAAGCGTGCCACGTCAGTGAGCAAGGTACATACGAGAATGGAATGGGCGTGGTCAGAATACGCTCGAGTCCAGTCAGGGCGTCGACAAGTTGGGTCAGGGCGTTGAGCAAGTTCGCTACACCGACATGAGATCTGACATCGTATTTCAGGACGTAGCTGGAGACGTACTAGCCGTGGGCGGAGGGACGATGTTCCGATCCTGCAATGCTGCAATGTATGAACTCTGAGGACACAGCGTCAGCGTGAATCAAGACGCATTCCGAAGTTCACGGACCAGGTAAAGAGATATCTCGAGCGGCAAGTTATGCGTGACGGTCTTGCTCCGAAGCTTCGCCCGCATGCGAGCAGCCTTCTTGCCCTGTATCCGAGGTAAGAAGCTATTGCCACCCCAATGTCGCGAACAAACGTACCTTGACTTCTTTGCCCCTCTTGGCCAAGAAACCGACCAGCAATGAGAATGGGAACAGATCGAGCAGGTGGTACTTCGGCGGGTTACGTGCGGGAAGGAGGAAGTCCTCGGGGCGCTCGTTGCCAGACATCCCAGAGTAAGTCGAACCCTTGTCACCCTTCTTCTCGTCGAATGTCCTTGAACGGCCATTCAAACGATGTCCCGAAGGGAAATCCACCTTGACGCTAACTTTGCGTGATGTCGCTGGGAGGGGGAGCTGGCCCTGCGAGAAGGTTTGACTCAAGGGAGAGGCCGGCGGTTCACCAGGTGCAGATTCGAGCTCGGGTATCGGTGCCGAACTGTCGCCACGGGCACGTAGACGCGGAGAAAGAGTCGACGATCCACCCTCCGCGGAGGTCACGTCCACAAGCGAAGGCATACCAGGGGGAAGGGCGTAGGACGGGAGGAACTTCACCAGGTGATAGAGATCAACGTAGTACACGCCTTCTTCACCGCGCAGGTAGTGCTTGACTGCGACAGCAAATGCCTCAATGAGATTGATCACCGTCTTCTTCTCGATGAGCACGCGGGCTTTGCGTTGCTCGGGCGTGGATGGATCGTCCTTGGCTGCAGGCATCATTTCTGCACTCGGACCGGTGGGCACGAGCATGAGGAGTCAGCCAGAGAGTATCGCAAAACCAGCATGCTACGCACCCGGGACATGGAACCAGATTGTCCGTGCCAAAGTTCTGCTCCCCAGAATAATCTGCGACCACAGCCGTCTCCCCTCATTGTACCGCTCGAAACTTGCAGTCGTCCGGTAGGATACGACGAAACCTAGGACGGTACCGATGCTGTGGGACGGATGTCGTCAGTCAGACTGATGTAGATCGCATCTCGACGTGGTCGTGAACGGAGGCGAAGGTACATGTACTTACACAGTCAGCAAGGTCGATGGGATGGCGAGACTGTGCACGTTATGGCTGATGACGGAGATGGCGGTTGCCCATGCGGAGAAGAAAAGGAGGAGGGGCCAGCACCGGAAGACTGCCGTCGCAAGGACGGCACTGAAGAACCTCGCGACAGTCCCGCCGTTGCGAGTCGGCGAGAAGGGGTCCACAGCGTACATGAAAGAGGTCTCCATAGTGTTCGGAGCGACACAGCGAGAAAAGAATGAAAAATTATAGGACAAGTTGCATCCAGAGAACGTCGTAGAGACAGGAAAAGTAGGGTTGCCCGAAGGTCGTGTGCCGGTCGGCGGTCGTTACTTGGCAAGGGCGGAAGCCGCGTTTCCTGGACCGGGGCCTGGACTATAATAGTAATAGGCGGTGTCTACGGCGACTTACAACTTGTTTGCAATCAATATGCGCGATGTTCATTGACATATCAAACGGATGTATTGCCCAGCCTTTTCGTGATGAAAGCCAAGAATAACAAGCGGGACAAGCGCCATCAACTTTCGGTCAACGCGATAAGTCACGCCACGTCACGTGTACAAAGATGTCACGCGTCGCGTTTATCCTGATCACCTTCTGCTTGAGTCACTCCCAAATCGGTCCGTGAATGCGGTCGCGGGCTTTTCTTCTTCTTCGTCCTTGTACTTTTACTCCTCCGCGCATCCACATTCGCCGGAAACATTTAGACATGGCCAACCTCCCGGTCAACAAGGCTGCTCATCCTTTCGACAAGGCGCGATTCGAAGCGGTGCTCAATCGCCGATTCTTCTATGCACCTGCATTCGAGATCTATGGCGGTGAGTTCTTCAAATCAGTTCGATCTTGCTGCGGCATAAGTGTGGCGCAGGACGAATATGGCGCGGCGATGGTTGGGTAGTGGGGAATGAAGCATAGTTAGCTGGCGATGGGACGTTCAGTGCTGCGGTGAGCAGAGGATATTTTGTCCTGCAGGAACGGGCGGGAGCATGGAGTAGTGATGTCGTGCATCGCATGCATATCCACGTTGCTACGTGATGTCGGTGTGTAGGATGTTGTCGTCGAGTCCCGTAACGGGTCTATGGACAGCGTTTCCAGCGTCACTTGTCATCGCATCAGAGCAGCTACTGCATTCACTTTCCATGGGCTACCAAGTCCTCAATCGCTGCTGGCGGCGGGGACCTCCCGATAGATCTGTCGTGCGCCGTGAGTAGAAGTACGAACTGATCGGATTTGTTCCAGGTGTCGCTGGTCTCTACGACTACGGCCCGCCGGGCTCGTCACTTCAAAGCAACATCATCTCCGAATGGCGCAAGCACTTCATAGTCGAGGAACATATGCTTGAAGTGGACACGACAATCATGACCCCAGCGCCTGTCTTCGAGACCTCCGGCCACGTCGCACGTTTTGCTGACTGGATGGTGAAGGACTTGAAGAATGGAGAAGTCCTTCGCGCCGACCACCTGGTTAAAAACGTCTTGGAGGCACGTCTGGCAGGCGACAAGGAGGCGCGCGGCCTAGCCGCACAACCTGTGAAGGAGGACGATAAGAAGAAGAAAAAGAAGGACAAGGCAAAACCTACTGCCGTGAAGCTCTCGGATGAGCAGGTCGTTGAATACGAGACCATATTGGCTCAGGTAAGTGGAGGTCTCTGACTCTGTGCGATCGGCTGACGAGAGTGTCGTATAGCTGGACAACTATTCTGGTCCGGAGCTTGGCGAGCTGTGCAAAAAGTACAACATCAGGAATCCAGACACGGACAACGAGGTATCAGAACCTGTCCAATTTAATCTCATGTTTGCCAGCAGCATTGGCCCCACCGGCCAGCACCCTGGTTTCCTGCGACCTGAGACCGCTCAGGGCCACTTCCTGAACTTCTCCCGGTTGCTGGAGTTCAACAACGGCCGGGTGCCGTTCGCATCGGCGCAAATTGGTCGCTCCTTCCGTAACGAGATTTCTCCGCGTGCAGGGCTGCTGCGCGTGCGCGAGTTCACCATGGCCGAGATCGAGCACTACGTCGACCCGGAAGACAAGAAGCACGAGCGCTTCGCTGAAGTACGGGATGTGGAGCTCGACCTTCTCGACCGCGACACGCAGGCGGCCGGAAGCACGAAGCTGACGCGCATGAAGATTGGGGATGCGGTCGACAAAGGCATCGTTGCGAACGAGACGTTGGGGTACTTCCTGGCGCGGATCCACCAGTTCCTGATCAAGATCGGCATCAACCCTACGCGCCTTCGTTTCCGCCAGCACATGGGGAACGAAATGGCACACTATGCCACTGACTGTTGGGACGCCGAGATCCAGAACTCGTACGGCTGGACCGAGTGCGTGGGGTGCGCAGATCGTGCTGCATACGACCTTACTGTCCACATGGCAAAGACGGGGCACCCCCTTGTCGTACGCCAAGCTCTCAAAGAGCCAATCATCACCGAGAAGCTGGTCGCTGAGTTCAACAAGAAGAACTTCGGGAAGACCTTCGGGAAGGACTCAGCCGTCATCCAGACAATTATCGGAGGCATGGACGAGGCCCTGCTCGCAAAGCTTCAGGGCGAACTCGCGCAGGGGTGAGTGTCCACATTGTCTCCCCGCGGCTTGAAGGTCGAACGTGCTCACACGACACATCCCCATTCTACAGGTCCGCTACCATTACATCGTCCGACGGTCGAGAATTCAAGTTGACGCCTGACCTTCTGACCATTGAGAAGAAGACGTTCAAGCAATCCGGTGAGTTTCACATACACACCCTTTCGGGGTGCAGTGTCATCTGACCGAACTGCGTCTAGTCCGCGAGTTTACACCGAACGTCATTGAGCCGTCGTTCGGTCTCGGCCGCATATTGTATGTGCTGCTGGAGCACAGCTTCTGGAGCCGAGAGCAAGACGTCGAACGCGGGGTGCGTCTCTTGCGTCCTTCCGTGTGTCCACCTCCGCGATGTATTCACCCTGAATGTTTGCGTTCCGTCTAGGTCCTGTCCCTGCCCGCAGTCGTTGCCCCGACGAAGGTTCTGATCGTCCCTCTCAGCGCGAAGGCCGAGTTCGATCCCCTTGTCCGGGAAGTCTGTAAGTATAGTTAGCCGATGTCAGGTGGTCCTCCGCATGCAGTCCCGCGGCCACCTGTAGTGTTCCGATGCTGACGCAGTTCGTTTCCAGCGTCGAAGTTGCGCAAGGCTGGAATCTTCTCGCGAGTGGACGACTCAAATACGTCCATCGGCAAGCGCTACGCGCGCAACGACGAGCTCGGGACCCCCTATGGCTTGACGCTTGACTTTGCCTGTACGTCCTCTCGCTCGCGTCTTTCCTCGTCACACGTTCGCAGCAAGGTGCTCATATCCTCGTCATCTCCGCCACAGCTGTCCAGAACCGCACGATGACCCTCAGGTGAGCTTCATTCTCAAGCTTCTCCCCCTCGGCCAGTGATCACGTTGGGTGTTGTGGCACCCAACGATTGGCAATGCCGCCGGCTGCGCGATGCTTATGAGTCTTCCATCGCAGGGAACGCGACACGACTGGGCAACTCATCGGCGAGATAGACGAGGTTATTGCCGCCGTCACTGAACTCGTGAACGGCACCATTGACTGGGCGGAGGCGTGCCGCAGGTTACCGGCGTACGACGGCGTTCAGGCGGTGGAGTGATAGAAGCTTGCGTGATTGCAGCTCCTCCTGCTGAGCTCGGCCACTCAATGTCCGCGAAGGGCGTATCGGTGTCGGGGTTAGGCAATAGAAGGAATGTCGAGGGTACAACGTGAGTGCCTGCAAATGGGAAGTTACCTGAAATCTGTACGTTCGTTTCATCACCGCTGTATCAAAACAACTGGCTGCCCCGGAGCGCGCAATGGGTGGTATCATTGTTGGGCCATCGCACTCGGAGCATACGATATCGCAGTAGATACGGCGCACACCGTGTACAAGATGAACTCTGGTACGACCTGCAGCAGCGACTCGTGAGCATGACGGCGAGTCAGCAGGGTCATTAAGTTCGTGCGCCGTGGCATGCGTTCTCTCGGCCACAGCACAGTACCCGAGAGACACGCTTCTGGCACTGGGAACGTGCTCGTCATCGCGCTCGGCGTTGCCCGCACGGCGTAACGCTAATGGACGAGAAAGTATCGACGGACCCGACCGTACGTGTTCTCCCATGCGTTCCATCAAGGGGTGTTTTTAGTTTTGCATGGACTGACCGTAGCAACAGGTCGCAACGGTCATCCCTGCGCAATCGCCCCTAGTGTCCCAGTTTACGCGAGATGTGATCCACACGCCGTGTCAAAATTGATGAGCAACCCCGGTGCGCTTGCGGCTTGGCCACATTTTTCCGTCATATGGTCCCTCGTGAGGGGGTGTGCTGCAAGTTCCGCGAACCTAGAAACTGACACATACGCATGCACATCTATGCACACGCACGCGGGCGATCCAGCTCGGCGACCTTTGCGCCCGATCGCACTGTGCGTCAGGCTTCAGGCACCCTGCATGCAATTTCCGGCTGCAGACATATCCATGCCCTTCCCGTGGTGTCAGAGCGGTGACGCGAGACGTCGGCCTGTCGTGGGCGAAGCGCAAGCATGGCATCGCTGATAGACCTTGCGAGGTTATCCGCGCCAGCCGCGAGGTTCGAAGGGGACCAGTCAAGCTTCCGGCGACTGTAAGAAGTCGTGCAATATACATTGCAGACCGCCGGGGACATGGCGGCGAGATGTCACGGATGCTTCGCATGCGTACAGGCGCAGCGACTAGTACGCGGTCAGCAGACTCGCGTGAGGTAAGGCTGGTAATACGCCGGGGGCGTCGTGAGTGTGGGGAAAGCGCGGGATGAGAAACTCAGCCAACGGTGTGGCCGCAGCTCGCGTGTCCGCTCACGCGTAGCTCTGCGTAGATTCTCCGGGAAAATACTCGTGAAGTAGGCGCAAGGGGCAGAAGTGTTAGCAGACCGCAGCACCGTCCGCAAGCGGGCCAGCGCGGCCAGGTGAACCCCTGTGTTACAGTGTGTACACACACCGTAAGCCCGGCGCGCGTGCGGACGGCAACCCGCGGGACCGGAGCACCAACCTAATTCAACGTGGGGGCCCGGATATTGAACGTATTCGTACACTTCCAGGGCAGGAGGACCCAACCGGCGTCGTGGGTGCGCCTGCGAGGCACCGCAGCCGACGTGGGGCGGCGATGACGCCAATGGCTGAGAAGACCGGGACGTGCTGACATGCGCAGATCAAGCGTCGACGCCGGGGGTGTCGAGATGAAGCGGGCCATGCGGGGTAGTGCAGGAGCCACTTCGAGTCTGGGCCTCTCTGAACTCTATGCCCTTGCCCTGGCAGTGGAACAGCGCGGGGAGAATGTGAGAGTTACAGTACGCGCGAACGAGCCCGAGAAGAGGAGGGAACGCGGTTGTCGCTTGGCGGAACGCGAGGCGCGAGAGAAGGGAAGGCGGACGCGTAAAATTGACGTCCAACGCGCCTGGCGACCGTGGAAGCCCGTACGGCGAGTGGTTTTCTCGTTCGCTCGTTGGAAGCAACGTTGTGCGCAAGATGAAACGTGTGCGAATCCCCGCTCGCAGTGCTGCAGATTGTCTCCGGATCGGACGTTCGAGCTCGAAGAATGCTTGAGACATTTTCGCGCGGCGGTCGCGAGTTAGATGCATTGTTCTTCGGGCGTTTTCACGAAAGGCGGTCGCCTGGACTTGTCGGTTCTGGGGGCGGGTCTGAACATGTTGTGTCCCGATGATCAGCCAACGAGGAGCGCAAAGCACGTACGGCAGCGCACAATCTTGCTTACTCGAACCCTACACGAAGATGAGGGACAGTTCTGGGTACGCGGAAACATCAATGGGATCACCTACATGGAGACCTTCTGAGCGGGATCGCTCACGATCGCACTTCCGCGATGCGAGATTAGATTGGGGGTCCTGCGCGGCGGGTCATGAGCAGCATTGAAGCGCATCCGGCATGCAGAGGGCATGCAAACGCATCTTCGCGGACTGACAACCTACGGGAATGGGCACGGCCTCGCCTGACGAGAAACGCACCCTCCCGGAGTCTGAACGCTGTGGGGACGATCCCCAGATGCCTGCCGCGCTAGAGATAGGATAGACATAGTAGGTTGACTGCCGTATGCGGAGTTAAAAAGGTTGGCCAGACTGCAGCTGTGCACACCGGAGGATATTGAGCAGCACTCGAGGCAGGGACAGGGTACAGACATTCGCAATTGACTCGCTGTCAAGCTTTTCGCTCGACCGAGCCCTGCTTCTTCGCGGTCGGTCAGATGACGCCCGTGGACTGTATGATCGTGCGAATGCACCAGGAAATCCTGGGACTTGCTCTGGCTGGACCACTAGGATCCCGGGGTGCACTGCGCGAGCACTAGTTTGGAAGATCCAAGCCGGCGATACACAGACGTCTGCGGCAACGTGATCAGTGCATCGGACCTCCATACAAGCGTGGCTTCCACGCATAGTCAATGGCCGCAATTCAGCATTTCTGCCAAGGAAATAGATGCGCAAGGGGTCGCTCAGAGATGCGTCCGTGGGTAAAGTACGACATGGCTGCTCGACATGCGACCCGCCTGGTTGGCTCACGAAAAGCGTCCTGACCTTCTCGACCGGTGTCGGCCTTGGTCGCAGGGCATACCGTACAAGTTGCGGCGACGCCTTGAGGGTATGCGCGGAATGAACCAATCTCCGGTCGTCACTTGGTCGCGCTGCCGTACAACGGCGACACGAACAGCCAGAATAATGCACTGGGATGACAGGACAGAAGACCGCAGCGCTGCGTTCATAGAGCCTTTATGGAGAACAGATTGTCAATTTCTGCATCGCAGTCGACATCATATTTGCAAGGGTTACGTACACACAGGATGGAGATGGTCGAAGAATCCATCGGTGTCCCCAAGTGACGAAACGCCTTAGCAATTCTGCAGACCGAACAGAAGGTACTGACCCCGAATCTTCTGCAGCGTTGACTGTCATACATCCGCGGCGTAAGACAGGTCGTGCTCCAAGGGGCTTCCGTCCGTCGTTCCTTGCGCGTCGGAGATGTTGAGGGCGTGCGCCTCGCTGGACGTACTGAGGGAAGCCGTGTGACCACTCGTGCAGGAATAGCTTTGCCTAACACGGGGGCAAGACGCAGGAGAATACTGCAAGGGACAAATGATGGCAATGCGTCATACGACGGTCTTGTGTCAAGCGACTGACAAGTGTGAGTGTGCAACATATCCCCGCACTCTGTCCTGTGCAGTCCCTGGAATGACTGGATAGAGCAGGCGTATGAACATGCCGAACTCAAGCATGAAAACGGGGTCAGAACACTTACTGAGCATACGTGGCACCGATGTCCCGCGCTCCTGTGTCCATTGCGAGTGTGTACATTGAGGATTAACTCTGTTGAAGTCTAACAGCAGTAGATGCAGAACGAGTAGTAGCGGACCTTACTCGAACGGTCTAGTCACCTTGGAAGAATGTGACGAGAGTGATTTGTTTGGTTACGAGGAGATGTGCAGAGCTCATGCGTCATGTTGACGATGTTCATGCTACAACACGGTGGGTGGACACTCCATACTTCGCCATAGTGCGTGCTAGAAGTCAGGGATAAGCGCCAGAGACCGGCGGGGGAAGTGGCTCGGTTGGAGAAGTGCTCCTGCGAAAAGTGGTCCTGGGCAACCTGCGAGAATAGAATTCCGAATCAGTTCCCAACCAGAGTCAATCTGAAGAGGACGTACGCGCAGGGATGGGATCAGAGACGGTGCTGCGTTCCCATGAACGTGGACTGAATGCGAGCAGGCCGCATTCAGCAGCGGAGCGCCGTGCGGTCCTATGATCTTGAGAATGAGAATGGGGATGCCCTGGAATGTCGTACGGAGGGTTTGGAATCAGTCGCCCAAAAGGGTATGGTCGGCCACGATGCGAGGAGGACATGATACATGGCACGAAGCTGTCCGATTAACAGACATGTCAGGTGGGGACCCCAGTGCGTGTGAGGGCTGCCGCTTCGGACTGTGCTGTGCAGCCACGAACGTACAGCGGCCGCGAGGCAGAGGCTAGAGCGGGCAGCGCGACGAGGAGAGCTGAGCTGGTCTGAGGGTTCCTGCGCGTGGTGTGTGTCTTGGAATTGTGTGGCATCTGGGGCTGGCTGCAGGGGCCACTGGGCTGCGGCTAGCATGAGTGGCAATCAAAGTCGCACAGTGAGCTTGTGCAGCGGAGGCTTATCTGGAGCACGTCGGCTACCGAGGCAGGCGTTGTGGCACTACGCCGGGTTTGGGAGGTGCGTTGGGACTCCGCCACTCCGCCAGACTCCGCGGAAAGGCGAAATTAGTTTTGCGGGCGGCAGGGAAGCGAGCCAGATCGCCGAGGAGGGAAACGAGATGTGCAGATGCTGGCCAATTGCGTTCGTTGCTCGCTGCAGCAGAGGTCATCGCTCTCTGGCCAAGTCTGGGCCCGAGCGCATATAAAGTAGCCCTCCGTCCCGTCGCTTTTCCCTCTCATCACTCCAGTCGCGTCTGCGTACCTGGCCATCGCCCTCGCTGCCCCCTGCGCTCTCCCGTCACGAACCGCGTCGCCCTCGCGCCCTCGCCCTCGTCCTCCGGCACGCTAGCCCCATCTCTCTCGGCCACACCCACCGGTCACGCGCACCATGCCGTCCCAAACTCAGAAGTCCGCCTCCTCGGCATCCTCCCGCTCCTCCACCAACTCTATACCACCAGAGCAGCTCATCGCGCTCCCGAGTCTTGCATGCTCCCTCTCATCACTACCCCAAGCCAAGAGCATCGACGGCCTCTCACTACACCCCACCATGCTTGCACAGCGCAACGCTGAGAGCCAGGCAAAGGTAACATTTAGTTTCCATCCTTGCCACGTACCGGTAGTAATCCTGTATCGTCAGTTGCAAAAAGCACTGTCCAAATCGGCTGCCAATACCACTCTTCCCGCATACGCTGCCCCCCATGTGCGTATCTGAGTCCAGTCCGAGCCCACCCTCAAGCCTGACCCGGTCGCCCGTTGCTTTCAGATGCAACCCGTCCAGTACTCCCCAAACTCCAACCCGCCACCACTCATGATGCGGAAGCCCGTGAGTATACATCTTGTCTTCGTCCTCGTCCCTGTTCTTACGCGTCTCGTCGTCGCAGGCAAAATCAAAAATGCAAGTCTGAGCGACAACCCCCTTCCCCCATAGACTTGTCTCTCTTCTCTCCGTGTTTCTCTCTCTCCGGGACTTTGCAGTACCTACTACCGCTGCGTTCGCTGTCATACCACGGCATAAAAGCTATCCGTACGCACTCGATCTTGCTTTGCATCACTAGACGTTCCTCTCTTTACCCTTATTCCCTCACATGGCATCGATATCCTCGCGCACCTCCCTGCATGTCTCTCTCTGTCTCCTCGCATAGTCTCTCTCGCATTCTCCTCACGTATACACTTCGCATTTGGCTGGGGCCTTTGGGTTTCTAATCATAGCATCCTGTGTCAGTAGTCCTCCAGAACATTACCACCGGGATGCCCGCGGCTAGTCCTCGAATACATTATACGAGTATCACTTTCTCTGCACACCCCGCAGCTGTTGCACACAGTGGCGTTGCGCGCATGACTGTCTTGAGCGAGGAAGTCGGTTTTGGGTGTCCATCCTGAA
This sequence comes from Lentinus tigrinus ALCF2SS1-7, assembly GCF_003813185.1. Classification (NCBI taxonomy): domain Eukaryota; kingdom Fungi; phylum Basidiomycota; class Agaricomycetes; order Polyporales; family Polyporaceae; genus Lentinus; species Lentinus tigrinus. Next base: position 922,477 of record NW_027137913.1, on the reverse strand, counting down.
CGCAGAAGCTTCCGCAGATACCGATCAGCCTCGCGAGGCAATGCACGTGTGGTGGCGACAGTTGCTAGCGCGGAGGACGTCGGTTTCAGGTGCGTGCCTCTACGACGACCCTGCACTAGTTCCAAACCTCCACCGTTCCCGAGGCTCATGTGTGTCACAGCTTGCTCGTCATCTCCGCCGCCTCTTGCTGGATCTCCACGACCTAGAACTCAGAACCTCTTGTTCTGCGGTCATATCATGCCTCAGGCCCCTAGTCGCAGCTCGCACCCCGGAATCCATGACAAGGCATTTGCTGTGTCTGACGTTTTGTTTGTTCGCGCACCCGGGACCCGGCGAAGTGCTGATACATCATGGCGCGTACCACGTTCACAATAACGCGTCAAGACCCTCGAATTGTTGACCGCTCTCGACCATCGGTGGATCAAACCCATTGGCATTCTTTGGCATTGGGCTCAGAACTCTCCAATCTGGCGTGCTTATCTTTTTGATGCCCCGAACCTTCACGGTGTACAATTGCTCTCACAGGAAGCCCCGGGGCGTCCTTGCGTCGAGCGCGGTGATGCTGCCATATGCAGCGGCGTTCGGGAACCGCCATCGGGAACGCGCTCGTCGATGCATGGACCATACATTCTCGCGTCCCCTTTGTCCTCGGCGAACCCTCGACTGGCCCTGCGCGTTGTTCGTCTCCCCCGGCGCTGGAAATTTGTCGCGAGCTTGTTTGCACCGTGCAGCCAATTCACCGGTCCGCAACCGAGGCTCCGACTCGGACTGGTGCAGCCATCATCCACGACTCGCGATGACCAGCACTCGTCCAGAATAAGATGCAGGTCATGTCTTTTCCGACTGTCCTCCGCCGCAGACGGAGGGCACGTTGGAGGGTCTTCACGTGGAGAATGACGGGTGACGGCAGCTGGCCCATCGCGTCCTGTGGCCTGCTCGGTGGTCGGGACAGCGGCGCGCAATCCTATCTCTCTCCTATCGCCATTGCCTCCATCAAGACATCCCTGCGTCATCCTCGTCGAGACCAGTGCTGGTGAGCACCCTCGCCCTGTGCGTTTACTGTGATTTTACGTGAACTTTGCTGCTGGACTCTCGCGGCCGACGTCGCGTGTGGTATCACCGTCGGTTCGTCGACGACCGAGGGTCCCCATAAGTACGGATTGCAAGCCCGCGGCGCTGTCCATTGACGACATCGCTGATGGACGTGCCTGCGGCCCTCCGATCGCTGTTGTGAGGAAGCCATGTAGAGCGCGAAGGGAGGGAACAGAACGCGCGAATCGAATACGCGGTGGGTGGCCGGACGCGGACGCGGAACCCGAGCCTGTTCCCGCACGCGCGCCCTGCCCATCGCTAGGACGATCACCCAGAAATGGTGCGCGCACTCCACAGGCCGCGGCCAATCCGCCCTCGGGGCCAATACGAGCCTGTGGCAACGCCCGGATGCCTGCCCGGTCCCGGTGCTTCTTCTGCTATAGCTTATACCTTATGGCTTGTAGGGTCCCTGCCCAGGGAGCCTACGCAGCGCGTGCACCCAGGCCACACTTGCTCTCCTCCTCGCGGTTCCAGCGTTCCCGTCTCGTCTTCTGCGGAGTTGCTTCGGACGCACCCAAATGCGACGCATCGTCGCCCTTTCTTCGTTCCAGAATTCCGCCGTCCCCGTTTGCGCTCCTGGCCACACTTCTCGCGAGGTGTGGACACCAGAGAGAGACGCGTACTTTCCGAACGCGTGCTGGCGCGCTCGTCAGGTACTTAGAACATGGCATCCGGGACGAACTCCCTGGTGCGCTGCTTCTGCGAACTTCGATGCGGCTTCCGTGGCGAGACTGGGCTGTGGTCTGACGTGCGTGGTTGAAGATTTCGTGTAGGCTTCTGACTTTGAGCGACTGGGGACCTCATCGGACGACCAACGTGCGATGCACAGTCATCCAAAGACCTGGTCACACTCGTCATCCTGATTCCCTTGCGCTATTAACTTCACTCGGACAGGTCAAGGATGCAATCCTTGCTCGGTACGTGCCACGGGTCAAGTATGCAATATTTGTCTTCGACATACCACGACCCTGTCTCGGTAACGTGTGGGAGTAGTGTGGGCACTGGGGTTTTTCAGAGGCGAGTGCACAAATATGTCGCGATCACTTCCACACTGACAAGCGGTACGCGCTCTCCAGACCATCATTATCCTCCGAAGAAACGGCTGTACGTACCGTCTTCCGAACACGAGTTGTGGCGACAACGCGGATATGGCGACCAGACGCCGCAATAAACCCACATCTCCACTACGCTCGCGCGATAAGCCGGGCACAGTCGTGCTACATATAGACAATCAAACATACCAGACTGTTTCCGAATTCCTCTTCTCGTCTGCGACCTCATACCTTCTTTATCGTCGCCGCTCAACTCCTCTTCTCCTCTTCCTCCGGACGCGCAGGCGAGAACGCGTGAGACGTGCTCGTACCACGGAAGACCGAACGCCCAATCTCGAAGCCCGAAGCCTGCCTCATCCTGTGCTGCGTGCGGGTTCTGGCGCGGTGAGCGGTTCGCATTCTCTCCCTACCCCTCTCGATCGGGTTCTGTACGACGGACGCGAAGCGGCCTGCGTGCAGCGTGTGATACGCTACGCACAGCGTCTCTTCGAGGATTGGACAAGACGACCTGCGTCTATGACTGAGGCAGCACGCTGGCCCGACCGAGGTTCGCGCTGATCCGGAGTCCGGGCAGGCTCTGCCTGCGATGGGTTGAGCGCGGCCGTAAAAACGACAAGGGTCGAGGGCATACCGTGTCAACGGTCTGGTACGCTCGCGCAACTCTATCTCGCGAAGCACTCGGGGGTTCAAACGGTCGCGGCTACTTTCATTTCTGCGCAGACACGCTAGCGCGTCTGTACGTCTTCTTGTTTCGGACGATATAGGCCCGTGGGACGTTCGTCCTGGCCGTGTGCTCGCCGTGGAATCGTGGGTTGCGCGTGGCATCACCGAGGCCCAGTGTGGCGGATTCTCTAGCACCTGGGACATCCAGACTGGGTATTGCCTCATCGTTTGCGGTTCGGGGGTAGGCAGGCCATGGTTGGAATGGTAAGGATTTTGACACCTTCTCTCCCCAGACCCCGATCTTGATCGTATTACTCGAAGGTTACAATTGCACGGAGCTTCGCGCGCAGGATCCGAGCACTCAGTACTCAGCACTCGCGAACCGTGTACGATCTCCTTATGCAGGCGATCGTCCCTCTCTGTTCAGCTTCGGCCTCTGGCACATGATACTGCTGGTGGGCCAAGTCCTAGGATCTGGACACCCGTGGCTTGACAGTTGGAGCTCCGTGAGCCGTCTCCTCGGTGAGCAATACAGTCTTGGAAGGTTGACTCGCCGCTCAAAGGCCTGGCAAGTCCGCCCACTGCCTCGCGGTGTGTCTTCCCTTCCAGTGCAACAATTACAGTAAGTTCTACCAAACGCTCGAACGCAACTGATTTTAGAGAGAAGACACGACACGTATGCCGTGCGACGTGCCGACCATGGCGGACCAAACTATGACGCCACCAACTCGAACTTCCATGCAACTGCTACGCTGCTTCGTCTTTGTACTTACGCTTGGTGAACGTAGGGAGCCACAGAGTACTCCTCTTAGCTCCAGCAGCATGATCCACCTTCTAAAGTGACTGACGTCTAACTGCCAGGTTGCAGAGTTCTGCCGGACTGGAGGCTGGGTACACTGTTCAAATAGACGCACAGTTTGATAACCGTACGCGGTACGCGAGTAAGTATTCCCTTCCTGTCAATTATGACTGAACCACCTCGGAGAACCCGATTTCAATAAATCTCCGAGTCTCCGACATCGCAACACCGCAGTACGTGCACCACTGGAGCCGGGTCAAGCGCAGATCAATGTCGCCTTCCTGTCCGAGTCTGTTCCTTCGTTTGTTCCGCGGCGGCGCAACGCCTCCAGGACGATGTGGCCCGAAATCCGTGCAGGGCTGCACATCGCTTATAATGGGGTGCGATGCGCATTAACAGCGTAGCAGATAACCGACATTGTTCCGGCCTCTTGAGAGGTACTTACAACGTGACGCTGCGCAGGGACATACAGTGATGGGAAGTCTGAAAGTCGTGGCCTATCACTGTGGTATTCAGGTCCGTGGCAGGCTCCCAGTGTAAATCACTCCCCAGTCATCATCCAATAACATCATAGGTAAGGTCCGGAGAGTATATTCCAAGCAATCAGCACACGCCAACGTACATCCACGATAGATACACTCGTGAGAGAGAGATATATGTAGCCGGTGATCTGGCAGGGTTCGTTACAATGCCTCAGCCTGACGCCGACGGGAAAGATTGTCAGCGGGCTTTAGGAGCCCTCAAGCAGCCGGCCCGCACCGCCCATTACGACTGCACGTAGGGGCAGCCTACTGCTTCTTCGTCTTCTGGGCAGCTCTGTCCACGACGCGTAGTGCCGCCGTGATGTCTCTGCCGAGCACCCAGATGATGTAGCTCGGGACCAGAAGCCACAATCTAACGCGCCAAGGCAGGAATAGAGCATATCGCCCCCACCAGTGCGCAGAAGGAAGACAAATTGCTCGTCAGTAATTTGCACTATCACGGCATTACTGGGTGAAGCCGGGCACTCACCCGTTCGGGATGATCCAGTAGACGAGGAGCGTTTTGAAATCGTTGTGGCCGACCGAGCAATAACCGCAGTAGTACTCCTGCAGCCAGTAGAGAACGGTCTTGGAGAGCGTCATAATTGCACTCGTGAAGCCGAGCAACGGCGCGGCTGGTGAACCGGCGACGTGGGCGAGGTAGAGGTAGCCAATGTTCATGAAGTTCTCAACAACATTGAGCGTCGCTGGAGACAAATTGCGAGCAGTCGTCAGCCGGCTACTTCGCGGGTTACGACACGGAGCAAGATACGTGAGTGTACGTACACTGGGCATTCGTGAAACCTTCACCGTTCTCGTAGGCCCTCAAGCCGTAAACCTGAGTTGCCGAGACGCGTGGTGAGGATTAGATTAAGCTTTGCAACGAGTTCGACACGCACGTAATCGATGTCTTGGTATAGGGCATACGGCTTCCAGATCCAATGCAGGTCGCCGCCGACCATGGAACGTGGACTGCGAAGTTAGGGATGGGAAAGTGAGCTCTCCAGGGGTATAATCGCAGCGAGTCGACGTGTTGAGACACGCCTTGATTAGGCAAGGCACTTACCGGAGGAAACAGTACGCTGCATCCCAGAATATAACCGGAATTGTCAACGCAAACCTGAGACATGGTGAGACATATGCCCGAGGAATGTTCGAATTTAAGCGAAACAACACTGGCAGTGGGCAGAAACGCACCACAGCGACACGATAGCATAAGTTTTGTTTGCCATCTCTACTCTTCGTGCTGTTGCCCGTGCTATTCGACGACCTTGCTGGCGGATGAGGGCAAGGGGGCAAGGAGAGCGGGGAAAGACAACACACCGTGCGACGCGATCACTCTCGCCCACGATGCGGGGTAACCCGATATCCTCGGACTTGGGCGCTTGGGTTCGCCGACATGTCCGACCCTGTCCTCGTGGCCGTTCGTCTGCCTGCTGTCGACGTCCTCGACGTCCTCCGCTGCGCCCTCCCCATTCTCTCTGTCTTCTTCTGCAGTGCTGGACTCCTCCACAGGCGCGGGCTCAAGATAGTATCCCCAACCTGCTAGTCCGCCCTCGCTATGGAACCCTCTTCTCCACAGCAACTTTGGCCGCTCTTGCTCTTGTGACTGTCGACGCGCCTCCTCGAAACGCGCGCTATATGCAGCGGAGAACATCATGGGTCGGGACATCGTGTATGATCGTTAGGCGTGATTGTATCGGGTCTAGGTTTCAGAGGCGTAGGGGGTATGCGAGGTGGTAAGTAAGTGTGGTTCATTGTGTAACAAGTCAACAAAGATCTGGCCGGAACACGAGGCGGGAACTGGAGTAAGCGGCGTGGAACGCACGATGCCTTTCCGTCGCTTGGGCTTCTCCGCTTGCCAGTGCCTGACGACGAGGGCGCCTTTCTTCCGTGTGCTCTTCGAGCTATCCACCTAGTGTCAGTATAGCTGCGAGGATTGCATGTTGGATTGCGGATTCAGAACATAACTGGCATGGTAGGGGGGGCACTATAGCATTGGGTACGTCCTTATGATGCACCACCAATATCCCTAGCTCACGTTCTATCCCCGCAGACGCATTCGTACTACCACGTTCTCGCGGAATACATCATGCTCCTCGACACTGCATCGTTCGTGGTGTTGCATCTTCTAAGATCGGTGAGCCAGCCTTTCGTTCTGCAATGCAGTGGCACGTCACTTGAGGGTACTGTATGCGGTAGAGGTTAGCCCTCGCAATCGCGATGCGCTTGTACTCCTCCAATCGAGACACGCAGTTAATGGGATGAACGCGTTTTGTATATCGAAAGGGCGCGATGTTAAGACAGCGAGTGCATGGGAGCACTTTACCGGTAGCGTTCAATCCGTCATACCGGTTTTGGTCCCTTCATTCGAGGCATGCAGCTCGGGACATTCTGCTTGCGTATGGCCTCAAAGTGGATCAACGACAAAGACGAATGAGTGCAACCGTCCGTTCTCATTGTACAATTCATATGAAGACGTACGTCTGTTTCTGGTTCAAGTTGTCGAGAGTCACCGCCAATATGCCCTATGCTAGCATCCGACGTATCACTTCAGTGGTACAGTCCGTACTGGAGATGCATTGAACGTTCAATGTAGTCCGAGCTCGGTCACCCGATTGGCATGATAATGCCCTCTGCTACGTGGTACGGCATTCTATCCCATTTGAATTGCGAACACCTGTGCCCTGTGCATGTGTCACACAGCTGATTGCGAAGGACTTATATGAGCCTTCCATTTCAACCTTGCCATCGTCGTGGATTAAGGTCACATGGCTACCTTCCTCGAAGCTCGTCCTCTATCGTCCTCTATCGATGAGTTGTCACGGGCCCAATACCCACGGTCGTCTTTCAAGGCCGACGAGGTGCTGGGACACTTCCCAGGACTCGTCTGCTATGGAGTCTGCCGTTCGTGAGGCCGAGATTCTTCGTGATGCGCTCAAGCTGGCCTCCGCGATACGTGTTCAGAGAGGTTCTGAGCTGCAGGTACGTCGTTGGTGCTGCTTTGTGCATATTCAGGTTGAACCCCTAGACCAAATGTAGAATGCCTTCGCGCATGGCGAGTTTCCCCTGGAGTTGGCCGGCGTGTTGGTAGACGTGATTCAAGACGCTGTAACGCTGCATGGTTCGGTAAACGGAGAGAGTACTGGCAATGTGCGTACTTCACGGTTACTGTCCGCATAACGCTCCAGCTAGAAGTTATGCAGACTGCTATCCCCTTCGATGGTCTGCGCCAGAAATGCGCAAATTATCTGCGAAAGGTCCTCGCGGATATGGTGTCTTTGCAAGAAGTTGATGAAAGTGGCCGGAAGAAGGTATGTGCCTCCAGTATCCCTCTTAACTACAGTGTATTGGCTGATCCTGAACCCTGTCCTTGAAGCTAGTTACGACGAGTGATACCTTCGTACTCGAGCTCGTTCAAGTCCTGTCCGACATCTTCGAATGCAATGTGTCCGTCTTCCAGGGGAGCAGCTCTCCGACTCACCAGTCCCCAGTGAGTGAAGCATCAGTCGCGTCTGACTGCTACCGGCCTGTTCATATGCACTACGTGGCGCTGAAATTGTGCTTCGGGAATGTAGTTGAACATGTTCAAGCCCCACGTCGTTCAGTATCTGGTTCAATCGCTCCGTCGGGCGGCAGAGTCGCACGTAACGCGGAACGCTGATTACGCGTCTTGCAAGAAGGCCGTACGTATTTTTGTTAATTCGTCCCTTGGCTTCGGATAACTCATACTGGATTATCAGCTACTAGCTGCGGAGGAGGCCACGGTTGCGGCACGCGGAGAGGCGCAATGCGAGCTGGAGACGCAATCCGCGGCTCATCAATCCACTTTGGAGAATGCGGAGGCGGCCCATAGAATAGCTCTCGCAAACATGGAGGCGCAGCTTGCACAGGTCAGGGTGGATAGTTCTCGCGAAGCGGGAGTGGCACAGGAGGAGATTCAGCGACTAGAAGGCGAACTGCTTTCCCAAAAAGCGGCACATGAAGCTGAGGTGAGTTAATCGTCATCTGAACCCGGACGGACGCGCACTGAGCCTGTCTCGCCAGATTCGGGAGCAGGCCACGATGCATGCAAGTGTGACGATAGTGCTGCAAGTGGAGCTTATGGAGACGAAACGCCATCTTGAGCAGGAGAAATCGAAGGCTCTCGAGGAGTTTAAGCGACTCACGACCCGGGTAGGTGGAATAAGTATATCACTAGCCATGGACCTCATCCATCTCTAGTGCGCAGAGCTGGAAGCGACAAACAAGGAATTGATGCGCAAGTTTGAGGAACAAAGTAACGAGGTGATGAACCCTCTTTTCATAATGAGCTTATACTGACATCATCGTTTCTCAAGAGAGTCGAACGAACGAACGACCAGGAAGAGCAGTCGTCTTCGGCTCAGACTAGTCTCACAATACGAGTGCCAGTACCCTCATCCTCAAGGTTCGGTTGTTGATTTTCCCCTAATCTGACTGACCGCTGATGTAGGTACATAGCAGGTCGCCCATAGCCGCTGGATCCAAGCGTACGATAGAGCAGTCGACGGAGGATCCCGCACGTCCACAAGAGTTTCTTCAGACCACCAATGAGCCATCACTCCCTTCGAGGCGAGCCTTGGACCTCGCGAAACTTCCAGAGATCCATGCCGACCTGTCCGCAAGCAACGGAACGCCAGAGTTCTTCACGCGCGAGTCAATCTCAGCGACGCTCGGCGGCAACGCTCGGTACAGGCTGCATATATAGTCAGTTCAAGAACAGATATCTGGATGGCGTACGCCGTTGACAAACCGTCTCTCAGCGTCGCAAATCCTACATCACTGTCCGTGAAGCATGACATTAAATGGTACCTCTGCCTTACCGTGTCAAAACTCGGGTGGCTGCCTTCCGGGCCCGGAAAACATGGCTTTCTCCATATGGAGCTTGACCAGAAGGTCACGAAGACCGACGGGAGCAGTGCTGGTAACATTGATAATACCCAACTCCATCTCTTCGTCGGGATCGGAGCAGGGTCACCGGAGATATTCCAGTACTATGGTATGTATCGCATCACGGATGCACCAGTCCTTAGCCCAGAAGAGTGGGAAGCGCTACCAGCGGAAGTAAGTCACCGACGGTATCGACTCCCCATACGAATCTGCTGATTTTTCTTTGGCACAGCCCAAATCCGACATCGTGGAAAAGACGTTTCGCCGGAAGGATCGAGAGTTGCAGCAAGAGTTGAAGCGGAAGGAGCCAGAGCCGAAGCAGCGAAAGGAGCGAGAGTCGAAGCAACCCAAGGAGCGCGCCATGACCAGGAGGGACATACGAGACAAGTACGCCTCCGGAGAATACCCCATTCCGTGCATGCGCCTGGAGTGCGTGCAGTTCGATATAGGTTTCTATAAGGACCTGGTCGAGGCACATAAGAGATCGGACGACTCGTCGGTTAGCTCAGATGCGGAGACTGTGGAGCAAGAAGTGCTGTTGAGGGCCTCGAAGAAGCGCAGGACCTCCGGACGGGCTAATACCACGAAATGAGGATAACCCCGAGGTATATATCTCCACGTCAGCATTCTAGTAACGGGCCGTTACGCGTCTTCTGTATTACTACCACCTTCGCACCCTGCTTCAAGTGAGCATTCTGTAGTACTAACCGTCTGTGCCGTGGCTTGTATCAGTTCACTACAGTTACTACAACTACAGCAAACGCGAGACGCATCCTGTGCGGATTGTCATGGCTGAGCCACAGCGAAGGGAGCTGGTATCTACTGTCACGATCGCGTCTCGTCACGCCGCGTCCAGTGTCACCCAATGCCACGTGCCAGCAGTAGCTGTCGTCCGACTCCTTGAAGGACCCCGGGTCGTACTTGGGCACTTGACTCTTGCTGACCCCACAATGGTGCTATGGCTTTGCGCTCTGCAGTTGATGCTGCTGCTCTTCAGATGAAAGCCCTCTGCCAGATCATCGCAAGTTGGTTTCAGCAAGACCAACGACCAAAGGCAATGCTGCTGCGTTGCAAGGCTGGTGCGCCGTGCGCGTGCGCTGGCTATTGCTGAAATTTATTCGAACAGCATTCATTCGGACAAGTGGATTCTTAATGGACTAGTTGGCCGTGCTCGAAGGTCTAGTAACCGATAGCATCAAACTACAAGAAGGTCATGTTAAACCATATTCGCGCGTCGAATATTTCGAACGTAAATTTGCAGTGACCACACTCAGTTCCATGCCGCCAATTCCGTTTTTTACAGGCCCAAAACATTATGTTGCAGACGAGCAGCTTAGTCTGTAGAATGATGATGACGAGGTACGTAGTTCTGTCAACGAGTCATCGACCATAGACAAGCCTAAGGACGATGTCCAGAGCGACACGGCCAATATTATCTCTGGCTCAGGACCTATGTATGTGCTGTTCCATCATTCGTTCATTAAGGAAACCCATTTGACTCTTTAACTGCTTGACTGCACAGGAAAAAGCATCGCTGATTATAACCCCACGAACGGTGAAGCGCCCGAGGTACGACAGGACGTGGATGACAAGTGTCTAGACTGGATAGGTCCGCTATTCATTCTCTTATATGTTTTTTCTTGGACTCAAATATTCAGATTGGCTTGATCTACATGGGCTGTAGAATATACGTACCCATGGAGCACAAGCGAGTCGACACCCCATTATGTCCCATCCTATATTCCCAAACCCATCGTTTGGGATAAGACCGGACCATTGTATGTCCAAGATCGATGGGTACATTTCTCTGCGCGAGCCTCATTGCAGCGTGCGTCGTATGCGCCGCAACTCGATTCATCCTGCGTTCAATCATCAGGCGCCCGCGCCGGGCTACGGTCAATGCGGGGGTGTAACCTAGCTAACGCTGGCATAGTAAGTGCTCCAGATCACCCACGCCCCTCCCTCGTCTCTGTTGTTCTTGGGATAGTACGTGAATTTGCTGACGAGACGAGTTCGCTTTCTTGGTCTCAGTTTTGGACGTGACGCGCTTAGTCCGCAGTTCGGGCACAGACTTACTCTCGACGCGATGTCACTGTAGCTTTGACCCGCTTGGATCTCCCCAGTGGCACAGTGCCGCACCGTCTGTTTAGATGCCAAAGCGAGTCGCACCAGCGATGCATATAGAGCGCGGTGTCTCCGAAGTCACCAGCATAACCTCTTGCATCTATCCAACATGAACACCGCTACCTCCCGCTTCCTCGCTAACAGCGACGTCTTCTACCAGCTTGCCACGGAGGTCTATCGCACGCCTGGAGAATGGCGATCTCTCGCTGCGCTTGCCGCGACATCTCGCACACTCCACGACATCGTCCTTCCCGTCCTGTGGCAGGAGCTCCACTCGCTTGTACCGCTCTTGCGGCTCCTTCCTCTCAATACATGGACAGAGAGCTTGAATAGCGCGAATCAAATGATTTTCGTGAGTGTACCAACAGTACCTACACATTTTTCCTGTGGCTGATAAATATATAGAGGTTGACTACTTCGGAGAACCTCGACTGGACACGGTTCGCAAAGTACGCCTGCCACGTACGGCGGTTCACATGGCACGAGTGCATGGATGTTTCGGTGTCCACCCTCATCAAAATGTCCCTAGCCAAACCGCTGGATTGCTCCCTCCTCCCGCATCTACGATCCCTAGTCGTTCGCGACACTAGGGATCACTATGTCTCCGAGCTCCCAGTCCTGTTCTCTCCCAGCCTCATCGACCTCCGATTAATCTGGCACGTCAGTTACCTTCCCGACAAGCTACTGGAGGGAGTGCATAAGACATGTCCCCAGCTCGAGGAGTTACATCTCTCCCCGCTCGTCACGCCAGACACCGTCCTTTTCTTGACTGATGTCTACGACTCGACGCAAGACATCTTGATGCGGTGCATCACTGGTATGCCCGATCTACGCAAGCTATATTGCAGCATACCGCTCTCTACGGCTACCTTCAAAGTGTTCGCAGCGCACCCGCGTTTGCAAGAAGTAGCAGTGCCTCTATCACGTAGGACATTGAAGGACATCGCCGGCCTTTTGGATGGGGACGTGGGAGCCCCTGCGTGGTTCCCGGATCTCCTGAATTTCGACTTGACCGTCGACGAAGTCAACGAGGACATGACCGCCCTAGTGGCATCCTTCCACCAATCGTTGCAGCGCCTCTCCGTGCGAACCGTTATCCACCCCTCCACCAGCGACTTGCAGCTTCTTACCGAGAGCATGGCTCGCTCTGCCTACGTGGAGACCCTGGCAGAGCTATGCATCCGCTTTGACTCGAACCCCAACTCGATACAGGACCGCTACCCCTCCTACTTGGACTTTCCGACGGTTGACATCGGGAAGGCCCTCAACCCAATGTTGAGGCGGCAATCGTTGCGTCGACTACATGTGGAGGGCGACTACGTCAGTGTGTCCGATGGAGATCTTGCCAGGATCGCGGAGTTATACCCTTCCTTGCGCTCGCTCACGGTATTGGGCAGGGAGTCCCCCGAAGCCCTTTGCCCGTCCGTGTGCTCGCTGGTGATGATAGCGCAGAAGTTCCCAGATCTTATGGAGCTCGACTTGCGCTATAGCGGGACAGAGTCGGACATCCCTTCGCAAGCCAATCTGGACCGCCTGCAAGTGCCTTCGCCTTCGACGCACCCCCTGAAGATATTCCAAGTCAATGGGAGTTCGCTAACGACCACTTGTAAAGGTGCTTTAGCCTTGACGAAGTTCATCTCGCGGATGTTTCCCAAAGCAGCTCTTATCATCAAGTTGGCGGGGTCCGAGGTACCCAAGGAGCTTCCTGAGCCTTGGGGAGAGGTTAACAAGCACCTGTTGGCAGAAGCTATGGACACTGCACAAGACTAAGGCTTCTGAACTAGCGATGCTAGTAATGTCTGCACCCCTCATGTAGTTGGACCGCCGCTTATGTTACCCAGAGGACATGCCCCCTGCCAGTGCCATCCGAGTCAGCCGATCTTCTCATTTCATGTATCGTGATTAGTATTCTTACCATTACAGTTATATATGTGATCTCGGTCTAGAGTGAGAAACGCCGAGTGTTCTTCGCATGGCCGATGTGCAGATGCATGTATGAGAGCCTGCATCGAGATTCGAGCTCGACGCGACGCGACGCGTGCAGACGCGTACAGTCACGGCAGCGTCACGCGTCTGGATAAGATTAGATAGAGAGATGAATGTCTGGGCTATCGACCCAGACGTGCAATCGATCCACTTGCAATCCTTGCTGCCATCATCTCTCTTCTTCCTCTCCCCCTCGTCTAGTGCACATTCCCCTATCGTCTTCAGGATCTCCATCATCATGCCTCGCAAATTCTTCGTTGGCGGTAACTTCAAAATGAACCCGATCTCCCTGGAGGAGAAGCGGACGCTGGTCAAGGTCCTCAACGAGGCAGACGTCGACCAGAACGTCGGTCGGTGCCATTCGATTACTTATTTATTCGCGATCTGACCGTGAGGGATAGAGGTCGTCATTGCGCCTCCCGCGATCTACCTCATCTCCCTCAAGGAGCTTCTGCGCGGTGACTTCAAGGTTGCAGCGCAGAACTGCTATGTTAAGACCTCTGGCGCATTCACTGGGGAGATCAGGTACGTCCACTGCTTGCTCTCTGTGCACATCCCTTTGTAATGCGGATGCGCTCGCCAGCCCCGCTCAGCTTGCGGATGCGGGTATTCCGTACGTTGTACTGGGTGAGTCCTCCGTCTCTACCCGAAGCTGTCATTTCGCGCTTGAATTCACATGCGCCCGCAGGCCACTCGGAGCGCCGCACGCTCTTCCACGAGACGTCCAAGCTCGTCGCGGACAAGACCCGCGCTGCAATTGATGCGGGCCTCTCCGTCATTCTTTGCGTTGGCGAGACACTCCAGGAGCGCGAGGCCAACAAGACCAAGGAAGTTGTCGAGGAGCAGCTCAAGCCCGTTGTTGAGGTCCTCAAGGAGGCTGACTGGAGGTACGTACCCCTTACGGAACCTCTTCTCCGAAGGCGCCGTTAGAGCGCCACCCTGGAATATGCTGAATGGCTGACCTGACGATTGCCTCTTACTCTGCAGCAAGATCGTGATTGCGTACGAGCCCGTATGGGCGATTGGTACCGGCAAGGTCGCCACCTCCGCGCAGGCTCAGGAGACGCATGCCGACATCCGCGCATACCTCGCGAAGGCAGTCTCGCCCGCTGTCGCGGAGAGCACGCGCATCATCTACGGCGGCAGTGTGAACGCGAAGAACTGCAAGGAGCTCGGTGAGCAGCCTTCGTTCATTCGCTGTGTGCTACGATAGGCTGACACTACCTTCCAGGCACACAGAAGGATGTCGACGGTTTCCTCGTCGGTGGCGCATCGCTCAAGCCCGAGTTCGTCGACATCATCAACGCTACGAGGGCGTGAGCCATCTGCTCCTCGTATTTGCATTAATAGATACCGGAAGGATTGTACGAGATGAAGCAGACAAAGCAATGTACTTGGTATACCTCGCAGAGTCTTCGACGCCAGTTGCAACCTCCAAGTTCGGAACACTGCATGAGTAGCAACAAAGCAAGCTACATAATCAAGGCATAGCAACGACTAGTGAGTAGCAACTAACGTTCATCTATGATACAGCGCGAGCACATAAATATTCAAGCGGTACGACTGTATCGTAACAACACACTCCATCCTGTAGATCTGTATCCGGAAACAACACGATGTCCTACAAAGTGTCCTACCTCAACTCGATGACCTCATCCGACCTCTTCCCTACCGAGAACATCCTCAAATGTCGTGGACTCTGCGCCCGCATCACCCTCAATTCGCGCAATTCCACCTCGCCCAATGCCGTGCCCGCGCGAACGACCTTTGACGAGGGGCTGCGGCTCACAGTGACACCCTTCCCGTCCCCCACTTCAACGTCACATTCTGGGTCTGCTTCGCGGCTATCGTCCACGGGTAGCTGGAACGAGGAGAAGATGCCGCGCATGCGCCCAGGCGAGTACGATTCAGCAGATGAGACAGGATGCGGCACGCTCGGGGTCTCCGACTCATCATGGATATATCCGCGCACGTTCAGGCAGAGCCGGTTTGACAGCACGCACGAGAGCGCGACCGCGAAGCCGATGGGGATCTCTACTTCTGCGTCCTGTCGTGGCAAGGCGTGTGAGCAGGCAGAATATGAGCGCGGTGTGTAGGGGAACGTACCGGGCGTGTGAGAAAGATGATAGCGTTCGTCAGGTAGGTTGCGAAGATACTGCCAGGGCCAAGAGAAGATGCTGTCAATCACCTCGCTGATAACGGAACAGGGACATCGCGCGGTGGGCATATGGCGGTGCCCTTGAGAAGGCAAACCACACGGGCGGCGGGTGCGTGACACGGGTACTCACACGACAAAGTAGGACGCGGAGTCGCGGACGAGCACTTCAATCATGCGGCGGCCGCTCTTGAGGACGTTTTCTGCAGGACGGTAGCTCTTGAAGCCGCGAAATAGAGCCAAACCGCAAAGCACGCTCTCCGAGATGAGCATGGGTATCCAGAAGGCGTAGAAGTTGTCTGGAAGTCCGAAAGGCACGCAGACGGTCGTGCCTTCAGGCAGCTTGATGGCGTAGGCTGCGTTCGCGTTTCGAGTCAGCTCTTCAGCATGTCACGTCCGGAGCGACCAAATGTTACACACCTGTGATGTGGGAAAGAGCGTGGCCCATCACATATGAGGAACCGATGGCCGCTCCTAGGCATACGAAGGTGATGCATGCCAGGATGCGCTTGTCGCGGGAGAACAGCGCATATAGTCGCAGTTGCAGGAATACTGCAGGAGGCGGTGGTGAGAGAGATGAAGGCGATGTGGGACGAGAAACTTACGTTCTGCGATGATGAAAACGATTACACCTGTACACCCTTGCCACCTAAACCAATGCAGGCAGCTATCAAGAACATCTTCTCAGCAATATGGCGGACACCACGTTATCAGTGAAGCCACATACAACTAAAAGGATAGATATCAAGGTTGCTCAGCGTTCAGTCAGCGTTCGTGGACTCAGCGTACTCACGGCGTCCGTTAAGGTGTCTTGATTGAAAAGTACTATGCACCCGAATGAGATGTTATCGTTCCATTCCAGGTTACAGGCATACCATAGTTATTGAATCTTGACCATGAAAAAGTCTGAGTCTTCGAAGGCACAACTCATGAGTAGAATACAATACTCACATTACTATGCATAGGGCGTAATAGCGATTCTTGGGAAGGGGCAGAGTTAAGTTCAAGCCACGGTCGTGAAGATGTAAGAAAACTGACCAAGAGGAAAAGAATCTTCCCTAATGACCATCGTGCGGGCTAGAATTCCCATCATCAGCTTCCAGCGAGCGGCATCCACACTGAAGCCCGTACCCAGATCAAATAGATCTGTGCAATGAGATGGTCAATACACATTACTGCCGGAAGAAGCATGCCAGTTGCTCACTTCCTGATCCAGCGTCAATACTTCGTGCCACACGTACGCTGTTCAGCACTAGCCATACATCGCGTTCGCGCATGTACTCACCATGGTCCAGAAGAATGATGACCGTGCTGGCTACTGTGGTAATTCTGTCAGCGGTCCTAGCGAGTAGTGGAGGATCGCGTGCACTCACATTCGGCATACCGAATCTTGGTTATAGTTGGAAGGAGTTCCAACAAGATCGCCCGCTCGATGGCATTGGCCATAGCCCCTTCTCACCCACACGGAATCTTGAGGGTCTCCAGACAGTAGGTGCTGGCGACAGAGAGGGTCGGGGACGAGACGGGAGAAGAGAGGGAGAAGAGCGGGGAGGTCGGACCACCCGAGCGTGAAAAGTCTCGGGCATACTTCTGCACTAGACGCGCTCGGGTGCACTGCACTCAAAGAAGCAACCTCTAGAAAAGCCGAGCGCACGGGTCTTCCATAATGAATGATGGGAGACGTTCTGGGCGGGGATGACATGGCTTCCAAGAGTGTGCGCTATACTTGCTAGGTTCAGGCTCGGCTGGCCGACGACTCTCCGAGCGGCGGCGTGGATTACGTAGCGCGGGTGTAGCGGAGCAAGATGCCCAAGGATGAGGGCGGCCATGAGGACAGGGCGGCGTGCCTCGTCCGATCCAAACAGGCCTAGCAGTGGACATCGCGGGACAGTCTTGGCCGAGGGCGAGGCTGGGGACGTGCTGCTTTTGGCTGCGCATCACATAATCTTACAGGCACTTTGCTGAAGACGCGGGGCCACACAAACTCCGCTGGTGCCAATATCCGAAACGATCGCAATAATCCGAGGTATAGAGCCACGCCTGTTAACCTTTCAGCCTACGAGCACACTACACTTTAATTGAACTGGAGCCTTCGAAACTTCCCTTCAAAGCCTACCAAACGCTGTGTGTTGCCCACCAGCTTAAGTGGAGCCAAGCAGAGAGCATGAGCGTCCCCATCGCCGGCTGCGGATCGGTGGCCATGGCATTGGGGTTGACTTGCTGACAGTCCCAAGCTATCGTGGCGCTGGGTGAGATTGCAGCCTTCGTGGCCTGATTGGGAATCGCCATGGGAGACGTTGCCAGGACGAATATTTCGTGGCTGCTCGAGCGCATCGATTGTGGGTGCAATCTGTTCGAGAACAAGAGCTGTCACCCAGTGAGAACCGGTACCTTCAAGACGGGCGTCGGCAAGGTCAAGCGCGCGCCTTGACTTGGTGTCGAAGAGAACGTGCTAGTCATACTCTTTAAGTTATGCCTGGGTGTTAAGGCTAAGAAATGGCTGGAATGGTGAAGCTGCACCCATGTAGTAGCATATATTCACATACCTATTTGAGTCACCGATCAGCTTCTGCTTGAGGATTCGAATGACTGCAAATCCCATCCCGGATTCCCAGCCCATCGTCATGTCATCCATCCATCCAATGTATCATACACTAACAAACACTTCGAATACTTCTGTGGTTCATGATATATCGGCGCATCATACGGCATGTTCACCTCGCCTCGACAAACGCTCGATGAATGGCCAGCTCGCCCTCGCCACCAGCCGCAAGGCGGACCTCGTGGCCAGCACCCACGAAGAGAACATCGCCTTCCGAAAGCTCGAGCTTCTCGCTGCTCCCCCATGCGATGGATCCCTTTCCGGCAGTGACGATGGCGATGCTCGGTCCGTCAATGGGCGGGTGCACCTCGGTCTCGCCGGCTGGAAGGGCTACACGCACGACGGAGAACTCGGGAATAGGTGGATCGTAGAGGATGCTGTGAGTAGCGGAGTCGAATGTGCGGGGCTGGACGAGGTGTTTGCTCGATTGCGCGGAGTTGTAGGTTAGGCCAGCGACAAGATTCGGGACGTCTCGCAACTTCGGCGTCAGGCCGGCTCGGATGACGTTGTCGGACGTCGCCATGCACTCGACGATATCTAGCATTACGCTCAGTTTGGGATGACGTTTGCGACGATCGGCCTTCACCCACCTCCAGAGACGTACGCGTGAGGCTCCCCTGCAGCCAGAAAGATTGCCTCTCCTGGCTCCATCACGAGATGGTTGAGGATGAACGCGCAGAACACTCCGATGTCGCCCGGGAATTGGCTGTGCAGCCTCAGGACGAGGTCTACGACCTCCTTCTCAGAGGCCTTGGAATCACCGTTCTCGTATCGCCCCACAAGTCTCTCGAGCTCGGGCTCGAAAACAGACTCTTGCGCAGTCATGACCGCGGTAAACAGATCCTTCAGCGCCTTCTTCTCCAATGGGCCAGTCGGATCATCTGAGGATGCGACTGACAGGAACTGTTCACGGATGGCCTGCGGGATGAGTGCGGCGAACTCGGGCGTGTCGACAATGTAGTCGGCGATGCGAGGGAGAGGTAAGAATCCGCACATCGCCTGGAAGGGTGTCAATGCAAGTGCCATCTCGGGCTTGTGGTTTGCGTCTGCAAACAAGGGACCCAGAATGGGCGCGCTTGAGCTTTGTGGGTGGGGAGGATAGCGTGGCGGAAACGTACCCTTGTAGACATCCGGACGCTCCTTGTGCAATCGCTGCGCCATCTCCTTGTCCGGATGTGTCTGGATACTGAGTGCCTTCCCGATCGCGAGGACCTTGAACAGGAAGGGCAGGTTTCCTTCGGCCGCGCCTTCGCTCCGGAAACGTTCAATGACACGCTTGCCGATGAGTTCAGGATGGGCAGCGAGATAGTCGGACAGCTTCTCTTGCGAAGGCGAATCGAGCAAACGAGATGGAGATGTGTGGTGCGTGCCCATCCAAAGCTATCGACGAACCTGAGACGTGAGCACATCTGCTTCCCTCAGGTAGGAACATCGCTTACTTCGGCGTACGGTGCCTTCTCATCGAGCGTAAACCCAGGAAGCTTGCATGATGCTGCGTACTCTGCGACCTTGGATGAGAGTCCAATCTTGCCCCAGTCGTACTTCTGCGTCGTCGGAATGAGCTTGAAAACCACAGTCATGGGTATGAAGTGGCGGAGGTAAACCGTCTGGCGTGAATCTCCACAGAGGAAGAGGAGAAGGAGAAGAGCGAATGTCAGAACTTCAAGGCTAGAAGGGTATATGTATGCGATGGTTGTCCGGAGGGAAGGGGTCAAACGTGCGCTGATTGCAGACTGATTCGAGGGCGTCAGTAGAGTTACTCTGATGACGTAGTCACTTCAAGAAAGAGTAATGACTCTGTAAACCCATCTTATCGGGCCGTTTTATCCCAAGTAATTATGCATGTAGGGCACCGCCACATTTCCGTCATGATGGACTCCTGTTGCAGCAAACAAGTCTTGACTGCCGCCTCCACCGTGGTTCACTCAGCTTTGCGCACATATTTCGAACTTGTAGGTTTCCCGACCATGATTGTCTGTACCTTGCCTGTTACTTAGCATCGTCTGGTTGTAGCCGCCGGCCAGGTCTGCGAGTTCAAATCAAATAGAAGTCGTTTTATCAAGAATCTCCAGCTCAGCCCCACACGGGCTTCAATTAGCGCAATCTTACCTCGACAAGAAACCCCCATATACCCCCGGTGCTCACAATATCTCTGCGCCATGGACCTTGTTCCCGCATCCGCTACAAGCGCTGTCTCTAACCGAGAGCCGCAGCCAGGCTTGGTGATCCAATACAAGAGTGCTCGAGCTCGGGCTTTCACGACTGTCCAGGGAGAAGAAGTGATGGGATCCTTCCGACTGAGAGTAGCGCATGAACTCTTAGCGGATCTCCACGCGCTGTTCCTGGAAATTCCCGGGGTCTCGATGCAGGACATGACCATCGTCTGGAAGTCAGGCCTGGTGCGGGTGACGTTTGGAATTTATGGGAAGGTATGTTCCGGCATGGTGTACCAAGAGATTTTGACAGACATTTTGTGCAGGAATTCTGTGAAATGGTCAAGTTCATGGTCAACCGCGCGTCGGCACAATTCGCTCATATCATGTCGAGCCGCTCAATGTGAGAAACCGTGCACTGTCTCACTGATGGTCCCCCTTGACGCGGTACTGACTGAATTTGTGCAGCGCAAACATACAGTACATCGAAGCGTAAGTTGTCACGCTCTGCAGATGAACTACTGGCAAGAATATGCCCCTCAGCGGTGTTCAGCACCCCTCTGTCAACTTGCCAGCCTCCCTACGGGGTCCCGAAACCTCCTACGTATTTCCGGTGCTACCGGAAGGTTCTATGGCGGCTTCATCCTCTCACCGGAAGAGGCCTCGGTTAGCTGGCGAAAGCAACGATATCGCGGCCCAGGCGGATTCAGCTATATCACCACCTGCAGCGCGACTCTCGCGGAAGACATACATACCTCCATCGACACGGGGTAATCCCCTTGGTCCCACGCCGTCAAGACCCCTGCCTCAATTCCACCCACTGCCTCAGAAGCCGGCAATATCACAATTCCGGGATGGCACGTCCGCCGATGATGGCAGCGGTCGACACCCGTACAACAATCCCGTATGTTCTGTTCGATTCCGTGTTGAGGAGTTCCTTCTTCCATTTGTCGTTGAGCGCCGCTCATCCTGTTCTGACAGAGGCCCTCGTCTGCAATGCACCCTGCACCTCGACACGCACAACCCCAAAAGTTTCCGCGGCCGCCTGTATCCCCAAGCGCTACCATATCGACAGATATAGGTTACGACCAGCGTCTGCGTGGTCTCCTCGACCTTTACCAGCGAATAACCTCACCGCGGGAGCTTGTATGCGCTTGCGAGATCCGGCCGATTACGACGTCCTCACCAGCAGCCCCATTGTTCGGATTCTCGTCCTTCGTGACAGGAATGGGAATGCTGCAAGAGACGTGTCGAATCCACGCGAGGCCTATGTCACCGACGGTTCAAGTTATGCCTGGATAACTCTACCCAAACTTCCACACTTGGATCAAGCGCCCAGTCGGGAGCTGCAAGTCGGAGCAGCGGTAAAGCTTGTCGAAATGCGTCGGCTATCGTCTTATCACTCGAGGTACGCCATATCAGAGCTGACACTTTTATCTGTGCCATAAAGATGCAATGACAGTTCGATCCTTGTAACGGGGCTCGAGATCGTTGGCAAACCTGTACTGGCGGACGTAATCACGGAGTTGGAAGCCAGCCCCATTCCCCGCCAACCTTCCCGCTCCTCATCGTTGACGCCAAGCGACGCTCTCGCCGGTGAGTAAAAACCACGTCACAGTGCTTCTATCCGGCTTGGCTAACGATATGCAGCAGGAGACGCTCTGCAGCAAGAGCGCGACGCTCGGCTTCTCGCGGAATTGAAGTTTGAGGATGAGCAGAGAAGAAGGCTGTTTCTGGAGAATCTTCTTGCAGATGTCTGCCGGGACTTGGACAGCAGAGAAAGTCTAGTTCCGGCGGCTATGGAGGCGCTCACGAAGCTGGCTGAGCTGACTGACGTCGCTATGCCCGTAGACTGAATCAGACAAACTTTCGACGGCGTCCAATTCAGCGGCAAGGAAGGATGCGCGGGAGATCACAATCGAGCGCCCCTCTGTAAGGGTACACGTCGTATGTGGTTGCGAAGGCGCCTGGCATGTACGCGTACATAACCACTCACCAAATATGGGTCCACGGTTGATGGTCTATCAAGCCTTCCATTCCCCCTTTGTCGTATAGCGTTGATCCGATCGGCTCTTTGTTCCCGACGGACCTCACCCCACAGATCGCGTTTCAAGTTGCCCGATGTATCGGCGGAGTAGCGCCTGTTGTCCGAGTCCGCAGAACAGCCTTTCGTAGGTGATTTAAGCCGATAATCAGGTGCGCACAATCCGATGTTTCATGAACGCACTCAACGCTAAGGAGACCACAAGACATACTGTATCTTGAACTTGGAGACTTGGAAGGCAACGCCACAAGCATGACCTTCTACCTCTCTCCGCCTCAGCGTGTACCTCGACGAGGCCTGTCAATGTCCCTGCAGCGGGCAACGCGTTAATCAAGGACTGACTCTGCCTTCTGGCACAGCGTCCATCGTGCCGCAGGTGGCCGATGGATAAGATTCCAGGCATGTACTCGTACAGGGCATGGCAGCTGTTGACGCTTGCTTCCAACCCAGCAGAGTCGGCCATCTCGGTCTCGAGGATTTCCGATTATTTTCGGGGGACAACCATACAGCACGGACGTTTCTAGCTTTCCATTCACCGCGTGAGTCCGGTCTTCTTGTTGGTGACCTGCGCTCCGCTAGACAATATCCGACGGCGCCCCTCGGCCACTGTGCCTCGATGCCGCTGACCAGCGCGAACGAACCTCTCGCCTCACGATGGGCTCCGATTGGACGCCTTCGCGGTATCCCCAGAGCGGCGGAGGTGAGTATCGTATCCAGGAAGGTTTCAACGGTGCCGCGATCGGCACATGTGATCCCAGTGCTAACCACCAGCAGTAGATACTCGTGCTCTGTGGCGTCCGACCACATCGACGTCAACAATGGCTGGGCTCGTTCACGAATGCCCGCCTGAGAGCGTTGAACCTCGGATTTCCACCTCTGGAGCACGGCACTGCGCGATACAACGCAAGGCATCGATACGAGTGGACCTTTCCTTGGCTCCCATTCGCGGCCTACGCTATCCATGACATGTCTTCAGCGCTACATGACCTGTTTCTTTTCTATGGTGAACACCCCCTGGTAATTCTCAGCGGCACATCAAGTCTACTCCTACAGAGTTGAGAGACATGTCGTCGACACTGGACTGGAGGAATGGAACACGGGGAAGGGGGATATAACCTCTGCGACGCTCTGCTCAAGTCAACAGCACAACCTCAACCACCGCACCACCTCACAGACAACCCACCCACACCCATCCTACACTCACCATGGCCGAGCAGCTCACCCCCGATACCTGCGCCCGTCTTAACGCCTCTTCCGACAACGTTGTCCTCGTGTCCACCCCCGTGCTCAAGGTCGTCGATGTCGCCGACGCCAACCTCCAGCTGTGGGACTTCGCCGTCACCCGCGTCGCTACCGTGACCGACGGCGAAGCGACCACGCAGGTCGCTCTCCCGGACAGCCTCCGCGTCTGGGCGTCGGGCACTGGCCCGCAGCGGCAGACGGTCAGCGCGAACGACGTGATCAAGGTGCAGCGGATGCTCCGCCTCCCCCACGACGACACCAGGTATGGTTTACTACTACTATACTGGTCCCCGAGACCGCGACCATAACCGACATTCATTGGGTTCTTGCTATTTTTGCCAGCGTCATCCTCGTCCACGACGTCGAGATATGTTCCGAAGAGGACGTCCCGCTCGAGGTCACCAACTACGAGGACAAGATTGAGAGTGAGCGTCACGGATCTCTCGGAGGAAGGCTCTCAGAGGAGCTGACAGTTGCCTTGCCCAGGTCTCCAGGCCGCCTTGAACCAGGCCGAGGCGGCCCTCAGGGAGTTGATGCATGCCGACATCACTCCGAACTTCGTCGACGCGGTCATGCAACTCGTCATGAGCATCAATGAGACCATTGAGCAGGCCATGCCGTGAATGAACGAAGTCGGTTCACATGCATCGTCGCCTCCCTTCTCCCCTTTCCCCTATCCTTTATCCCCGATTCCTTGAACCGTAGGCTGTGCCGTTAGAACAGCCTGTGCTTGAATATTCTTCTTTAGAACTAAACTTCAACAAATGTCTCGAGTTACTAGAATCTACCGAATGCATATCGTGCTGTTTTGACTGAGAGATGCTACTACACAGGTGCATGCGATGTTGGAGCCATTATCAACACCGCTATGGCCAAACTATTAGGGCGGGAGGCACCACCTGCCCTGCATGCGCTACTCAGGCCGTACTCCCCAGCGACACCGCTGGCAATCCACCCTAAGTCCGAGCCACTGTCTACGGTGCGAGATCGGCGCATACACTGAGATGCAAGCCCCATTGCAATCTGAGGGAGCCGCATGGTCCGTCGCAGGCTACGTACGTCCGCATCACCGGACTTGCACACCGTCCTTCCAGCACTGGCAGAACCATTCTCTATCAGCGTTACCCCCACAGATGCACGAAAGAGCCCTGGCTCTCGAGTCGGTCGGGGGTCGGCAACTCAAAGTGGGCGCAAATGTTCTGCCCAAACCGGCCACCATCATAGAGTGTTACTTTGTCCGAATCATCGGGTTGAAGTCTATCGGCTGTACCTCGTCCGCTCGCGGAAGCCAAGGAGAGGCGTCTCTGGTTGTAGCCGCGATTTGAACCGGAACCGAGCAGGGAGAACAAGGTGTAGGAGCGGCAATCATCCCGCGGTGGCGCCATGCTCTCAGGAGATCTAAGGGGTACTGCCAACCAGAAGAACGATCTCATTCCCGCTGTCAGCGGCCTGTGCCAGGGGGGCTACTGGGGCGTCCCTGGGTTGTAGACTCGTCAACGCGCACGCACTCTCGTGAACCCTCGTCACAAGACTCCAAGCATTGACACACCAGAAATGATTGCATTAACGGTATAGAAGTGAGACACCACCACCGGCAATACACAACAAGCTAACTTTTGACTTGTTCAGTACGATCGCCCAGCAATACTGCGAACAAGCTAACTTACTTATTATGTCACTACGGTCAAACTGGCGCCTGCCTGACATTGACGTTGCCCTTCTTCTCGTTCGCGAGGTCGGCACCAGTCGCGTCGGAGGCTGTATCCCGGTACACTGCGGATTCGCGGCGCGATTGCGAGGCGGCCAAGAGCGAGAGGACGCTGGAGATAGCGCCAAACAGGAATGCGATCCAAGGGAGGATAACAGCAAGTCGGACTAACACGGTAGTAGGTCAGCGGATGCCACAAGACAACTGGCCTACAAAACTGACGGTATGAGAGCTCGTGGTATACAGGCGTCGTGCCAATCGCCTTTTCGATGCCTTGCACGATGGCAGGAGGGACAGCGATCCCTCCAATCGAGGCCGTCACTTTCGCCTGCCGGTTTGCGACGAAATCCGTGAATGCAACGAGCGAGCCGAACAAGCCGAGGGTGAGCAGGGTGAGCAGGATGGCCTGCAGAGGAAGAGTGCGCGTCGCGAGTGTCGGGCCGCGCTTCGCAGTGGAGAGCGAAGGGATGAGGAGGAGGAGGAGCGACAGCAATGACATCACCGCGAGCGCTGCGCAGAACGCGGTTACGACTGCCCCTGCGCTGACCGCATCGCTTGTGTCGATGTCCACGGACGTTGCTGGCGGCACGAGACTCCTGACCTTCGCTTTGTCGTCGTTGCCCTTCACCAGCGCGTCGACGCCGAGTCCCAGGCCGACGACGCCAAAACTGAAGGAAAGGAAAAGGGAGACAAGACGCGCGAACTTGTAAGGAGCGGTTACTGGGGCCATTGTGGTATGATCTGTGTTCGACGGAGGTGAACGGGGACGCGACGAGCAAGACGGGGCAGGCGGGGGATCTGCTGGGGCCGGGGAAAGGAATGCGGGGCAAGGAGCCGTGGTATATAATGCGTCAAGTGTGGGCCCATACTAGTCCTAGCATTATTCGCCTGCTTGTCCTCTGATGAGTCCAGCTGGTCGGGTCGTAAAAAGAAGCCTATTTGCTTGCCTTTCTCGGTAATGACGATGGGCCCAAATCAGGCAAAGATCGACCCCGCACACGCCACTGTCTTCTTCCGGACGCCCCAGTGACACGCGACATGGGAGATCCTCGTCAGTGTGTGCGACACCTCCGGAGCTGGCATGCCGATCCTAGTTCCAGCCGAGCACGGTGAGCCAACCGGGAGTTCATGTGAGGAGCGTCCAGGGGCAGCTCGCACGACCGCGTGGTAGCATGGCCGTATTCTCAGCCTGAGAAATTTGCAGTTTGGATCCGACATCTCGCGTCCCTGTTGCAGGCCGGGAGTCCTACAAACCATCAGAAACAATGTTGAAGGGACTTTTACGGAGCAACGCACCGCTGAAGAGGCCCAGCCCATCGACGTACGACACCGAGATTGCCGCTTGTACCGTGAGAGGCGGAACCAAGAATTGCCCTGAAGGTGAATTCGCGTTCGTGTCAGCGTATGATCTGCAACAGCTTTTGGAGTCAAGAAAATCACCAAAGGTTCGTAGACTAACCTCGTGCTGACCGTCTCTGCGCATCTAGCACCCGTTGCAGCAGCTAGTGAATCAAAGTTCAAGCTAACGTACCCATGCGACCAAGGTGCCGCCGTCCTTGCGCAGTATACGCGCTTCCTGGAGCCCAGACCTTTCCAATCTGGATCGATGACGCGAGATACATGCCCCGACCTTCAGTGCTCCGGGATCTTCTGCCGGGCCCGCACGGACTCGAGGAAGCGTGAGCTGGACGGTGGCCTGACTTTGGACAAGTTCGAACAAAGTGTCAGACGAACGTCACAGGCGGACGACATGCCGATTGTGGCACCCACCTGTTCCGCAACTTTGACCAACTGCGGCGTCCCCGCGACCTTCCCTGGCGTCAGGCGGAGTCATATAGATGGCGGGAGAAGGTCGGCCGGCTTGGACAGGGTTAGATTCCTCGGAGCTCGTGCCGCATGTCGCGGATAGAGGGGACTCTCACTAGCGCGTATTTGCTGGGTTGTCCTTTGGCGTATGTCGCCACCGTTCAGATCCTGAGAATCATGGCCGACGAAGGGTTCATGTTTCACAATGTCGTCTGACAACCGTTAGTAAAAGAGGCGATGCTCGGACACGCACTCAAGTCGTCGGGGTACAAGCCCGTGAAAGGTGCATCCGCGAACATGACAATTCGCCAAGACTGAAGAAACGTGCATATATCCAGGAAAGCTGTACGATCATCAATGCACCGATCTTAAAACACGACTCACGCCTTGCGCGCGAGTATAAGAGCGAGTGGCCACTCAATATCAATGGTATCCTCGTCCTTGGGTATCTCCTTGCCCTCCACCCGCGCGACCTCCTCCTTCAGGCTCCTCCAGAAGCGCGTGGCGATATCCCCGTCGGGCCTCTCGAGGTCCTCGGGATACTTCTCATGGTAGGTGTGCAGCGGGCTCCACGTGCGGAAGTAACCCATGAGCTCGTCCCAGGTCAGGCTCTTGCGCAGGATGACCGGGCGCGGGTTCGGCAGGTCCGGGTAGTGCGACCCGGTGAAGAAGACGCGGTCAAAGGCGCTGAACTGGCCTGGGAGCACCTCCGTGGGGTCCGGGACGGCGAGGAAGTGGTTGTCAAGGATCGTGCGTCCGGGACGCTCCCAGTACGGCCCTAGAGAGTCCTTGGGATCGCTGCCTTGAGCGTAGGCGTTGATGAGAGCGGTGGCGGAGGGGTAGCGCGAGAGGCGGAACTCGGAGTAGCCCTGCCGTTCAGCAGCGCGTCAGCGTGCTCAGCGGTCCATGTGATGCGTTGGAGACGTACCCATGCGGCGAAGGTGCCGTCCTTGCGCAGCACACGAGCAGCCTCGGGCCAGAACTTGTCCCACTTGAACCAATGCGCGGCTTGAGCTGTCCCAGCGAATCTCAGCGCCGCTCGTAACAACCACGTCTATGCACATCGTCCAAGCACCACCACAGCGGGCGGGCGGGCGAGTGTCTCGATGACGTACGTACCTGCAACGATCAAATCCACGCTCCCGTCCTGCAAGAACCCCAGGTCCTCGGCAGACGACTGCACGAACTCAATCTGGTTCGACAGGTCCATCCCCGCGAGGCCCGTCTTGACGCTCTCCCGCGCCTGCTCGATCATGCGCGCACTCGGGTCGACGCCGACGACGCGCCTGAACGGCGTGAGCTCGACCGTCGCCTGGCCCGTGCCGCACCCGACGTCGACGGCGGTGTCCCAGCGTGCGCCTTTGGCGCGTTCGTGGTGCTTGAAGATGAAGTCATAGAGCTGGCGGGGGTAGGTCGGCCGGCCTGCACATAGTAATATACGTGATGTAAGTTACAGTACGACGAGTGTAAGTTTCCGACCGTCGTTCCGGCCAATCATGAGTCGCGGATAGAGTAAACAAACACTCACTGGACGCGTACCGCGCGGCGTTGAACGTTCCTTTGGCGAAGGTGGCCATGATTTCACTTTGAGCTGGCGACGCTGGCTCTGGAGTCTGGGACGACTTCCTGTGGATACGTGGGCCTTTTATCTCACTTCAGACGAGTCAGGTGGGCAAGCCAGAGACAGCGTCGTTACAGCCCCAGCAAGAGGTTCGGAGATGTGTATTCGCGCTGTCGGGGCACAAGTCCGAGAGCAAGATGCGCCCGCGAACCGTCGTCCCCGAGAACCTCGCGATCACTCCCTGTGGCTCCATCTAATCTAATCATACTCTCACCTTCCTTTTCAGGAATAAGAGTCAAGAGAGCGTCTATCTAATCACCAACGCCTCCAACTGTGTTTCGATTCCGAACGCGTCTGACATCTGTGATCAACTGCTCTCCCGCTGAAGAGCAGCTGCCTCGTTGCGTCGTGCCTGCCTGCAGGCCAGGGTTCTCGCCGGTCCTCGCGTTGTTGCGAGTCTATAACCTATCTTCCTTCCTGCTTCTCTTCCACCTCGAGCTCGACTACGATTTGCTCCACGACCCCCGCCCCCGCCAAACGCCAAACAAAACTCAGCCTCGTCCCCGCTCAAAGTGATCACTGGACGCGCCTCGAGGCCAATCCCCCTCGGGCATCTTTGTGGCTTTGATCACGGTGACTTTCTGCGTAAAAAAACGCCTAAGAGGTACGTCGCGCTCCTTCTCTCTCTGAGTCTCTCGGCCCAGCAAGCGACCTCGAGCCTCGGAAATTGGGATCTGCGCCGTGCGGCGGCGTTCTGACACCTCCAACTCAGGCACGGGCGATCCATTAACTTTGCATTGGAGTGGGCCGCAGCCTCAGGACAGGCCGAGCCCGGCTTGACGACATCTCGGACAAGCTCACGAACTCTCCATTCCATTCCACACGCTGCGCTGCGTGCACCTCAAGTCTTGCACACGCGCACGCGCACGCCGGAGCTGCATACTCCAGCAACAGCAATAGCGCACCAGGTCTCCCGCTAGGTACATTCTTCGGTGAGTACTCGCCCTCCCCTCCATCACTACTCGTGCGCAAGTTCCGACCTTCTGCATTGTTCCTTCGCTGCGATCCTGTCAGATACCAGTACTAGGGAAACTTTCGCACTCGCACTCGCACTTCGCACTCGCACCCGGACGACCTAGACGACCCCGAGCATGAAGCACCTCCTCCGGAAACGGACCAACTCCATCTCGTCGCCTTCCTCGTCCGCTCCCCAACCCCATTCCCATCCCCATCCCCATTCCATCACCGTCTCCGCGCCCGCGCCCCTCGGGCCCTCTTCCCCAACCTCGCCGGAAACACCACTATATGCGCGGTTCGCGACCGCCCACGGCGCGCACGCGAAGCCGGTCGTCTCCGGGCCCATAGCGCTCGCCCCGCGCAAGGCGGGGGCGAGCCAGGTCGCCGCCCCGGCTCAGATGCAACGCGGGCCTTCGTCTCACTCGGAAAGGGAGAGGGAAAGAGAATGGGAGAGAGAGCAGGCGGCGCGGTGGGAGCGAGAGCAGGTCGCTGCGGGGGACAGGCAAAGGGAGAGGAAGAAGAGCCAAGTCGCGAGAGAGAAGGAGAGGGAACAGCCTGCGACGCCTGTACAGGAGAAGACGCGGGGTATCCTGAAGAGAGCGGAGGCCGGGACGGGGGAGGGGTCACGAGCGCAGGGCCGAGGAGAAGCAGGGCGCGAGGTAGGGTGGAGGCCGAGCAATGGCGAAGGCCTGTTCGCCCCAAGCACGAGCGCAGGCGCAAGTGGGAGCGAGGACGCGGGCGGCGGGATGCAGGTGCATGGCGCGCGGGTGCAGGGCGAGCGCGTGCTGCTGCCTGCTCGGAAGCTGACGCAGAAACGGCGCGGCGACCTGGCACAAGCTCAAGCCCCAGCCCAAGCCCAAGCTCCGGCTCGCGACGAAGTCCAGCATCCTCGGAGTCGCAGAGAGAACTCACCGGTGAAGGGCGGCGGCGCAGAAGGTGGTGGAGGCTATCTGAAGGACGAGCCGCAATCGCAGCAGCAGCAGGGCCGGAGCGCAGGAGACCGGGTGCTGCTCCCCGAGAGGAAGGTGACGCGGAGGAGAGTAGCTGACGATGGCAGGCGGGCGCAGGCGAGTGCTGTTCCTTCAGTCTCGGCATCGGGGAGGCCGCTGGAGGGCGTATACAAAGAAGCGTCGCCCTCGTTGCCCAGGCCGTCCGCGCCCTCGCCGATTGTCTTCCCTGCGCCCGCGCGAGCTGTGGTCATCGCCGCATCTGCGAGCACGGATCACGACGGCGGGGAAGACAAGTTCAGCACGCCGAAGCGGGCCCACCTGAGCGCTGGTGCGCCGCCTGGCTTGCCCGGAATGGCGACGAGCTCGCCACATGCGTCGTCTGAGCCTCCGCGCTCAACCCCGCGCACCCCGAAGGTCTCGGACAGCTCACAGATTGCCCCAGCAGCGGGTTCTTCTGCGATCTCCGCCCCGTCTGCGGCTTCGTCTTCGTCTTCGCGGACGCCGGTGAATACTGCCCCCCAGGATCAGAAGCGGGACGAGAACCAGAC
Organism: Lentinus tigrinus ALCF2SS1-7; assembly: GCF_003813185.1. Taxonomy (NCBI): domain Eukaryota; kingdom Fungi; phylum Basidiomycota; class Agaricomycetes; order Polyporales; family Polyporaceae; genus Lentinus; species Lentinus tigrinus. The sequence goes on along the minus strand of NW_027137913.1, from coordinate 891,543 downwards.
GCGTGTGGTGGGCGATCGTGTGCTGCTGCCTGAAAGGAAGGTGACGCGGCGCATCGCGGTCCTGGATGACGAGAAGGGGAAGGAGAGGGAGAGGGAGAGCTCGCCGGAGCGAGGGCGGACAATGGGCACGGGGACGGGGCGCTCGCGCATACGTCAGGAGAAGCAGCAGGCGGCTGCGAGTGCGACGCACGGTGGGTCGGATCTGGAGGCAGTCGGACGCGGTTCATCTCCTGCGAAGGCGACGACACACTCACACCTGAACGTTACCACCGACTTCCCCGCGTATGCGCCGTCGCCGACTGCGTCACCATCGCGTTCTGCTCGGGAGATCGCGCCGGGGCCGGAGCATGCATCGAGCGCGGCGTATGGGCAGCCAAGCGCGTCCGATACAAAGGCAAGCACGAAGGCAGCTGCGCCGAGTCTGGCTTCGCAGCCCTCGACAAGCTCAGTGGAGACGAACAGGAATGGACGGCCGCCACGGAGGAGAAAGTACTCGCTGCTGGCTGCGTTTGGGCTGCCATCGAAGGCGGCGTCGGAGAGCGAGACGAGCACGCCGGCAACAAGCACGCATATTATTATGCATGATGCCAAGGTAGGGACGAACATTTTACTCTGTGTAAAAATGAAGAGGAGGGCGAGGGCGATTACGTCGGTGGTGGTGGTTAGATGGACGCCGTTTCCGGCCAGGGCGATGACGTCTTGCGATCGTCGAGGGGGCAGCCATAAAACAAGGTGCCCGTTGCCCCGAGATCGGTGCCCAAAGATACAATAGGCCGTCGGTCGCGCGGGCGAGCCGCACTGCACGCGAGGGTCCCAGGTTCTGCAGCCGAGAGAGACACGTTCCTGTGGGTCACGTGGGCGCGTCGAGAACGGAAGCACGCTCCGCGAGGCAAGCTTCTTCCCATCTCCGTGTATTCTCCCAGCCCGGCCTTGTACTTATTTCTGATGCTAACGCGTTGCGACAACAGCCCCCGACACCACCTCCTCCCCCTCCTCCTGCTCCCGACCCTGCACCGCTCGCCCCGTCCGCCGTCGACGCGAGTACGTCTCCCAACACTGCCAGTGGATCGCATAGCACAAGCGACGCTCGCCAGGTACGTGTGTTATTGTAGCCTGCTTCTGTTCGGTCGCGGACGCAGGCAAAGTTATGCGTCTGTCAGGTGGTTGACGTCTTCCGTGCTGCAGCGTGTGCCGTCTGCCGCCGGGCGGCCCCCTCCCGAGGTGCAGCTCCACTCGCTACATCTCAGTGGCTTCAACTTTTCATTCGACGCGCTCCTGGGCGACGCCCCCGACGCGAATCGCGAAGCCCCCCCGCCGATGCCTGCCCTCCCCGCCACGCAGCCATCAGTGAGTGTGTCCCCGCCGAGCCCCAGTGTACCCAAACGCCGGAGCATCGTCGATTCAGTGCCTCAGCCTGCCCCCGCTTCGCCTTCCCCGCCTGATCTCCCTGCCCCGGCGACGAGCAAGAGGAGTCCTGCAAAGACGTCCGCCTCTGTCGGGCACGCCTCAAAAGCCCAATCGCCGCCCCAGCCCCAGCCCTCCAGCGCCGCCGCCGCACTCCCAGCAGTGCACACCCCGCCTGCCCCGATCCAGGCACCGAAGACAAAGAGCAAGACGCGGACCATCGATCTCGATCAGAGCGTGCTGTCCCCAGAGTCGGACACGCGATATCCCCTCCCGTCCAGGCGTTCGCCCACTGGCCACCCCCAGAAGCCCCCCACGCCCCCGAACAAGTCCTCGCCAAGCCGTCCGTCCCCTCCCCGCTCGTCTCCTATGAAATCGGACCAGCCCGTCGCTGTCCACAGCGCCTCCGGGCCTGTCCAGGGCCGCCCCCTCATCTTCGCAGCCATGGCCGCTGCAGAGCTCGAGGCCGAGATCGTCGACCCGCGCGCGTGGATGGCCGTTGCCACCTCCGACCCGGACTCTCAGGACGAGGATGACGTGAAGGACGTGCGCACGGAGCACAGTAATGGTTCCAGTCAGTTCGTGAATGGTTACCCTACTCCCCGCTCTACGTCACCCAAGCTGCCCGCTGCGACCAGCTCAGACGACGAGCATCGAACGTCCGCCCTCACCGCCAGCACAGGCCCAGCCCGTGCTCAGAGGGAAGACCATCCTCGCCGCCCTTCCCCTTCCCTCCCCCAGAGCCCTCCCACTGCTCCCGGAAGTCTCTCTACCCCACCAGAATCCCAGCCCACGCGGACGCGGAAGCTGAGCAAGTCCAAGTCCCGTGTGACCCGGATGTCCGAGGCGTCTCAGGCGCCTTCGCAACCACAGAGCCAGACGCCATCGCAGTCACTCTTGAATGGACATGCCCCTAACACGTTGGGTGCTAAGCCGCCCACACCCGTGGAGGACGCGCCCCCAGTCCGTACGCGCGACGGCCCATCAAAGTCCGTCCCTAAACCTACCCCTGCTTCCCTCGACGGTGCCTCTTCCAACCCATCCTCTTCCACCACCTCCTCCCTCGCTTCCCCCTTCCAGATGCGCGGTGACAAGCACGCCACGGATAGACGTCATGGCGACTCTCGCTCCCGAGTCATCTCCTCCGAGTCCCCTGTGCCTACTCGTCCTGTGAAGGTGCTGACAGAGCGGCAGATGGAGAAGCTCAGCGCGACCAAGGGCGCTCCTATGCACGGTTCCAACGGGCACTCCTCCCAACAACGGCGTCCCGAGCAGCCCGTCCCTGTCAAGAGTCCGACATTACGCCACAAGCCGCTATCGCCATTTACGCCTCCTGACGAGCCATCCGCAGTCCACCACTCAAGGACCCGCAGCATTGACGACTCCCTTCCACCTCCGCCTCCGAAGAAGCACCCCACAGACGTCTCGGTCAGTAGCCCTCGATCAGACAAGACGTCCTTGCCAGAGCCTCCTCTCAGTCCTACGTCACCAGAGGAGTATGCGCGTGCACGTTCGCGAAGACGTGGACAGGCCCTCGAGAAGGCCCGTCCTGAAGGCATCGAGAACGTCACACCAGCCCCCGACGAACCTGCGGAAGCTGAGGAGGAAGCGTTGAAGGAGCCTACCTTCTACCCGCTTGAGCGGCACGTGGCCGAACCAGCACTGCTTGGACAGCTTGTCGGCTATTTGCCTTTTGGCGACTGGCTTGCGCTCTCGAGCGTCAGCAACGCTATTCGGTCGCTGCTCTACGGCGATCGGGAGCTAACCGAGCGCGTTTTGGAGAGATACTTGCGCACTGTTGGATATGCGAGGTGGGCTTTCCCTGAGAGCGAGCCGATCTCGCTCACTTTGGCAGTACGTGTCCCGTTGTCGTCCGCCGTGTGCTTTGTCTGACAGAACGTGTCTTCCCTGTGATAGGACTTGAGCGCATACATGCACGGCGTGTCCGTGCCCCAGCATCAGTTCGCTCGCTACGCGGAGCAGTACCTCCAGACCCGCCATCCCCGACAGCGCGAGGTCGTGCAGTCGCTCCAGGCGGCGTGCAGGTCATATACGCGCGTCGTCCTTCGCCTCCGCGCGCAGGCCGAGGCTGAAGCTCGCGTCGCTTCCGCCATGGCGCGCGACAGGGCCCGCAGTCCCGCGCGCGGATGGGGTGGATCAACGAACTCTGTCAACCACGTCCCGAACCAGTACCCGACGCCCAAGAAGAGCTTCTCGCGGAGCTCCAGCCGCGCGCCGTCCCCCACGTCCATGTTCAGTCGCTCGCAGCATGGACACGGTTATGGGCACTCACGTTCTGGCTCCTTCACTGACCCGAGCCTGCATCACAACCCGAGCATCGCCCAGTTCCATGGACCAGACTCGCCGCCGATGAATGGGAGCGGACCGGGCACCTTCCAGTCCCCTCTGTTCCGTATCCGGAGAGCGCCCCTACTTCAAGTCTTCGTCCCGTCACCAGAAGGCGACTGGCTGTCGGACGCGAGCGTGCTCGAGTGCGAACAAGAGCTCAAGCGTGCGGGTGTGACGCACATGTTGCGCGCAGGCGACGTCGTCTGGGACACTGCCGTCGGCGACGAGGGCAACGTGGGGCGGATGGTGTGGGACGGCAGCTATCTCATTGTGAGTTCCAAGCCTTCTTATATGCTTCTGGTCGTCAAGCTGACAGTTCACTTGTGCAGGACCTGGACTACGCGTACTCACGCTCCGGCGACCTGCCCAAGTACTTGCCGACGCTCTCGTTCCCGCCGTCATACTTCCACCGCGTCGTGCGCACGATGGGCAGTGGGAACCCGATCTGCCATATCGACATCGCGCCGTGGGGCGAGGAGATCGCGGCAAATCTCCAGCTGCTCCAGGACAGGATGAAGACCGAGACGTATGTACCTTCATCGACGCTTTCCATGGCATGCGAGACTGACGGGCGGTGCTCCTTCCAGACCTCAAGGTGGCCACCATATGGTCGTGCGCTGGGTCCACCGCTCGTCATTTACCATTCGGCCCTCGTCGAGCGGAAAAATGCTCCGAGTGTCCGTGCCGAAGTGCGTGGGCCCCGGGCCCGGACCGGGAGGCGTGTGGCTAATCGACCCCGGCTGGTACGGCACCGTCGTCGTTGAGGCAGAGGGCACGAACGAGGGCCTTGCGGATCTTCAGGCGCGCTGTAGAGGCGCGTTTCCCATCAGGGCGATCGGCGCTGCGGCGCATGTCAGCGTCAGTCCGGAGCGCGCGGCGAAGGAGGAGGAGCGGAGGATGGTGTTCCGGATTTTGAGGGAGAAGAGGTACGTCTGATAGTGTCGTGATGGTCTTGTGGACGGATGTGCTGATGACTTCTTGCGTGTTGCAGCCGTCCTGGAGAGATCTGGATCAGGACAGTCACCGCGAAGGAACGCCTGCTGCCACCGTAAATGAACGTGCTCGGACACTGTACCTGTTTTCTGTGCATCAACATCTCCTTCATAGACCTGCATCGCCATTACCCTTGCATCGCTTCTCGCATTCTATGTTCTCTATCGCATGTCATGTTCTGTTTTCTCTCCCGTTTCCCCCAGGAACAATCTGCGCTCTTACTTGTTGTAGTCCATCGCACATGCGTACGCACCACACACACCACACATACTTACCCTGTATCGTTCACGCGACTCCCCTTCTGCGCTGCCCCACCTTCCGAGCCTTGTAGCCGAACGCTTGCTGTTCTGCTCTTGTCGTGTACCCTTCCTTGTCTGTCTGCTATTATACCTTATGTTATGTCATGATGTTATTGCATGTTCATGCCGTGTTTGTATAGTAGAGAATTTAATGCTGCGTGTTTTGTCTTTCTGCGTCAGCGGACCTTCGTGGCTTAGCGCTTCATAGCCATCATGTGCTGTTGAGCGTTGTCCACATATATGCTGAAATGTGTCAAGTCGGAGCGCGGACTATTACGTCCTTGGGTGGTTTGCCGGGCTGTATCAAGACGCCGATCCATGCGTCAAATGAGGTTTGCGCCCTGTCGCTTCGGGTGGTCGACACGACGAGTTTGCGGACTGGTGGTGTGATCGAGTGGACTTGAGAAGCTTGCGGTACCCAAGGGCTTCATCCACCAAAGGCCCATTGTGTACAAGCCTCCGATCACTCTCTGTGCATGTGAGCTGTCAAATGGGATACATTCTCTTCGTCCCGGGCACTGCAGACGTCCCGCCGGACCAAGAGCTACCCCGAGCTATCTATCGTACATACAGTATACCGTCAACGCAAGGCATCCGAGTGAGGAACTCGAACCGTAAATCCGGAGTACTGAGTCTTGTTCAGCATGAAGGCAGCAAAGTAGCGGACGGGACGACCTTACCAGTGTAATACAATTAGGCCTCCATCGCGTCCTCCATCTTAGACCTCTGCCGCTTCCCCGTCCTCGTCCTTGGTCACGAGGAGCTCGACACCATCGTCTTCACCGTTGCAGAGCTCCATCGAGTAGACCAAGATGCTAGACCTTGTAGTATCAGAGAGCTGCAATGAGCACCCGGCGCACACCGTGCCAGTGACAGATCTAGAGACACACAGCCTCAGGCTCACCCCACGCTCGCCGGAAGACGGACCATGCGCTCGATCCGAACCACGTCCCCGACGCTCAGCGTCCGGCCGTCCTGAAACCCTCCCCGGTGGGCCCCGAAGACCTGGTAGTCGACGGGGAGGAGGACGAACTCGGACCCGCCCGCGCCGTCGGAGAGGTCCGCGATGAGGCCCTTGCGGAAGCCGAAGAGCTCGGTCTCTGCGCAGCGCTCGAGGCTCTCGATGCGCATGACGGGGCTTTCGACGCAGATGTGGTAGTTGAGGTGGTTCTTGAAGGCGGCGGCGGCGTGCGGGGTGAGAGCGGCGGGCATGATGTCGATGTCGGATGGCTGAGGATTGAGGATTGGGCTGGGCTGACGGCTTTAGAGGCGCGGGTGTTTCGCTATGGGGGAGGCCTGGTGTCTCTTGCTGGGTTGTGTCGGACGGTACTTATCATCGGTGTTGTCTTGGTGTTAGGTCGTCTGCCGCTCAGAGAGGCTCACCGTGGTCGACTACCGCGCGGGACATGAGATGTCCAACATGCCGGACGCCCTTGTACCACATAGCTCGAGCCTGTGTCAGGTGAAGCAGCCGTGAGAGCTGCTGTAGAGGGAGGAAGGGGGAGAACATGTCAAGATGGCAATGTCCCGTCCACATCTCGTAACTGAACCCCATGGAGGTGACGCGCGAGATACACGTGATCGGGTGCGGAAGAAAGATTTGTGGTCTATTCCGACTCGTCACCGCTTCTTCAAAGGGCAAATGGTGGTGGATTTATACGAGCGCAAATGCCGCGGGGGTGAGCGTCAGGATCTTTGAAGCGAATTCTGAAGAACACCGGTGGGTCATGTTGTTCAGAGCTCTTTGGACACTTGAGCGGTGCAGAAGAGATGTACTCACTGCCTGCCTGGCAACCAGCGATTCGGAGCTTGCACGACGCTCCGGAAAAACGATCATCCCGAACGACAACCATTTGGGCGACTTCTTCACTCTCTTCATGGCAGATGGGGAGAAGGGACCTCTCTTCAGCCTGCCAATATTCTTTGCATAACGATCTCGATCCTAACCTAGTCAGAGGGTAATCAAATCTGGATAGGATGAAAGTTTTCTCACCGACACCGCCGGTAATGAGTGGCATTGGAACACGAGCCGATGACAATCTGCTCCGGTGATGAGAGCGGCTGAGCGCAAACACGCTGATGGCTCTGGCTGGATATTGTCGGTACCACCGTAGTGCGCCTGTCTGTCGTTCCATGCAGCCGCAATCTCGTCATGCGGACAGCGTCCGACGGCATTGCTGTCAGCTTAAGTCAAACTGGGATATGCCCTGGCGGCGGCGTACTGCAAGTTGTCAAGGCGTCCTTCCTGCGGCGCTTTGTGGTTGCCCAAATGAGCATGCTGCATGTGTGAGTGGTTTGATGGTTAATAGATGAAGCAGATAACGCACCTGGAACTACTTGATGGTAAAAGTCCGCATCCCTATGGGGTAATAAAGTTGTCAATAGGCGTTCGGCATTCGTGTTCCAGGGAACGTAAATAGGCTGACTTCTACGTCGGGCCGCAAACTGGAAGGAAACGGTCTAAGAAAAGCGCGTGTGTGGTTCAATGGGAGGAGTTGGAGTAAATCGTGACAAGGAAGTTCGGGCACACACCCGGCTGTGTGGGTCCAAGCGCTATCTCGAAGCGCCGCCCTGTAAGCCATCGCTCACATGGTTAGCCGGAAATTCCAACTCATGTTAAGGACAATGATCATCCACCTATCCGCCCAAGAAATACAATATTCAGAACACAATGACAATATAATACCAGCCGAGAAGAACTCAATCTTCAGCGTATTTCGTCGGAGCGCTCCAGATATCTCCTATTCGTCTCCGGTCTGCCCCCGGTCGACGATCATCGCTGCATCGGCAAGCGCGTCGAGAGTTTCAAGCGCTTTGAGTGCTGCCGGTACCAGGGCGTTCTTGCGATGCAGGTCGCGGCAGACGTCCGCGAGAGCTCGCTCGAGGATCACACGCCGCTTCCGTTCCTCCCGGAGCTTCATCTCGGTGAGGAGGCGAGCAGCACGCTCTTGTTGCAAGTCCGAATGGGCTAGGCGAGAAATGAACTCCGGATATACAGTTTACTGCCAATCATCAATTATGACTCACCGACGCTTATTGATTTGACCGGATACGTTATGCTGGTGTCTGCGGCGCAGTGGTCTGTCACAGCCGGCAGGATGCTGGAGGCATCCAGGAGCTCAAAATCGCGTATCAAGGCGATGCTAAGCAACCAATGAGGACAAAGCAGTTGTGGAAGATTCTGCAGGGCTTACCATGTGTCGGGTTGCTGCAGACGAGATATTCCCGATATCCTGGCAACCGATCCGACTTGCAGGCTGCGTCTCTCGTCTTCATTGCATACGCGCCCGTTCAGCGCTGAGGCAAGCGCAATCCAGGCATAACCGTCGCCATCTGTGATATACGCCTCGTATGCATTGGTTCGTTCACCTTCACGGAACGTCACGGCGTCACGTATGACGAGGAATCTGACCACCGGTGAAGTGGAGAACACGGATTCCTCAGAAAGATCCGCCAGTCGTACGCACGTTCTGGGTGTCAACGCAGGCTGTGCAAGCATCGCGAGGGCCCGCGACCCTGCATTGCTCGAGATAGGCAAGGATTTGGGGGTGCTCAGTAACCGTTTAGCCGTACTCGCTGAAGCCAGCGCTGAGGATGCCTGCCCGAGGAATGTCGCAGCCTGGAAGACGGGATTGTGTCAGCACCATGACTGACAAGGAACGTGCAACCGTCACCGAGAAACACGTCGCGGTAGAACATACAGGAGGGGGTGACCTCTGTCCGTAATCAAGGGTGCTCTGATAGTTATTTCGCCCTATGTGAATCGGAGGGAGAATTTGGGGTGCTCGTGGTGCATGGAAGGCAGTCGCATGAGGTGACACAATATGCGGAATCCCGGAAGAAGACGGCGGATGGGTGAGGGCAGAAGCTGATGATGGCGTTCGATTCGACGGAGACACTTCAAGTCGCTTCGAGCTGGAGGTCTTGTACTTCTGTTGCCCACTTGTAGATGCACGGAGATTGATCGTGCTGTTCCTGCACGGACGACGCTCAACCTATACTCCGTGCAGTACTATTTGAAACCTACCCTTCCGAGTAGTATATTTGCGCTCTGTACATGGCGGACCATAAGCAATGCATTAACAGGGATTATGCACTCACATATATCGTTCAGATAAGGTATCTTTGTCTGCCAAGGCCCGCACGACGTTATGTTTGATAAGCTTGCAAAATTCCTGTGGATGTCAACCACACCCGCGTCAACAGAGCTACTGAATCATGTTTTACGCGCCAATCGCGCGACCGCAAAGCGCAATAACTTACAGCATCCCGTAAGGGATAGGTAGCGCGAACTTGCCCGGTACCCCAGACGATCCTAATCTCGCGCATGGACTGTCCAGAAATGTTGAGTGAGAGCGCATCCAAGTCCCCTCGAAATTCATCGATGATGCTGCCTCCTAGAGACTTCCTCCCAGACTCCTCCGTTGTCTGCAGCATCCGAGCCCGGTCCCCCTTGTATTGTATACACACTCCCGGATAAGGGCGCATACTGGGAGGTCCGCCCGATTCATCCGCACGCGTGACCATGTTGGGTTCCCGCTTGAACGGTAGATCCTGTGTCTTCTGGGATTTCTGTACATGCGTTCATCGCATAGCTGGTCAACGAGGCGAGATATCTCTCACCAACACCAAGAGCGGGTTTGAAAGGTCCGAAACGGGACTCTTGCTTGTCAGGCTGGCAATAGAAGGGGCGGACTCTGAGCTTCAAAAGCAAAAGAGAAGTTGAAGCTCTAGTGCAGTTATACGGGATGATACTAGTGGCTTGTTCATCATTATGTGCTTGTGTGACTATGAAGTAGACTGCCTACAGTGGAAAACAAAAGTTCAGAATACCTAGGACGAGCTGCGATAGTGGTGGTCAACGTGACGATGGTGTGGAATACGAAGGGTGGTGGCAATGAAACTGCCAGTGGCCAGGCCGCGGCTTGCTGGTCAGTAGACTAACCGCATCATAGTGTTTTGTATACCCCACTCTTTATGGGTCGATGGCGTAGTTGGTTATCGCATCTGTCTAACATTCCAGGGGAGTGCACAGAAGGTCCTCAGTTCGAACCTGGGTCGACTCAATTTTGCTCCACTTTCTTCTCCGCTAAACAGCGTCGAGTATTCCCTATCTATATGGTGATAGGTAACCTTAGGGTATGCGTCATGTAAGAGTTAGCTGAATCACTAGCACTCTGGTGCCAGAAAGGAAGCCGAAATGCACAAGAGACACTCAGTCATCCCTCAGTCTTAAGAGCGAATTTCATTCGCCGCCTCGGTCGTTACGACATGCGGTTGCTCGTCAGACTAGTCGCTTGCGCGAAGACTCATAGTCAGAACAGGAAGCACATTCTAAAAACTACAGATATGCCATTGACAAAGCCAGGTCGTGATTGAATACAATTTGCGTTGAGTCTTCATCCAGGAAAGCAGTAGTGACTATGCAGCACGCGCGACGTCGAACGCGCCATCCGATCCCAAAGGAGAACAGTGGGAAACCTAGTAGCCGACACCGATCAAGTAATCGGCCAGGTTCTCCACGACAGGTGTTGCTTCAGGGGCCTGGATGGGCGCAGTGTACTCCGCAACAAGGACAGCCTGCTTTGTCTTGACGAGCACGCATCCATCACCCTAACAGAGGGGGGAAAACACATCCAGCCATCAGCATCGATGCAAGAGCATGGCCCGGACGCTATGACGCACCCCCTTCTTGCCGTACACACTTCGGTCGTTTGCCGAGAGAGTGAAGAACTTCTGGCCCGCTAGACGGATACCGTGCGCCTGTGTGTTCGCAGGGTCGTTGAACGCGCTCACAATCGTCTTCTGCTCGTCAGCGGAGAGCTGAAGGAGAGTAAATGTGTGGTCCGATAGATGGGCGGAGCGGAGGTCAGACGGTGGCCATTACCAAGACGAGACCCGAACGCACCGTATACCCTGGCGAAGAGGCCCAAACACCACCCGCGAGACCGACAATGGCAGCCTTGCTGATCTTGCCAGTTCCGAGGAGGTTGGTGTCGACGTACGCTGTACATATCGGGCGCAAGACGCGACAGATCTGAGTAGGCTATTCGAGCGATCATAGACGAAGCGCGTCATTCACCTTGCCAAGACATGGTTTCAGCGTAAATATGAGGAGGAGACGCAGACGGGGGCGGAGAGGTTGTAAGGAGATGAGGGGGAAAGGTAGACGGATTGAGCACTCTATATTATGTGCGGGACGCTACTCCGCCGTAGTCGCAATCGCGCCGGAGATCGCCATCCGATAACAACCATTCTATGTCTTTCCTACTAAGTCGTCTTATTCTCGTTAACACACTCCTTGTACCGGCTTATCGGGCAATTATCGCGAGGCAGTACGGAACGTTGTGAAGGTAGTAACTATGCACATCTAGCACACAACAACACAAGATCGACGTAAGTACGCCCGCCGGTAAACTCATGCAGGCATCGCTACTACGGCGCGCTGGCATACGGCAGCGGCACGAGTAGCATGGACGTTTGAGCGGCGTCCGACGGAAAAGTAGTGAAGATGTCAAGCGTGTTCGTCGCGTTCTTGACGTCTTGCAAACCGCAAGTCTTAACGAAGTCCCCCGCGACCGCGGCACGCTTCTTGATGTACGCTGCAAATGACGCGAGAGGACACGAAGACCCGGGGCCCGACGCGCACCCGGGCACAGGAACAACCGCGTTGTTGATCTGTCCATCGTGTGAGCGGTGCCGACGCCAGGATGTAATGAGGTGCCGCCTGTGCACTCACCCTGATGCGGACGTACTTCTGCGCGTTCACGCTGGCACCGGGTCCCAGGATGGGCTGGTTCGCGATGTGCTTCACGCTTGTCGGCGGGTCGTGCTCGTCACATGACAGGCGTTCTAGCGCGACATACCCGCGAAAAGAGACGAGGTATGACGAGCGGAAGGTGCGACGTCGGTTCGGACTCTTTGCGGACAACGGGTAGACACCGGAGAGCTCTGACGTGTTCCAAAGGCCAAGGGCTGAGACAGCGGGTGGCAGATTGTTGTCATGCTGTGGGGGTAACGCGATAGATCAACAGCGCGATCGCCAATACGACGGGGATCGGACTGACCGTGAAGCTCATGATCAGTGGAGGTGGCACGAAGTTGCTGCCACTGCTCTCGGTAGCATCATTAGGGCCAGTGACGAACAGTTCGGTTATAGCTTTGACCCATGGATAGCCCGTAGTAGCTGAGAAAGGGTTACCAGGACCTGAACTTCAGATTCGTTGGCATCAGTGTGAAAGCAGACTACGCAGCTCAACCCGATCTACCCATAGTAATAGTTCAGGTCATGGGCGTATTCATAGTCGAGCCACTCGGATTCTGTCAGCGACGTGAGGTCAGAAGTGACGGTTCAGTATCATTATACAGCCGTGCACTAGCCTGTGAAGATGTCGCAGAAACGCGTGTCTCCGTTCACCTCGGCCTGGAACCCGCATAGATCTTGCATGACACCGATATCGGTCGCATTCAATGTCAGTCCGTCCAGGTATTTGTTCAGCCTATTCGCGATCGTGCTCTGGTACGTCCCGCGGAACGTCGTCGCCTTGAACGAAGTGTCTCCACTGCTGTAAGCGGGGCATCCTGCCGAGGGCGTGAGCGAATCCGCGAAAGTGTAGTTGACCGAGTCGGGCATCGTGATGACATGGCCACGGTTCTCGCCTGGAGCGGATATGTAGTTCCCTTGAGAAAGGTATCCCAGGGTAAAGTAGGTAGCAGTATCCACAACTCGCTGTTGACCGGCAGACCTTTGGATGTACAGTGGTTAGAACGACATCTCCCAGGGTTTTGCTTTATGTACAACTGACCAGACTGTGAAATTGTCCCCACCCCTGGTGAGCCGGTAGCGTTTTCTCAGTTCCACCCCGAGGTCGAAAGCTTCCCTTGATCCGGTAGATGATAAGAAGAGTGGATCATGGGGGATGTCGTCAATGGGCGGGGTCCAAGACGGTAGGAAAGACAAAGGCCCCTTCGCATTGTACGTCGCGTTCTGCAGCTTGGCAAACAACGACTGCCATCCCGCGAACGAGCCTGGCTCGGGAAAACGCCTGGAAGAAATCCATCAGCAGGGCATAAGGAGTAAGATTCGCATAAGGACACTCACGAGCCATGGCGCACTAGATACGCTGCCTGATCGACGCTACACTGCACAGGAGTTGTCGAAAGAATGCCGAATTGCGCAGGCGCGTCGAAGTAAGGTGATGCAGGGCCAGAGTGGTGCAATGGGTTGAATCCCGCTAGGGCTCCGCTCACGCCCGCAAACAGCGCCCAGGGAGCCAGACTGAGGAGCGCTGCGATGGTCATAGTAAGTGGTCAGTAGACTCGTGGATGCCTTGGTAGCGCAGACACAGGCACGGAAACTTATATGGCCGTCGGGAAGCATGCGGACAGCCGGTCAGGTACTTGGCATGGAGAATTGGACTACAGACGGTAGGCGGGGATGCACGTTCGTGATTAGGATTCGCTTGGGAGAGTACGTACCGATCCGGGCACGCGACAACAAGGGCTGGCAAATCCGGGCCGCGTCCGGTGTGTCGGATGGATGATGCAGCAAGGTCCCTCATGTCCCGTATACGTACCTGTGCACTACCTACAACGCTTGTTCCTGCTCATGGAGCCCTCAACGCCGAGACGCGACATTACAGTCAAGACTGAGTGGCCTCAGAAGTGGAGTCAGCACGACCTTCATAGATCAAAGATGTAACAAATCCGCTCACCGCTTGAAGTAGACTGGTGAGACAATTATAAGATATCGAGAGGACTCAGAGTACAATTATCTGAATATAGATATGCGCAGATCCGTATAGTACATATGTGTGAGGGTGTTCGACAGCGCGAAAGCGGAATGAAGAGTCTAATCCGGTAGTTCCCATCCGTATAGTTTACCTGTATCTTCACCATGGTAAAGTGATTCACTGACAGGACGCTTAGTGAGCTTTCAGTTGGAGACACACGTAGTCAGCGTACCCGACAAACTTCAGAGCTGTAACGCAGGGTATCGAGCTCCTGAAGCGACTCTCGGATTTGACTTTGAGCGTCTTGAGCGTAACGAACTCCCATTGCGCCTTCTCGCCTTCTGGGGTGTTGTTGGCGTTCCAGGTACGTAGCGTGATAGTGCCGTCAGGGGCTCCGGTGGCGATTAGTTCTGTATGAGAGTAGTCGCGTTCAAGGAAAGCGATGGACGTGACGGGAGGATACAACGGCGATGGGGCAGCCTCCGTGAGGTCGAGTGAAACAATGGGTCGAGCGTTGATCGTATGTAGCCATAGTCGGTCTCGTGAACAGGTCGCGATGTAGCCCTAGAACAACGTCAGGCGGGACCACCGGGGTGATCGCTGGAGTAGGCTTACCGTGCTTTCGTAGATGGACACGAGGTGAATCTCTGCAGATGGGCCAGAGCCGTGCCATATTGAGCACGTGTATACACCTCGATTGAGGTCCCATATCGCTGCGCTACCGTCCTTCGAGCCACTGACGATGAGCGACCATGCTCTTGACGCTGCGATACAATTGACACGTGCAGTGTGTCCGCGCATGAGGTGTGTGAGCTGGAGAGACACCGGCTGGTCACGACTTCGGTCGTTTCGTATGACGCGCCATAAGCGCACGGTGTTATCTGTGGATCCAGTGACGAGTGTACCTGCATCTGCGAAGGTGGCACAGGAGCAGAACGCCGACTCGACTACTTGCGAGACCTACAACATGTGGTATGAGAGCCACTCGCGGTATGAGCTCGTAGTACTCACTTTCCGATCAACCATAACTTTCAGCGAACCGGTGGATGCGGGTCCGCCTTCCCAGACGATCCCCTCATGTGGCCTTGAAGGAACGCATATCATACCTTCTGGACACGGAATGACCTGCTGGCCGATCAGATCGAGCACCAACTCTCGCACGGGCTGCTCGGAACCAAGATCTATAGAGGTTCTCTGATGAGCTGCCGCTCGAACTGCATTTATGGACACGAACCTTTCAGAGGTCTGGAACCCTGTGTCAAGAGGTGGTAGTCTTCCGCAATTCCATAGATGATACCAAGTGGGAGTGCCGAGTTGCCGTGCATGTGGCGAGATGGGTGTGGATGTCCGAAGATCTTGCGTGGCGTTTGCCCGACTGAAGAATTGTTAGCTAGACATGCCATGATCAAGTATAGAGCGCACGAACAGTTATGGATGATGCCCACAGTTGCTTCACGTTCAAGATCATCAGTGATCGCGTCGAGGTCTGCAAACATGTTATGGGACAGAACGTATGCAAGCAGCGGGTCTATGACCTACCGATGGCTCCTTCGTAGCTGAGCGGATGGAACACATTATAGGAGTCGGGATCTCCTTGTTTGCAGCCCCATATCAGGTCAATCCATTGTGGAAGGTGTTCGCTAACATAGTCGCTCTCAAGGGCCTGTATTGGAGACACATCAGACCCTCCAGGAGCGTCATAGGAGACATACGAACCTTGCGATTAAGAACGACGAAGAGCAAGGGATCGTTCCTCGCCCAGGGAGGTAGCTTCACGTCATGTATCTTCTCGCCGCTACTCTGCTGCACACCAAAGTCGAGGTTTTGTGAGTTCTCGAGGAACCTGGGACGATGTCAGACATTGATACACATTGTGTGCTACGATGGACTCACTCAGGACACGAGAAGAATTCAGGGATCAGCTCACGGACGTCGCCGCGGATGTCTTGAGATGCTGATGAATATGCCCTGTTGATGTCGCTGACTGAGGGTCAGCTAGGGGTCCCCCAGCAAGATGATCTGAACTCACATGAAAAGTCGATCCGGCAGATCCCAGTCACCTCCCTATTACGTGCATGAGTATGCGTCCTAGTCAAACTTCACTGCCTATGCACCGACCTGAAGTGTCTTGAACATGTGCGTAAATGGTTCCATACGAATCAAAAAATGGCAAACAATCATTGAGGAACTGAAGTGTGTGCCATAGTGGAAGGGCTTTTCCCCGACACTCTGCAGGTTATCATAACGGGAGCGAGCTGCTTCTCGTCGGGCCTCAGTGAGTGCACCCATGGGCAAGGAGAGACTAGATAACATCTTAAATACATCGGCTCAGCAAAGTCCATAAGATGACGTACTCTCGAAAGGTTTCTGCCTTTGACAAGTCAAGCTTGCTGGAGGTATAGTCGCTAAGGACCCAGGCTATAATCCATTACGAGTTAGTGACATGAGTAGTGAGGCGAAACAGTATCAACATCTCACGGAATACCGGATATTGTGTGGCGTCACTCGGCGTGCGACCAGACACTTGGTTCAGGATACTCAAGTAGGTGAACTGGGGAACGGTCAGCGAATACATTGTGTGAGTAGCATTCGAAATACTCACATTCGAAATTTCGCGCGACTGCCATTTCCTCTGAGCAATTGAGAGTTCGTCGGAGCTAAAGCCTGAGAGCATTCTGGCACCGAACGATGATGACACCTTCGCGCTGAGTTTGCCAGTGAATGGTGACTTCAGCAATCCCGCACTACCGGGATCTCCAGCTATTCGACCGATGATATGAGACAGCCTGGACGTGATCTCTCGCCTCTGTTTGCGATCCACGAACACCACGAGGAGCGACCTACTATCGCGAAAGTAGATCTCAAGCCTAGACCGGAACGTGAATGTAGCTACGACGACCAAGTGAGAATACACACGTACGCGACATCGCGGAACAAGAACGTCCGATCGCTGAAGTTCATGATTTGGTCGTGCGGCCTTTTTAATTCAGATTTAGAATTCTCCTCGTTTCGTCAAAGAGGTGCGACGAACTTACCAACGTTGAGCTCTTTGATGATGGTCGAGGTCCATGATGCTGCCTGGGACGAAGAAAAGCTTCCGGGGGGCGTCGTGCGCTTCGATCACTTCGCCGTCATCATTCTCCACAAGCCCGTCTAACAAGTATAGATGACTCCGGCCAAATATTAACAACCCAGCTTCACATGATATGTCAGCATCGTCAGCATAGTTCGGAAGAATACCTTGACTCACGAGAAGAGTCAACGCCAGAGATCCGCGCGACAGTCTTCACTGCATCAATGATATCACCAGGCTCAAGCTCATGTCTAACACGGCGATGCTTGTCATCCACGATTTCCTCGCCAAGTTGGTCTGTAAGAGGTCAAATCAGAAGAACAGAATGCTGACGTTTGGAGGTGCTTACCGTCCACTTCGGTCGAAGACAGGTCATATGATTCCGACCAAGGAGGGACCTCGATCTGCATGATGGACTGGGTATCAACGTCGAGCGACTGCACGTCGCCGATCTGCTGTTGATCAACCTTTGAACTCGGCATCTTCTCTTCGTCGTGCTCTAGCTTCTTCCTGCACATGATGAGGACAAAGACATCAGCGAGAGGATTGCATGCACGAACCTGACTCGATAAGGGCCCTCGGTCTCGTCTAACCGCCACCGTGGTACTGCATCGGTCTTCGCCCATAGACCACGTTCGGTTGTGAGGACAATCGACCACTCTGTCAAGGACGCGATTTGTCGGTTGTGTTCACGGCTGAGGGGGGTGATCACTATTCTCACCGCACTGAAGACGATGAAGCTCGCTTACAGGTCCAATACAGTCTTCCGCAATCTCTTCCTCTCGGTAATGACCACAGACTTGCGCCACTCATGTATGCGGATGATAGAGCGCTTGACCGCACTCTCCCCGAGTTGCATACTCAGTCGAACGGACGCCATCCGCCTTCGCCGAGCCTTCGTACCGACAACGGCGGCAGGATCTAGGCTGGTCTCTTGCGTGGCGCGTGGGTTGAGCACGCTCTCCGCTGCTTGAAGAACGTCCATAATCTGGACGACGTTAGGGAAATCGAAACACGGTACGTATTGCAACATACCTCTTGCTTCTGCGACACAGCCACAGCGTTGTCAAGGGCGATGCTGAGGCCAAGGTGGGAGAGCTTCTCGAGCACACGGATCGTGCTCTGGTCGATCTCTGGAGAGTATGCCACCGACGTCGAGTACATCTTGTATGCGTCGATATAGGACTGAGTTACCGCGTGAGAACGGAAGACCTCGCGGAACGTCGGGCTAGTGGAGTGCGTATCGATGAGTGTCTCAAGCAGGTGTTCCACATTGGCTGAGGCTGTGGCACGGGCTACAGAAGAGCAATTCGTCAGGACTGATACTATGCCTCCCATATTATGGAGTGGTCACATACTCTGTGGATCATCGGACACTCTGCTGTTGTCCAGACCCATCTTGAGAGACGCAAAGATCGCTGGGACGATGTGAGGGCAAACGACGGTAGGGATGATGTCCCTCTTGTCCCGACTTCGCCCGAGCAAGACATCGAACGCAGCGTCTTGCACAGTGACATCCCATGCGTAGGGAAGGAAGAGCTTGAGAACGTTCCATCCACTGACCAGCTCAAACTTCCGGCTGAATGACGTCGAGATACCCAAAGCAGTGGAGATCATCCGAAGCACGAGTGTCGCTACGAGAGGCGAGGGACGGTCTCCGAGGAGCAGCAGGCAGATGCGAGTAAGAGGGAGTGTGGCGGTGAATTTGTTGAACATGGCCGGGTTGTCGAGGACCGAGACGAACATCTTGAACACCTGCTCGGCCTTGTACTGGGCGTTCTGGTGGTCGATGCGAGAGATTATGGAGCGAGGAGAGCTTGCGCCATTGCCGCTGGCTGCTCGCTAAGTCAATCGTTATACAAAGAGCACTGTCATGTGAAACTCACTGTCGTGCAAGTTAGCGGCGAGGTAGGACACGATAGGTCGGATCGCGTCGTCAATGGAGAAGTTGGCCTCTGCTACGACCTTCAACGTATCCAACAGGAATGGGAATAAGTCGTTCGGGTACCAATCCGTCTGCAATGCGAACAGCAACTTCCGCACGACTCCCATCTTGCTCAAGCGCTGCTTGATGTTAAACCGCTTGTGCCTACTGGTGTCCAAGAGCGTTGCGAAGTGCTCTATGTGCACGAGCTGGATCTCACGACGCGTTCGACACCATAACTGGAAGTCGAGGGCAATGGCGCGGTATGCCACGGTGTTGACGATCGTGGAGTGGCTTCGTAGGCTGTGAGCGCAGAACAAAGCGAGGCTGTGGGGAAGACTCACTCAGGAGAACGGAAGTTCATGCCCAAAAACTCGAACAAAGTTTCGAACCCAGTCATGTTGATCAAGTGGCACTTCTTGCGCAAGATGTCAGCGAGTATGTCATATCCGCCTGTTTGGGTCAACATTAGTATCTTCGAGGACCTCACAAGCCTGAAGCTACTCACGTAACTGCTCCATGTCCTCCGAGTTCTGCCAGCTGTTACGCAGCCCATCAGTGAGAACACCCAATGCCCGCGAGACTTCGTGAGCATTCTGCGCAAGCTGCACTAGCCGCAAGGCCACAGCAGCTCCGCCAATCTCCCACATGGCCAAATCAAGACCGTTGCAACGTGCCAAGAAGACATCAGAGTCCATAGCAGCGTCATTCAACTCGCCCGTCTCCTTGTTTTCAAACAGTGTCGTCACGGTGGAAATGGCGAATATGATGCTGGATTCGCTGATACCTAGCCCGTTCTTGAACGAGTTGATCAAGCCCTTTACTTCTGCAGCAGAGCCCCTTGCCTGCTCCGCACGCGCAAACAGGTGAATGTTGAGTGCGGTCGCCGCTTCGTAGGTGAGGAAGCGGATGAGGTCAGCGGCTTGGAAGCGGGAGACATAGCGAGGACCAAGGTCGTGGATGATTCGTGGAAGCTCGTCCGCTGTTATAATTGATGGGGTTTAGTCGAACGTTACGGTCTATGCGTATCGTCGTACTCACGCAAGGGCTGAGAGAGTAGGTAGGCGGACGCCATACACCAGTTGAGCACTGCGCCGGTCGAGCTGTCGCCGACGATGTATGGACGATCGACGTTGGCATCTCCCCGCGGGTACTGCCATTGTAGCGAGTCTACCATCATTCCGTCAATGAACAGACCTACACCTATGCTCAGTACACTCATGTGGTCACGCTAGTAGAAACTCACGGATTGTCGGCTTGGAACCTCTGTAGGGGTAGTGGACCAGTGTAACGTGCGTCCAGCGGCCTTTTGCAAGACGAGCCTTCAGCATACTGGGATCTTTGCTACCGGTGCTTTCGCAATCGAGATTGCCATCAGGTCGAAGCTTGAGCGAGAAGATGTCGCGTTCGCCAGTGCATATCGAGAACAGGTTATGTGTCCTGTCTCTCGGTACTTGTTCGATCCACAGCCAGACCTGCGCATTATACACGTTCATGTCTAGTTTCAATAGCTCTGAAGTCAATCCACGTACCATGAAAGTGAACCCTGTGGACGGCAGAGCGCGAGTACCATTTCTCGTGACGCGGATGGCAGCTGGCGACTCGAAGGAGAAATGCTCCGGCCACTTCACTTTCATTCCAGCACGGAGGACCTCAAGTACGTCAGGGTCAAGCGTATCGTCCTTCCGAATTGCACGCTGGAACATCAGCCTCGCGTCCGCCGTCTCAACATGGTGGTCCAAGAGTCGCTTGAGCAGCTTCTGGACAACTTGTCGCTCAGGCTTCGGTAAAACCGTCCCGCAACATAGTCTCTCGAAGAGCGACCTGATGAAGCCGAGGCTACTGAGTACGCATTGGTTTCTATGCTTATGCAGTGCCAAACGTTCAAGCAGCTTGGTGCCCATGTAACGCAGCACCGGGTCATCGCGTCCAGGAAGAGTAGCGGCGTTGTACAGGACTTGCAAGGCCTCAGGTACATGGATGAGCCCGAGGTGCTGTGAGAAGTCCTGGAACTTCTTGTCCATCGTCGCGTGGTCCGCACCGGTCATGTGCAGGAAGAACCGGCTCCATGCGAAGTTGTGAAGAGCAAGACATGTTAGGAAGCTCATAGTTTGCTTCACGGTTCTCGAATCGGTAACAAGGGCGAGCGTGGCTTGCGAGAAGGACTCCAGTCCCACCGTAGTCTGCGGAGATGACTTCTGAGAGCGCGTTCACGTGCGCGAAACGGATAGACACACCTTGAAGTATTCAACGTTCTCATTGTGTTTGTGAAGGGCCTCTGAGAGGATAAGGAATACAAGACGCGTTGCCTCGAGGAGTTCTGATCCAGCAGCCTCGTTCTGCGTCTCTTGAGAGAAAGTTGGGTGAATGGTAGACAGCACGCTCATGAGCACCAGGAAGCCGTCCATCTCTCTGAACACGTCCTTGGTGCATGCGTCTTGGAGCATAATTTTGTGGATTTCGGTCAACACCTGTTTCCTTGTCACGCCGCCGAACGCTGGTTGTGAAGCACAGACGTACCTCTATCCGCTCGGACAGCGTGTCCGCCGTTTTTAGCCTCTCCGTCGCGTTCCGCATCAACTCCACGAGCACATCCCTCGCGAAGTCCTCTGGGTCCAGATCATCAGGGTCACTGAGCACTTCAGCAGCTTGCTGGCGGGGGGATAGCGGAGAAGGCAGCGAGAAGCGTGCGCTCAGGGGAGTAAGGAGAGTGCGGAGCATGATGCGAGGCAAAGCTGGGAAGAGCTACCAGAGTTCCAGAGTTTAGATGGTCATGAGCATAACTGTCGCACGTCGAGACAGCAAGGTCGTTGAGGAGAGTTGTCAAGCCGTGTCTTCGGATTTCAGCCACCGCCCGCGCGCGACGCCTCGAGTCGGATGTCGACTGGCACTTCCATCACTGCGTTTGATCCCCCTTCCTTACATCAACGCTGTATTCGTCATGCATCTGAGAACTATCAGCGTATGCACTGGTCTTTCTGAACTGTGATGAATGGGTATGAAGTATTACTTGTGTATGCTCTCAGCTCTGAGTTTCGTCGGTGTCTCGGGATTGGTACGCGAGCCCGGCGCTTAGACGCGTTCCGAAGCACCACTACGTAGTCATTCTGAAGGTTTCGCAGGATGCCTCTACGCATGGACTGCAGACAGACTATTGTCAGCAGTAGTCTGTATTGGTCCCACCGAGACTATCCGCGATCGGGTCTGCGCTATCTATGCCTGCAGTGGCCGAGAAAAAGTCACCCACTACAGGTTCCACAGCCAGAGAAGGGAGGACAGCTCCCAATCTCGCATAAATACTAGGCTATTCGTGATCAATAGGTATTATGTATGTATCCTTTTTATACAAGTACTAGATCGTAACTGACACGGACGACGAACACAAGAGAGGGGAGCACAGTGAGCAGCGTCAAGCAGAACAGCATCTTTATGCATGTATCACGTATCCAGTCCGGACGAACCATCTACTGCCCGAACGCAGTCGCAAGGAAGTGCTCAATCTGCTTCTTGTGGATCGCCTTGCTGCCCGTCGCGACGGAGCTCGTGGGCTCGCGGCCCGCGTAAAGCGGGTACTTGCCCTTGTGGTGCTTCGTCTCGTTGGCGGCGGTGAGGATGCGGGGCGCGACGTAGCTCCATGCGCCGTTGTTAAGCGGCTCCTCCTGGCACCAGAGAATGTCGGCGTTGGGGTACTTGTCGAGGTGAGGCGTGATCTGAGAGCAAATATTAGCGTAGTGTCCATGTATAATCCCATGGGAGTACCCACCAGATCGTAGGGGAAGGGAGAGATCTGCTCGACTCGGCTTATCACCACATCATTGATGCCCTTGTCCTCACGTTCCTGGAGGAGGGTGTGGTAGACCTGACCTGCACCGACTGTCAGAGAGAAGCCGCAAAGGCCCGAGAGATGAAGGAGACGTACCGGTGCAAAGGATATGACGGCGGATGTGCTCAGGCGCGACAAGGTTCTCCGGGTGGGAGTCAGGGATGAAACGCTGGAACGACGTATCGCCGACCATCTCCGAGAGGTCAGAACGCGCCTTCGGGTGACGGAGGAGCGACTTCGAGAAGAAGACAACGAGGGGCTTGCGGAAGTCACGGTGGATCTGGCGACGGAGAACGTGGAACTACAGGACGCGAGTGAGCCCAACCTACAACTGTACTAGTGTTAAGAAGTATACGCACGTAGTTGGCAGGTGTGGTCGGGTAGACGATCTGCATGTTGCAGTCCTGGTGCTGGCGCTCGATCTTCTCAGGAGAGGGGTAGATGTGCGGGTGATCGTCACAGAGCTGCAAGAAGCGCTCGATACGTCCACTTGAGTGCTCAGGGCCCTGGCCATCGAAACCGTGCGGTAAATTCACAACGAGACCGGTGCGCTGGAGCCACTTGCGCTCGCCAGAGGCAATGAATTGGTCGATGATACACTGCGCGTTGTTCGCGAAGTCACCGAACTGCGCCTCCCAGATGGACAGGGAGTCAGGCGAGACGAGCGAGTAGCCGAGCTCGAAGCCGAGACATCCGAACTCAGACAGAGACGAGTTGCAGACGACGAAGCGCGCCTGGTTAGAACCAAGGTCGTTCAGCGGCACGTACTGCTGCTCGTTCTCCTGGTCGTGGATGACGGCGTGACGCTGCGAGAACGTACCACGCTCGACATCCTGACCAGACACACGGACGTGAATCTTCTCGAGCGCGAGGGACCCAAACGCGAGAGCCTCAGCGGTTGCCCAGTCGATGTTCTTGCCCTCATCGACAGTCTTGCCGCGGTTCGTCAGGATACGAGCGAGGTTGCGGTGAGGGTGGAAGCCGTTGGGGAACGAAGAGATGACCTTTCCAATGTGCTTGAGGGTCTCCTCGTCGGTGCCAGTGGGACGAGTAGGCAACGTCTTCTCTGCAAGCTCCTTGGGCGAGGGGAAGCCAGGCCATGACGCTGAGAGCCACTCCTTGCTGGAAGGAACGTAGTCCTTCGCACCACTAGCAGCGTTTTCGAGCGTGCCCCACACCCACTTCTTGTGCTCGTCGATGTCCTTCTCGGTGAAGGTTCCGCGGCCGACCAGGAACTGAGTGTACTTCTGGAGCGTGGTGGGCTGCTTCTCGATTGCCTTGTACATGCGTGGCTGCGTGAAGCTCGGCTGGTCGGTCTCGTTGTGACCGTGGCGACGATAGCAGACGATGTCAACGACGACGTCCTTCTTCCACTTGGCGCGCCAGTCGGCGGCGAGCTGGCAGACGAAGTTGACCGCCTCGACATTGTCGCCGTTGACGTGGAAGATGGGGGCGTCGATGGCCTTCGCGATATCCGACGGGTAGGGGGTCGAACGGGCGAAGCGGGGATCGGTCGTAAAGCCGATCTGGTTGTTGACAATCAGGTGGATAGTGCCTCCAGTGCCGTAGTTGGGGAGGTGGTGGAAGCCAATCGTCTCGTACACGACACCCTGGCCAGCGAACGCGGCATCGCCGTGAAGCAACACCCCCATCGCCGTCTCGTGGTTCTTCTCGTCCTGCTCGAAATGCTGGAGAGCGCGCGTCTTTCCGAGAACGACGGGGTCCTCTGCCTCTAGATGCGACGGGTTCGCGACGAGGGACAATGCAACCTTCTTACCGGAGGGTGTCGGTCGCACGTAGTTGGCGCCCAGATGGTACTTGACGTCACCAGCGGGGAAGTCATCGTCCTCAGCAGTTCCCGAGAACTCGTTGAGGATGGCCTCGAGCGGTTTCCGGATGACGTTCGCGAGGACGTTGAGACGACCACGGTGAGGCATACCGATCGTGACGTGCTTGACGCCGTGCTCAACCGAACGATCAATGAGCGCCTTCATACCAGGGATGAGAGACTCGCAACCCTCGAGGCCGAAACGCTTCTCGTTCGGGTACTTGCTCGCGATAAACTTCTCGAACGAGTCCGACCAGATGAGACGGTCCAACACCATCCGCTTCTCCTCCACCGTGTAGTTCCATGGCTTGGGGATCTCGACACGTTCCCGGATCCAGTCGCACTGCTCCTTGTCGGGGATGTGGACGTACTGGATACCGATGGCACCGCCTGCGGACGCATAAGACATCAGTGGCTATATGTCTCCAAAGTCGCGAAAACTCACAATATATGCGCTTGCAAACCTTGATGATCTCTCCCAAACTCATCGTTTTCCTGTCCTCCGTAGCGAAATGGGGCAGGATACCAGGACCAAGCGTGATTTGCTTCTCAAGGTCGCGCTCGGTAAAGCCATAGCGACTGAGCTCGAGCTCAGGCGGATGCTCAGGGTTGAGATCGGGGTCGAGGATGCCGAGCGGGTCCAGATCAGCGACGTGGTGACCGCGCACTTGGTATGCGCGCACAAGCAATTGAACCTGGCACGCGTCAATGCGGTGGGCTCTGCAAAGGTATTCTCAGACGTACCTTCAAGTGGTCGTCGAGCTCAGCACCTCCATTTGCGTGGAGCGCAGGGGCACCATCGGCAGGAGTAGGGACGAGATTGGGGGGAGGTTGGAAAGCCTTGAAGCTGGGCAGGCCCTTGTCCATGCCAGAAAAATAGACATCCCAGGATGCGTGCACAGACTTGGGATCCTGTCTCCAGAGTCTGTACATCTCCTCGACGTAGTACGTGTTCGTGCCATTCGCGAAAGGGTCGTTAGGAGAAGGAGGCTGCGCGGTCGCAAGCGAGCGGACGAAGGGCTGCACGCCGTAGCGGTAGCGCGACCCGTGCAGGGCCTGCACGACACGGGGGAGACGGGCGAGCCTGTGCATCCTGCTAGACGTCGCTCGTGGTGGTGGAAAGGAGAGAAAGCGGGGGTCGTGAACAACGACGTGGACGAGGGGAAAGGTGATGACGAGCTGCGTCCGTTTTTGGGAGGATCTCAGTCGGTGCACTGCGCCGATGTTTCGGCCGGCGTTTAACTGTTCCGCTGACTTCCGCTGCTCCCCGTGGGCCGTCCTCTCCCTGATGGCGAATTACGATTTATTTTCTGATTGGTTGGGATAGAGTTTGTACATAGCGATGAACGACAGGATTCTACACGAAGAGCGGCACCCACATACAAGGTTTCGGTACATCGAACGTTGAATAGACAGCAGAAACAGGGTCATAGAGATTGGAATCACATTGAAATTCCGACGAGCCAAGCTCCGAATCCGAGCGACGGGCTTGCGAACGGCCGGCCGACAATCAGGTTGAGCAGCTCATAAAGCCATAGCGATGCCGATGAGCGTCGGCCAGAAGACGAACACGCTCTGAAACTTGAGGTACTCCATGTCGACAGTCGTTCGCTTGCGAATGCTTGCAACACCCGCGTCAGAAAGCCGATGACCTCGCATGCGTGAGTCCAAGCCTTGGTCTTCGTAAGTCGAGACTGAGGGCGCTGTCGCAGAAGGAGAAGGAGAGATGGTGGACGGTGTCGGTTTGAGCGCAGAGACTACTGTAGATCCAGGAAGAACGAGTGTGAGCATGGGCGTGACGTAGACGACGTTCGGGTCTGTCGCGTTGTAGTCATCGATGGAGGGTCCGTCGAGGGGGTACAAGTTTGTCATGCCAGTAATCGTGAAGTCGGCACTGTAGATGGTGACGGCTGGTTCCTGGCAGATGAACCGGATGTGGCTGCGAGAGGTGAGGCACCGCTTTCGTGCATGTAGAGGGAAAAGATACGCACTAGTCTGAGCCGTTGTGCCGCCACGATGGAGATATCCACACGTCTTGCGATAGACTTCCCGGATCGATCAGATCGGCGAGAGTCACTACGTAGTCCTACCATCCTGATTAGTCCAGCTGCTTGCCCCAGGCAGGGAGGGTCGAACTCGGTAATGCGGGCATCACACGAATGCCTCGAAATGTGTGATCACTTCCGAGTCTTTATGGCACCGAGCGGTGCGGTGCTCAAATCGCAACTCTGTATCCTCGTCTAACGGTCGGTGGAACATCTTTGCGCATGAGTGCCTCTGTAACACTTCCTTCTTCACGGGCGGACAGCATATTGGCGCGACTAAACATGCAACGCGTCTCCTCGACATCAACACTGGGACGACTTGAGTGTGCATATATGCGCCCATCTCTCGGTCAACTCGCTCGAAGACCCCAAGGCCTGATGACGTGACAATGAAATATCCGCTCCCGTGTGTCTCAGCCTCGTAAGAGGTCAAGGGACTTTGATTCAACGAAGTATGCCGGCTAGAGACCGCGTCCGCCCAATCTCCAGAAAAGTAGCAACAAAACCGCCGGGTCTGTTCCAAGGACCTTATGCCTTACAAGGGAGCAGGTATCGGGGACGTACCTCGCCGACATAGAGATCAATCTTGACGAGACCCATCTCTTCCACATAGGGCTGTGTGCCGTCGTCGACCCACTCGACCGTGTTCATGCGCCCGGCAGTGAAGATGGTACGAGAGTATGGCGATGTAGGATAGATATTCGCAGAGACAAGCTGGACGATGAGTAGTGCTGTACCGAGCAGCCGCATAGTGCCAGTGAAGAACATGTTGGCGAGTCTAGCCAAGGATGGCGTCGCGTTCGAGGGAGGAAAGAACTTGCTTCGCACTATTGTTGCAATCTGTTGTGTGAGATGGCGTAGAACGGGATGTTGACAGTTGAAGTCAAAGGCTGCGCTAGAGATGATGTAGATGAATAAAGTTAACTTCGAGATTGTGGTATTGCGTATGGCGCTTGAGCGCTTATCAAACCTCCGTCCGCCATAACTTCTCCTCTGGCACTTCAATGGAGCTTCGCGTTGTTGGCGAGTAATTACAGCATCCGATGTCTTGAAAGGAGCGGGTAAATTACCCGAAGAGACCAGATCGCAATAGACAGTCCAACAACATCTAGTAGAATACACCATAACGGTACAGCATGCATACAGAGGGGAACCGTCTGATGGCACATATATCTACAGCAGGGAATACATCAAAGCAAACAAAGCGATACAACCATGACCTCAGCAAACACAACCCCAATCCTCCCTGATATCTATGCCGTGCCGTAACTCGGCCACCGCCCCTTTCGCGGCGATGGCTTCAAAGGTATGCCCTCACCAGCCTCCTCTTCCGGCGCGAAGTTCACCATGGTATCTTCCTCGCCCTCCCCGTAGCCAAAGTCCTCATCCATCTCGAGATCTTCGTACGCCCAGCGCACGAGCACGCTCTCACCTACCCGCCACCGTCCCAATCGCGGATGCGCCTTGACGAAGCGCGTCACGTACTGGCGAACCCGGGCCGGCGGGTGCCAGGCAAGGTACGTGAGGGTCACGACGGCCGTGAAGGACGAGAGCAGAAGGATCATTGTCGATCGTGCTGTGTGCCCGGAGAAAGGGTGTGCGTCGACGAGCTCCTCCGGCTGGCCGTCGGTGGGAGATTCATCGTCTGTCGGGGGGGTGGTTTCGTCTTCGGAGTCTTCAGGCGGTTGAGTAGGGCGGTCCTTGCTAGGTAGGGGCTTCGCACGCATGGAGGCACAGGCATGCCGAGAGCGCCATTGGAAGGTGTGCGTGCCGTTCCACGTCCAGGAGTAGGTCGGGGCAGTGGGCTCATCGGCGGCAGTGTCGCAGACGAACTGGAAGTCCGCCTTCTGTGCGCCGTAAACGTAGTATCCGCCGTGCAGACGGATATGTAGAACGTGGCCTGTGCGGTGCTAGAGTCAGAATCGGTGTGTCGCCGCTATATTTGAGATGCGATAAGCAGCTTACGGTTCGGATTATCGCGAGGTGCTACGAATTGTGCGGTTATGTTCACACCAGGATGGTAACTGGTAACGTTCGGCAGATTCATCGCGCCTGCAACGGGAACGACCTGCAGTACCCGGGGCTCTTCACCTTCATGACGGGGGCGGCGGTTGGATACTGTCATGCCGAGAGCGCATCAGGCTATATCGGAAGCAAAAGAGGTTAAAGAACGTACCAGTCTGGCATATCCATGTCCCGGCCGGACACTGGTGATTCAAAGCGTCAAGTAAATGCCATGGCGTGTGACTTGGAGGGGGAAGCGGACGCCGTGGCAAAACAATCGCAATCGAAAAGAACACACGACCAACCCAGACTGTTCACGAACCTGTTCATGTCCCGGCAAAGCTTCATCCCTCTTCAGCGGCGCCTTCAAATCAATGCGGTATGATGTCTTCGTGACCGTCGGGGGCGTCCTTCGCTCGAACTCCACCGACCAGCCTCCATCGTTCCCGTTCAAGACTGGGCACAGGTCAAACTCATGGCCGTCCAGGCTGAACGCGCACTGCTCCACCAGGTTCTTCAGCCTCATGATTCCATTCACCGTCGGGGTGTCCGCAGCCCAGGCAAGCTGCACGACGAGCACGAGGAGGACGAGAGCTGCGAGCAGGAACATGGTAGGAGGATGTGAAGGGCACTGGTCCCACGGCCAAGGAAACCCGTCGAAGCTGAGCTCGAGGAACGAGCGTGGAGCGTCATGGATGTGCTATCTGGGTCACCGGACCGTTTGATACACCCACCTGGAGAGCCGTTGCTCCCGTCTTGCTTCGGCTCGGGGAAAGTCCAGCAAGTCCGCAGTAAAAGCATCCGATAGACCAGTTGTGTAGCCACACACCCCGCACATGCCGAACGCCCCAGGGTCGTAAGTAGAAGTTGAGGACGAAGAGCTCCCGAAACCGTCAGGCCCCAAATGATAAATCCGGTCGGTCGGGCATGAGATCTACGGCCCGGGCCGCACAAATCCCTCAACTTCCTCTCTCAACGTCTTCTCGCCTTGGTCTAAGGGTATTGAACTGCACATATATAAGAGTACTACGATGAGGGCGGTGGATCGTCCTATGATGGCGTGAATCACCTGGAAGGCATTTCAAAGCCATAGCACGCAGCTGCAGCTATACTACATCGAGCCCGCCAAGCTGGTGACATCCATATGATACTCTGTACCGTTGATGAGACTGGCTATCAGTACATAGCGCATCGCCAAAGTTCAATGACTATCATGTGGCCAAAATGACACGTTCATAGGGAACTGCGCCCTGTTGATTACCGGAAACTTAACGACGAGAAGACGGATGCGGACGCCATGGGCTTGCGGACGTGCGCTGGAGTAGCTCGGCAGAATACATAGTACGAAACTCCATGTGTCGTTATCTGAGCGGTGCGTGTTCGAGACAGGCTGAGGAAATGGCGACGGGAATGCATTGTACTCACCTCCATAGCCGAATGACAAGCCTGCTCAGAACTTACGCAAACTCCGATGGAGAAGGGGCGAGTAGAACACTGTCGGAGTATCGAGAGTGGGCGCGACCGTCCCTACGCAAACATGCTCTTGTCTGGGGTCTGCTTCACGATCAGAATCTCCTCCTGCGACCAACGGAATGCATGCGCACCTTCTCCATGTATGATGGGCATGGGCATGTGTACGCTGAAGATGCACATGAACATATCCTCAGGAAAGCCCAAGACAGTCAGCGCGCGATGGACAGCGGTATCGATGTCCATCATCTTCGAGCAGGGTCGCCTAGCTCGCGTCGGTCATGGTCCTCATGTGCATTCACTCGGGCGAGAGGAAGCCAACGGCGCGTGGGGCGAGCAGCTCTTGAAGCGTCCATCGGGGGTATGTCAGGCACTGGTGCGAAAGGCCACACGCATTTGGGGTCACTGAATGTCATGCAGGGAGACGCAGTAGACCTCGGCACGCGCGTACAGGAGATGATCGTCTTGAAATAGGTATGGCGATACAGCCAGGCTTCAACGATCTTGAGATGAATGCGAAGGTAACCGGGGTGATTGGAACGGACCGTGTTCTTGATGGCGTAACGAATATATGGGTATCGATTGTGAAGTCTTGCGGATCACGGGAAAATAGCAGGATTCATTGTTGACTCACCAGATGGTACCATGCCAAACGCTCCTGCGCACTCCTCGATACTGTCCTGCTCATATCATACAGATGACATCCCGGAACATGATCACAAAAGCTATGCAGTACAGGTCGAGCAAAAAAGACAGGAACGGTCAAGCATTGACAATTAACCCCAAGCGGCGGTTGTACTGCGTTTTGGAAGCCGTCAGCACAGAAGCTGTGATCAAGGTCAAGACACGCACCTATAGTTGACTATTAGGTGTCCATCGGTTGAGAAGGACTAGCAACTTCCTGAGCACTCGTGCAGCAACCAATGACATATAACAATCACCCACCTTGAACAGATTAGCGACGGTGTCGTCTGGGGCTGGGGAGAATGCGAGGTTGATGTAGGTGAACTGTAGCGACCAATGATGTCAGGGTTATCCCGTACCACAGACATGGTCTTCCTGTGCGCAAGACAAACGGATTAACTCACTAATGGGTCTCCCTGCTTCCATCCTAGCTCCTTCCTCAAGAATTGGATGACAGCTTGGAACCTGTTCGACGCAGTGATCTTGTAGAAGTTCTGTTTCATGATTGGTGCGTTCCCCACAGCCTTGAACCGCACAACGACTGCAATAAGCACAGGAAGGAAGACATCAATGGATATTCCCAATTCAGCGAGGCATGCCAGTCAAAGGACAGTTGATGCAGAAAGTGTCAGCTTGGGTATGCGGTCAGGGACAGGGAGTGCCCCACCTTTGTTCGCATCCTTCTTCTTGTACGTCTCAAGGGCCTCCTGGGCTTCGTGCATAACATTTCCGCCGTCAAGAGAAGTCCATGCCGAGGGCAGTGTGCGGGTATGGGGCTCTGGACTGCCGGGGAGAGCCATGGTTGAGGCTGGGATGCACACTGACAGTGCGCTCGTCCGAATCCGGGCGCTTCAGCCAACTACCTTCTAGCGCCGATGAGCCTCAGCGCTCTCAGTTGCCTTCAGGTTGTTTTCGATTCTCCAACACCGACGCCGATGATACCAACAGCATCCGCTGCTGGTTGCCTACACATAAAGCTCGTATTCAGGAGTGCACGATACGGTTCGTGCACTGGAGTCGTGTTCTCTTCCCACCCGCTGCGCTGGACATATGGCGCCACAAGGCTGTCTTCCCGCACCGGCGCAAGAAGTATGACCCGGATCTTTTGTTCAGTTCCCCCCGGAGCGGTGCGATATGCTCTCAGGTGCGTCCTCGAGGTTCAACTAAAATTGACGGAAGTAAAATAGCGGAGGACACTAAGCCCAACTGGTTCTGTCCCCACGAGCCTCGCGGACTAGAATACCGGGCTCTAGACGGGACGGGTGAAGCCGGTGAGGGCGCGTGTACCTCCACGTCCGCATTTGCTTCCGCTTCAGGACAGCATTTGTTGCAAGTTTCCTAATCGAACCTAGTTGCCAGGCGGTGGCCTTCGAATTCGAATCGACAACGAAGATTGGACCAAGATGATCCATCTCGACCGGCACCGCAACCCAGCCCCCGTCATCCATGTACCGTGATAAGCCATCCTAACCGAACTGCGCCCGTACAATAAAAACAAAGGGAAGGCGGTTGGGTCCCGAACACCTCCGCACGTCCTTCGCCGCGTACACCTGCCTCTGGGCACCCCCGACCTTGGTGTCAATGACTGAGAGCTGATTGACACGATGTCATCTTCCGCTGCTATGGATGTACCCTTCGATGAGCCGCTTCAGACGCTCCTCGCCCATGGCACCGCAGTCAAGTGAGTTATGGCCTATGTATGTTTAGCCTGTGCATGCCCTTACACGTTTTGTTGGGATAGCGTCATGACCCGTGAGTGTCAAGGATCGTCCCGGACGAAGGTGACACACTGACCGAACACGCGTTTTCCGCATGCCAGTCGTCGGCTTTACTGCACTCCTTTACGACCATTTCGTTACGGTACGTCTTCAGCCAACTCTCTCTCCGTCCCTCAGCTCATGTCTCCCTCAGCTCACAGATGAGGTGGGCTATCTTCTGAGCAAACACTTGCAGCGCGATTCGCCATCCCTCAACACTTGCCCCTAGGTTCTTCTGATTTGGCGCGCCCGGAAAGGCGTTGTCTCTACCATCTTCCTCGTCGTGAGTTCACTTGTCCCGCTGTCCGTCTCCTCACTCACAGCCGCGCAGAATCGCTATGTCATGTGAGTGACCAGTGTCAATAGGTTTCATCGGGAAGGTAACAACGTTCGAACAGTCCCATCATATTGGCCTTGGATATCTACGGTGCGCTTCCCAACAATCCATCAATCCGCCATATGCTCATAGCATGGCCACAGAGTCCTTTGGGAATGCAGCGGCTTCTATTATGGTACGAAGCACATGCCGCGCACGAGGCGACGTCTCGCTAACGGGCTATGAAGTTCTGCAAAGTGTGGACGGTGGTGCAGGGCTACTTGACGATCGCGTCGTACATCTCCATCCATGGTGCGTTTATCTCCATATGATACTGGAGGAGGGCCTTGACAGCAATTTGCAATGGCAGCTATCGTAGCATGGCGTGTTTACGCCATCTACAATGGTCAACGATGGGTGTGCAGACTGTTATGGATTGGAGGATTCTTGTACTTCGCCATTTCGGCTGGGATTACTACGGCATCCCTGATACCCATTATTGGTACGTCGTGTCTTCGAATGATGAGAGGATGATGCTGACAGGCAGATCGCAGCGCATCTTCGCCCATACCATCATGCCTGCGTAGGAAGCGTACGTCTACCCTCTGCCATTCCTTCTCTGGTTCATGATGTGTCGTGTGTGCTGATGATTGTACGGTGGCTTGTATAGGCTCCGAATTACCTCTGGGCCATATGGCTACCAACGTGAGTACTGATTCAGCATATGTCTGCAGTGTCCATGCCGACTCAACGATTGTACAGCGTGGTCTTTGAGACTCTCCTTTTCATGCTCACCATCAGAGCAATGTTCGTTCAAGGGCAGCGGGAATCGCTGACATCCCTCTCCCTCCTCCTTTATCGTGACGGTACGGAGCATTACTGTTATCCTATGCCTGTTCGTTCCCTACTAAGCATCAATCTCACACAGGAATGTTGTACTTCATCGCTGTAACATGTATGTTACTCTTGCCTAGCCAGCGAATCTTCCTCTTCCTGAGACTGACTGCATACAGTTTGCTCCCTCTTCTCTCTCCTGGTATGGGCCCTTGCTGGTTCGGACCTCTTAGGCCTGGCACGATAGTACGTCTTAACGGCACTCCGAATCATCTCCGCTCACTGGAAATGCATGCAGCTTCGCTCTGGCAATGGTGAACATCGCCGGCTCCCGCCTGGTCCTCAACCTAAAGTCATATGCCGCTGCGCGGTACGGTGACAGCGACCTCACCTGGGACGACCCTCCACTGCCGCCCTCTCACCAGATTTCGCTTGGGGTGCCGCACTTCACGCCCTCACGGGATGTGGAGTACGGTACTGAGTCGTTCGACATAGAACTGTACTCGATCGAGCGAGAGTGCCAGCAGCTCGGCACACGGTTGCACTAGGCGCGGGTTGGATAGATGGATACAGGGATGCAGAGAAGATGGAAGAACCACGTTATTTGTACCACGCAAACATGACCACCCACACTCACTGTATCGCTAGCTTATCGGGCTCACTGAAAGCGCCGTTATTTGACTGGAGCAGTTGCTGCTCGTCACACTGTCTCATGTCCATTCCCAATCGAGTAGTCTAAGAGAATGTCGCAATAAGGAGCGAGCGTTGCATTATACCGAAGAATGTACTAGTATGACACCTGTGTATGGGATGCAGGGACGAGTTCCAACAAGGGAGCGTTCCGTAGAGGACGAGGTAAGCCCGGCCTCACAGCCCCTTCCCGAGGGGGTAGCTTGCCCTTATAGATACATAGGTGAGTGGGAAGTCGTAGGTTGAGAGTAAAATCACAGTGCTCACTTGAGGTCCTCGTCGCTCTCGGTGATGCGCTGGATTGTGATTTCCGGCCCCGTGGTGATCTGGCGACGGAAGTTGAGCGAGTCGTCATGAGAGATGTAACGCAAAGTAAAACGAGGGTCAGAACACATGTCCGAGAGTTAGAGAAAGTTTGAGAAGTCAGCGACACGTACCTGGCCTGACTGGGTGTTGTTGGAACCGGCCAGCTGACCAGGGTACCGCGGGGTGGTGACGTTGTTCAGGCTGACACTGACGACGGCGTCGTTGGCACGCTTGGCCGTGTTGAGTGACGAGAGGAGGGCGTTCGTGTAGACTGCATGGGACGCGTGGTGTACTGTGAGAGGAAGTGCCACGGAAGGGATATGAAGCAATAACGTACACTTGCTCCAGATCATGAACGGCGTGAGGAAAACGAACTTGTGGGGCATGGCGGCGAACTGGCAACGTCATTCAGTTAGAAAACAGAAATATGTGGGAGAGAAGCGGCAGCACTCACGGTTATCAGTGCAACCACGGCAATGACTCTGAAGGTGAGGGAGTGTTCAGTATTGTTCGACATAAGGCACGAGTTGGACAACGCACACCGTCAGCGAACCTAAGAGACGGCAAACACATCAGCATGGTATAGGACAGAGAACAACCACAACATCTCACCAGTGCCAATGATGTACATCTGTAGCTTCTGGAGCATGGATTGAGTCCTGTGATTTCCGCGTCAAATACCTTGCTGGTGCACATGCTATCGACGCATACTTCACTGAAGCGCCCTTGTGAGATCTCAAGTAGACCAGCAACGCTGCGGCCACGCTGATGTCGGCAGCGATTGCGGAAACGAAATCGAGGTAGACGAATACCTGGCCACAATCCGTTAATATGACCCTGAAGCTCGGGCCGCCGTATGCGCACCTTGATGTTCTGGAAGTCGCCGTCCTCAATACCGAGGAACTTCACCGTCGCGACTGTTGGCTACGTCAACCTCGGGTATTCGAGCTATATGAGGGGAACAAGGATGCTTACTGACGCCGCATACTGCATGCGGGAATAGATTTTTCTAACGATGAGTACTATGTATATGCGGACAGTTGGGAGACACGAACCGAGGTTGAACGACGACAGCAGGCCCTATGGTACTCGATCCTCAGTGTGAGAGCGCGTATGGTGAACAGCATATAGTACGCACCAGGATTATCGCAGGGACGGGGTTCTGATAGCTCACTGTGGACAGTCAGTCGGTCGTGACAGATGATGGGAGTAGCAATGTGCTTACTCTGGTAGACGCTCCGGATGAACATGCTACATGCTGTTGTGTCAGGAGTGCCTATCCAATAAAGTAGGAACGGAAGGAAGTCACGTACGCGCGTACCATGAAGCTCACCACCGCCTGCGTAAGTACCCATCACTACGTGCCCATATAGCGAAGGGAGAAGTCAGACGCACCGTGAGCAACACCATCGCCTTACAACCGTCGGTATCTCAACATCGTCGTCATACTAAGAACACGTGTTGCTTACCACTAGGGACCTAGCGATGAGTTAGAACATTAATACAATATTCAACAGTAGAATCACGACGTACCATACGGGCGTCATGAAAGCAGCAGGATTGGCATAGTTATTCAGAAAGTAGTGATACTGCATATGTGTCATGAACGCAGTGTTCGCAGTGTCGAACAACCTGTACGGGGTTCTCGAACTCAATCGCTTGCAAGTTCACGGACTACACGCCAGGCATACCATGTCGCGAAAACCTAGAACATGCGTTGTTCACGACATTTGTCGTAAATTAAACAGAACACATTCACTCACGAATAGACGTATAGGAAGTGGCTCCTTCAGACTACGGGTGTAGTACATGTATCCCTGGGATGCTGTGAATCCATATGCGCTGATCGGCACGAAGCGTCAGAGGATCCCGTCCTTACAGACGATATGTGACGGAAACACTTACACCGCTCCCAAAATACTCCCGATCAACATAGCACCAATCGTCGGGTCCGGCGGAGAAACGACTGTCGCAGGCATCTTGGACCAGAAGTGAATTGAGAGGGGAAGGGTGCGTCGACCGGGAAAAAGACAGGGGCACAGACACAGGGAGGGGGCGACAGCAATCCGGGGACAATATGTAGTATATGTACGTCCGCGTCCGAGCCCAAGGGGAAAAAGGGCTGCAAAAGAGACTAAAAGGTGACTACGCCTCATGCGATTACATATACGTATGGACCGAGGACTTCCTCTCGCGATCGTCATACCAGATCTTGAGCGCGTCCGGAAGGCTAACAGCCTTGACACCGTCTATCGCAGGGTCCGTTGCTACGCATTCCAGAACGAGCAAGGCGACAGCCTGAAGAGCGGGGGCAAGAAATTCACCCGGGCGATAAGTGGACACATCTGAAACATCCCAAGCATCGCCGAGCGTAGGCGGAGGTGCGGTAGGCTCCATCTCGGCCCGGAACACGATATAGCGTGAATTCAGGTCCGAGGAGGTGCGAATTGGAGGTGTCGCGAGTTTAGGTTGGAAAGGTTGGAAAGCGCTGTCCAATTGACTAGCGACATACGCCATGGCAATGAGTAGTATATAACTCAACAGGAATGTCATGTTAAACCTGGGGGTGGCGTAAGTTATGTGTAGGAACGCCACAAATGACGGCTCGTACCAGCTCGTACCCCGGGCAGCGGATAAAGGCAGAACCGACCCGGGCAGAATGTGTACCCATACCATCTTCATCGGCCCTGTCCATCAAATCAGAATCGAGATTGCGGGGACTGATGCAAAGTACTGAGATGGCCTGGAGCCTCCTGCAGCGTGGCAAGGTCTTCTTCGAGTAGGACCAGGTGCAGTGCCAATATACACGAATTCAGCAACGATTGCGGTTGGCATTGATTTACTTGGACAGACGGAGGCACACCTACTGGTCTGAGGTCTAGGCAATGTAGGGTTTTAAAGACGTTTGGACCTCATCTCCACCTCAAACGACCATAATGGAGTCCGGGAAGTTTTGGTCAACAACATTGCGGGGCTCGATGGTTTTCCCAAGCTGTACTCTGCATAAAATCATTATTGAGGGTAGAGGAAACCATCCGGAACAGCGGGGAACCACGGCCAGACAAGACCTTACCGATGATGGCAGTATAAGTAAGACGGGTGCCATTTGAGGATGGGAGAGTGTTTTCCCTTGACAGATAAGTAAGGTGTACTGTAACGGGGCTATTACCACATCTGCTTACACCTTAGAACCCTGTAATAATCGCTTTTTAACAAATCCTACATGATTTGTTACACGAAGTTCCAACTCGCTTTCCTTGGTCCCTTCGGTCTTGCTTCTTAGATACTCTAGTTCGCCAACCTCCTCAGTCTCTCCATCTTCTATGTCCCCCAACGCCGCAGCCGGCTCCAGTAGACTTGGCGGGCAGCCGAAGCCACCAGTTGTGGTGCCAGGAGGTGGAAATAACATCGTTGTGAACCCTTGTCAGGTGCGAACGAGTGTGGATGAGCAGTTTCGTCAGCCCTGACTTGTGAGCAGAGAGGAAACCCGGTGCTTGAGTGCATAAGGAATGTTGGCAAGGAGTTCGGAGATATTCTCGCCGACTATCAGGTTGGGAGGACGACCGGAGTGTTGTTTCTAAGGTGCGCATCGTTGCTCATGTCGCAGTGCACAGCGCTCTATCTTGTGTTGCATGCGTCAGTCTACGATATCATAGGCTACATCCCGAGTATATCCACCAACGAATAGAGAGACTAGGACATGCATACAATCTCCGAATCCTTCTCCTGATGTGTGATGTGGTCCGTCGTCCGTCTCTTCAACTTCTCACTCGGTGCTGAACGAACGCGACAGAGCGAGCATCAAGACCCCATACGCGAATTGACGAAGGTATGTAACAAATTGTCACTGGAAGATTTCTCAATGACGTAGGCGCATGCAGATATGCTTGATCAACGAGATTACCGTAATGGTCGCGTGGAAGTGAGTTCGTACCTATGCTCCATGGCCGTACTACTCTTGAATTGAGTACATGCATCTTAGTGCCGAGGAAGCGGGGTACTACCTCTCGACGTACAAGCAGTTCGAGCACAAGCCGCCTGACCTAATCAAAGAACGTGTCGACAAGGACTATCATTCGATGCTGCGCACCGCCCTCACAAGCATTAGTAAGGTCAACAAGACCGATGTTGAGACTCTGCGTACATCGTTCGGGGTAAGTTGAGATCACTCTGGGCGAGGCCTGCCACGACTACTTACCTGGTGTTCCGCAGAGCTTCGCTGCGGTCTCGCGCGCATCGTCGGAACAACTTCAGAATCTTCCCGGCTTCGGACAGGTTAAGGCGAAGCGCATACAAGACGCGTTCAACAAGCCTTTCCGCAACAACAGCACCAGCGCGATCCCAATCAGCACCCAGCTGCAGCTTCGTGCAACCCAGCAGGCTACTGAAACCCAAGCCGACAAGGATGAAGGCAGAGAAGTCAACATCACCGACGTCGAAGGCACATCTCTTCCAGAAGCGGACGAGCCGCGAGCACCTATTCCTCCCCGACTTCCACCTGCACCTCATCCACGAGCGCCTCGGGCACGTAGTCCTGCATGGGACATCGAGCTTGATCTGAATAGCTCGCCTGAGCCTGAGTCTGGGCCGCCACCCGTCCGCAAACGTCCTCCGAGCCCAATGTGGGACATCGAGCTCGATCTCAACGTAAGCGACACAGATGACGGTGATGCCGATAGCAGGGAGCGAAAACGACTGAGGGAAGGTTCAGGAGAGTTCGGCGCTCCGTCCATGCTGACGACGTCGTAGTTCAGGACCCGTTGGACACAATTGATTATCATCCTCTGCACCGACAGGTGCAAACAAATACAAGCCATGGTTGCTGTACTCGAATTCAACCTCGTTCACGGTGACAGTCTCCAGTTGTCTCGGAGTCTGTGGGTACGCCTTAGGATGTAACTCGCGATATCTTTCGTCGACAAAACGCCGGTGCGCGGCGCGTCCGTGCCTTCGCATGACGCGCTCATGTGCAACCACATACGCGGATAAACTGGGGCATGGGTCAAGCCGTTTCTCCGGAGCCGGCGGTGATTCGCTGCTGCCTTCTTCTATTCTTTCCCTGAACATCCCCCAGCAACGATACTCAGAGGATGTTACCTGATGTTACCCACCTGAAGCACATGTCGTCCAGTCATCTGCCCTATTTGCGAATCGCGAGGTGCCCTTCTGATGATCGTCAGCGTCGCCCAATTTACTCACCCACACCCAAGGGTCGCGGTGCATGTTGGCTTTGCTACGGCTATAAAATCGCCATACCGAACATGCTTCCCAAGGCTAGCTCACCCGATATCAAGAATCCTGCAAGGCTATGATTGGTTTACCAGCGTTCCTGCTACTCGCGTTCTCCGTCCTCACACATGCGCTGACCTACAAGGGCGCCGACATCTCCTCCCTTACTGTGGTCGAGAACTCTGGAATCCGCTATACCGATAGCGGTAAGACCACCGCATTCGAGACGATCATCAAAAATCACGGTGCGAATACCGTTCGCATCCGTGTTTGGACCGCCGGCCAGTACGATCTGAACTACGCTCTCGCCCTCGCGAAGCGCGCAAAGGCTGCTGGGCATACGCTGGTCGTTGATTTGCACTATAGCGACACCTGTGAGTGAACTCTTGTCTTAGGGACGTGTGTGCTCACCACATGTTGCGTAGGGGCGGATCCAGCTCATCAGGCGATCCCCTCTGGATGGCCGACTGACTTGGATGGACTGAATAGCAAGATCTGGTCGTAAGTATCTCTACCTTCAGTCGCGCGCAGTTCGTTCAGCGCGCTCTGTGCAGATACACCCAGAGTGTCGTCCAAGCATTCTCTAAACAAGGGACACCGATTGACATCCTCCAGGTGAGATACTTGCACATGTTGCACGCTGTCTATCAGTGATCCCGACATCTCCCCGCTGACCTTTCACAGGTCGGAAACGAGATCAACGACGGTCTTCTCTGGCCTACTGGCCAGATCTCCAAGAACGGTATCAACCCTGTCTCGCAGCTCCTCCACTCCGCAATCAACGGCGCCAAGTCCGTCGCTTCACCGAGAATCCTCATCCACCTCGCCAACGCCTGGGACTGGTCTGACATCTCCTGGTTCTTCGACAACGTGTACATTCAGGGCGCGCTTTCCGCAGACCAGGTTGACATCCTCGGCTTCTCTTTCTACCCTTTCTACGACTCGCGCGCCACGCTAGCCGCAGTGAAGTCCGCTCTCACGAACACAGCGAACACGTTCAAGAAGCCGATTGTCATTGCGGAGACGAATTGGCCGGTGAGCTGCCCTGGAGGAAGCGTCGCGGAGACAAGCATCTCGATCTCGAGTCAGGGACAATCGACGTGGACGTGGAATATCGAGCAAATCCTGAATGGCTTGCCAAACGGTTTGGGTCAGGGAATCTGTGAGTGCTGTGGGGGTTTTAGACGGAAGTGAGGTGATTGACACAATCGAATCTGATGAACAGTTTACTGGGAGCCGGGATGGATCGGGAATGCTAACCTGGGGTCGTCATGCGCAGTATGTGTCTCTGCGGACATATCCAACTTCTTAGTGTTGACCATTTTGTGCAGGATAACCTCTTGGTCGAGTCTTCGGGTGCAACCCGCGATTCGATCAACATCTGGACCTGGGACATGTAGACACATCTGCCGCCCGATATAGGATATAGCTTCGACATGTACGAATAGGCGCATAGTCAAGGCATGTTCTCTGATAGTCCCACCAACGTTGCGGCACGAAATGCCCCCGCCAATTGCTTCAGTTTACGTGATTTCCAAGTCAAACTGAGACTGCCCGGATGCAAGTCTTGAGTTCGAGTTATATAGTGATACATTGACATTATCGGCCATGGAGAAAATCGCCCCCGTTTCATGCAGTCGTTTCCGAGTGTGGTTCTACAAACTTCCCGCTCCCCTTCGCAAAGATGTCCTGTCGTCCAATGTCAATGTTAGACCCAGCGCACGACCATAGGATGCTCTACTCACCTTGACAATACCCCTGCCAATCAAGGACAAAGCCGCCCTGCTCTCGTACAGTGGGTATAGGACGACCGAGATTGCTGAGCAAAATGCCCAGATCATGCCGATGACGACCCACGCCGTCAGTCCACCGACACCATATACTGTCTGCGCGAAGAATAGCGGCAGCGGAATGATGATAAGCATGACGAGGGTCTACGAGCGGTAGCCATACATCAGCTTGTATCATAATCCTATTGAAGTTAAAGCATAGAAGGACGTACGAGAATAACCGACGCCCATGCCGCGATGTCGAATGACTTCTTGAGCGCGACAGGGTCGAGCTCCCTCTCTTCCTCCGCTGCAGCTGCTTCGGCGGATACAGGCTCCTCCGAGATGTCAGTAGAATGGCGCTTCTTCTCGCTTTCAGAGTCGTCGACAGACGGAGCGCCGTGCGAAGGGGCCTTCTCGTGATGAACCGGCCGATTGATCGCTCGAGTAGGTTCGAAGTCGAAGCCTTCCGGCCACTGCGTGTACAACAACACAGTCAGTCATTGCTCTACCCTCGCACATTGAATACTCACAATGAGTGAGGTGACCAGAGTGACTATGCCTCCAACACCAATCGAGGCGAGGTTTCCAGCAAGCATCTCGAGGTCTCCGCCAGTGGTCTAGCAACTCGTTCAGCAAGGTCATCAGGTTAGAAGTCCGATGGGTTGACGTACCGTCACAGTCAGCGAGCCACCGTTCAAGGCGGAGGTAGTGACGAGCCATGCAACAACGCCTGCGCAGAAGCCCAAGATCGAGCCACTGATGCAGCCCCATTTATTTGCCTTCTTCCAGGTAATGCACATCGCGATAGGCACGACCGCTGACCCGAGAACGACGCCCATGAATTCCTGTATATATGATGAGCCTATGGCATCCAAGCTTTGCTCGAGTACTCACGTAAAGCCATCCCATGGAGATGCCGATATAGAAGAAGATGAGACCGAGAAGACCCATTACGATGGCAAAGAATGCGACCTGTAACCATTCAGTCAGCTCGCGATGTCATATGGGAGCAAGGTAGCTGAGTGTATACCATTGCGTGCGAGACCTTCAGAATCTGATCCTCAGTAGCCTTCGGGTTGAAGTATTTCTGCGCCGCACGTCAGCCGTCATGAACACTTACAAACCTCACTCTCTGCAACATACCTTG
This sequence comes from Lentinus tigrinus ALCF2SS1-7, assembly GCF_003813185.1. Lineage (NCBI taxonomy): Eukaryota > Fungi > Basidiomycota > Agaricomycetes > Polyporales > Polyporaceae > Lentinus > Lentinus tigrinus. The sequence goes on along the minus strand of NW_027137913.1, from coordinate 848,864 downwards.
TAGACATCATACGTCAGGATGGATGATACCGCGATCAACTCTGCGGACGTAGCAGAGGTAACGGCTAGGAAGAGCACCACGAGCAACGCTGCTGCGCCGGACTGCCCGAGGATGGCAGCCGCAGCGGCAGACGCAGGAAGACCAGCAGAGACGTCCTCAGGCGACAATACGCGCATATCCGGATCTCCGCGCAATGCAACAGCGGCCAATCCAAGAGTCGTCGAGAACATGAAGGGAATAGCGAACCACGCCAGCCCTCCGAGCAGGTACGCCTTGACACAGGTCGCTGGACGGCTTGCAATGGCGCGTTGCCAGTACTGCATAGGTATCTTGTTCAGCACGTAACAGGGAACTCGAAGAAGGCGGAACACTACTCACAGCCTGGTCCTGGAACACGGTCGCGAAGTTCCCGATGACGTTGATGACACCGAAGATGAGACCATTCTTTGAGCGCATGGTCAAGTACGAGCCCTGTGCGTTCCCGGAGACCGGCTGGTCCGCCGCAGCCTTGGCAAGCAGCGCGTGCATTGCGCTGAAGCTCCCGATCTTCTCACTTGTTGCGTATACAGTGAACACGAAGACGAAGATGATCGCGAAGAGGACTGTGGTATGCGTGCTAGAGGGAGAGATATCGCATTCATCAGTCATACAAATATGACGCAGCGAGGTAGTGTAGTACTCACTAGTCACAAAGCAAGGTCGCACGCATACCACCTACGACGACGTAGATAGCTACGCCAAGAGGAATCAAGAAGCAGGCCTATATGAAGGTACAGGTTGGGTTTCTTGCTGTAAGAACGCGAAAGGCAGACTCACGGCGATAGTGTTCATACCGGTCAATGCAGTGACCGTGGCAGAGCCTCCTAGAATGAGCATAGAAGACACGATGATGTTCGTTGCCAGTCCAAAGAACATGAAGACAAGGTGCGCGACCGTGCCCCAGCGTGCTGCCACGATCTCGAGCCATGTATGTGCATGAGGAGCATTCAGCTTGAGCTTCGCTGCGAGCTTAGAGCGCACAGAACATGAGCGGTCTACGACTGAGTACAGATTCGTAAGGACATACCTGGGCGAAGAGAAGCACCTGCACCGTCGCACCCGCACCATACCACCAAGGACCCGAGATACCATCTTTGTACGCAACGGCACTCGATTGCAACTACAGGTCAGAGTTAGAAGTGCCCATATAGATACTACAGTCCTGTACTATAACGCAGACAGGAAGGACATACCAGCGTTGCGGCCCATGTCCACGCCGACACGATACCCGACGCGATGAGGCCGGGCTTCACGCTTCTTGAAGCGCTGTTGAACTCCTCGGAGTTCTTGGGGGAGAAGCCCGTATATCGCGCTTGAATGGCCGTCAAACATAGCATAAACGCGCTGAAGAACAGGCCAATTCCTGCCGCGACGTTCAATCAGCGTGCAGACGATCTGGCAGGGTAAGAAATGTGACATACCAACAACTGCACATCGGTTCGTCAGCACATCTCCATGACAGCAGTGCTTATGGGGACTCACCAACTCCGTACCCCGCTCCCTGCGGCAAGATAGGTTCGTTTGCAGACATCGTGAAGTTCCAAACTTTCGCAGGCAGCAAGCGCGTATCCGAGGCGTCACCACAGGTCGTCAAGTCGTCCAGAACCCTCTCACCAGTAATCCCGCGAAGAAGTCGAGGAGAAAAGAGCTCGAGCTGGCCCTTCTCGCGCTCCGTCGTTTACATACTCCCCCACTAGGGCCGCCGCCTGTCCGATACTGAGGCTCCGCATCAGATGGGTGGCTTCTCGAGTTCTGTCAATTCCCTCCTTGGGACTCCTTATCAATGACATTGAGACGCTGCAGGTGCGGCTAGTCGATACGCGAGGTCAGAAGGGTGTCCGACGGAGTGAATTGGTTCGACGTACTTATCTACGACGCGCTCCTGGGCTCGAGGCGTGCGACCAAGTCGACGCGCCACGATAAGAGAGGCGTCTCTGTGGTACAGTGGCGATTTTCCGAGATGGGACCTTGTTTCGCATGATACTTGGGCAGCGGTGAAACGTCGACATCTAGCAGACACACTGCAGAAACACGGAGGCGGAAGCTTGATGTTGGAGGTCGAGGGACACCTAAGAACTAAGTGCCAGGTCGTTGTCAACCCTTATAGTCGTAGGCGCCTAAAGGAATTGTGTGTACTCTGTGTTGTCACTGTCACCTTCAGGACGATCGAGATCCGCATCTTACTGCTCATCCAGCGGTATGGCTAGACGAGGGAACCTATACTAATCAGTATGCCATCCAGCACACACCAGTGATTAGTGGGCCATCATGCATAATATCCAAGCCAACTAGTCTAATGGTCCATGCATTCCGCCACAAGCAAGGTTACATTCAGGTGGTACAACAGTACAACAACGCAAGAAAGACGACGACACAACAGCAACACGAACGAGCAGACAGAGTGAGAAGCAGGCACATCTCAAATAGGTTAGGATTCAGGAGCCGGATGTGGATGTGTGTATATGTGTATACGGGAGGGGTGGATGAGAACCAGCTGAGACCTTTAGCCTGAGACGAGACGAGACAGGGACGGAACGACCAACGATACAATTCGGGGGCAGCGTCCATGTGGGATGATGCGAAACACGGAGAACAGGATATGGAGATGCGTACGTACGGATCCGGGAGGCGAGACGATGCCAGTCTGAGTAACATGGGTGAATCTGGGGTAACGAACGGGACGAAGCACGACAAGGTCGGGAGGGAAGGGAGGCAGTGGTTAACTGGAGGGAAGGGAATGAACGACCTCGAAAATGACGGTTCACATCACGGAGCAGATGCAGGAGAAACGGATACAGAGGGGTGAGCAGACAGGCGTAACGCCCGATAGATACAAGCCACGCGCATGTTCCAAGGACGAAGGCGCAATAGCATGAAAAGAACCGACTAACGTGCATGGGAGCGACGATAAGTGAAAAAAGGGGATATAGCGGCAATCAACCCATGACGCTTGGGTAGCTGACGCTTTCGCTGAGGTACTCGTTTCCGGGATTGTATGTGAAGCCACGGAACTGATCCTGGACTGTCTCCGAGAGCGGTGTATCGTCCACGTGCGAGTCTTGCGGCTTCTCTCCCGTGAACTCTGCGTCGAAGTTGGCCGTGTCCAGCACAGACTCCTATAGATCGCAAAAACATGATCAGGTAAGGCGAGGGATATCGTGAGCTGATATGATGATTAGATATATCATCGTACGTACCACAGTCGGCTTGAACGGAGGCTGAATCTTCTTCGCCATGAGCCTGCAGTATGACGCAGAGATACCATCAGCACACGTCCGGATCATGGAGTAGCTGGGGAGGGACAGGGAATAGAAGAACGTTGTACGAACCTGTTCCAGTCAATGTGCTTCGAGAAGAACGGGTGTCTCTTAATCTCTTCGGCACCGTTGGATCCCAAACGCTTCGAGGGATCGCGTTGCAAAAGACCGGTGATGAGTGTCATGGCGTCATGCGGCATGTCCTGCGGGAACAGCAAAGGGTCCGCCAAAATCCGCTGGTACATCACGTTGACGTCCTCGTCGTAGAACGGAGGAAGACCCGTCTGTCCATTGACTCGTAAGTAAGCCAGAGATGAACCACGCAAGACTCAACGTACCATCATCTCATACAAAAGGACGCCGAGAGTCCACCAGTCAACCGTCTTCGTGTATCCCTGGTTCATGAGCAGTTCGGGCGCAATGTATTCCGGTGTGCCGCAGAACGCTGATCAATTCAGCGTACGTCAGTCGACAGGGCAGTATGGACAAACAGGAGGATTACGTACTGTTCGTCTTCTCGGTTTCGGACATGTTCAGCTTGCAAAGACCGAAGTCACACAAAGCGATGTGACCGGTATAGTCAAGGAGGATGTTCTCCGGCTTAAGATCACTGTCATTGCGCATTAAGCTACTGATGGCCGGAACGCACGGCGAGAACATACCGGTACACCACATTGAAGCCGTGCAAGTGCTCAAGCGCACACAATAGCTCGGCTGCATAGAATCGGCTCCGCCCTTCGTCGAACTTGCCCTCACGTTGCAAGTGGTAGAAGAGCTCTCCTCCATTCACTGATAGTCAGATGTCAGTAGCGTGTCTGACACGAGCTTGGTGCAGCATGTGCTTGACCCACCAAACGACATCACAAGGTACAGCTTATCCGGCGTCTGGAACGAGAACTTGAGCGGCACGATGAATGGGTTGTTCACCAATGCCAGGACCGTGCGCTCGGCAAGAATGTGCGTGATTTCCCCTGGCCGCGAAGCAATGTTTGCTTTACGGATGGTCTTCAGGGCGTATATGCGCTGCGTGTCTTTCTTGCGGACCTGCATGACCTTGCCGAACGACCCCTTACCGATGACCTTGAGTAGTTCGAACTGTTCGATAGTAAGGGACTCGTGTCGTGCCGGCTTGTAGTCGATCTTCAGGTGGAACGCTCCCGAGCCAGCGGTTGCGGTGTACCATTGATCTGACGCATGCTGCGTGTGAGGAATGGGTAAGGACGGGTAGAGTGGGTCAGAATCATATAGAATGGAGAAGCGGAGTAAGATGAGTTAGTATGGAGCAGCGGCATTGCGTCAGGTCGATAAGCAGCACTCACATGGCCATCCAAAACGGGTGTCAGGTCCACACGCGCCATGAGGATGTCATTGCCCATGTCCTCTTGGCCCTTTAGGGACTGCGCAGTGCGCAGGTAGGCGGACACAGAAACATTCGAGGTACGCGACACATCGCTGCGGGGCATAGTCGTTGTAGTGCAGATACGACGGAACAGAAACGAAGCACGTACAAGTCTGCCCTGTAGTTCCACTCTGGCTTAGACAGATCTCCACCCAGAGCCTCGACAAGAATTTCGTTTTTGTCGAACTCGAGCACGACATAGGGAAGCCACCAATACTGTTTCCTTTGCATGCTGTCGCGGTTGCTTGTTGAGCGTCGCGCGGGTGGTGACGTTTCAAGGGCTTTCTGGATGACATCTGGGACTGCGATGCCATGGGGGAGTGCAAGGCCGCGACCTGTACCAATCAAGCACGAGGAGTATGAAGTCAGCAAGTCAACGCGTCGATCCCAGTGCATCATGCGGATGCGCACCAGAGAAGATGCGGATGGTCAGGGTACCAGAACGGAAGTTGTTCTCTGCGACATCTGAGGGCTTCGGGGTGACCGACCGCGAGGGGATGGGGGTGACCGAGCGGGAGGCAGAGCCGTTCGCCTCCTTCGAGTCTTTTGAAGACTCTGTGGGCGCGTTAGCCGATCCTTTCTCCTGCCAGCCTTTCGCGTAGGGTACGCACTCTTCACGCCAAGCTTCCAGGACATGGTTGGGAGGAAAGAGGGGGTTGCTGAGGCGCGTCAGCGAGGAGGAGGTGGGCGCCGGAGACAAGGAGAGGATTGGCCTGCTGAGCGTTCGTGCGCTTGCGATGCACTCTCGCCGTGATCTTATCGCCGCTGCAATAAATAGTCATCTGTACCCCTGCCTCCGACCTCCACCGGCATCCGCGCTGCCCAGCTTGTGGTCGCCGCCTTGGACTCACTATGCCCGCCGCCACTATCCTCGGGATCATTTTAGCATGGACGCAGTGAAATCTGTCCCTCTGATTCCTTGGAACGGCCCTTGCTCCTACGGCGTTCACTGAAGTCAATCGCGGTCTCGAGGGCAACCAACCAGACAGTGGCACGCAAGCTCCAGATACATGTGCACCATCGTGCTGCGCATTGCGCAGAGTCTGAGCTTCTGTCTTGTAGCTTTACACTCATCGCCCCTCGTGAATGACATTGTATCCCGAATCTCTCAACATCGCGCTGCCCGCGTCTCCGTGAAATCTGTCTCAGTACGTGGAAGAATTTCCTGGGCGCGCCGGTCTGCAATTGATTCATAATATCCCTTATTTTGTTGTCCGAAGAACCAAACACCGGTGATTGTGTACATCATAATACTTGCAATTCTATTGTTGAACCTTCGTTCCGGCTCGCGCCGCTCTCAAGATCTTCCAAAGTGTCTTCCCGACAACGTCCACCCCATCGTTCCGCCAGTCCGATCTCCGGTCAAAGTCATCCACGATCTCATTGCTCAGTATGCCCGAGGAATGCCGGGACTTGACGATCTCTTCCGTAATCTTCTTGTTGAACTCCGGATGCCCTTGAATGGTGAAGATGTGCACGTCGGCCGGAGAGACCGAGTCAGGAGACGCGCCGTCGTAGAGTTGGACCATGCCGTGATTGGGTGCGATGGATGTGGAACCTAGCAGGTGGAACGACGGCGGGACAGCTGGGACGTGGTCCCTGTGCATCTGTTCGACGTTCTGGAGAAGAACTTTAAGTCAAGGGATGCACTCCTAAGTCCACCATTGAACTTACAAGTTCTGACACGCCGAAGAGCTTCTTCCCTGTCGCCGTCAAGTCGATCTTCGTGACACCAACCTCCCAGTTCCCACCGTTAGGCACGCACTCTCCGCCCAGCGCGCGAGCCACGATCTGATGTCCGAAGCATATGCCTGTCAAGTTACGGGGTGCATTGTCAACATGCAGTGCCTCACAAACCACAAATAACAAAGCTTACCAAATATACGGATGTGCGGCTTCTTTTTGACTAAGTACTGCACATATTCGATGAGTCTGTTGATCCAATCGAGGTTCTCATATGCCGAGGCGGCTAGATAATACACGTCAGGATTCAGTCAGCGAGGTTATGCAACTGGGACGGGGCCCACCTGAGCCGGTGAGAAGCACGGCGTCGTATATGTCGATGTTCTCAGGATATTCCTGCTTGTTCCGTACATCGAATGCATCCGCGATAAATTCGACATTCGAGTCCGACGGGCGCGATTTGCGGAAGAGTTCCCGAAAAATGCTCCCGTAGTCTCCTTGCTCAGCGAGTACTGGCGGGATGGGCGTATCGCACAGCAGAATTGCGATGCGGAACGGGTTTGGTGAGGACATAGTTGAGTGGTGGTACAATGTTTCTAAGCTGTGACGGGCTCGGAAGAGCTGGGTATTTGTCAGCGTCAGCCGCTAGTGGGAGAAGGGGAGAAGGTGGGAGATGATGAGATGATTATGGCGCAACACGGGACTTACGACGATAAAGAGTTTGGGCGTGAGTGGAGGTGCTACGATGGAACACCGGCTCGATGCGAAGATTACTGGTACAGAATTGTCCGAGCTTGATTCGAAAGTGGAATGTTGAACCTCTTGTCTGCGGTACCTGGGTACCGGCGGTGAGTCACGAACACAGACAGACCTTTCTGTATACATCCGTTAGTTAGCGCGCAGGAAGGAACGGCATGTTCATAGGCGGCGTGAACTCACATTCCGCTACACTGTGGTTAAGTAGACACGTACGAATATCCCGGTTGGGTACAGCAGGTACCCGTACTACCACCTATCGATTCTCAACACCACGAACTTGGCCTCGGAACGGTCTCAGTTAGTATTACGTCATGTCAGCACAGGCCGGCTCCGGGCCGATACGCGCCACCAAGGATGTGGTCTCGTTAGCGCCGCAGTTCTGGCTTTCACAGCGAGCATCAGCAGACAAGGGTAAGATTCAATGTGAGACATGGTCATCAGTACTTGTAGCTGTGGATGTTGACGTGCAAACATGTTGCAGAAGCTGGGGCGGAATCATGTCGATCTTCTACGATCTTGTCTTCGAAAACGAGCTGGAAGAGGCACACAGGCTCGAATCACAAGGTCGGTCTCTATCTCGTGCCGCGCGCCATGGAAGGAGAATCAATGGTATATTTTGACCTTAGGATATCCTGAGGATGAGGCTGGAAGCCTCGAGACGTTCAGGCAAGCCGTCTTGTGCACGATTCTGCGTGTACCCCTCGCATAACGAAACCTTCCGCAGGTACCGACAATCGCAATCACCGGAGCTCTTCCTTGGGGCATATATCCCGAGCGCAGATGGCACAGGACGGACACTCATTGGATACGTTTGCTCGACCCTATCCCCGGACACCACCCTCACACACGAGTCGATGTCGAAGCATGTACCTGGGTCCAAGTCTGTCTGCATCCACTCCGTCTGCGTCGCACCCCAGCATCGGAGAAAACATGTGGCCCTCAACCTCCTCAAGGACTACATACGTCGTCTTGAGGAAGCTGGAAAGTACGACCGCGTACTCCTCATCGCGCACGAGGAGCTCCGCGGATTGTACGAAAAGGCGGGCTTCGAATGGGACGGGTTGAGCGCCGTCGTCCACGGCTCACGTCCCTGGTTCGAGATGCGCAAGGATCTCACCTCCGCGGAAGCTGCAGCTGCGCCAGATGCGTCCGCTCAAGCTCAGGGCCAGGCACTCCCTGCGGGTCTGTGGGAAGCCCTGGCGCACCAGTCCACGCGCACGCGCCCTGTCCCTCGCCTACTCACCTTCTTCGCTCACGCAGTCGAGGACGTGACTAACTCCGCCGCTTCCGACGGATCTCCGACCAACAAGTATGACCTTCTGTGTCCCCGGCTCGGTTGCGGGAGCATTATTCTCAAAGCTGGTGTCGCCCAATGGGTCGAGCGCGCGAGCGTGCAGCTCGAGCCAGCGGGGAGCACGATCCCCGATTGTTTGGGAGTCCTCCCGGCGCCGCCCAATACCGCACAGTGGTGGCTAATCACCCCCAATGCGATGGTGTTTGAGAACATAGGGTTCTCACGTCCCGTGCAGACTACAGGTATGTATGCGTAACGGGTAGTTAATAGGTAGATGCTGATGTATGCTGCAACAGGGGGAAATAGGCTGAAGCTGCTCGCATGCGCAGAGTGCGACCTAGGACCGTTGGGATGGTGCGAAGAAGGCGGGAGCGAGTTTTGGCTCGCATGTAATCGCGTGGGATACCGTGCATGAGGCATGGAGGATGCGAAAGCGTTGATGAACCGGACGTCGGGGTATGCACACGGTCAAGAAGTATCCGTGCAGTGTGTTAGGTGTACTACATATATGGGTCCTACAAAGTAGAGTAAGTTGGGGATGATGCTCGATCGAGAAGTAAGTCTCAAAGCGATATAGAGTAATTGCACTGGGTCTATGGTCGGATGCTGGCTCTCAGCATATCTGACCACACGTAACTTGCATCGCGAAGCCGTTTATGAGCCCCACAGGTCAGATAGATGCCGACTGTTCTCGGATGAGCGCCATCGCCCGTGCGGACCTAGGCTGAATGTCGCACGGGAAGGTGTTCGGAGTCCTATCAGACTCATACAGATCAATTTCCTGAGCAAGTATGTGAAGTGCATGGAGAGACGCACCGGAACACGGCATTCTCGAAGACGACAGCTGGCTCGATGATCTCCCCGTGTTCATCGACCGCCTTCTTGATATCAAAAGTTGCAAGAAAGGAGGTTATCACTATCCACAACGAGGACTCGATGAGGTGTGAGCCCGGGCATCGCCTGAGAGATGGCAGTAGGTGTCAAGGTGAGACCCTCGGTCGGACCAACGGGACGATGAGATAAAGAATACGGTACCTGCGTCCAAACCCGAAAATCACGTTCCGTGGGTCCCGCCTATGCGCAGTCGCGTCGTCCACTTTCTCCATGTACCGTTCTGGATGGAATGCATCAGGGTTTGGGAAGACGTCCGGGTTGCGCGTCATGTTCCTGCACCGCCGTGTCAGTCCCAGGGTGTCTTATCTTAAGGTCGACAGCAGACACACGACTTACCACACGTTCCCGAATACGAGGGTCCCTCGAGGAATGTGCATGTCATTGTAGATATCGTCCTCCATCAGACGATGTGGGAGGCCTGCCAATCATGAGCACGGTCAGCATCACATTCCTGGAAGGCTGTTGGGACGCACCGAGCGGAACAGGGGTGCCCCATCGAAGTACCTCGCTCATAACAGCATCGACGTAGGGCAAAGAGACACGGTCTGCGAACGTTGGGAATCGGTCTGCGCCAACCACGGTCTCGATCTCTTTCTGCGCCTTCTTGGCTACCTCTGGATGTTGGAGCATCATAAGAAAGAAGTGGAGGACGACAGTGACCGTCTGTAATGGGAATTAGTATCATACAGCCTACGCGAATCAAGCGAGCTCGTACAGTGTCGAGGCTAGCTGTTGGCATCAAAGTCAGAGGGATTCATGAGGGAGAGTTGTGAAGGCAGACAATACCTGAATACATTGAATTCGCAGTCCATCGCAGGTCGAAGTCTTGCTCTGCAAACTTCTCATGTTTCTCTGACATCTCCTCAAGTAAGGTCGTACAGAAGCAAGGTGTTGCCGTGCCCTCTCTCTGCACAGACATGGTCAAACCATGGTTCGATTTGATAATCGTCCGCCATAACTCACCATCCGAGACTTGACGAGCTCATATGGCTTATCAGTAAATTCCTGCATTCTCGCCTTCCATTGTATGGCCTTACGCTTGAAGCCAGCACCAGGGAACCACAGGGGAAGGTACCGCACTAGGAGAATATCAGAAGATGTCGTTCCGTGCCAGCAGACAGATGGGAACATTGCACCCACGGAATGGGAAGACGTCTACGGGCCAAATGCCGCCACCAGATGCGATACGGTTCGAGAGAATGTCCACGCATTCCTCCGCAAGATTCACGAACAAGTCGTCGTTGGACGTCACGCGGTAGCCGTACACGACCAACAACGTAAGGGTGCCTGCATACCTGTCGAACGTAATCATGGCAAGTTGAGCGTCTGTGCTGCGAGGAGGTAAACCGCGTCGACTCACCTGCGGACATGAGTCTCATAATTCTTCGGATCGTCGGCGAGCCGCTTTAGGAGCTGTTGTGTCTCTACCTCCAGGAGAGTGTGATAGTTGGGGATCGCGTTCGGACCTAGGGCCTTGACCATGAGGCGTCTCTGCCGGCGCGCCTTGTCGCCATAGCGAGTAAAGGCCACCTAACCCGCGGGACCCTGAGCATCTGGACGTGTAAATGGATGCGGATTGACACGCACCATGTTCTCGCAGCCACATCTATAGCATATACGGGGTCAGCTGGATGTCGGGCGGGTATAGGCGGTGCTTACAGTTCCCCAGCCATGACAAGCCGGGGCTTGTCCGAATAGATCGATCCTTTCCGTTCCAGGAGGTCGATAGCGACCTCGTAGGTGTTCAGGAAGAGTAGTCCCTGTCCAAAGACATGCAGGTATACGATATCGCCTATGAAATGGTTAGCATATCCTTCGGAAACAGATGAGGGACATCTCAGGCGCATATATTCACCATAACACCTTGCCCACTCCGAGGCACGCAGCCAGAGTTCTCTTGAGGTCAAGTCGAGTACATTCCCCACCAAAGTGATCGGTTTCGGGCCTGGAGGCAGAATGAACTGTCTTCTCCGAAACCGGATGAAGAGGAGTGTGACGACGATTACAGCCAGGAGGAGCACGATGGAATTCATGGCCAGGTTCAGCGCAAAGGGCGCCGATACGTGGTCAAGGTCGAGGGCAAAGATGTCAAATGTCTGCGTGCCCATAGCAGCCTGCGCCGCATATAGCGCGATCCCGTGAACGGCGCTCCGAAAGTACAGGACATGGGTCACTCCGGGCGAGGACGGCTGGGCTGTATGATACAATACTCGCCATGGGACTATGTTTCAGGCCAAGGCCGCGCCAGAGGGTCATGATCGGCAAACGCAGGTCGTTAGCTCGATGAGCGGAGAACAGCCGCGCTCATAAGCGCCACGAATTCAGGAGTAGAGTTGGCATGGATGAGCGGCGCGTTCCTGCGATCATTTCGTCAATGCAAGTCAGAGTTCGAACTTGGGGACCTCGTACAGCTGAGTGTCCGACGTCCAGGGTTCACCAGCATGGAATTCATCCGCAGCATGTTTCAGCAATCGACTAGAGAGAGACGCACACAAGAGTCCGGAACCCCATTTGTCCTACGGCTCAGTCAGAACAATTGGCAATATGTTTGAGCACAGGTCCTTGCGAGTGACGCCGCGGTACAGCTTGCGCACGCGCAGTAGGCTGGATGAAGGTTACATGATGGGACGGCGGCAAAAGACTCTGAAGTAGAAGAGAAGAAGAACCGTGTTCGGAGAGCGCACAGCGCTAGTAGACCTAAAAGTCAGTCCGTTCATCAGCAATTATAACACTTGTCAACAGTCAGAAAACGACTAAAATGAGGCGCAAAAAAAACAAGATGTTCTAGTACCCAGTTCTGCAAAGTGCGAGTCGAAGCCCGCAGTCGAAGATACAGGGCTAGTGCGAAGCGCCCATTTTGGGCGCTTCGGAGGACTCCGAAGCTTTCCCACGAGTGATTTCCCTTCTCTCCGATCTGAGCCTGCATACGCCGCCATAAGTATGCCGCTAGTACCCTCCAATACTTGTGCGTCCCGCGCTACGTCCGACACAAGCAGTGCCTGACAATGCAACTCCAACGAGGCTACGGCAGGGAAATGTGGTAAGGCTCCAGCGTGCTGCAATCGTCCACGGGCACGGATCAAGTATCCTCCGTATGATGCTTTCTCGTTGACTACTAGCGCTCCGAGAGTCTCAGTCAGGCGACGGGTAATGTCTTCGTGAGCCCAATATAAATCTCTCTCGCTGACCCTGACATGAGATCACTTAGACTGTAGTCCGTTCAAGGCGGACACGGGTTCAGGCCGATATGCATGACGCATCGTTGCGTCTCGACGCCACCGTGACCAAGTGGCCTCGAGGTACCCGTTGCCTCCGGTTGTCGGCTGCGTTTTCTCTCAGTTTATCCCCAGTAGTTGGTGGAGGTTGATGCTGGCTGATCTATGTTCCGGTTTTCCAGCCTAGAAGGACGCTCTCGATGCCTGTCGGGGCACCCAATCCGCCGACTCCCGCGGAAGCGAGGAGCCTTCCAGTCGCGTGGTAGGATCGTCACAACGGAAGCATCTTTCGGCCCAAACTGCCTATCGAATCGCTTCCATGGTAATGCATCAATGTCAGCTCCTCTACACTAACGGGAGCGGATCAGCATCAAGTCCGACTATAAAGTACACGCAGCACTCTGCGGTTCCGGTCCTCATCCCTGCACCCCTCTTCTAACCTTTCATCATGTCGCTCACGGACAGCCTCCCGCAGGCAGTCCTTCTCGCGGTCCTTCTCTATGTCTCTTGGTTTATTGTGAAGCCCTACGTTGTCCGAAGCCCACTCGACAAGCTTCCTGGTCCACCTCGGTTATCTGCTTATAGCGGTGAGTCTCTCGCCTGAAATTGCGCGCAAACGTACATGTCGCCATGCCGGGGTGCCCTAGGGCACAACCATATGGCAGCGGACGCAGCGTACCCTGCAGACGGTGCAGTATAGATGAACTAATCGTTCAACGTTCACCTCTTAGGTAACCTGAAGGCCTTCTTCGCGCGCGATTGCTGGGACTATCGTACTGAAATCGCGCGCAAGTATGGCCGTGTCTCTCTCTTTCCTGGCATGCTCGGGGTGAGTAGACTTGCCTGGATATCTTCTGTACCGGTGACTTATATCCCATCCGCTCCTTAGCGCAAGTGGATTCACGTCTACGACCCCAAAGCCTTGCATTCGGTGTTAATCAAGGAGCTTGACATATACGAGGAGCCCGTAATGTACATCGTCATCTAGCGTGCTGTCTGATACTGTCCCGCTGACTGGTATGCCATTGCAGCGCCCTGCGTATTCTTCTCGGTCCTGGCCTTTTGAGCGTCCTTGGTGGGTCATGCATGCTCCTAGACCAACTGTCCACGACTGAGGCACCCCTCCAGGCAACCAGCACAAACGTCAGCGGAAGATGCTCAACCCGGTATTCTCCGCGAAGCATCTCCGTGAGATGACGCCTTTGTTCTTCGAGATCATTCACAAGGCAAGTTTCTCCGATATCTCGATCTCTATTTTGCACTAACCGGAGCGTCCAGACCCGTGATGCTATCATGAAACGCGTCGATGCAGGCCCCAAGGATGGAGTCGAGCTCGATATGCTTGGCTGGATGGGCCGGACGACTCTCGAAGTACTCGGACAGGCTGGTCTCGGATACTCGTTCGACCCATTGACTGAGGACCGCATGGACGAGTTCGCCAATGCCGTCAAGGACTTCTTGTGAGTCGTCCCAGAGTGTTATATCGTCAACTGCACGATGGCTGATAACGCCTCTCGTGCCTTCAGCCCGCAGTTCGCCAAGTCGGTTATCACGCGTCTGCTCCTTCCCTACGTGACGAAGATCGGCAGCGCGTCGTTCCGGAGGCGCATCGTAGAGATACTCCCGATGAACACCGCTCAGGAGCTGCGCAAGATCTCGGACACTATGCATGAGCGGTCCGTGCGCATCTTCAAGGAAAAGAAGGCCGCACTTGAGAAGGGCGATGAGGCGCTGAAGCACCAGATTGGCGAAGGGCGTGATATAATGAGCATCCTGCGTGAGTACTCGAGTACACGGATATGTGTCGAGCCTGCGAGCTGATTCCACTGCTCCTCTCAAACAGTTAGGGCAAACATGGCTGCTTCGGAGGAGGACAGGCTTCCGGATGACGAGCTGATTGGCCAGGTCTCGTGAGTGACCGTGCTTCTGAGTGTATGCTGGACTGACATTGAGGATACCTCAGGACGATGATTCTCGCTGGCATGGACACCACCGCCAACTCTCTCGCGCGTGTCCTGCAGTTGCTATCGGAGAATCCGGACATCCAGGAGAAGCTGCGGGAAGAGATTGTCACCACGGCTGAAGCCGAAGGCCACGACGGAACCATCGACTTCGACAGGCTCATGGAGCTCCCGTATCTGGAAGCCATCTGCCGCGAGACTCTTCGAGTGTACGTGTGTGCTTTGCTTACACTTCATTCTCAGTCCTGCTCCATCAGATCTGCTGATGTGCATCTGACTCTTACGCTAACTGCGCAACCACAGGTACCCCGGTGTTGCGTCGCTCATGCGAGAGTAAGTTCAATGTCTCGCACCACGCGTGTCCGGCTGGTCACTAGATTAATGTCCGTCTTCCCGCAGCACCACTCAGGACACCGTTATGCCGCTGTTCGAACCTATACGCCTCAATGACGGCACCACAGTGTCTGCGATCCCGGTTCCCAAGAATACTCGTATTGTGATGAACATCAATGCTGCGAACCGCGACCCGACGCTTTGGGGACCGGATGCGGACGTTTGGCGCCCGAGTCGCTGGCTCGAGCCGCTGCCGCGTGCAGTCGAGGAGGCGCACGTCCCTGGCGTGTACTCGCATCTGTAGGTTTTGAGAAATCATGCCTCGGCTCCTGGACTGTGTCTGACCCTGCGTCGATATGTTTGTTCAGGATGACGTTCATTGGTGGTAGCCGTGCTTGCATGTGAGTTTGTCCCGGTCCTCCACGTGTGGGCATGACGCTGACCTTGTCTTGTCACAGTGGTTTCAAGTTTGCGCAAGTCGAGATGAGTGCGTGTTCTCATGTGGAACTCCGGGTGTGCCAAGTTACTGACTAGGTGCCTGCGCATTTGCAGAGGCTGTGCTCTTCGTGCTTTTGCAACACTTCAAGTTTGAACCTACCGGAAAGCCGATCGCGTGGAACTTCGCCGCTGTGCAATACCCCACTGTGGGCAAGGAGAGCCCCGTCCCGGAGCTTCCGCTCAAGGTCACTGCGCTCCACGCATGAGCAGCTCGGATACTACGTACGGTACGAGGCATTGACATGAGGTACCTATGGCATTGGATGGGTTGTCGATGGATCGCTGCGGGAGGCGGTCAGGGTTTCGTTGACAGTAGGATGGGGACATCAGCGCTTCAGCCTCCGGAGGCGTACAGATATTCTATATGGCCCACACTCTTTTCAATTTCTCTTAATTAGAATGTATCAACGACTTGTGCGTTAATATTTATTTTCTGCGCTATCCTCGGGACGGGTGTTCCAATTGTGATATATTGATAGCCCGTACGCGTTTGCCCCTCAGGCTGCTATGTCGGAGGAGTAATCGAGTCGTATCTACGGTGCAAAGTCTCTCACTAGCTATGCACTATGATGCTGATGCAATGACGTCCAGTACGATTTGCAGCCCTGTGATTGGGTGAGCTGCAGGAGAAAGGTGGATTTGACGTCCTGAGAAGGCCTCCCTTCCAGTCGTGAACCAGCCACCTGAGCGAGTATGACGTCATGGAAGCCCACCTCGCTGCTAGACCGCGACGTGTGAGATCGGTGGAATATATAAACGAAGTCTTCTTAGTGGCCAGCTGTTGTACATTTGAAGTAGACACGACGATCTATGTACCCATCGTCGCTTCCCTCACCGAATTCAAGCTGCAACTTACCGACCATGGCACTGTTCTTGCGTTCGCGGTCACGCCGCAGCCCACGGAAACTCGCACTATGAAATCCCTGCGATGGGATTGATAAGGTACAGCGGCGTGATTCCGACTCGGGCCACGCACCACCGACTTGGTCAAGGGGATGCTATGTAAATCAAAACGAGCTGGCGGGAAATGCATGTCCGAGGACAAGGTGGGACCCAGATCAGATCCGGCGTTGCGCGGTAAACTTGCACAGCCATCGGTGCCACAGCTGAAACATTCACTTCACCAGCGTTGCCAATTGCGCCCACCAGCCGCCCCGTCTTTGCTTTGACTTGTCAGCATTCCTACCGCTGTTGCCAATTTCCAGGGGCGAAACCCCTCCTTGCAGCATGTTTGTCGGATATCCTAGGCACGCGCCCACATCCTGTGCGGCAATCGACGTCCCAATCGAAGACGACACGCCGCAATTTGAAGTCTATGATGCCGCCCATGCTGTCGTGTGGCCACCGGCAAGTCAAATCCTGACGTATGAAATTCTCGACTTCCATATTGCTTGGGCCGAGTAACAATGTTCAGCCAGCGGATTAGTACTTTCCGCGTCTATTCGGGGATATATATCCTGCGTATTCCGACTCCTACCTCAACTACCCCCGGAACTCTCGCATAGTGAACATGGCCCTCGTAGAAAATCTTCCACAGACTGCTCTCGCGGGCATCATCCTATATCTATCCTGGGTCGTCTTGCGGCCCTTGTTGAGTCCGTCATGCCTCGATAACTTGCCTGGTCCGCCCTCCAAGTCGTGGTTCAGCGGTGCGTACCATCTCAGCCCCGAAGGACATTGCTTCTTATGATTTCTTGACAGGTAACTTGAAGCAATTCATGTCCCGGCATTGTTGGGCTTACCGCGAGGAATTGGCTCGGAAATATCCACGTGTGTCCGTTATGCATGGCCTTTTCGGCTCCAGATGGGTCCACGTCTGGGACCCGAAGGCCTTCCACGCAATATTCATCAAGGAGCAAGATATTTACGAGGAGCCTGTACAGTGAATACCCAACTCTAGAACGAGTTGGGCCTTTACTGATCACTTTTTAACAGAGCCATGCGCGTACTTCTAGGACCTGGCCTTCTTGGTACCCTCGGTGAGATAGTCTCTCGTAGGGGCCGCTACAGACGCATGACGTAAGGTTGTGCAGGTGAACAGCACAGACGCCAGCGCAAGATGCTCAATCCTGTGTTCTCGACCAAGCATTTGAGGGACATGACGCCCATATTCTATAGCGTCGTTCACAAGGTGAGCACCACACCGCATGCACACTGCTCTCATTTACCGACGATCATGCTGACTTTGCCATAGACACGGGACGCGATTCTGGAACGTGTACGAGCAGGTGCCAAGGACGGTGTCGAGCTCGACATGCTCTCATGGATGGGTCGCACGACGCTCGAGGTTCTCGGCCAAGCGGGTTTGGGCTATTCGTTTGATCCACTAACCGAAGATCGACCGGACGATTTTGCAAATGCCGTCAAGGACCTCTTGTGCGTTGTCTCGTCTGACAACGCGTGTGTGTTGCATAACATATACAGCGCTGCAGCCCTCAATTGGTCAAGACCATTGTTCCGCGCATGATTCTCCCCTACGTCGCCGAGGTCGGCCCTGCATGGTTCCGCCGG
Organism: Lentinus tigrinus ALCF2SS1-7; assembly: GCF_003813185.1. Classification (NCBI taxonomy): domain Eukaryota; kingdom Fungi; phylum Basidiomycota; class Agaricomycetes; order Polyporales; family Polyporaceae; genus Lentinus; species Lentinus tigrinus. The sequence continues at coordinate 831,021 of NW_027137913.1, read as the reverse complement.
GCCGTCGTAGAGGCAATTCCCAACAAAAGCATACAACGCCTCAAAGATATCTCCGACATCATGCACCAGCGCTCTGTGCTGATCTACAACGAGAAGAAGGCTGCGCTGGAGAAAGGCGATGATGCGCTCAAGCACCAGATCGGAGAAGGCCGCGATATCATGAGCATCCTCCGTGAGTTCCCCCTTCCGTATTGCGTCACTATAGCTAACGGCCCTTGAGACAGTCCGAGCAAACGTCATGGCCGCAGAGGAAGATAAGCTCCCGGATGACGAGCTAATCGGCCAAGTGTCGTGAGTGCTATGTATATTCTCTCCGTTCAACCTGAGTTAATCCGTCCCATTTCAGGACGATGGTCCTTGCAGGAATGGACACCACCGCGAACTCTCTCGCGCGAGTCTTGCAATTGCTTGCGGAACACCCGGATGTCCAGGAGAAGTTGAGGGATGAAGTCGTCAACGTCGCGGAGACTGAGGGCACCGACGGCACAATCGAATTCGACAGGCTTATGGATATGCCGTACATGGACGCCGTGTGCCGCGAGACCCTGCGCATGTAGGCCCTCCCATTTTTGCTTCTACTATACGGTTCGCGTTACTGATGACAGTACCAGATCCCCCGGCGTCACATCGCTATTCCGAGAGTGAGTTCCCTTGTCGATGATCTAGGATGTCCCCTCACCTGTCCTTCGCTCAGCACGACACAAGACGTAGTCATGCCCGTCACGGAGCCTATTCGCATGCGCGACGGCACACACACGAACGCTGTTCCCATCCCCAAGGGCACTCGCATCATCGCCAATGTCACAGCTTGCAATCGCGATCCTGCACTGTGGGGCCCTGACGCGAACGACTGGCGGCCCTCTCGCTGGCTCGAGCCGCTCCCGCGCGAAGTCGAGGAGGCCCATATACCTGGAGTGTACTCGCATTTGTACGTATCTCTCGGTACGTATCGTGGGCGTGCTCTGATTTTCTCTCACAACAGGATGACGTTCATTGGGGGCTCGCGGGCGTGCATGTAAGTGGTCCCATCCCTGATAGCCAACGTGCTGACATGACGAACGTTCCACAGTGGCTTCAAGCTTGCCCAGGTCGAGATCAGTACGTGTATCGTTGGGCTAGAGATGGCACTGGATACTGACATTCACCTGCCTGCAGAGACCGTCCTCTTCGTCCTTCTTCAGCAGTTCAGGTTCGAGACGACCGGCAAGCCGATCTCGTGGAACTTCGCTGCTGTACAGTATCCAAGTGTGGGTCCGGAGGGCGAGCCAGAGATGCCTTTGAAGGTCGTCGTGCTGCGTCCTTGAGACCGGCCTTCCTGCGTTGGTCGTTGACGAGCCACTGGGCTGTCGAGGTCTCTAGCTTGTACACTTACGCATGTCACTGTTTCCGATGATTTTTGGGATGGATGAATATCAGACTGGCTGTGACGATAACCGATCAAGGGAATTGCAACTTACCTTCCGATAGCCTCGGGACCGGGAGCAATGGGCTCGAGAGAGGTGCCGCGGCTGTTTGTCTTCGCGCAGCACCGTTATGCCGAAGGCTATCGCATGCTCCTTGCCGCTTTATGTACATTACTCCACCGTGACCCCGGTACGTAAGCTACCTCTGGAATTCTTTGATGCGTACCAGCAGCTTGAGTGGGTCAGTCGCTGGCTGATTGGTAAGCAGGACGTGTTGTTGGCATCTAGAGGTTGAACTTCAAGCACGGCCCTGGTCACGGTGAGCTTTCGACTCTCAAGAATTAATCGCTGCAGAAGATAGCAAGTAAATTACACGATTAATCATATACTGTGAATGGACGACAACGGGAAGTGTGCATAAGGTCCACCAGATACATCCCACCTGATCAGCTATGGCTATGGACAGAGGTCGTACGTGTCCTTCTGGGTTCTGTAATCCTGCAGGTCTGCTAGTGTTCTTGCTGCGTCGGAAAAGCGGTGGGGCGGACCCAGTGCGAGTTCTTCGGACTTGAGGTGGAACGCCCTAGGATGACTAAAACCACACTTCTGAGGCAGTAAATGTACATCGGCTATATAGAAGCTTGTCAGGGAGGATGGCAGATCCCTCATATTGAGGTGAGAAGCCGCTCGATGGTAGCAGCCGGCGGTGTATCTTCTCGAAGCTGACGCTGGTGAAGTTTAGTATGGAGGACATCGCCGAGCAGGAATAAGTTGTAACTTATTCCTGCTCGGCGGAGGTCCCGAGATCCAAGAACGCGCACTACGTAGAGGGTACTCGTCCTGCCATGGAAGGCGACCCTACGACAGCTGGAACCAGGAACGTGTCAGTCGCGAGGTATGCATTGTCACCTCTCCCTCACTGATTGACCGAATTATCGGAGAACCGCAAGCTCCCACAGTATGTAATCCGTAGTTGTAATGAGCCGGGAGCTTTCTCTCCAGGTTCCAGCTGCCCCTTTGGCGGTTTCGACCCACTGGACACCGTTCTCCGACTTTCGCGGAAAGTCGCACCATGACATATTGTTAGCTGCCGATAAGCTCTGAGTCGGCTCAATTGACGCACTTGTTGAACGAGACGTATGCGTGTTCGCGAAAGATAGAATGGAGTGATGAGACAGGAGGAGGGGAACGGCACGGGTATGTGGAGGAGGATGAGGAGGACCGGCAAACTTTCTCAGGCTGGGGGGCACAGCCATCGCAAGGACGCCGGGTGTCCCGCAGTCAGTGAAACCGTAACGTCACTCCCGCACCTGCCGCCCGCATACGCGGCCATCTCTATCATTGGCACATGAGCGTCAGCAATTCCTACTCTTGCAAGGGACATTGACGGCCTTACAGCTTGTAGTCTAGCAGGGCAAGCGGCCAATATAATGAACGATTGGTCTCCCGAATCCAAGCCCGATGGAAAACCATGCCAGTGCTGAGTGGTAGCCCATCCGGATGCTTCTTCCTCGTGTTGTTGGCCGCCGGCGAGACAAATGGACCGGCGGATGGGAACATCTACTTCGGCGGAGTTACAGCAATTCTTCGGCCCGTCGTGTGACAACGAAGCTGAGGCCTGGGGGTTGTTCTCCGCGTCTATCGGGACGCATATATACGCCGGTACGTCTCCTCCTAATAACCCAGAGATACCCCCAAAGCACCCGCAGAACATGCCATTCACTGACAGTCTACCTCAGGCTGCTCTCGCCGGCATTGCCTTATACGTCTCCTGGATCGTCCTTCGACCGTTCCTGACTCGGTCCTCGCTGGATAACTTGCCTGGTCCACCGCCTGAGTCGTGGCTGAATGGCGAGTATCATCCTCAGATTACACACAAACTGCGTCTGATAATCTCGCGACAGGCAACTTGAAGCAATTTCTGTCCCGAAATTGCTGGGACTTCCGTGACGAAGTGGCTCGCAAGTATCCACGTGTCTCGCTTTTGCATGGTTTCGCGGGTGATAAGTGGGTCCATGTCTGGGACCCGAAGGCCTTCCATGCAATTTTCATCAAGGAGCAGGACATCTACGAGGAGCCTGTACTGTGAGTATCTCTCATTGCGGCATTCTACCTATACTGACTTCGTTGCTCGCAGAGGCTTGCGCGTGATTCTTGGGCCCGGTCTTCTCGGAACTCTAGGTGAGAGTGTATGCACTGCGTCCGATACTCCCCTATCTCACAGCTGCTTGTGCAGGTGAACAACATAGACGCCAGCGGAAGATGCTCAATCCGGTCTTTTCGACGAAGCACTTGCGCGAGATGACACCCATATTCTACAGCGTCATCCACAAGGTGAGCACGGCACCTTGTTATCATTCATCGGCCATATGGCTGACCAGTGCCCGCAGACACGCGACGCGATCCTCCAACGCGTACGGTCAGGTGCTAAAGACGGCGTTGAGCTCGACATGCTCTCGTGGATGGGTCGCACGACGCTCGAGATCCTCGGCCAAGCGGGCTTGGGCTATTCATTTGATCCCTTGACCGAAGATCGACCGGACGAATTTGCTAATGCCGTCAAAGACCTGTTGTACGTGCCGCTCTCCCTCTGATGCGTAATCGCGGCTTGACACCATCGGCTCCGCAGCCCTCAGTTGGTCAATACCTCCATAGCGCGTGTGCTGCTCCCATATGTCGCCAATCTCGGCCCCGCAGCGTTCCGTCGACGCGTCGTGGAGATGACTCCCAGCAAGACCATACAGCGCCTGAAGGACATCTCCGACATCATGCACGAGCGTTCTGTGCTCATATACAACGAGAAAAAGGCCGCGCTCGAGAAAGGCGATGATGCGCTAAAGCACCAGATCGGCGAGGGCCGCGATATTATGAGCATTCTTCGTTAGTTCAGTCATCTCTTTTTCGCTGTTCGCTTTGTGACCGTGTCGTAGTTCGGGCGAACGTAATGGCCGCGGAGGAGGATAAGCTCCCGGACGACGAGCTCATCGGACAGGTATCGTGAGTGCTGGTCTCCTCACGGAATTTCATCCAGGAGCTCACAGTGCCGATTCTTCAGAACAATGGTTCTGGCGGGAATGGACACAACCGCCAACTCGCTCGCACGGATCTTGCAACTACTCGCGGAACACCCGGATGTTCAGGAAAAGCTACGAGAAGAGGTCCTCAATGCCGTCGAGATCGAGGGTGCTGATAGCATCATCGACTTCGACAAGCTCATGGACATGCCCTACATGGACGCGGTCTGTCGTGAAACGCTGCGTGTGTAAGTCTTCCCCTTCTGCCTTCTGCTGTCCGGGTATAAGCGTTTTTCCTTACTGCGTTGAACAGGTCGCCTGGCGTCACGGCTCTCTTCCGAGTGTAAGCCATTTTGCAACGTGTCGGCTGCACCTTCTCACCCTCTTGTTTGCTTAGCACCACGCAAGATGTTGTTATGCCTGTCATGGACCCTATTCGCATGCGCGACGGTACCTACGCGAGCGCGATTCCCATCCCCAAAGGCACTCGTATTTTCGCCAACATCGCAGCGTCCAATCGCGATCCTGCGCTCTGGGGTTCTGACGCGGAGGAATGGCGACCCGAGCGTTGGCTCAAGCCGCTTCCGCGCTCAGTCGAAGAGGCTCACATCCCTGGGGTGTACTCGCATCTGTACGCGTCCCCTATCTCCAATCACTAAAAATCAATCTGACCATCTTTGGCTACAGGATGACATTTATTGGAGGTTCGCGGGCATGCATGTAAGTCATCTGGTGCTGCTCAAGAGGTGCCTGCTGATCATGTTATTGATTGACAGCGGCTTCAAGCTTGCACAAGTCGAGATCAGTACGTCCGCGATCTTCCTATGGGGACAAACAGATACTGACGCATCCGTCGGCTAACAGAGACCGTGCTTTTCGTTCTCCTCCAGCACTTCAAGTTCGAGCCGACTGGCAAACCGATCGCGTGGAACTCTGCCGCTGTGCAATACCCCAGTGTGGGTACGGAGGGCGAGCCAGAGATGCCGCTCAAGGTCATCTTGCTTCGCCCGTAATCATCGTCGGACCTGTTGAAGGTGGATTTCCTATACTATTGATGACGTTCCGACAAGGGTCTTTATTTATTCTGAGTTTATCGGACGACTACTGTTAATTAGTACGATTGTCACGTGACAATAATCCTAGTAACTTTCGGATTGAAGCTGGATTGATGAGACGCTTGTTGCCTTGTTTGACCATTGCACCTACTACCTCAAAAGTTCGTATTTCTTCATCATGATGATCGCCCGCTGCCACATGCATGCGGATTGAGCTCCCTTTGAAAGTGGCTCAAGAGTTTTGTCATGGCATGGAGGAGTTTTTGGTGGGTTCCTCAGACCTCGTGTGCTTCAAGTATGCCTCGAGGGCAGCTCCTGCTGCCCCCACGATGCTGACTTTCGCTTTTGGCACAGTGAAATTTAGATCTAGAGTCTCCTACCAGCACCTGACACGACACTGGTTCGCGAAAACGATTACGGCCAATTATCTGCAGCGGCTTGAGTCGGGGGCAGATGCATAGTACACAACAGCATCATGGGCCAGTTTCAATACTACGAACAAGAAGACGAGAGTTTTACTAGAGACCCGTGCACGCTGGCAGATCCGAGTCAGAGCACGACGTGGAATCACCATATTCTGCGTAAGTCGGGCTGCACAGTTGCGCCACGGGTCAGTTACGCTGACGTACACGACTGGCAGGAAGAAGATGGCGGCTTCAGTGGCAAATAGGCCCTCGTGCCTGGAAGCATACTATTGCAAGGGCATCTGTGCGTGTGATTTCCACTGCTACAGATCTGCGAGGTGCACATGGCTAACTTGAATCTTTCATCTCGGACTGGCAGTACCCCGGTGTATCACCGTGGCGGGATTTCGCTTCAGTGCACTTGCGACGATAACGCGTCTGCCATCCTGCGTGACACGTTCCTTCGGCCCACAGTCTGCCCTAGCAGGGACCAAGGCACGCTGCACACCTAGTCATTTTCGAGCCGGCACTCTACTATCCGAGGTCATGTCAGAGGACATACGTGCCAGTCCGAAAGACGCGGCCTTGGACTCGACACTCGACCCGGAGTTCTAACAAGTAGATCCGGACATAGCATACGCTGTGTCACCCATCGCATTGACTCGAGCACCTGTCGTGACGCGCAATATGCAAGATCAAGCGTGGGCCATCCCTGGAGCACTCTCGTCCTGGTCTTCCATCCTCAAGCATTGTCACACGACGCATCCCGACCTTGTAATCGCACTCGCTCCAGATGGGCACAGCATGACGTCCATCAGCGGCAGCAAGGTCGCCTACTCTTGCGTAGTTCACGGAAGACGCTCATGTGGATGGCGTCGGCACCGCTCTATATGAACCTCCGACGGTAGTTGCAAATGTGCCATAGTAAGATGTCCGTGAATGTCGTTCCCTGGCACATAGTCCGCTAACCCACATGGACCCGCGAGAGATCGTTCTGACACCGTATGGCGTAGCTCACGCCGACCGGGATATCGGTTGCGTGTAACATGGGAATCGGACTACGTCGTGTAATACGTATCAAGTACGTTAGGGAACGACGTCTATGCACAGCGTCCTAGCGCAACTAGCATCGGCATGTGGAACACCGGTGTACGTGCGTAGCAAAGGAGGACTATAGCCCGATGTTTGCCATACAGTATCCCGATCTCGAGAAGGCATGAAGGTCGGCCATGTAGACAGACCTTGGCGCGGCGAAAAACTGCTTTGAAAAAGGAGCACAGACAGCTCCGAGATGATCCATCATCGCACTATACACAGCGACGATATCGGGATACGTACATATGCGCTACGCCTCGCCGGAGGTCAGCAGGTAGCCACAGCTTGAAGTAGCTGATGCCTCGATGCTTCAGACTTCGGGGTTGTGAATTATTATATAGCGCGAGCCTTCGACATGCATATATCTCACGGACCGGTTCGAGCTTCGGAGGGGTCACAGAACACCGCGCGTGTATCTTATCAGGCCTGCCGTTTGGATGAGGGATCGCCTTGCAGAAACAGAAAGGATCCAAAGTTCGAATCAGAGCGTACGATGACACCTTGGAGTAGAATGCGGCGAATCACCTCACCAGTACCCTGGTCGATGCGTTGCCGTGCCGCCCTTCACGTCTTAGCTCTGGACACGCTTGCCTGGCCATACCCGCATCGGTGACCTCTGCACAACCCAGACGCAGGTCAGTGCACGGCAGGACTAACATATAGATACATAACACTCACGGGATGTTATAACGCGAACCCTCACCGAATGGTGCCTCTGTTCTCCGGACCGACAGTCGACGAGCCCTTCACAGAAGCTTCCACGGGCCGTCCGAGTGCATCTGCCACGCAGTTACGGGCGCCGTACACCAAGGTTGCGTACATCGGCGTCCGTATACCACGCCGGCGGTTGGACTTGACCACGGCAATCCTCTCGATGATCCTTACCCTGAAGTACTTCGGAGCCCCCCAGCCGCAAGCTCTCCCTCACGGTATCCTACCTTCGTCCCGCAATCCACGGTCAGCGTCGGCCCACCGCCTGCTATCTCTAGCCCTCCCTAAATCCCGACGCTGCCCTCGCACGCTGGACGCGGTCGCCCGTATCAACCCAGCCTCCGACCGGGGAGAACGATGGATACGAGTTCTCCCAGGTCGGGATGACCAAAGCGCACGGACATGAACGGCGAGCTCCTGTGATGCCGCCCCTAATCGGGACATGGGCTGACATCCGCTCCAAGGACGTGTGGTGATTGATGCATGGAAAGCAGAGATGGGACATGGTGTTTGGGCGGGTCGACGTCGGAAGGTTTTGGGGGATCAAAATCGGAGCGTGCTTGACGGTGCGGAACCTCGTGCAGGCCTGAATTCGATTTGTTTGGCGGCATCGATTTGCTAGAATTCTCGCGACGCGAGCAGTGCCGCACCCCCTCCAAGATCCGGCGCAGGGCGTGATTGCAGATGTGGTTGGGGTGGACGTTGAGTATGGATACAGTAGGAGTTGCAATGGCTACTCACGGCGCAGTGGCCCCGCCCCGTCCGATTGGTCCGATCTCCCCGAGTCAAACAGTACAGAAGAAGAATGAGCGTTGCGGTGCGCATGGCACTGCTTAACAATTTTTGTGTGGTCTTGTCCTGTGCTGCGTTGCGAGAGGCCATATGGCTGCTTCGAACACGGGGACGGTTCGCCATCTTCGAAGGCCGTTACCCGTCTGCAGGCAGATTGACGGATAAACTATTGGAAACACCGCACGGAGGAAGACCCAGGGAGCGCACGCATCGTTAAAAATCTCCGTCAGGACCGCCTTGCAAGGAGTCGAACACACAGGCGAACATACCTGACCGTCGGGCAGGAACCTCCAACGCCACCATCTCCGTATGAAGCGAGGAATCTCTCGGCATTCCGCATGCCATCGCGCTCCCTGTCGAGCTGGCGGCTACGTGTGTGTTTAGGGCACGCGGCGTAATGCACGCGCGGATGTGGGTAGCTGAACGCGGATACCGACTGGAACGGCTGCTGTCAAGTTGTTGTACCGCCGGGGAGATAAACGTACGTCGTTGGAGGCCAGCGCATAGGATACCTCTGGACTCTCTAAGGAGTTGTCGTCTATCCGTACATGACGGAGGGTACTCAACCACCGACGCGCTTACGCATAGGCGCCAGGGAGGTTTAGGCCCCTTTGTGAAGCCGACAAGGATATCAATTGAGAGCATTCCAGCAGAGCAGGAAGTAGTCAGAGAGAGAGATGGACAGAAGGAAGAGCAGAGCCACCACTTTACTCAGAGATTGGGGAGTAGATGGTGATCGAACGTGGCCTCCGGCGACGACACGGCGAGTATGGCAGCGAGAAGCCCATCGGGTTGGGACGCATCCGAACTGACAGCGGGTCGTCGAGTGAGATGTTCGACGTCAATAACGTACGAAGAAGACTTACAATCATGAAATTGTTGGAGACAGCACCAATTCACCATCTGCGTGATCATGAATTTTGCACGGTGGCGTGTATCGAACGCGTCAAACGGTCGAAGCTGTATACCGCGAGACTTCCCCTTGATGGGCAAGTGTCTGGCTGCGGGCGCAAAGGTAAGAATGGCCACATTTCGTTTCACCGACACAAGGCACGCTCCGTCCTGGGTCCGGGGAAGGTGCAATCAGCGCCATTGCAAGGCCGGGTCCTGTTGCAAATGTACAACCAGCGCTGCTGGGGGGTGACTAGGAACAAGATGCCAGCTTCGGGACGAAGGTTTCTGGCGGTGACTCCTGTCTTCGAGAGAACAGCTGTTTGCGGTGTCGCCATGACGTATCGAGCATAGCCCATGGACGATTGGCTTCATGGAGATTGCGGCTTAGCGAATGCCTAAGCAGGTCACGCTCGGGTTTCTGCAAGTGAAATATGAGTCAGACCGGGCGAAGTCGACATCGGAATTGAGGAGGATGTCTATCTCGATGGACATGGTTATGGTTGGGTTTTGGAGTCCGCGCCATACGGACTTCGGTAACTCGGAAAGTTGCGGTGCCGGTGAGGACCTGGATGGGCGGCAGGACCCACCAATCCTTGCGAGCACACATGATCCAGCTGCTCCCTTACACGATTGCGAAGAGGCTTTCGAGCTGCGGGGAGCCGCCAAGGCCATCCGAGCCACGTCGGGGACTGCGCTCTCTGCGCACAGGGCGGATTTAGTGCCCAGTGGCGATGCGTGCTGCTGTCCCCGCGGTCCGGGGTAATCAGCAGACACTCATTGCGTACGCGTACGCGTCCTCCGAGTCCGCTGCATGGCGGGAACGATGACGCCGCGGTCGAGCGCATCGAGGCTACGTCGCGAGAGTTTGTGTACCGCGATGGGCTAGGAATACGCGAGCGTTTGTCAGGCGCCAGCGCGGTGAGGGCGATGCACGCCGATCTGACAGTCACTCGTGCCTGTCAGCCTTACTGAGACTCCCACTGAGATGTGCTCCCCCTCGCCCTTGTATTTCTTTGCATGCGCCGCCAGCCAGCATCGGCCCCGACTAGCCTTTCTGGGTAGGTTCCCCGCTGCATTGCGTAACGCAGAATCGCATTACCGATCGCACAACGCCATCTCCCGCCGTGACTAAGCCCTCGCTGACCTCCGCCATATGCTCGTCCACTCCATCCTACCAACCCCCCAATATGGTAACGCGTTTTCCAGCGCGTATCCTCTCCGTACGGTCGCTCATCCTCGACTCCCCGAACCATTAGACGCTTTTGGGCCACCACGAGTCAGGTCGCGTTTCAGAAACAATCCCGGCATCCATCCAGCCCTCCATCCGCAGGGCGCTGCGAACTGATGATTCATCTCCTCAACGCACCATCCTCTCGACCATCCTATATAAGCCAGCCTCGTCCAAACTCGGTGCGTACCACATACAGACACACCAGCACATACACAGCTAACATGTCCACCGCATCCTCTAGTCGGCCTCTTAGTCGGGGCGCAGCATGTCTGCCCTGCCGCAAGCTCAAAGCGGTATGCGCAACCTGCTCGTCATCGACCCCCGACCTCTCACTGACGAACTCGACAGAAATGTGACGGCAACAAGCCTGCGTGCGGCCGATGCATTGCAAACAACCGACCCGACGACTGCGAATACGCCACAGGTGCTGAGGTGACCAGGTCGCGTCTCCTCGAAGAGAACATCGCCCTGCTCGAGGCCCGCATCAAGGAGCTCGAAAACCCTGGTGAAACCGCACCCTCGGTACAACTCCACGACCCGCGCAGACAAGCGAGCACATCGGCCGCAGGCCCATCCCGCCTCCTCATGCCCGCCATGGCTGGTCCATCAGGTATCCCACTCTACCCCGCGAGCATGGGCCCGCCCGTTGGTGAGACCCACAGACCTCCCCGTATCCAGCGGTGGTTCACGCGCTTACGGAACGTCGCCCACACAGCCCACGTCCCGGAACCTACACCTCAAGAAGTACAGATGCTGTGAGTGTACAAGCTCCGTGCTGACTGCTCGAAAACCATGACCTGTTCTGACTCGACATGCGATGTGAATCAGGATTCAAATCTTCATGGCGAACGCATCGCAGCTGGGTTTTTTCCTCAACCCCACACGATTCCGCCGAGGCGGAGCGCCTCATCAGGAGAACGATGCACTCATGAACGCGGTGTACCTGTGGGGCAGCAAACTGTCCAATTCGACCGGCCTTCGAGCCCGGGAGTCGTATTTTGCGAACCGAGCGACGCAGGCCGCCTCGAGTGCAACGATGATGGCACAGGCCACGGCCGTCCTCCATATGATCCAAGCCGAAGTCCTGCTGGCGAATTACTTCTTCACCACCGGCCGTCTCTTGGAGGGTAGGTATCATACCCTCGCAGCGGTCGCACTGGTCACCGGTAGTCGATATCACCTCATCGACGTCGGGACAATGGGCGGGGACCCGATCGGAGCAGGGGAGCGTATCCAGGCGTTCTGGACTGTGATGGCTCAAGACAAGATGTGGGCCGCAGCCATGAACACCCCCTCGGTCTGTCAGAGCGGGCGGACCAACATTCAGATCACGACCCCCTGGCCGCTTGCCACCGGGGCCTATGAGCAGGTCAGTGTCACCGCTTGGAGACTTACATTTTGACCGGCAAACATGCTGAGTGTTCGAACAGGGCATGGTCGTGCCCCATAGCGGCAATTACTCGGTAGAGGACTTCCTCCGGGGCGCTGTCGACGACTCGAACGAAGACTTCTCGCCGCTTGCGATCCGGGTGAAGTCGTGCGGGTTGCATGACCGCGCCATATATATTGCTCAACAGTACCGCGTCGGTACGTACCCCTGGTTTTTGCCCTCCGGTCACTGAGACTCACGTCTGCTTGGGTAGACATGCCCAACCGGAACGAGTTCCTTGCCCGATTCGGTGCCCTAGACACTCTCATCGAACGGTATCACCGCCAGCTCGCCGGTATTCGCAACCGGAGCCCAGAAGACATGCGTGAGGTGCTTGTCGCGAGGACCATTACCTGCACCGCCGCCATCCAGCTGCACTCTACATTCTCGTCGCACCAGCCGATGTCCTGGCAGAAAACAGTCTGCGTCGCCGTCGCGGCTGGCCGCGCACTCGACGTCGTGAACGTCAGCCAGGGCCTCCATCTGGACCCCATCCTTGCTGTAAGCTTCCGTCTCGCATTTTTGCACATCACCACTTGACTGAAATGCTTGTTCCAGGTCCTGTGGTCGACGATCTGCAAAGTCTTGGTGGGCGAACTCCGTCGTGTCCTCCAGAGCGCGACTCCGGTCAGGCAGGAGGAAGTCGCAAACATCACATCAAGCCTTGACAAGATTACAGCCACGATGACGACTTTGTCCGCGAACAGTCCGCTCATGGGTGAGTTCCTCCTTGCCCCAGTGACTTAACCCACCGTGTAACGCGGATATTGACGCCACTTGTCTCACCACCACTAGGCCAACACCTTGCCGAGATCCAGCAAGCCCGCGCCATGTTGGCTTGAGCAGCCGACATCCCCGCCCCGTGGCTGGCCTTCAACTTCGCTCGCTGTTGCCGTGGCGTCCGAATTTGACCGCAGTTGTGCGTCACCCGGTTTCTCGTAGCCTCGTATTCCCGATGATCCCGCGCATTGCTATGCTACTGTCTTGTTCCTAGATAATCTGTGCATCACTTTGAGTGTTTACAAATCCTATGTAGCGCTCTTATTGATCAGACATTTCCGTCGTATAGATGTATCGCCACCGTGTATCGAGTATATCCCCGTGTACTCCATACCCCTGTCTCTCCGATGTACCCTTGCCCTGAATTATTCTATGTTTTGGTTTCTTCGTCGTGTTGGTGATGTCAAGGGACCGCTTTGGGCTATTTGTATCTGTCATGTTCTCCATGGAGCAGAGGAGCACAGCAACTTGACGCAGTGGAAGCGTGCAGGGCTCATACCGCTTGACACCCTGAAGTCCCTAGATCGAAACTAGGAGTTGCTATATCGCTTCATTTTTTAAATTATATACTCTCGAGTGAGAGAGCCCGCCTGTTCCACTTGAACATGCTGGGTGTATCACTATTCGATGCGTTTGTCCTGATGTGCTTCAGGCAGCCGATATGCCCGCGGTGTCCGTCCAACTACAACGCTTGCCAAAAGGGGATAGATATCTGATGCAGCACAGGTTGCACGCCATGTGGCTGGAGTGCCTGAGGCCACGGTTTGAGGTCGAGGCTTTCAGCCACGGACTTGTTCTTGCTACGACTTGCTCACGTTTTCGCCTCTGTCATCTTCTCCTGTCTTGTCTCGTTGATCGAACATGGCAGCATCATTGGCAAGACTCACCTCGCTATCGACCCAAACGCTGTCGCTTCTCCTCGAGCGCCAGCGTATTCAAACACTTCCGAACGCAACATCACTACATACGCCGCAGATTGTCAAGAATCTTCAGCAGCTGCGCACGGGCATTCTCGACTTGGAGGAGCAGGCGGGTGTTTCGGAGGCAACGAGGCTGCTGCGCACTCAGCATGAGCGGATGCGAGGCATGCTTGGCTCGGAGGCGGATGCCATGGGCGTGCAGAGGTGCGTTTCCTCGTGGGCTACACGTGCGAGAAGTAGTAGAGATACCAATCACGAGTGTAATTGTAGGTGTGAGGAGCCACAACCTCCTGCTACAATGAATGCAGACGCATCGTCGTCGTCGCAGTCTATCACAAGTCCCCCAGCGGCTCCCTCACCCGCACCCCCGCCTCCCACTTCTTCTGCGGACCACAACTATGCACCATATACGGACGACCCGGAGGCTGGATACTCGTCGGAAGAGATGATGTTGCAGCAGCGGCAGATTATAGACCACCAAGACGTGCACCTCGACGAGCTCTCGCGTTCAATCACACGACAGCGGGACATCTCGCTGCAGATCAACGACGAGCTCGATGTGCATACCGGGTTGTTGGAGGGACTGGATACCGATTTGGACCGGACGGATAGCAGGCTAACCCAAGCGCGGCGGAGATTGGATAGGGTGGCCCGGGGCGCAAAGGAGAACGGTACGTCCTCTTCTGTCATGTTTCGTAAATACCGGGCGCTGTGTTGTGGGGCTGACAACGTATGGATTGGTGTGCGGGTCTCAGGTTCGACGGTCATGATCGCACTGCTCATCCTCATCCTCCTGATTCTGATCATAGTGTTCAAGACATGACAATGGCTTGATCTCCCTCCAGATCATTACGATACCCTGTTGCCTTCTCTTCCATCTTCCGTTGCTGCTGCTTTCATTGTACAACACCTACCCTAATCATCATCGCTTCTGTCTCTGGACTCCGTCGTTCGCCGTCAGCCATCAGAATCCCCGAACATGCACAGCAAATGTTCGCCGAAGAGATCCATCGTCACGCGGCGAAACGCAAATCATTTCCGAGCCCGCGGTCTATGGGTGCTCTCCTGTTGCGACCAAGTGCGTACTCTCTATCATGCAGTTCGTTAGCAGGTGTTCTACGTACGATCATCCCGGCATCCAACGCATTGATTCTGGGCGTCGGCGTCCTGCATCTCGTTCCCAGTCTATCGCCCAGCGCGTCTGTACTCTCGCGTGGTTTCGCATGTCGTCATGGCTATCCGGGGCTAGAGTTTCCCTGGTTGTGTGTTGACTCGTAGAGGTGTCTCCCGACATACGCCGGTGGGCCCGCACTTTTGGTATGCTATTTCATAACTCCCGGTACGGTCTACTGACTCGAACACTGCTGTGCACAGGCGGCTTCTAGCGCGATCGGGAGAAGTAGACATGGTTCCACTCGGCCAATGCACCACCAAGATCGGCAGACGCGACCACTTTGCTCGAAAAGCCGCCTGCTGACTTCACGAAGAAGCGTGCTAGTGTCAGCCATTGGTAACACTCTGCTCGGTCTGTGGTCCTCCTCCGTCAGCCTTTTGGAAGGATGGGCATTCAGACGATCCTGACTAACCATAGGTCTGACGCCCAGGCTGGTTCGTAACAGCTGCCGAGGTTGCAGGCTACGAGAAGTCGCGTTCGCGGAAATCCGTCGGGTTCAGCCCGCTCGTACGCCTCGGCCGAGGACTCCAACACGCTGTCTCGACTATGACTCGTACCCCCGTCGCCAATAGAACTCTACCTCGCCGGTCACACCGAGACCAGCTTCGATATTTTCTACCCAGGCGTGCTGACCTGAGATCGGGGTGGATCGGCTGTTCCGGGTGAGTCTTGTTCCTACCTTGAGCCATTGCATCCGTACGAGGCAGGTCCCCGAGACTACCCCAAAACTACCACGAGAATATTAGACAATGGATGGTCTGACGTCTTCACGGCACGATATTCCAGTGCAGCGTTCTACTGCATATAGCCGTCTCTGCCTCACCCTCTACGGGATCAACGGACACCAGACCAACTCACGGGGGGACAGGGAGACACGTCGGTATGGTGTCATCACGCCAGCGGACGGGAAGGAAATACATAGTCGACAACAGCCCGCGTCGGATCGTTTACGCAAAAACTCAGTCACTTGTGGTATGAGACAGTCCAATATATAATGCACGACGAGAATAACCATACCATAGTACAAGAGTACACGTACACGTACTAGTTGCACAACAGAGACAACGACCACGAATAATCATGTACATGTACATAAGGGAAAGAGACACATGGTGAACGCAAATGGTTATATGCGGCTCGTATACGAGAAACTAGATTGCGGCGTACGATTCTGAATCCTCCGTCATCCAACCTCCAGAACTCCAAAACTCCAACACCCACCTCCGACCGTAACATACACAAGAAGAAGACAAAGAAAAACCACCCGTCACATGAACACAGTCCGCGAACTTCTGTTGCGCATCCTGCCCCACGCAGCCGGGAGCGCAGCGAGGTCTTCTTGCAAGGCCCTCCCCAAGCCCCGTCAGTCGCGCGAGAGGTCACATCTCCATCTCCATCTCCATGCCGTCCCACTCCTCCTCCTCGATCTTGCCGTTCCCGGTCCCGACATGGCTCTTCCACGCACGCGAGGTGAAGCCGAAGCGACCACCATGTTCGACGCTCTCGACGTCGACATAGTCATCACCATCGCGCACACGTTCCGCGTCCTCCATCTCGACACTCCCGCTCCTGCTGCGGGAGAGCGAGCTAGAGCGCAAAGAAGAGTGCGGCAAACTCCAGCCGCCCGCCCCTTCGGAGAACGAGCGATCCGCCGCCGAGGCAGAGAACGAGACAGACGTGACGGACGAACGGAAGGAGGACTGGGCGAATCCGACGGAAACGGGGGAACTCCATGCATCAGACACCGACGCCCCGCTAACGAAGCTGTATGCGCCTCCGTCCGCGCGTTCCCGGTAGGCATCGCGGCTTGTCACTGGCACAGGCACAGGTGCGGATCGCTGGTGGCCCGCAGGAGAACCAACCTGGGGGTTGCTTGAGCTGCTGCTACTGCGGTGGAGGGAGGTCGCACGGATGTCCGACGAAGACACAGTGTTCGTCGGCACGCCCACAACGCCAGGGCGGACTTGGGTGATACCGCCGGAGGAAGGGATCGCGTAATTGTGCATACGAGGGCCGGCCGAGGGCGGGCGCCCGATGCTTGTGGGGGTACCAGAGCCGCGAGAAGCTGAAGAGTTGCTGACGCTGGATGAGAGAAGGGACGGGGCCGGAACCGAGCTCGAGGTGGGATATGCGATTGGCTGGTCGACAGAAGCGACCGAGGAACCGCGGGCCTTGGACGAGGGTTTCGCATCGTGGCTGAGGTTCGCCTGATCCGGGGGAGGAAGCAGACCGCCAGAGAGGAAGGAAGGCCATAGAGATCGATCCTCGGGAAGCGATGTCCCGCCAGCTGCAGAGGGCGCTAGATGAGAGAGGATGGCGGCAGCCTAGGGAACATTACATGAGATATCTGGGGAGTGTGGCAGGAGCGGATATGCTCACCTCAAGCAACTGAACCTGCTGGTGCTTGCTTAGCAGGAACTTGGAAGCTTCGCGCCAGTGCGGAGAATGCTCCCAGCGGTGCTTGATGAGGCAAGAGGGATGACGGTAGACCTGAGGGTCAAGTGTTAGTTTACCTTGCTCTCCGTCCGCAGCTTGCTCCAAGATACATCGACATATGTGTGCGGGTGCAATGTTGAAATGAAACCTACGTACCTTCGAGCAGCTCTCACACTTGAATATCGTGCCTCTCTTCTTGCCCGTCTTAGTCACGCTTATGCCACCGCCGCTAATCTCCGTCTTCACCGGAGGAGCCGCGGAAGCTTCGCCGGGCACGACATCATCATCCCTCGTCTCTATCTTCGGTACCGTGGTGGAGGATCCAGAGGTTATCATACCCGAAGCGGAAGTGAACGACGTTGCGGTCTGGGGGATCGACTGCGGAGGCGGGGACCCGGATAGCGACAGAGTTGCCAAAGAAGACAGCGTCGCGGAGGCGGACTGCAGCAATGCTGGCCTGCGTGGGGAAAAGATTGATTCGGGGAGAGTGTCACGGAATAGAAAGAACGCACGAAGGTCGGCTCGTCGCCTCCCGTGCATCACTCATCCTCCTCCTGGTCTGGCCGGTAGACGAGAGGCGACGGTGCTTCATCGCAGCGTGAACCTTGGTGCTACTCCCGACACTGTGCCCGCCCGCGCCGAGGCTGCTCGGGCCATTGTAGCTGCCGGGGGACAAGGTGCTCTCGACAGATGACTGGCGCGCATTAGCAATGGGCCGAGCAATCGTCGCGGCTTCAACAAGGGAGAAGAGACCCTGTTCCCCGTTGCTCATCTTGTGCAAGCATGTCAGCAAGGACTGTGACACACCGGTAGGTGGATGTGGTACATACGAGAGCTGTGCTTTCCGAGCTGTCAGTCATAGCCGAGGTGGGGGAGGGAGACGCTAGAGAACGCAGACGTGGCCACTAAGCGGGAAAGTGGGAAGAAGCAAGAAGGTGTCGAGTAGAAAGACATGCGCTGAAGGACGCGGGGGGCGGTCACATTGGGCAGTTCAGCAGCGAGCAGCCATCGTGGTCGAGGACAGAGGCGAAGACGGCGGGGACAGCGCAGACAGCGGCCCAGACATGGCAA
This sequence comes from Lentinus tigrinus ALCF2SS1-7, assembly GCF_003813185.1. Taxonomy (NCBI): domain Eukaryota; kingdom Fungi; phylum Basidiomycota; class Agaricomycetes; order Polyporales; family Polyporaceae; genus Lentinus; species Lentinus tigrinus. The sequence continues at coordinate 812,612 of NW_027137913.1, read as the reverse complement.
TCCATTCAAAGTCCGCCCAAATTCACTGCGCTTACTGCTTATGGAAACCCCCCGCCCGCCCCGCGGCGCCTGTGTCTATTCGTGCCGCCGGCATCCTCTCCGGCACCCATTGTTAAGCTAACAACCTTCCAAGTAGCAGGTATGTTCAGACTCCGTTAAATTGCTCAGGTGTGCTTGAGAACCCAATACGAGAGGCGGTGACAGTGGGAGTACCTCACCGATCTCATGGGAGTACGGATGACATGCCCAAGTGACACATGCATGAAGCGGTCCCCTCATAATTGCTCTTTCATAGCTTACAGGACCAAATATATGGTACAATTCTTCTTAGGACACATCTGATCTGTGCGAGTAGGATGCAAACATTCAACATCGTGACCGGCGCGTGCATTGAAGATGACACGTACCGTAATCGATACACAGGCGCATATTACAGGTGCTTGTCAGAAATGGGGAACGAGTTCACGTCCACGCCATCCTTGAACCAGCGCTCCTCTTCCGTGATGGGGACATCGTTCCCGCTCATCTGCCGCTTCTTCATGCGGCCGTCCTCCGCGTATGTCCAGTCCTGTAGAGAACGACATGGGCCAACCGCGAAGCGTATGGTGTAGGCTGCCGGCGTACCTCGAGACCGTAGCATCTGTACCATTGCTTCGCACCGTCGGGCTTGACTTCGTACCATTCATAGAAGAACTGCGTCGAAGCTCAGGTCAGTACATGCTACTCAGAGCTGGGTGAAGCGGAGGTAGAGACAGGTACGCAATGCGCATGCGCGAAGATTTATACGCACCTGCACAGCGATCTTGTTCTCCATAAACGCAAACAACTCCTTACGCAGCCTGTATCCATTCTCCTTCTCCCACTTCTTGCGCAGGAACTCGATGACCTCCTCGCGGCCCTTCATGAAGCAGTCGCGGTTGCGCCAGACTGTGTCCTCCTGTCAGCGCAATGCTCAATTCAGTACGCGCATCATTTGAGACTATGACCATGACGCACCGTATATGCGAGCGCAACCTTCTCTGGAGTCTTGGTGTTCCAGAGGTCTTGCGCGATCTTAACCTTCTTGCAGGCCGTCTCGGCCGTGAAGGGGGGTACAATGGGAGGGTTCGACATCTTGAGCACTCTTGTGGTATGCTGATTGGTCTGATATGTGGAATACCAGGCGCTATGGGGTCAGGAGGCAAAGCAAACCAGGTACTTATACCATGCGAGAGGCAGTAGAGAACTGGGTGTATTCGAAAATGCCGCATAGGAGCGCGCGTGAGACACTTCCATCGCAATCATCTGACACCTTGACCAGGATAAATGGAGCATGGATGGTTGAACGATGGCGCAAGCTTAACAATGATTAGCAAAACTCGCTGTGAAAACCGGACCGCTGAGGGAAGCGTGTCGGCGAGCATCATCATGACGGAAAGAGCTCAAGATAGTAGGCGCCCACAGGCCAGGGACTTCACCAACCCTCTCTCCGGACACGACACGGTGTTTGTAGTCGCAAGCTCATGCTTGAAAATTGCAGCGCATCCCATCTAGAATTGGTACAGCACTACTATATCATCAAGGACTTCATTGATCTCAGCTGTAGGCCGGATGAATCGTCCACGACCGTGCCTTCTAAGCTAGTATATACTTCCGAAGGCCTCCGATCCGCAATTCCGTTGCAGCCGGTTAAATTACTAGGACATTGGTGGGCAGAGACAGTAGCACACTTCCTCACCAAAGACCGCAGCCAGTTGTTGCGGCCCTCCTTACACTCTACAACTAAATTCAATGTTGTAGGAGATATAGAAGCTCCCGAACTTCAAGCTTCAAGCCGAGTGTGATTTCATTCGGTTCCTTCCGGAGGAGTGTCTATTGTGACAGAGATACAGCCACTAGATGCGTGGATAAAGATAGCAATAACGATATGCGACTATGCGATAGGTAGGGTAGTACGATGCACGATCACTGCGCCGGCAGCATGCCAGTCGAGAAGTATGGTGAGGGTGAGGGCATACAGTGATCAAGCAAAGCCGAACTGCTCCTCAAGATGATGACGGGCCTGCAACAGCCGCGCTGTAGACCCAATTTTCCAATCCAGTTTCTCCGTGCCCAAGGGCTTGCTGAAGGTCGTGCCCTCCGGGGTCACGAGCGGGCTCTCGTCGTCGTCATCGTTGCTCCAGCGCGAGTTGGGAGTAGAGAGGCCAGGAAGCACGTCTGGCACGTCAATGGATGACTTGCCAGACTTCTCGATCTCGATGGGGGACTCGATGGGGGAGTCCATCTCCTCCTGGGAGCGGAAGAAGGTCTCCGTACTCATGACGGCCTCACGGAGGCTGCGCAGGGAGATGCGCTGGAGGGGATTCATGGTGAAGATGTCGAGGAGGATGTCGCACGCTCCCTTGGAGATAGGGAAGGTGTCGTAGAAGTAGTCAGCGTCGTCGATGAACTGGGCGAAGTCCTCGTCCCTCATCGAGGCCTTCTCCCATGGGTTGCGCCCGGTGATCATGTTGACGAGGATGACACCGAGGGCCCAGATGTCCGCTGCGCGAGTGTCGTATGGCGGGTAGTCATAGAGATTGCCGTGACACTCTGTGGTAGTATGATTAACAGGGCTCGCTGTAAAATTGGGAAGACGAGGACTTACCAGGCGCCATGTAGATGGCAGTACCGCTTCCGTGCTCGTCGATCATCCGCTTAGTGGTAGCGAGACCGAAGTCGGCGAGGAATACCTCCGAACCGTCCTCGCTGGCAAGGACGTTCTCAGGCTTCAGGTCGCGGTGAGCAATCTTGTGCTCGTGGCAGTACTGGACCGCGTCAATGAGGGAGACGAACGCGCCCCTCAGGAGCTCGTCGTTGTCCATGTAGACGTCCCCGGTGATGTGGTAGAAGAGATTGCCACCAGGGCAGTAGTCGAGGATGATGTAGAAGTACTCCTCGTCGTCGAACGAGTCGTGGATGGTGAGGATGTTCGAATGGCCGCTGACGATGCAGTGGAGGGCAATCTCGCGGCGGATGGCACCGAGCTCCTTGGGAGCGCGACCAGCCTTTCCGATGATCTTCACGGCACATTCGCGAGTGGGCGAGTCGGGAGACTGGCGGTTGTCGATCGCCTTGTAGACGACGCCGAAGCTACCAGAGCCGAGAACTTCGTCAAGTTCGTAGTACTCGCCGATGGTGCAGCCCATGAAGTCGGGGAGCGAAGCAGCAGCGGTAGACATCGCAAGAAAAGAAGCGTGTGGTTACGAAAGTGATGTCAAGAAGTGCGCAGCGCTCGTAATGCGTTCACCAGGAACGGAAGAAGGGTGGGAATGGGAAGGATGAGGGACTTGAGCAGAGAGGCAACATCCTTATATGCGTTTCGTGGCCAGTCGTCTCATATTGCATCGTCGTCGGCCTCGGATGTGTCCCCTGAACGGCAGAGCACACTGTAGGTTACCCGCGGACGGATACCTACTATTGCGCTCCGAATGCGTTTCCGAGGGGCGGAGTTATGATCTAGTCCGCCACGCATTGCATACCAAGGCTCGATTGCAACTGGCGAGTAGACAGCCTTGACCCGATCTGTGTCCCGTCGGATTGAATCAAGATACTGAGTATCGATCCTGAATGCAGAAAGCAAATGCCGCAGCGGATTGGATGAGCGTTCGCGCTGGAGGAGGGAAGGACATACAGTTCTTGGAATGGACTCACGATGTCAGTTAGAACGATATTTTGGGGAAGTCAAGCGGTGATAAACAGGCCACAATCAACTGGAAGTGCGAGTACGATTGCAGTCGAGACTGATTTGGCTCCTCTTTCTTGGGTGGGGCTAAGCATGCATATCGATCTGGGCTGGGGTGGTACAAGCTATTTCACTTGGGACTAGCTCCCTTCTGAACTGGTTCGTCCACGAGCTACGAATCCGATCCGAAGGGGACAAGCGGAGGATGGAAGACAGCTGAGACTCGCTCCGAGGACGGGCCGGCTGAGCTGCTTAGTCAGCAGGCGCGGGGCACTGCTGAGGACTACGCACAGGAAACCCGTCATCGTTTGCCTATTCAGGAAATGATCATGAAATGGTAAGTGAAATGTTAAGCACTATCATCCGCCGAAAGGCTGCTGAATCTCGGGTGACTACGCCTCTCTAGACTAAGAAAAGGTTGCAAGAATATTTTCTTAGGCTGAGAAGGTTCAAACATATGGTTTAGCGAAGTATCTGGAAGTTTCATTCTTTCCTCTGAATTATCTATCATTTCTCGCGTGCGGAAAGGATACGTTCTTTGCAGTGACGACGACACTCTGTATACATCAGGGACTCTACTGATTAACTGTCCGCATGATTCCCTCTCAAGCTCCACCTCAACTCCGAAGCACGCACGAGTGTTCCATCGATGCCTATAAGGGACGCATCCTGTTACTACCTTCTCTCACACGCTCTGCATAGACCGGTACGGCCATTCACTTCCTTTGGGGTTATACGTGTACATAAAGTTATTGGGGTAGTTAGAGGGCACCAAGACGCCAGAAATCTGTATGCTTACTACGCAGATGCCACCATTGACTGGGGCCCGGGCATCCGGACGCTCCCACTCGGGGAAAAGAGTCAGTGTCAATTTTGACCCATAGTACGGGCGTTGTGTAACTCATCGTACGCAGATGGTAGGACTGAGCCTCCTCTAGCTCACAACTCGGCCACTATCGAAACATGGCGTTCAGTATCGTTTCCGTTTTGGATCGTTGATCGCGGAGCCTAATCGATGATCCGCCACGCGCTGAGTCTGGGCCCATGGAGAACCAAGTTCCTGCAATTGGTACTGCATGTTCCTCACCACTATTACTGTGATCCGGCCATCCATACCGTCCGGTAGACCTACAGTGGAGGCTGCCTGGACTTCGAACTAGCTTGCACGCTGGTGTATCTTCTCGGTGAGGATCCCGAACTATGAGCGTCATTTGGCTGAGTCACTGCCGGCGCGCTGCCAGGCACCCACGTATCCTCCGGTATTCCCACCTTGTTACCGCCAACAAAACCTCCCGTTGATGGCCTCGGTCTCCAATCCAGAGAGTCTGATTGGGTCAGAGAGAAATAGTACGACGCTGGGATGCGGTTAACACCCCCACAAGCGGCGGATGCACGCACATCTTGAATTTCGAGCGGGAGCGTGTGGGGCGTCTTCGGCCAGGGAGGATCCTCTGCCACCGTCGCGTGTTCCGTGCCGCGTCACCACTCTGCATGCTGCGTATCTTTGTCGCTCTTTATAACACCGCGGGACGCCCTGACCATGCGCTCGACCTCCTCTCCCGCTCCCTTGAATCACCAGGGCTCGTGTCGCTGGGCCGTCCTCGATGTGGAACCCGTTCAACCCAAAGCCTGCACCCCCCGCGTTCGGGCAGGGCAAGGTGGTTCCTGAAACCAAGGTTTCGTGAGTAGATAGTCCATTGATCGGACGGCTTCTTGGCGTCTTGGGCTCGTCGTTCGTCATTCTGTGTTAACCCCTCGACATCTGTGCTGCCGGCGTCCTCCGTTCATCTTGTGGTATACCTCGTTCCTTTTCAATGCTGATGTTCTGCATCGCAGTCCACTATCCAGGCTCCTTTTCTCATGGCTAGACCCTATTCTGTCGGTCGGTTTCTCCAGGCCCTTACAGGCCGAAGGTACGTCGCAGACCTCTTGTCGTGGACCGTCGCACTAACATGACTTCTGACGTTCTCTCATCACAGACTTCTGGTCATTACCCGACTATCGGCTTACTGGGAGCATGACTGAGCGTGTAGAACAGAGCTTTTACGACCAGTGTCCACCTGAGGAACGTCCAGCCTTCCTCTTTGAAACAGGCGATGCCCCCCTGAAGCAGACTAACACCAACGGAAAGGTGTCGCGACACACGACCAGGTCCGACTCCAAGTCGCCAGATATTGAGGACCAGACTATCATCGACGAGTCAGGAGACGAGAAGGCGGGAAATGACTCACATTCGAAGCCATCACCTGAGCGCAGTAACGCTAACGCCGCGACGAAGAAGCCCAAGGACCCGTCTCTTTTGAAAGCGCTGCACCGCGTGTATTGGCTCCAGTTCTGGACTGCCGGCGTGCTGAAGCTCTTCTCTGGTACGTCATGGCTGCGATTGCACTCGTATGCTCACCGCTGACCGGGCACTTTCGGTAGATACCCTCAATACGACTACCCCTCTGGTCAGCCAGGTACTTCTGTCTTGGTTGACATCCTCGTTCGTGTACTACCGCGCTACTGAGGAGGAGCGTGCCGCGCTGGGGCTCGCGAAGCCGCAGGGTGTCGGCTATGGTGTCGGCCTTGCTTTTGCTATCTTCGTCATGCAAGGTGAGCGCATTTACATATGCATCAATGAAGAATGATAATCAATAAATATGGCATGCAGAGTCTTCTAGTCTGGTACGTACCTGGTCAGCTGCATATGTGCCAGCGTGGCGAACTGATCCATTCCCTCGTGCATATACCAGATGGCGAACCACTACCAGATGCGTGAGTGTCCATTACTCGCTGCCGGTGCTCGGATTCTCGGATGCTTACACGGTGCACAGTCGCGATGACGAATGGTCTATGCGTCCGGACCAGTGTCAGTCAGCTCCTGCCATCTTATGCAATCCACGCTGACGTACTTGCAGATTATCGGAGCTATCTTCCGGAAGTCCCTGCGACTGAGCGGACGGGCACGTATTAAGCACAGCGTGGGACAGATTACGACAATGATTTCGACTGACTCCGCGAGGCTGGACCGGAGCAGCTCCGCCATTCATAAGTGAGTGCATCCGTTCATGCATAGGTCAGGCGCATACTGAGCCAAGTGAAGCCTGTGGGTCGCACCGATTCAGGTTCGTAGCGGTTGACATCTGCGCACTTGTATATGCGTGATGTTATTGAACACTCGTGTCCCATAGATCGCGCTTGGTATTGGACTCCTCATCCGCAATGTGCGTACATTCGTGTTCGCTCTATACTCTACCAGTCACTGAAGTCTGCCTTAGCTCGGAGTGTCCGCTTTGGTTGGATTGGCGGTACGTTACTACGCGACTGGCTCGTCTCGCGTAACGATACTGAGAGAGTGTTGCTCTCAATATTCCAGGTCCTCGTGTTTGCCTTCCCAGTTCAGGTGTTCCTTGCGCGCGTCATGTTGATGCAACGCAAGAAGGGTGTCGTCCTCACCGACCAGCGTGTACGCGGCTCGAACGAGGTGCTCTCGGGCATCCGGCTTATCAAGTACTACGCCTGGGAGGTGTTCTATGCATACCAGGTAGGACTCTTCCGGGAGCGAGAAGTTAGCACGATCCGAAAACTCGCGTAAGTATCTCTACCTTATTTCGGGATACAGCCACTACCACGGAATGCAGGGACTAACATGCTGTTGCTCTCAGTGCCGCGCGGTCGACTCTGATTGGGTTCGTCACTGTTGTCCCTGTCCTCGGAACGGTTCTCTCCATCGTAAGTGTTCTTCGTCGTATCCTATGCAAGCACTGACTTACCGCTTCAAGATCACGTATGCCTTGACTGGTCACCCGCTCGACGTCGCCATCATCTTCAGTTCCGTGCAATACTTCAGCGTATGTGCCTCACTTTACTTGAACTTCGAGACTACCAGCAGTACACTGATAGCATGGATTGCGCAGCTCATCCGCATTCCGCTCATCTTCCTGCCCCTCGTTCTCGCCGCCACGACAGACGCCCTCGTCGCTCTCCGTCGTATCTCCACCTTCCTGCGCGCCGAAGAGCTCGCTATGCCATACACCATCGACCCCTCTAGCGACATTGCACTCAATGTCGATGGGGACTTCACTTGGGAGGAGGTACGCAAGGGCAACACTGCGTCCAAATTCGCGCACGGAAAGCATGGGAAGGGCGGAAAGGACGACAAGGCGAAGGCAAAGAAGGAGAAGCGCAAGAGCAAGGGGAAGAAGGGCGAGCCTGTGCTCCCGACGACGGCTTCGCCTGAGGACCAGGAGAAAGTGAAGGAAAAAGAGAAGAGCGAGCAGCCGTTCGAGCTCAAGGATCTCAAGCTACAGGTTCCCAAGGGCGCGTTCGTGGCTATCGTCGGACGAGTAGGCTCTGGCAAGAGCTCGTTGCTGCAGGCTCTGATCGGAGAGATGCGGAAGACTCGGGGAGACGTGCGTAATCCGTCCTCGCGCATATACTGACCCTAACAACTCTTACAGTGCGTCTTCTCGTCCATTGCGGCATACGTCCCGCAGTCTGCCTGGATTATGAACGCGACCCTCCGTGAGAACGTCATCTTCGGGCAACGGGAGGACGAGACGAAGTGAGTCCTTCCCTACCACTAGCCACCCCCTCCAAAGTGCACAACTCATGCCCCTTATCAGGTTCCGCGAGATCGTCAAAGCGTGCTGCCTCGAGCCCGATCTCGAGATGCTTCCGAACGGAGAAGAGACCGAGATCGGCGAGAAGGGCATCAACCTCAGCGGCGGCCAGAAGGCCCGCGTTTCCCTCGCGCGCGCGGCGTACTCCGGCGCAGACATTGTGCTCATGGACGACTCGCTCAGCGCGGTCGACTCGCATGTCGGCAAGAAGCTGATCGACGGGTGTCTCCTGCACGGGCCATTGGCGAACAAGACACGCGTGTTGGTCACGCATGCATTGCACGTCCTGGACAAGACGGATTTCATCTATGTCATGGACGAGGGGAGAATCGTCGAGCAGGGCACCTACACCGTGAGTTCCTCCAAGGCGGTCATATTCGGAGCCAGTCATTAATTATGGTGTTTGCAGGAACTCATGGAGAACGGGCAGATGTTCGCGCGTCTCATGGAGGAGTACGGCAGTCTCGAGAAGCAGGAAGAGGAGCTCGAACGGACCACCATTGACGACGCGCCGAAGCCGAAAGCGAAGCTGCAGGACTCCAAGGCCGTCGTCCCGGTCCCCGCGCAACAGACACAAGCCCTGATGCAAGAAGAGGAGCGAGTCACCGGTGCCGTCTCGTGGTCGGTGTACAGCAAATATTTCCGCTTCGCTGGGGGCATTATGGTGTTCCCGCTCGTGTTGCTGTGGGTCGCGCTGGCTCAAGGCTCGCAAGTTGCGAACACGCTTTTCCTCGGCTTCTGGACGTCGTCGAGTATCGGTGGCTTCACGCAGGGCGACTATATGGGGACGTATGCTGCGCTCGGCGTGGCCAGCGGCATCTTCTCTTTCGCGCTCAGTTTCACTGTTAGGTGCGTCTCTTGCTTCACGATATGCGTTGCATATGCTGACCGAGCGTCGAATTGTGCAGTCAGCTGAGCTTGACAGCGGGCTTGCGGATGTACAAGGCGGCGTTCACGGCGGTCGTGCGCTCGCCAATTTCCTTCTTCGACACAACGCCGTTAGGTGAGCATGAGAGACGACAGCAGACATGAAGCATGTTGCTCATCCGCATGGTTACAAGGTCGGATCATGTCACGCCTGTCGAAAGACCAGGATACGATCGACACTGAGCTGGCGATGATTGCCACGCAGGCGAGTAGATTGCCTTTGCTCCCGATGCGTGCTTCCTGACGGCTTCCATTCGTCTGCAGCTCCTTCTCACTGGCAGGTGTGTATCATCTGACAAGGACTGAGATAACGTCGCTCACTGTGTGCCTCCAGCTCGGTGATTGGGACGGCGGGACTAGTGTTCTACACCTTCCCCTACCTCGGCATCATCTTCGCGCCCATGATCGTCCTCTACTATGTGGCGGCGTTATATTACCGCCGTAGTTCGGTGGAGATGAAGCGCCTGGACTCGTTGCTTCGGTCTATCCTGTATGCCTCTTACTCGGGTAAGTTCGTTATCAAGACTTGTTGGGACATCATCTCACCGTCCGGCAGAGACACTCACCGGTCTCAGCACTGTTCGCGCATACCGTTCTCAGGTGAGCACCCCGACCTACCCCCGCGGGCGTTCAGTCTGACATCGTTCTCGCAGCATCGGTTTGTGATCAAGTCGGAAGAAGGACTCGATCTTGAGAATAGGGCATACTACATGACGATTGCTATCCAGCGTTGGCTCGGGGTCCGTCTTGACATGCTCGGGAACATCCTCATCCTCGGAATCGGTCTATTCGCCGCCGGGTTCAGGAAGACCGTGGACCCGAGCAAAATCGGTGTGGTGATGTCGTACACCCTGAGCAGTAAGTGCCCTCCGCACATTGGCAGCGAACGAATTTACTCATCCCGAACGTCCTACCTCAAGTCACGCAGATGTTCTGTAAGTACCTCGTTACGACATCGTCGCCTGACAGTGCTGACGTTTCATATAGCCACGATGGTCTCTACCTACGCCCAGAACGAGCAGAACTTCAATGCTGTCGAGCGGGTCTTGTACTACACCGAATTGCCTAGCGAAGGCGCGGCGACCACACCGAACGACCCGCCCCCTTCATGGCCCGACGCGGGTGCAATCGAGTTCAAGGGCGTCGAGATGGCGTACCGTCCCGGTCTCCCTGCCGTCCTCAAGGGCGTCAGCTTCGAAGTTAAGCCGGGGGAGAAGGTAGGGTATCTGCGTGATTCAGACGATTCTGTCAGCTGACGTCCACGACAGGTCGGTATCGTTGGGAGGACGGGTGCCGGCAAGAGTTCCCTCCTCCAGGCCCTCTTCAGGATCGTCAACCTGCGGAACGGGAAGATCGAGATTGATGGGAGGAACATTGCTGATATCGGACTGGACGTTCTTCGTGGCCGATTAGCACTTGTTCCCCAAGACAGCATCCTGTTCCAGGGCACATTGCGCGATAACCTGTACGTGGACTGCCACTTCGGTCGTTGCTGGCTTATTGATGCCCTCTTGTCGCAGTGACCCGCAGCACTCGAGGACAGACGCGCAAATCATCGATTCCCTGAAACGCGCATGGCTGATTCCGAGGGAAGGCCCTGTTGATCCCGCTACTGAGGCCAAGTTTAGCTTGGACTCCACCGTCAGCGATGAAGGCAAGTCAAACACAGCATTACCCATGCGTGCACAGGGTCACTAATGTGTCGCATAGGCTCGAACTACAGCGCAGGCGAGAAACAGCTCCTGGCTTTATGCCGGGCGCTGGTGAAGAACAGTCGCATCATCGTCCTCGTAAGTCTCCCTGTTGCAAACTACACGCCGAGCAATACTGATCGGTATGCCCTACAGGACGAGGCGACCAGCAGCGTCGACGTCGAGACAGATGCAAAAGTCCAGCGCACCATCCAAGCCGAGTTCTCATCATCAACCCTCCTCTGCATCGCACACCGACTAAACACCATTGGTGCGTTCCCGTGCACGCCGCATCCTACTGCAACACGCTGATATCCGCTATTCGCTCTACCCTTGCAGTATACTACGACCGCATCCTCGTCATGGACGCGGGCCGGGTCGCCGAGTTCGACGCCCCGCTCGCGCTCTTCGACAAAGAAGACTCCATCTTCCGCTCGCTCTGCAACGAGGCGAACCTCTCGCGGCACGACATCGTCAAGATCCGCGCCAGCGCCCACGGGCAGGGCTCCGTCCCCGCCTCGAGCTCTGCGTCGGTTGCAGCGGCATAGCGCGTCGTGGGTGGGGTTCAGCCTACTAGACGGTCGGACACACACTCGGAAGCCTGTTGCACGATATATTTCACGACGAACATATGGACGGACGGATCTACTATACTCTACTGACGTACGAATACTGGATGATTAGGGTTGAGGATATACTTAGAGGGATATTTCTCGACGGTCGTATCACGGCATGCACTGGCATGCTACCTTCCCCCGGGCCCCGGGCCCGCGTTAAGGCCACCCCCCAAGAGAATCAGCCCTCGGACCTGTAAAGCTCTATCATGAACCGCGCGTGCTTCGCGTGTGATCCTGCCGCTCTCTGGCCGGACAGGACACAGATCAAGCTCGAGCAATGAACAACACGCTACTGCTCGTGCAGCGGCGAAGCACACATGCAGTGCTCTCGCTGCTCATACTAATAGTACCCCAGAGGCTTTCTGACAAGCTGACATGCGGATCACCGGGAATCCCGCGGACATGGTGGTTGACGTTGGATCCTGGCCATGGGACCCACGACTCACTACTCAGACTTGGACTGTCGAGGATTCCGTGACATCCGGCATATTAGCAACGGCATTGACTCTCCGAACAACTTCGCTACGGCACTACAGCTCGTTACCTCGGGCTTCGGCGGCGACAGTGCGCATCTGTCCTGTAAAGTCATGCTTCGTCGTGAGGCACTCCGAGTGACACGCCATACATATGACCAGAAATGAATCAATGAACCAGTCATGCATGTCAGCACAATCACTGGCATGTCCCAACGAGGTCTAGCACACTCCAAACACGCAACACCCCGATAACCAACGTAAACGCTGCATGTGGTCCCTTCCTGGATCCTAACGGAGATTGGATAATTGAACGCATGATTACTATGATACAAGACAATGCCCAAACTTTTTACAGGTGAGAAGTAGCGTAAGCAAGCAACGAGAACGAACGTGAGCGTCCATACCACCACTAACCCATATGCACGGCTATAGCTATGGCTATGGAAGGTCTGCGCGAGATGAATCAGGCGCATACACGAGATGCGCGCGGGCGTGCATATATGCACAAGGCCCACCGGCAATCGACGCCAGTGCAGCCTTACGATAGTAGAGGGGGACCCGAGATAAGTAACTCAATCCTCGAGGCCCCTCGCCTCCCGGATAATCCTGACCGCCTGCTGGCTCCTCGGGCGAATGTCATACTTGAACGGCTTCATCGTGCTGAACACCGAGTTGTCGTACACGACCTCGGGCTCAATCTCACGCCCGCACTCGTCCTTGGCCTTCGTCACGTCGAACGCGGCGATCATGGACGCGATGGCGATCCACAGCGACGCGTCGATCATGAACTGGCCCGGGCACTTGCGCCGGCCGAAGCCAAAGACGTAGTGCCGCGGGTCGCGCAACTTCGCCGTCGCCTCGTCGACGTCCTCGAGGTACCGCGAGGGGTCGAAGACGTCGGGGTTCGGGAAGATCGCCGGGTCGCGGGTCATGTTGCTATGGGGGGAGGAGGGGAAGGGGAAAGGGAAGTCCGGTCAGCGAGGAGCAGTGGGATGGGCACAAGGGAGAACTTACTAGCTGTTGCCGAAGACGAGGGTGCCTGCGGGGATGAACATCCCCTTGTACACGTTGTCCTCGGTGATACGGCGGGGGAGGCCTGACACGGAACACCATTAGTTCATTTCGGCGGCAGAGAGCCTGGATCAAACGCACCGAGTGGGACGGGGCAGGCGATGCGCATGGTCTCGCTCACGACGGCGTTCACGTAAGGCAGGTTCGGACGGTCGCTGAACGTCGGTAGGCGGGAGGGGCCAACGACAGTGTCAATCTCTTGCTGGGCCTTGCGGAGGATGTCGGGGTTCTGGAGCATCGCGAGGAAGAAGTGCGAGACGGACGAGATGGTCTGGTGCATACATGTAAGCTCAAGTGCCATGCACGAATGCCATTATGCGACTTACGGTGTCAAAGCCGGCTGTGATTTGTTAAAAGAGCATATGGTGAGCCTCAGATGGTCACGGACAGGAGGTCGGCATAGGACTTACCAACATAGAGCGAGTTCGCTGTCCACTGGATGTCGAACTCGCGCTCGTTAATGGCGGCTTGGTCCTTACTCTCGGCTTCGTCAATGAGCATAGATACGTAGCACGGAACAGCGGTTCCTCGCTTCTACCGGACCCCGAAGAGAAGATATGAGCACACACGCTTGACATAACCTAACGAAACTGCCGGAGATCCGGGCACGGACCATCTGCTGCCTGGTGAACTCATACGGTTCACTGACGAACGCTTCCATCTTGCCCTTCCACACCGCTGCGTCGCGCTTGAACTGTGCGCCGGGGAACCAGGACGGGATGTGCTTCACTGTTAACGTAACATCCAGTGAGCACACGTGGATTCCTGCCAGGATACCGGTAACGGAGGAGGCACGTACGTGGTGGGAAGAGATCTACGATCCAGACCTTGCCGGCCGCAGCGATGTGGTTCGAAAGAAGCTCGAGGCACTCGTCGGCCATCTCGAGCAGCTTGTCCTTGTTGGACACAACGCGGTAGCCGTAGACGATGAGGAGGGTGAGGCCGCCGGTGTACCTGACGGGCGCGAGATGGAGGGGTAAAGTTAACGTTACGGAGTTTAGACAGACCTCCGACTGGAACGCACCTTCGGATGTTGCTGATGGTCTCATCGGGAGAGTTCAGGATGTTCTTGAGGAGACTGTGGGTCTGGATTTCCAAAAGAGGGTGGTAGGATTCGATGCGGTTTGCACCGAGAGCCTGAAGCATGAGCTTGCGCTGTCTGCGGAGCCTATCGCCATAGGGAGTTAGGCCAATCTAGATGACAGGGACGCGGACGCCCGGGGCATCTGTGCGTCAGCGGAGACGGAACGCTGGAAATTGGAAGCATGGTGGCGCACCATGTTTTCGCAGCCGCAACTAATCGCAGAGAAGGGGTAAGTATCCCATTCAGCGGCAGAGGGCGGCGTGGGGCACTCACAGTTCGCCGGCCATGATCATCTTGGGTTTATCCGAGTAGATTGCGCCGCGCTTCTCGAGGAGATCGATGGCTGCTTCATGCGTATTTACAAGAAGGATGCCCTGGCCGAAGATATTGAGGTAGACCAGCTCGCCTGGGCGGGAAACAGACATATCAGACGTGTGCTGGAGAGGACAGACATGGATGGGGGGACGCACCATACTGCTTCGCCCACTTGCGGGCACTGAACCAGAGTCCAGTGAGGGACATGTCCCGGAGGTTGCCAATGACGGGCAAAGGTTTGGGACCGGGAGGGAGGGCTTTCCTCTTCGCCTTCTGCTGGAGACCAGCCCAGACGAAGTAGGCAGCGAGAAGGGTAGCAAGCCAGAGAAAGGCAGACATTCCGGAGAGCAGTCACGGATCCAGGGCGCGCACGCCCAAAGGGTTATGTATGTGATGGGTGGAGGAGGGGGGAAAGGCGGGGAGTAAGGGGAGGAATAGCTTCGGGAGGAGGCATATATGCAGACGGGAGAGGTGTGACAAACTCTAATTGGCGAAGCACGCGTCCGCGAAGTGCGCTGGGAGAGAGCAAGGAGAGATGATGCGATCTATATTTTCCGTTAACGGGCCCTAAGCGATGGGAGTTTGGGCCTCCGTGGGTTCTCGACAAAGCCAGGTGTGCACTTGCGGCTCTGCCACTGACACCCGACGAGTGGGCGGCGTCGCATGGCCTCAGCAGGGCATTGCCATGTCTTCCTCGTCGTCGTCGTCGTCGTCGTCGTCGCCGTCGTCGCTGGCAACAGCGACGACGGCGAAGGGACGCGCACAGACATATGTAGAAGTAACAAGGCAAGGATGGATATGGGATAGACCCGCAGGACTCGTGCAGCGGGGAAGGCACACCTGGCCACTCCTCTGTTCCTACTTGCCGCATCTGGAAGAATGCGTGCCATTCTGATCGAACCCCGCATTAGAGTTGGCAATTAATTCAGCGCACCCGACTGGCCCGCCCTCTCCGGCGCCGACGCACGCAACAACGACGAGGACCCCGACAACAGCGGCACCGAGCTCTCTCCATGCGTCTACCACGCTCGTCTGCCTGGAACGCTGCTCTCTAACTGCGCGGGAGTTCACCGGAACCTTCAAAGTAGCAAGAGCGGCCGACAGTCGCGGCGGCCCACATCGGACCCCAGGTGGCTCTGCCGCTGCCGTCCACCCTCGTCAGCGCGCCGTCAACAACGACGAGCTCAAAACACCGCGATGGACGCCACCTCCGAGTCTGCCAGCGACCACCACCTCACCCCCTCCAGCTTTCTGCCGCCTGCGTTTCACATTTGACCCGCCCGACGTCCCTGACCTCCACGACTCACCGTCTGACACCAGCATGGTTACGCACATTATGCCCGCGCTCCCGAGACACGCCCTGCGCAGCCTCGCACCCGGCCCCTCTCGACTGATTCGCGACTGCCAATATTCTTCTCAGCGTAACGCTCAATATCCCTCTCGCTCCCGCAATGCCGTCCACATACAGACCGCGACCTTCGCGTCCTCGTCCCCCGCCCGGCACCACCTCGCAGGCACGGCGCCCGCCCATCATGCGTACGTCCTCCTGCACACGCACGTCCCGCCCGCGGAATACCCGCCCAAGTCAAAGTCCCACCTCTGGCGCGCGCTCACCATGAAAGGCCGCGAGTGGGGCGCCGTCGCCAACTTTTCGTGGGCGCCCGAGCAGGAGGTTCATCCTGCCTACACCGGGCTCGGGGAAGGGCATGATGAGAGGGACCGAGAAGCGTACGTCGCGTCCGTGTTCTCGACCGCCCGCCGGGGCCGTGTTGTCATTCCTGAAATCACCCTTGCCGATGTCGACGCGCTGGGGGACAAGGTGCGCGCTGCGGCCCCGCAGGAGGAGGATAGGCTCTTCTTGTACGTCTGCACGCACGGTTCGCGGGACTGCAGGTGTGGGGATGGCGGCGGGGAGGTCGTCCGTGCCTTGCGTGCAGAGGTGACGAAGCGAGGCATCGAGAAAGACGTGTTCGTTGGCGAAGTCGCACACGTCGGCGGTCACAAGTACGTCTAAGTGTATTATCTTGCATGCCATCTGCCGAGGCTCACGTCGCACTACCCCTGAAGGTATGCTGCAAACGTCTTGGTATATCCATATGGTGACTGGTACGTGAGGGTTGCATAAGCAATTTGTCAGAAATCCAGAACTCGATGAACTAGTTCTGACATTCCCGTTATAGGCTTGGCACCGTGCAGGAAGTAGACGTCCCGCAAATCCTCGATGAGCTCCTGGCGTTCCATGCTACACACCGGAGTGCTCCAGTGGAAACACTTACCGACCTTCCGCCCGTCTGCCCGCCGTACTGGCGCGGCCGCATGGGGCTCGACAAGGACCAGCAGCTCGCGCTCATCTCCAAGTGAGCCTCAGCTAAGGAGGCCCGAGCCGTGCCGAGGTTGCGGAACGGCCACGGCACTTCCAATCGATGTCATCCGTTTCGGATACATGATGCATAAGTACTGTTAGAGGTAAGCCCGCGCCCATATAATGAATTTGAATGCGCCTGTGTCGCGTTTCGCTGATGCATCTGAATATGTAGCGCAGGCCAAGTAGACGCATGTTCGTAGACAGACGCAGACAGACATATGTGCTGCGTACGCAATTGCATAGACGACGTCGACGTCATCGTCATCATCACGATTCGAATCGGATTCGAATATTGAGACGCAACGCAGACGGAGATGCATCTCACCCTCGCATGTTGCGTTGATGTATCACCATCTCGATCCTGCACCCACTGGCCTCGGGCGGCCGCCCCCCTGCCTTTCCAAGCTCCCGCTCATCAAGCCTCCAGAGCTCCGGACAGCGGACTCTAGCAAGCACTAGTGCGTGGGCGGCGCGGCGCTGGGACATCTCACGCTGCTGCAAGAGCCCAACTTGACATCTCTGTTCGCGACGATCCATCGGCGCCCGACTACCCGGCGCCGCTCCTCATGTTTCCTTATGATGCCGCCACAGCTAGTCAATCTGGCTTGATGCTCGTAACACGCTTCCTCAGTCTGGCGTGCATGAGATACCAATAATCAATTGCCACGGGACGCCAGGCTCTGGACGGGGCGCGTGCCTCGTCAGTTCGTCGTTGTTGCATCAGGTCTGACAGGAAGACGCGAGCACGACGCTACTTGACTCCGATGACAGTGCAACATGGTGGTCTGAGTTCATACAGTATTGGCGGCTCGCTCGACCGCCCGACCGACCGCCGACCCAAGCCGAAACAGCAGTCGGGACCTAATTCGTGCATTTACATATGTCGTTGTCACTCGTACGTGTAACGTACATATGTATGTGTACTCTGGTCGAACGCCTCGCCCGATCCTTTGTGGGCGTCCGCGTCGAGTCGGAGCTCAAGCTCAAGGGGGATCCGATGATCATGCGTCACGGTGCGTACGCTATTACACTGAGCATGCGTACGCAGCTCGATACCTGTCGAGCACATATCGCGTTAGCCCGGCGGACTTGGTATTCCGATGCGCCTTGGCCCTTGGCTCGTATCATGCATGCATGCATGCTTTGAGCTGAGACGTGTGTGCGCGACCCACAAGCGGGACCGTGGATAGCCGTGAGTCGTGAAACGCCCTTGTTCTGGATATGTTGTGACAGCCTGAGATCGCCGCTGGAAATACCATCCGTGCGTGTCGTGTCTTGTCCTCAATTTCGACGTGGATACGTGCCGAGGTTGCCTCCTAGCTATAGCGCTTTGTTCCTCAAAAAGGGCCAAGTATGTTGCGTGCGCGAACTTTGATGCGGTTTCTGAAGTTACTGTACAACCTACAACCTTGCCCTGCCGAGCGAAGACAGACAAGGCCTATACCTATAGGTAGGCCTTCCTCCCGCTGGCGTTGGTCATGGATGACGTTGACGCGATCCGTCGTACGTCCAGTTCGGTATTGGTTGGCTTCGACCGATCGCGACACCTGCATCGGCCGGCCGGCAGTATGCATCAGTTCTGGTATACATACAGGCAAGCTTCTCACCTTTACCCCACCCCGCTTCGCGGGAGTCAAAGATGAATGGAAGACCAAAGACACCACGTACTCGCCTATACGTGCGATCTCCCCGACAGGTGGCCTGCAGGAAGAGGCTTATCGCGCGGAAATGAACGACATTCGGAAGCAGCGGGGTAGGCTTCAACAGTTCTTGCGTCTGTGCAGGTGGCTCGCAACCTCGCACGCTCGAGCTCGGGTACAATGCAGTGTGCTCTATAGGTCGGCCGAGCAGCCGTTCTACTGGGGCGTGGCCACTAGCTATTGCTTGCGCGGGCTTCGGGGCTTCGCGCGCGTCATCGTGGCGGGGATATGCCAACGACCCGGTGCGAAAAGGCGGCTTCGTCGCCCTGTAGATACGTTTGGACCTGGGGATGATCTGCACGTTATCGGGCTGAGGGAGCCTGAGGTTAGCACCCGGACTCTGTGAAGCCGTTACCGGCCTTCCGCATCCCTGACTGTGTGCGTAGCTGTGACGTGCACGCATGGTATGTAAGTGCGCTGCTCTTTCTTCAGATGCTGCGAGAGGTTCTGCGGCTTACCGTACGCCGGAGTCGGGGTGGCCAGCTGACATTGCTTCCGATGCTAGTTTGTATGAGGTGCCTGCCCTTCGTGACTTCGTCACCGTGGAGTATTTCTGTATATTTCTGTGCTGGGTAGGCTATCTCGCTCGGAACCCACCTTGGCCTCAAGGTGGCCATCGCTGCTGGAATCAGAAACGTCCGACCTTCTAGGCAAGGTCCGAACCACTTCAGTCGGACTTCTTGTGCGCTTGACCACTCCGTCATAGGCGCGGTTACAACAAGTAGAGACCTGGAACCAAGGCCGTTGGAGCCCTGGACCTTCTCTCAGGACATAGTTTCGTAACCTCGCGGTCTCGCCACAGCATCGAAGCACCCTTCCACCTTCACAGCTGGCGGCTCGCCTGTACGTTGGTCGTTGGCCGCTTTGTGATCTTCGAAGCCCACATCTTGCCGAGCGACCAGAACAGCGGACATAGCGACGGGCCCGGAGGACATCAAGTTGACACCGAGTCCACCTTCGGTCCAGTCCAGCGTCGAGGAGCATCCAGAGCACGCGAGACGATAGCTGTCGAGGCAGAATGAATGCATCATACAACAATTCGACAACACGATAGGGGATCGGGATAGGGATACAAATCAGCATATACCAGTAACAACAGCGGTCGGCTACGAGGGGGCGAGAGCACGGGAAGCTCACGCTGCCTTTGTGCTCCCCCATGCGACCTTTTTGCCACCTGCAGGTGCGGCCGGAGCCACGGGAGCGGCGTCCTTACCGCCCTCCGCAGACGGGCCAGTCGGCTTCTGCAGGGCAGGGAGAGGCGAGGCGCGCAGGGTGTCGAGGACGCGCTGTGCGTGCTCGGTGTTGCGGATGAACCAGCCGGCGTACCGCCTGCCGACGGTCGACTCGGCGATGTGGACCATGTTCTGTACACCGCATTAGCTGAGTATCTATCTCGACACGAACTTGTTCAAAGACTACTCACGTCGTTGATGACGAAGTCCAAGTCGCTCGTCGAGATCATCTGTCCGTCCAGCAGACCCTTCTCGTCCACTCGGCTCACGCTCCGGCTGGACTGCTTCATGACCATGAGCTGCTGCACCATCTCCTCCTCGTCCGCATCCAGGAAGCCGGCGAGCTTCTTCGCGTCCAGGCTGGTGTACAGCTTAAGGAAGCTGCGGAGCGTCGGGACGGGTGCTTGCGCGCGGACCTCCGAAAGGAAGAGCGACAAGTGGCGCTGTGCGGGCTCGACAGGGTGATCCTCGACGTATGCCGCGAGAAGGTCGGCATCGTCGTACGGAGGGGGGTTGGCGGAGATGAACTTGGGGCAGGCATACAAGAAGAGCTCCTCGAACGCAGGGATACCCTCCTCTCTGCATCACGGATCAACATGCAGCTCGGGAGAACGGAGTGGAGGTGAGATGTCACACGCACCCCCTGGACATCTTTGAGAACTGCTCGCCGTAGCGCTCCTTGACAATGTTGGAGATGTTGTCGTCCACTCGGGTCGGCGAGAGCGCGTTGCAGATCGCGAAGAGCGCATACATCCGGTCTGCGGTCTTGTTGATCTACAGCTCGGGGTCAGCATATGGTTTCACATAACGGTGTGATAAAACGTCACCTGGTCATACTGATAACTCCTCGTGTGGTATTGCCGCATGCGGAGGATGAAGTTGAGGATGGAAACAAATGCGCGGATCGCGTCCGGATATCTCCGCAGCATGATGTAGCAGAAGCCGACGTAGTAGTACGTGGTGACATGACAGGCAGTGACACGGGTGAACGGTGACTATGCGGGAGTCAGCCATAACCTCATTGACTATATAGAGTACCGACCTTCTGGTTGAGCTCAACGTTCTCCATTACCTTGAGCGCCAGCGTGAAGTCGCCAAGTAGACTATGGACGCGGAGAAGACCAATAATACTGAAGTAACCGAGGAGTTTGTAGAGCGGTCGGGTGCCGTACTCGCCGACAATCTCGCTGTGTGTAGTGTGAACAGGATGTCGTCATACATCTGGCAACTATTGACGTACGCGATCTCTTCCGCACTCTTGCCCTCCTGGAGTGCGACCAAGTGCTCATTGATCTTGGACTTTTGGATGAGGGAGTAGAGGACGTTCAAGACACTGTACGAGCTCCAGACCTGGTTGGCATCCGCAAGCAGGGACAGCTCTTCTTCCGTCTTTGACTTGACCTTGGAGCGCCATACACAGAAAGACTGGAACTGGTAGATGAACTCGTCAATGATGTCCCACAGCCACTGCTCCGGCAGCTCGAGAGGGACAGGACCGTCCGAGTCTGCGGGTCGAACAATGAGCGGGCCGCCGCATGCCAACATAAGACAAACGCACTAAGAAGGTAGTTGAATAGTTCGCAGCTGTTCTCGTAGGAGTGGAAACGATCGTCGATATCGGGGCTGAGGCGGGAGTAGACATGGCGGTAATAGAGTTCGCGGTAGAGGACCAAGAAGATTTGGTCTGCACAAGAAGTCAGTTGAAGTCCACCTTCTTGCTCGAGGTTAGGATTACTGGGAAGGCTATTCACCATCGTTGACCAAGGGAGCAATCACCTCCGCCTCCGGCCACTCTGTCTTCGAGTAGAACTTCTCCGTCAAGCGGTTCCAACCACTCTCATATGCAACAGTTATCTCCGCGAGGTTGTTGTCCAGGACGGCTTGGTGGAAGTGTGCAATGAACTGGGCTCCTTTGAGTCTCAAGAGAGTTTACAAGGATATGTCCCACTCACGCGCTTCACGACATCAGGGATTTGCGCAAAGGCCGCCTGCTGGGCCATCTGCTGTTGTACGGCCAAGAGAGTCGCCTCATCTATCCGGGACTGTGCTAGCAATGGGGCCCTTCAACCGTCATATTCAGGTGGAAACAGCGCAGGATACGCACCATCTTCGTAGAGGCCATTCTGGCCATAGGTCCCGATGGCAAGGTTGAGGTCAACGTCCTGGAGGTCCTCGTCCAAGTCGGCCTCCCAAAGAGCCTTTCTTTGCTGCGACATTGCGTGCTGGTGAGATGGAGAGGCGAACTAGCAGGGGCAGAGAGGACG
The DNA here is from genome assembly GCF_003813185.1 of Lentinus tigrinus ALCF2SS1-7. Classification (NCBI taxonomy): domain Eukaryota; kingdom Fungi; phylum Basidiomycota; class Agaricomycetes; order Polyporales; family Polyporaceae; genus Lentinus; species Lentinus tigrinus. Next base: position 790,563 of record NW_027137913.1, on the reverse strand, counting down.
ATCAGTGTTGCGGCTAAGTCCAGCAAAAATTCAGACGGCACATCTTGGGCGTCTCCAATCCACGTGGACGATGGCGCTTGACTTGACCGAAGTCGAGAACAACTTGAAGACCGAGTCCCGGTGGCCTTGCACATCTCTCTCACTGAGTCTCTGCTTGACTTCCCCGCATACCTTCTGTCCGACAACTATGCGGAAGTCAGCACAGCTGCTGCAAATTGCCAGCCAAGCGACGGCAGGTCCGAGTCGGCTTCCAACATCCATACCCAGGAGCGGCGGTCAGATACACCCAGGGGGCAGCGCAGTCCGTCTTTCCTTGCAATCATCGGATGGCCTTGCATTTTCTCATGTCTGTGTGCGTTGTTTCTAGCTGTCACGATTTGGGGAGAACACAGGCCACAACCGCCGGACTCCGTCAACACGAAGGACACTGAGGTATACGCTGGTTTTCTGGTGAAATATGAAGCTCATGCGAAGACACGACCCTGCGACACCAAGTAGCCAGCATCCAGACGGTTCGCCTTCTGTCGATACCAAGTCCAAGCCCAATAATAGTGATGGTGCACAGACCCGCGCAACATCGGCACGACACGACGGATACTCGTACTATTCCAACCGCATTCACGTATGTCCTGCCTTCCTTCTCTGAAGTCCTTGGTCTCAATGTCCATCCAGTATGGGCCGCAGGGCACGTACTACACTGATCAAATCATTCGATATCCGAGTATGAATGAGAAGCTTGAGAAGTTCCGCAGAATCAAGGACGCTCGGACAGCCACTATCGGCAGGTTGGATGCATTGATTCAAGGGCATTTCGGGGATCAGTACAAATTGTGTGTTTTTGGAAGTACATGCTATGGCGCAGGGCGGCCAGAGAGCGATCTGGATTTGTGCATATTTGTGAGTTTTCCGGACCACTGCGAGGATGCTGTGTGACGCTCTCCTTTGCAAGGATCGTGACCGGGTGCATGGGTTTGAGCCGACAATATCCATGTCTAATCTTCCACGTATGTTCACAATCACCTCGCCCTGCGGCCTATACTCAAGTGTTTGTGTTTCTAGCTATCTACGATGTGAGGTAGGTCTGACACCTGTAGCCTCGCACTAATATAACTCACTCTCTGCACGAAAGCGCGATCGCGCATGTCCTAACCCAGGCAGGCTATAAAGCGGTGTCTTGCATCCCCGCCGCTACTATTCCAATTGGTACGGCGTTCCCTTGCCTCAGGTTCAGTCAACGTCTTGAATGTTCTCGTGCGTCTTGCAGTCAAGCTCACCGATCCGGAGACCGGGTTGTCTTGCGACATGAACGTGAATCGCCGACTAGGGGTCTACAACACCCGACTGTTTCGGCGATATTGTCTAGTCTTCTCGCCTCTCGCACCGCTACTCCGCAAAGTCAAGGGCTGGACGCGGCACATTGGTCTCAACCATCCCTCAACACCAGGCGTTCCTCCATCGTTCAGCAGCTATGCGCTGACTCTGATGACGATTGCTGGCCTCCAGGTGAGCAGTGTGCCCTACCATATCGTCCTCCGAACAAACCCCCTGTGTAGAGATCAGGTTACCTGCCAAATTTACAAGCAGACACACGCAAATCTGTAAACACGCATTTTTGGGAAGTGAGCAAAACCGGAGAGCGCTATAAAGTAGACATCCGATATGGCAAGGGCGATCAATGGAGACATATCCGTCTGTATTCGTTGGATGACGTTTTCCGCGCATGGTTTCGGTGCGTCTTCCAATGGAGTGGAAATTTTTTTGGCTTACAGGACGTACTGTGCGGCAGTTACTGGGGATTCGAACACAACTATCAATCTACGAGCACCGTCTTAAGCATCCGTGACGGCGGGCTTGTAAGATGGGGCTCTGCAACCAACCTGCCGACCGGCAATGCTCTCCATGGTCCTCGAATTGACTACGACGATCCAAAAGAATATCGACTGGTCGTTTTGGACCCGTTCATCCCGAAGGCGGGCCTAATTTTCTCAATCCGATACATCCTTGGCTGACCTCGCGCTCGCCGATCGCAGAACTGCACAGGGAGGATTCAGTCTGGAATCTTGAAGTTATTCCAAAGGGCATGCCGGGCGCAGTATGCCAAGCTGGACGGCGTGTCCTCGCAAGAGTTGAGGGCTAAGTGGGAAGACCTGCTGATCCCACCGATACCCGTGCGCTCTGCGCTGCGCAAGATCAATCGTCGGCCCAAGGACCCCCGCGACGCTGAGACTCAATTTGGGGCATGCCACTAGCATATCCGCTCGCGATGCTCTAGCGTCATCATGAGGCAGCACTGGTACGTACTCTGCAGTTCCAGAGGCAACTGACGTTGACGGTATCTCAAGTGCAGTCGTACGTTATGTGAGCACCGCGGCGTCCCTGACCGCTCTTGAGTGTGGCCTGGGAATGATCGGAATGAGTCGATCTTCTATCACCCTCAGTTGTCCTCCCGTCCGAGGCGGGGGCGGTGCATTCTGCGTCGAATAGCTGTTGTACTTGGTTCGCACGCTCGACGTATATATACGTGACCCTTTCCTCGCCCATTCTCCCCCCCCCCCTTCCCCCGTCAGTCATGATGGACCCAGTACGCGATAACCTTGTGAGAGACATACCGAAGGGTGTAAGCTGTGAGTAAGCTGAGTGTCTGCCGTCGTTCCCATGGTTCCGAACTTACCTCGGCTGCAGACAAGATACTCCAAGTATGGTGAGTGGTGGCAAAATTGAGCACGTTTCGAGTGTGTTCTGGCGACGGATGGAGGGTGATCTCACCCCCTTGGTCTTCAGCTTGTTCGGCCTGACTTGCTACCAAGTCCTCAGCTATTATCTTCGAAACCGCGGAGCCCGCAGAAGCACGAAAATTCTGGTGAGGATGTGTCGTCGAGTGTGGAATTCGCCCTGGCATGGCTCACTTTCATTGATCGTTCAGTTTACTATTCTGTGGTGAGTATCCACCCGCATCGTCTTCTTCCGACTGCTCGACCAGTGCTGACGGCCCCTAGGACGGGAGAAGCCATCAATGTCGTCGCGATGCCCATGAACTACGACCGCCTAGTTAGGACTCTCGATCACCCTGACCCATACTCAGGAATGTTATGGTGGGTGCTGCGCATTTGCTAAACCCTGACTGGCCTCTCATCCGTGATTCACTCGCATGTAGGAGTCTGATCGTAAGTACGCTCCTCGGATAGTAGGCCGCTAGGCGACATGAGCTTATCCACTGAAATTGAATGTAGCTTATGTTTGTTGCAGGAGTACGTTCGCGTGATACCTCACTCTGTTGCGTGCCACTGAATGGTTGTTCCCTAGACCTTCATTGACTTCATCTTGAAAGGGTAAGCTTCGTTGTGTGCAGTGAACGAGCGTGACGAAACGTGTACTGCATAGGTTCATCTGCCGGAGAATCTGGACGTGTGAGTTGTCTCTGCATTATCGCTATGAACCGATCGTTTAACTAATGTTTCAGTAAGCAAGATGAGCTGGCTGTACCTGCTGGTCTTAGTGAGTACACATCGCGTTGTCTCGAGTATCATCCGCCAGACCGGAGTATACCCCCTCCGCTGGTGTGCTGGTGTGCCCCAGACTGACGTCGTCCGGTACCTCACCCAAACGTCACTAGATCGTCGTCGGCACTGGGTCTGCGGTTATCAACCCACAGATGCCGGATGTATTGCTGTCCGGAACATTGAGTTTCCTCCTCACTCGTCAACACGAGAACAACGTGAGACTACGGAGGTTCGTAGTAGCATTCCACCTCCTTCACGGTGTTCCCCACCATCTCGCTAACAAGTTGGCCCCAGGATAAACAGCGTACGCAGCGCCTTCGCGTATGCGACCAGCGTTGGAGTGTTCTCACCGTGAGTAGTATATGCATCTCTAGCATGACACGGCCCCCACACTCCACCCATTTAGGCTGTTCCTCTTGTTCTCTGCCGTTCTGGTATGTCATCCTATCACGTCCAGTTGATGGTCGCTGATTGTACCACAGAACATGGCTGCGCCGGGCACACAAATCGCATTGCTCTATAACCCAGTTGTCCAAAGACGTATGGTTTTATCCAACCCTTGTCGTCCGGATTGCGAATCTGATGAACACCCTGCAGTTTATCTCAACGCAGTGCTCGCCGCGTTGCTGACGAGCTGGGATGACGAACGCCTTCATTCACCTGAACAAATCGATGCGACTATCCTCTATGTCGAACCTGGAGGGTCATTGACTCGGACTCACCGCCCGGAACCGAGTCAGCCGTCCCTACGGGCACGCTGATGTGTATCGTGTGTGTTCGTGGCGGGCGCGGGCAGAACTCTGGGACCTGTGCAGCTGCTTCTTCGCTATGACTCACGTGTATGCGCGGCGAGCTTCCGGGCCGCTCATATAGCATCCTTAATCCGATCAATCGGAGGTTAACAAGAGTATGGCAGCGATACTATGCGCTATCGTGGTGAAGCAGTATCAATACAACCATTGCGCTTGAGAGGCGACGCGCTGTCAGACACTTCGACGGGATTTCGTTACTCGCACGTGGCGCTACATGGCGTCGAGGTCGCACGTCCATGAGTATGATTTGAAGGAGGAGCTGCTGCGATCGGACCAAGTCACCTATCCATCGCCTTCGTGTGCTGGATCTATCAAAACGGATGCGATGATGACTCTGTCGAGAAATTGGCGCTGTTGTGTCTGGTTCGCACGCAACAGCAGCTTCAGACGTATATATACGCGTCTCTTGACTTCTTTCCGGTCATTCCTCCCTCGTACAGCCATGGCAGTGGATGCAGAAGTGCGCGACAAGATAGTGGAAGCCATCCCGGCAGGGATACCTTGTATGCATTGCCAGCTTTCTGTCATACGACACTCAGATCGAACATTGCCCTCTGCCAGACAACATACTTAACGTATGGTATGCGTCGCTGCGTCGCCTTGACCGTCGTCGGGCTACGAACTCACTACATTTTCTCCAGCCTGTTTAGCTTGACCTGCTATCAGGTCCTCAGGTACTACCTTCGGAACCGGGAAGACCGCACGAGCTTGAAGATGGTGGTAAGGATCCGTCTTTTGGCAGCGTCAACCTGGAAAACTCACATATCGCCTGCAGTGGGCTGTTCTCTGGTTGGCTCTATCCCTCTTACACCCCTGTCCGCCAGATTATTAACGCCAATGAACGCCAGGATCTCAGAAGCTACATATTTCCTGACAATGCCCATGAATATGAACCGTCTAGAGAGAGCTCTCGACGAAGAGTCTAACGGGGGAATGATATGGTGGGTGTCGCACTCGCGTTTGAATGCCTGTATCTGACTCGGTGGTCCTCTTATCATAGGAGTCTTGTTGTAAGTACCGTCCGTTCCGTGACGCCGGAACAGGCTACTTAAGCCATGAGTTAGATCATGGTTGCCGCAGGAGTGCGTTATTGCCATTTGCAACCCCTTCCTCTCTATGAACAAATGTTTTATAGACTCTCAGCGAGATGATCTTGAGAGGGTGAGTTCTATTGCACATGCTACGAGCAAATTTATCGGACGCAAATCTTTACAGGTTTGTTTACCGGAGGGTCTGGAAGCGTAAGTCCTGTGCATCCTGAGACTGTACCATGGTCCGATTACTGACCGTGATGCAGTGGGAAATAGGAGCTGGTTATCACTCTTCTCTTTGGTGAGTAGTCTACGGACTTACGTGCGGAGTCCTTGTAGGGGCACCTGATTCTGAACTCAACTTGAAGATTGTCCTCTCCATTGGGTATATCTACTTCAACCCACACCTACCGAATTTAGTGCTGTCCGGAATTCTATGTTTCCTTCTCGCTAGGCAGCGCGAGAACAGCCTAAGACTACGGAGGTTCGTAACACAGCATTCGCGTATCTTCCGCGATCTCGCTGACTCCGACCTTACAGGATCGACAACACACCCAAGGCTTTTGCATATGTAGTGAGCGTTGGGGCTCTCCCTCCGTTAGTGGCTCCCCTTGATCCGCGTACGAACACGACATATACTCACACTGTCGCCCTTATAGACTATGCGTCTTAATCTCATTTGTCTTGGTAGGGCCCTCCTTTGCCTCTAGTTCCGTACCACTACAGCGTTGATGTGTGGGCGCAGCTGAAGTCCGGTCCGCATACGCGACTCTCAATGTTTTATCAGCCCATTGCATGGAGGGGTATGTTTTCCTCCAGATCCATTTAGACGGCCGTTCTCTAAACATTGGACAGCGTATTTTAACGCCATGCTCGCCACGTTGAATGCGAGCTGGGATGATGAACGCCTACACAAATCTGGACCGTCCATACCACGATCGTCCTAGAACCTCGACAGTCGCGAACTAGGACGCGCAGCCCAATCATAGGGTGGTGAGCATCAAACGGCCTTGCTGACAGTCATGATACGACTCATTCCCCACATATGACAGGGGCGACGAGAGCCGGAGAACATACAGGGTATCATCACATTGCGCTCCTGGCAAAGCATAGTACTTCGTATGTGCGGCATCATATATGATGACCAGCTGTGCACGATGGAACAATGATGGAATGCCCTTGTCCCATGCACGCTCTGTATCCCGCATGGATGCGCGCGTGCAGGTGCTTGTGCAGGTGCCTGTGATCGCGACACGACTGCGCCGCCACTGTAACGCTTCACGCTCTACCCGATTGCGAAGCTGCACAGCACCGCAGGGGCTGACCTCACAGCAGAAGTACCGGTAATCAATACGACTAGCCGGACATCCTCTTGTCGTGAGGCCATTAGCCGGCCTCGAAGGTGACCAGCAGAAATTTGCCTCCTCAAGCGAGGACTTCGAAGGAGACAGCCTATTCCTTGTGGCAGGCTGTGTAAGTAGTACCCTGCCGAGGGAATCACCAAGGAGGCTACAGGACGAATGCGGTATGTTGGACCATGCCTGAGGCACGCTTGACTCGATCTGCTTGGGGCCGTATCTGCAAGGTCTTGTGTTCCCTGTTGCAGACATCGCAAGTGGAAAGTGCATGCAGAGGATGCAACAGCTGACTCTTGGCATCCGAGAGAGTAGGCTCTCGCCGCAAAGCGCCTAGCGGTCAGCTCACGACCACGGTGTTGCTCCCTGGACCCTAGTGTTCGACCCTGAACATGCGACAGTATACCGTACTACCACGCTACACGTCAGCCGATGTCAACAAGCAAGCAACGAGCTCACCAAGTGCGGCCCACGCACCGATTTAAGATCCGACCGTTGCAACCCAGCGGCACGCCTGCCCGCATGGGGCGACGAAATTGAGTGATGGGGCGCGTCACAACCCGCCCAACCGCGTCACGACCGTTCTTGGTAAGTAGGTTCGTTCACGAGCCCCGGCCGCATGACAGAGACGTGGCGAGAGAACGCGCGCCCTACCAAGACTCAAGTCAGCAGTCGAGGAGTGAAGCCGGCTTCGCCGCAGCTGAAGCGTATGTGCGCACTCTCCGGCCCTCCATCCGCACAGCACATACACCCCAATCATGCTTCTGAAAGGGTTGGACGAGTTCCGTGCGAGGGCACAAACCACGGCTTCCTCTCCCAAGTTCCCGGGCTCCCCCAACACTGCAAAGGGCCCTCGTCTGCCACATGACCAACAACGCGGCTCTCGAGCTCCGACCACGCTGTACAAAGGGTACTGGCCCAACGACATAGCACGGGCTCTCGATCCCAATTCGATCCTGCGCCGTTTGAACATTTCAATGCTTGGGGTCCCCTCCGTCCCGGCGCAGCGGCTGCGGGACCCAATTGGATCTCGCAAATCTCAACCTTCTTCTGCTGATAGCCACAAAGCCGAGAACCTCAGCCCCGTCCGCGATGACGCGTCTAATGCAGGTCCAGCCGCGTCTTCTCCCAAGCACGCGGCGGTATCTGCATCCGAGCCCAACTCTCGACCGCGAGTTGCGGTCTATGGTCCACGGTCGAAGACGAGTCCTAAGTAGAGTTCGGGCATTCGTGCGGCGTCCGCGAGCGGAGGCCCCTCGAGTCTTGCGCTATCCCAAGTCAAGCAGAGTTCTCGAGAGGGCACTGGGCAGAAGATAAAATGGGGTTTGCGCCGAATGCAGACGTACCAGGCAGACCTCGCTTCGGCGGCGGCGGCGGCTAGATTCCCGGCGTGCCAATTCCAGTGGCGTGCACCGCAACACCGATCGGTGTGACATAACGCATGTGCAGCCGGGTTCATGTGCGATGACGCTCGCAGTTAACACTAACCACACATCAGTACGCGCGATCGTCGCATAGTGACTTACCTCGATTGCGGACCCGGACAGCTTGCTCGCGAAGGAAGTCCGTTGCAAAGTCCATGGCACACGTAAATATTATAATGTAAAGGGTCATGAGGTATCGTATTGCAATGCAAATCGTGAACGACATTCTATCCGTAAAGGGTCGTGAAGGCGAGTACGTAGTAAGAGATAGAAAGAAACAACCATTGCTACACGGGGAGAGTAGATAAGCTGTAAGATGGGTAGATGACGGGGTTCGTCCGAGACGAGGAGGGTAGTAGAGGGCTACCGTAGAGAGGTAGGGGTAGAGGTATTAGAGTCGAGCTCCACGAGACGGCGAGAGACCAAACGAAGAGACGAGCGAGACACAACGCAGAGCCGGAGCAGAGTCAGAGAGGCAGGGGGAATGGAGACGGAGAGCAGGAAGCCGGAGAGCAAAGCAGAAAGGAAACAAAAAAGAAAAGAGGTATCTTGGGAGAATAACAAGCGAAGGGACGCGGAGGATGCGGGGGGGTAGCGCGGCGTGCGGAACCAGACGAAAACCCAATATGTACATCGAACTAAAAGGCAGATAAGTATATACGCATTCAAAGTAAGAAGTATATGCATCTGGAATCAATCCATGACCGGAAGTGCAAGCAAAAGCGAGGAAGAGATTACGGGAAGATGGGGAGCCGAACTATGTATATCGTGTAGCATATCCTGACGACGAGAGCAGAAGAGATGAGAGAAAAAATAAGTGATCCGATGAGACGATAAATAACCATAGCAAACTGATGGTAGAGTCCGTCTGCCCTCACGGCGAGGTGTGGGACAGGGGCGTCTTGTACCGCAGAGGCGGCATGGGGTGCGAGCGAGGGGCAGAGGTCGGGATCTCGAACTTCTCCGGACGACCTGTGGGTGGACTGCGTGACAACGCATCGACGGATGGGATCCAGCGTTGGATGAGCTGGACACGCCGAGCGTCCCTCTCCCGCTGCTTGTCGTCGACGCGCAGCTTCTCTTTTTCGTCCGAGCTAGAGCGGGACATTTTGGTAGGTGTCGGTGTCGAAGACATCGACATCCTGCGGGGCTTGGGGGGTATCGTGGACGGCCGGGCAATGTCAGCACCGCTGACAACGGGGGTACCGGACCGAACAGAGGGCGTCATGGATCGTTGACCAACGTGCAGGGACGTCGTGCGAGCGTGGATAGAGGTGGGAGGCCGAGCGAGGGGAGACTGGAACGACGGCGTGTACGACGGACGAGTCGGGGATGTCGGCGAGGTCGCGCCAGAACGGGAACCAGCAGACGCCGTAGACACAGACTGTGGACGAGGCGGTGTGACAAGGCCCGGGTTCAACGTCGACGGGACGGCACTGGGAGGTGGCGTCGCAGGTACGCCCAGTGAGGGGGCGACCGACCTGATCTTGGCACGGTTGAGCTCGGCACGGAGAGTTTGGCACTCCTGTGCGACCTGCGAATACTGAGACCGCTGCAATTGTACGGCGTCAGCGAACATTAATAACCGAGAACCTTCAACGGTTGACTCACCAGGCTGCGCAGCTCAGCCTCCATTTTTTCTTTCTCGAGGTCGGCTTGCTCCAGCCGCTCCCGGAGATGTGACTCGACGGTTTTGGCGATGCGAGTGGCCTCGGAATGTGCGACGTGGTTGACTAGGATGGCACGCAGGAGGGCGGCACTGAGCTGGAGGGACGAGGTCTACAGGCAGCAGGTTAGGATGGAACAATGAGAGATGATTCATGCGACGCACCTGCTCGTCAAGCTTGTCCGACTGCAACCAATCCTGCAACTCCTTGTGCAACGTCGTCACCTCCTCCACAGAACACTTCTTCGCGGCGACTTGGGCGACCTTGGACTCGAGCCTCTTCGCTTCGGCACGGGTCTTGACAGTGCCGGGGTTGAAGAGCAGGACGTCGTCCTCACCGAGATCGTGGTGGTCATGGGCGGGGCTGGTGACGCGCTTGGGGGTGACAAAGCCGCTGCCACAGTCGATACGGATCAGGCGAACAGAGTCGGCCGTGAACTGGACGCGACAGAAAGGACAGACAGGCGAAAGACGTGAAGGTGTTTTTTTGATGATGTTGTTGCAGCAGTTTAGACAAAGTACATGGCCTGAGAGGCGGGGGACGATGAGTGAAAATTTCGCCGAGGACGGGGAGAACGTCGGACTCACCGCACGGAATGGAATGTGGCAAGTTGCGCGAGCCGTACTCCTCTGCGCACACGTCGCAGAGGCAACCGGGACTAAGGGTAATCATAATGGAAACCCTCTCTACGACGACAGAACTGAAGGGGGGAAAGGATGATCATTGAGCTCGGGCGGAAACAATGAGTCAGGGTAATAAATACGAAGGGGGAGGTGCCTGGGGTTCCGGATAAGGAAGGGCATCATGGGCACAGCCGCGTGGCTGTCGACGCCCAGAAACCCTTTGCCCCCGTCCCGCCAGGCGCCTCCCGCACGTCGCAGCTCCCGTCCTGCAGGCAAACGCGACGCACCTGCTGAGTTTTTGTGTTTTTCTCTCCACCGCGGACGACTGTCCGCTCCCGTTCCACCTCAGACGCAGCAACCCGCGCTTGGACTCGAATCTCGGCGGCGAATCGGCGGCAAAATCATAAAAATTTTGCGCTGAGGAAAGGACACCGGTGGGTGAGTCGCGGGGGTGCGTGAAGGGAAAGGACAACGTACGTGTGTGATGAGACGCCTTTTTCGCTCACAGCTGGCAGGAAAAAAGCAGCGAGGACGGCCGAGGACGAGGAAGCAAAGCCTAACGGAACCAAAACATGAAAAAGAGGACGAATCGGAGTCTGAATCCGCGTCGCTGTGCATTTTATCGCCTCCGGGTGTTTCTTCCCACGCACGGGGCCTCCGCCGGGATGGCGCCCGCGGTCGCAGTCGCACAAGACCCGCGAGCGACGTCCGCGTCTTGTCTGACTCTTCGCGGTTGTTCCAGACAGCGTCGGCACCGTACGTCTTGCTTGCTAACACGTTAGCAACACGTTAGCAAGCCCGCCAGCTGACCGCCGAACAATACGCAGCGCCGGTGCCCGCCTGACCGTCCGTGGAACCCTGGCAGAGGGTTTGACGTACGCACTCGTCGCATATTAGTCGTCCTCTGCTTCGCAAACACGGCCCAGGTGGAACCAGATGAGCACGGGGTTCCCTCTCTTGTCTTCTAATGCGGCAGCATGTTCGTGGATGCGGCAGCACCACCACCAGCTTCTCGCCATACGCGATCGAGTATCTTGCCTGCCTGCGAACTGAGCAGTCTTCTTAGCCGATTAGGTGCATGCTTAACCCCGTACCCCGGCCGCAGCCTCGCAGCTCTCTCGTCCCCAACAAGCCACCTCCCGTTCTGGCCTCTCCTGAATGCACCCTATTCCATGTATTATTGCCCGCAGCCTCGGCCCCTTGCCCTTCTGTGCGACTCCGACGCGCCCAGGCGTCCATACACCCCCGGCGTTCAGGCTTCTCCGCATGTCCGTGCCAGGTCCCCGTCACTGCCCGTACGACTCACGTTCATTTCACATTTCTATATCTCTCTGCATTGCTTTGCTGACGACTCCGAGATGAGCGAAGCCGACGAAGCCCACGCACGCCTTCCGATTCCCTTCATCCGCGAACAAGCATGCCGTACTGATCTGGGCACACAATCCACAATCCATCTTGATAGTCGCCCCTCGAGGCCCCGGGTATTCGTACTGCACTCGGAATGCGATCCAGTGATTCATCCACAATCCATCCATCGACCTTCCCGCAGCTGCATCCGGTAAACATCCCCGCATCCCACACAGGTTCGACCTCCGCAATTGCATCCAATCCTGTTCCCATTATCTCCAATCTCCCCACCCAAGCCCGCAATCCGCGATTCCCGACGATCCAGACCCATGACGCCAGCCCGGTAGCACACACAACACAATCCAACTTATCGTCCGAACCAACGTTCGTCGTAATCCCCACTCCGCCGCGTCCAGAATCCTCCAGTAGCCGCAAATCCTCCAACTATCACACCTCAGCGAGGGTTCGCGAGTCGCAGTGGCACGTTGGATCCCGGGACTCACAGAGGATCGCAAATACATCGCACAACGAGGCCAGATTCGAGACAAACAACAGGGCTTGGTTCCGTTATCGTTTCGGCCATCGACGATCGTGCTTGCCAAATGCGTTCCCCGAGCTCCATGTTTGCATGTCCTTCCCGCGACTGGTCGTCTGCACCTTCCAAGAAGAGAAGGTGGGGACTCGAGGAGGATGAGATGAGATGGCGTGCCACTCGGGTTCCCCCACCGCCGCCTTCTCTCGGATGGATCAAGCGAGGTTGCATCCCGCGCATGCCAGTCATGTCGTGTGCCTTGCGACCGTACTCGCGATCGTGTGTCCTGTGATTCCCAGCCATACTTGCACCCCGGGGGTGGCGCGAACGTTGGTTTGTGGTGTGCACCCACACGAACGTCGCAGTGCGCATCGTTCGCACATTCATGTCCCTAGCTCTGGCCTCTAGCCTTCTGAATAACCTCGGGCTTCGCGCCCCGCCCTTCCCATACTCAACGCTCAGGGCCTGTGACCTGATGACTGACAGAATGACGACAGCGCCAGCGGAGCCGAGCGACAAACATAAGCAGTGTGTTCTCGGAGTCTCGGACTCGGAACGGATTCCAACATAGGTGCGCAGCCAGGCGGTACGTGCAAGTCTCGTGCAACATGCAGACCCCTCCGTCCCGAACGGCCGTGTTTCGGAGCACGTCCGGGGGTCGCGAGGGGTCGCGTGTCCATGCAAAAAGTGCTCGCAATGCTACTGCGGGCCCGAATACCGAGTAAGCGAGTATTGCGGAGCCCACAGGACGTTCTTGCCTTGTTCCGACGCAGGCCAGGTATCGGGTTTTCTCTTTGAACCTTGGGGAGATACGTGTTTGTATTGCATTACGAGCCCCGCACTAGGCAGGCAGCTAGTAGAGTTGATGGCCGAGCGTGCTAAGTGCGTCTTCTGGCGAAATGCTTGGTTCTTGTGTGGCATGAGGCTGTGGTAGGAACCGAATGAATTCCCCGCGTCGTCGCCAACACAGGAGAAGGCCTTCCTCCGGCCCTGAGAGGAGCAAGGCCACATAGGGCCTCATCGTCGCTGCTGGTCAAAAGCGCTTCCTTTACGTGTCCCTCCCGCGGTGGTCTGCGCAGCTCCTCCAGCGCGCGTCGTCTGGCCCCCGGAGGCAGTCTAGAAAGGAAAGCCAAAGGAACCATCGGCCCTCTTTGGTTGACGGCACGCTGCACGATGACCGCGCACTGTACGACCCTCGAGAGCTCTCGAGAGACGAACCCCGCGATAAGCCCACACGTGGAGTCCGCCTCGCGCGCGAGATGGAGATGTACGTGTACGCGAACACCGCCAACAGGGCACGCGTCACGATAAAGACGGGGAACAAGACACGGGAAACACGGGCGAGCTCGAGCACATACAGTTGTTACTGGACCAGTGCGGATGGAGACTGGCCAGGTACTTGCCGCGGAGCCTCACAGTGGTGGGAGAGAAGCCCGGGAAGCACACGGATGTCGGGCCCGAGTGTGCGAGGCATCTCTCCGAGGAAGCGCAGCTGCCTGGAGCCAAAATGCCGACCGGCCTCGTGTCGGCGTTTCTTGACACAACTTTGTCAGTGGAAGTGTGTGGATTCGGGAGGCTTGCAGATGGGAGATGAATTGTACAGTTCTTCGGAGACGTCCGAGATGCGCGACGCAGCTTGCCAGGGCCAACTGTTGGTTGGACAGCATAATCGGAACCTCCTGGGAAGACGAGGCCCGGGCTTGAGAGAATCTGTTGGAAGTGCACATGCGAGGATGCAGGGTATGGGAGGCTGGAAGGATGTGCGACGAGCATTGTGCGACAGCAGCCGCATACGGCCACCTCCATGGTTCGCAGTTTCTCCCGGCGTTCGGGACGCCAGGGAAGGGCGGGAACCGCGCACAGCGCGGATGACGATGTGAGACACGGTGGAAAGCCCGAGGATAGCCTAATGGATACGGTGTGTGCGCTCGGGCATCCGCGTTCCCATCCTCCGTCATCGCCGGCAGTTCGAAGCATTTGCGCTGCCATCGCTGTCGTGCCAAGTTCGCTCGAAGCCGCGACGGGAGCCCAGCTGAAACGCATACGTGAGACCAAGTGGCAAGCATTCCCCCGCCCGCCATACACCAGAGGCCAGACTGCATTGGAGCGGCCGAGGACCAGTCATGGCTGCCAACGGCAACGGCGACTGAGTGCAGAGCACTGGTTGCGCAGGCAGGGCGGGTGTAAAATCGCTAGCACGCGATATCGATGATCAAAGACTCAGAACAGCGAACAACAACGTGGTATCACGTCTGCAACTATCGCGCAGAAGTGGCGCAGAGGCAGCTAGCGGCAGCAACGAGGGATGGTACGCGAGAGAAGCTATTAGAGTTGCATGGCACATCCATAGGGTCGGGTCGCCCGAGCCCAGGATGCGCCACATAGCGTCCTGTTGCGTAACGTAACATGCGCATGCGCTGTCACACGAGGATGCTGCATTGAGGGGATTGTCCGGGTCTGTTGACGGCATGAAGGGACGGGATGAGCGAATGGAGGCAGTGATTGGCGGAATGCAGCGCAGACGAGGACAACTGGGCGGCCATGCGGTTAGATACGAGGAAGGGGAGCGCGGAGGAAGCATACGGTGTACGACATCTGGACGCATCCTGTTCTCACAGTTGAGCTACTCGCACTCACCTAGGCTACCGTACTGCTGTCTGGATATCAGTATCAGTATCAGCGAGCGGATATGTCTGATCTGTGGCCGAACTTGAGACGCCGTCGCGGACATAGAGGGTTTCAGCTTTCCTCCGAAGACTTATCTATCAAACCACATACCTGGGTGTGTTTGGAGGACATCATGCATCTACGAAGACTGTTCGTCCGTCAGACTTCGACACATCCTTCGATGATCCTCCCTTGCCCGACTGGGAGAAGATAACAGTCTGCTCAGGGGAGCTGACGGGTCACAATCTGTGTGTGGTTGTGGAAGATATGCTCTAACTGACGCCGTAGAGAAGAGGTTACGAGAGCGTACCTTCTACGAGACTTCTAGGGCAGTGGGTTCATATACTTGGGTGACAAAGGGGATATCTTTGCCAGGAGCGTCGCTGTTACGCAACTGCCAACGTGCGACTGTTCAGTCAGCATGATGGGTACAGTTTGACGAGGAGGACGATCCAGGTGCGGCATGCTATATCGTCAAGAAGCTTCACTGCGGCATTCAATCTTCGACGTGCGTCGAGATGAGAGGGTACGTACGAGTAGCCCTCATTTGCGACTGATCATCCTCATCGTCCGCGCGGTCATATGTAGCCGCCACATGAAAACGGCGTCTTCCAAACCAGCGGATCGTGGCCTCTGACTACTACAAACCTTCATGGGCCGTGAGCTGAAACGGAAATCGGATATGGTGACAATTCGCCAGGAGCCTCGCTGTTACGGAAAAGTCATTAATATGAAGCCTCCAGGAGGACAGTTTGACAGGGGGACGATCGAGGTGAGGTACGTTTCCTACATTGCCCAGAAGTCTCACTGCGGACATTCAATTACTGCCTTCCAAACTGCGTCGAGATGTGAAAACACGTACTAACAACCCTCGTTTGCGACATGGCGAATCATACTGTCCGTCCGTATCTGCATGCAACCGCCGTGCGCTGACGGTCTTCAATTCAGCTGCCTGTGGTGGAAGGTTTTGGCCAACAGCGAAGAGTGCTATATGGATTTGAGTACGGGTTATCTCAAACGTCAGGCTACCTCCGCAATTTTATTGAACAACCATTATTCGTGGCGTGGCTTCTGTCTCGGGGATGTCACGGAATAGCTAGTAGTACTCACTGACAGTATACAACCATGCTCAAGCTACTAGTGAGCTGTGTATGGTTCCGATTCACCATGATAACTTGACGCATGTAGTAGGCTATTGCCAGTAAGCTTTGTATCCGACTCGACTTGAGAAGGATATGAAAAGCTTTGAGAGGAGCTGAAGATGATGTGGCACACGAAGAGGAAGAGGCCGCCATGCGCCTTGCACGTCCAGATCGTGCGGGGTAGGTGTGGCGTCAGCGCTTCTCTCTCCCGGCCCGGTCTTGCCGTGATTTTTTGCTGGACGCGCCTGCATGCTTGGACCGCTACCGTTACAGGATCGACAGAACTCAAACTCCTACTCTGCTTGTCGTCTCTGTTACTGTGGCTTGCATTTTCTACCTTGGCTTTACTCTCGGGACTCTAAGCCTTGGTCAATTTTCGAGAAAATGACGACACTAGGCAAAAGGAAGGAGAGAGAGGAAGGGCAGGAGAAGTCGCATGGGTCCGTCATTGCTAGTCTCTAAATCTCTACAACGCGTCTAAAGGGATATCCAGGTCGACACTGTTCGTGTCTAATTTGCCATATACCGCGACTTCCACGGACCTGAAGACACTCTTCTCCGACATTGCTCCAGTACGGACAGCTTTTGTGGTACTCGAGCATGGCACCGGGGTATCGAAGGGCGTCGGCTACGTCTCGTTCGCCATCCGGGAGGATGCCGCCATGGCCATTGACAAGATCAGCAAGGAGGGGATCATACTTGATGGTCGTAGCTTGAGAGTTCAGTGGGCTGGGAGCAAGGTACGCGTGCTCGGCATGTAACACCTCCGGACGTGTGATACGAGCGGACATGCAGAACAAGGACCATGAGCATATTGAAGACGCGCAAGAAAAGCCTGCCAAGACACCCGCAACCCGTCCTCATAAGCCTGCCGGTCCTTCCGATCCCCTTGCCATCCGCACAGTCGTGATCTCTGGTCTTCCGGCTGGAATAGACTCGAAAACGCTATGGAAGAAGGTCCGGAAGCTGCAGGGCGCGGAGAAGGTGGAATGGCCTATAAAGGCGGAGTCTGGGGAGGAGGATGCGAGTGTTGGTGCGTCGATCCGGTCTCAATTTTAGTCGTGCGTATCCCTCACGCTCTGATAATTGTGCAGCCCATGCCACCTTTGAGACCCCCGCAACCGCTTCGGAAGCAGTGAATAAGCTGCACGCGCACGTCTTCAAGGGCTCACTTCTGTCCGCTACCCTGAAGAAGCGGCTGGACGGGTTGGCTAAGGCCGCTGCGGCGAAGAAGGCCAAGGCTCCCACGAAACCGAAGGCTGGCCCCGCGCCCACTCACGCGAGCCGTCTGATCGTTCGCAACTTGCCCTTCGACATCACTGAACAGGACCTACGCGCCATTTTCCTACCACACGGCCCCATCTACTCCGTTCACATACCACTCGCATCTGACGTCAAGCACGAAGACGATGTTAAACCTGAGGAAGGCGAATCCAAACCGTCGCGGCCACGTTCGAAAGGTTTCGCGTTCGTATGGTTCCTGAGCCGGAAGGACGCCGAGAAGGCAATGGAGGCCTGCAATGGTATGACTGTCGAGGCGGGCATGGCAGAGACGCTAGTTTCGGACAAGCAGAAGAAAAAGAAGCAGCGGCGAGAGGAAAAGAAGCAAAAGGCGCAGGAGGGCGAGACCGCGGCCGGTGACGAAGTGGAAGAGGAGCAGGAGGGGCCCGGTAAGAAGAGGACGATCGCGGTGGACTGGGCACTGAGCAAGGACAAGTGGGAGGCGGAGAAGGCGAAGTTGGAGGAGAAACAAGGAGACGGAGACATTGAGATGGGTGAAGGCAGTGAGGAGGAGGATGAGAGCGGAGACGAGAGCAGTAGCGAGGAGAGCGCAGAGAGCGGGAACGAGGACGAGGAAGAGCAGCTCGGGGTGCATGAAGACGGGTCGGACGAGTCAGGAGAGAGCGACTCGGACCGGGAGGATGAGTCCGATGAAGAGGACGAGGACCAAAAGCCCGCAAAGCCTGCTCTCCCAGCTCCGGAAGTCGGTACGACGGTCTTCGTGCGCAACGTACCATTTGAAGCTACCGATGATGAGTTGCGTACATTGTGAGTCCACAGTTGCATCTTGCTTGAAGGTTAGGTCTAACGGTGCGCAGATTCCGAGCCTTCGGTCCGTTGCGGTACGCTCGTATCACAATGGATCATGACAGCTGTCGGTCGAGGGGTACTGGGTTTGTCTGCTTCTGGAACAAGGAAGACGCCGACAAGGCCATCGAGCAGAGCAACATCCTCCGCGCAGAGACCGTAGGAAATGAGCCTGTGGTCGTGAGTCGCGGACTTTTCACGTGTGTTGACGCATACTGAGGCATCCACAGGCAAAGAAGAACCCGTTCAAAATGCCGTCGCTACTGACTCCTGACCCTTCCGCTTCCATTGCTCAAAACCTCGTACTCCACGGCCGCACCCTTGACGTCAGCCGTGCAGTCACCCGCGACGAGGCAAGCAAGCTCAAAGAGGCAGGCGAACGGCAACGCGAGAAGGCGGACAAGCGCAACCTCTATCTTCTCCGCGAAGGCAGTATGTAGCATCCCATGACGCTCTCCTTCTAGTCTTACTGACGCATTCCGCAGTCATCCTTCCGAACACACCAGCCGCGGAGTCGCTCCCTGCGGCCGAAATCGAGAAGCGCACTCAGTCCTTCAATGCCCGCCGAGCTCTCTTACGCTCAAACCCCTCCCTCTTTGTCTCTCGCACGCGTCTCAGCATTCGCCAGCTACCTCTATTTGTGACCGAACGCATGCTGAAACGGCTTGCGATACACGCGATCCGTGCGTTCGAGTCTGAAGTTAAGGCCGAAAAGCGAGAGTCACTCAACAGCGACGAGCTCGCCGAGCCCACTCCCGCCGAGGACGACGAGGACGTCAAGATGGAAGACGATGACGAGGCTTCTCACAAAAAGCGCAAAGGCAAGGACCGCAAGGGCAAGGGCCGTAACACGGGTGTGAAGCAGGCCAAGGTCGTCCGACAGCAGGACCGCGTCGACCCCGTGACGGGCAAAGGGCGGAGCAGGGGCTACGGCTTCCTGGAGCTCGGTACCCATGCCGACGCACTGCGTGTTTTGCGCTGGGCAAACAACAACTTCGCTGTTGGGCGGCTCTTCGAGGAGTGGTGGAAGGCGGAGCTTGAGGACCTCATCGCGGCCGAGAAGCACAAGGACGCTGCGAAGCGAGACGAGACGAGAATCAAGCGAATCCGCGAGGAGATTGAGAAAGGTGTTCCGCCTAAGAGCCGTGGTACGCTGATCGTGGAGTTCTCGATCGAGAACATCCAGGTCGTGCAGCGGCGCGCGACGAGGACAGGTGCGGATGCGGGGAAGGATGGCAAAGGCGGGAGACAGGCGAAAGAATCTAAAAGGGCGAATGACGCCGGTTCGAAGGTCAGTGATCCGGCTGTCTTGCGGTGTTCACTGTTCTCTGACATCGTCATTCAAGGGTGCGGGTGGAGAGAAGAAGGCAAGCCGGAGACAGTCTCTTCTTAATATCAAGAGAGAAGATACGGAAGGTACGGAAGAGCAGCGACCCAAGAAGAAACGTCGAGTCTCCGATCCTCCCAAACCGAGTGCAAAATCTGCCAAGCAGGCGGAGGAGGGGGCATCCCCTTCGAAGGCTGGCAAGCAGGTTGGTTCGCTTATTGGACGGAAGCGGAAAGAGAGAAAGATGAAGAAGGCGCGAGGCAAATAGTCTTTATGATGGAGTGCCGCCGCGGTCGGTTTGTTATTATGCTTGCATTATATACTTCGGCAAGATCACATAAAACGTCACTGTGTGGCCGTCTAGGGTTCAAGAATCTTAGGGCACATGCAGCGTATGGGTACTTTCCCAGGCTAGACCCAAGACAGAGTTGGATCGAGCCACACGTAGATCTGAAACATCTCTATCGCGTCCTTATGGACTGTAATGTAACCCGCAATAAGTCGCAAAGACCGTCCACGCTGTGCCCATGGGTATAAGCTGTTCATTAGAAAGCTTGGGCGACAGCGATGCCTTTGAAGTCGTGCAGGGATGCATTCCTCGGGTAGGCGGGGAAGTGCTGATAGTACAAAGGTCAGTGAGCCGAGAAGTATGTCAAGTAATGATAGAACGCGTACCATAAGCCTGTCAGCGTCGAATGTCCTGGCGGTGCGGGACTCTCCAGACAACGTCCCTGAAGACAACGGTATCTGAACACCGTCTTTGGATATCTGGTCTCTCAAGGACCTCCGTGCATTGAGTGTTGCGAGTAGAGAATTCAGGAATACTGCAATGATGTCAGACCTCAGGATAGGAAAGCTTGAATTGGTGAAACATCTCACATTTCGGCAGGAGGAAGTAGAAGGAAATGTAAATGAATGTGTGCGGCGATGCGGCATACTGTATGGATGGGTCAGTGGTTCAGTGGCTTGAAGTGGAGGAAGGCTCGCTGAAGCTCCTTACAGCGATCAATGCTGCTAACGAACACGCACTACATGAGCCAAACTGCGGTGAGATGACAATGTAACATGAGCTAAATGGATATACTCTTACGTCGTCAAAAGGCATGTGTTGACGCTATACATGATGAGGTTACGGACGACGCCATCGGCTCTAACGTACCATGACGTGTCAGTACGAGTGCAAGATCATTGTTGAATACGTACCTCGTGAAGTTACTCCGTCGCTTGGCCAGAAGCACGCACAACGCGGCAGATATGAGGATATCTGACAACAATACCGTTGACAGCCCAAGATACAGAATCCACTGGCGAACGAGGGGCTGTCAATGAGTAAACAGTCAACAGTTACAGCTATCTGGCACATGCCGAAATTTTCTGCAGGTCGACAAACGTGGTGGACCTGAATCTAAGCGGGAGTTAGCCTCCTGTAAGATGGCTACTTAACATGAGTATACCCACCCGACGATCGGGAACGCTGATATAGAAGGCACCAAGTGAGCGGCAAGAAAGAACAGCATAGGATATGATGACTCACCAAGGCTGCAACCTATTTGAAAGGTTTCAGGTAAGGGATTCAGTGGTGGAATCATTTACGAGGCACTTGCCGAAAGCCAGGAGTGCGGCGCTCGCCTGGAGTGTTGCGCAAGAAGCAAGAAAATGTGTGATCAATGACGAATGGGCTGCAACAACGCACCACTTACCAAACCCGCGAGAGTCGGGATGTGCTGATTACTCACTGTTTCGGTGAGATGTTCGACGTTAGCGGGGCAGATAGCTTTATGTAGATGAACTCACACATCCAGATACGATAACAGAATATCCTGGATCACCGTGCTCGTGGGTTAGCCAACAGTAATAGCGATGGAACTCGGGATGTTTGTCACCCTCTCACTATCCCGTCGCTGACACCCTAGAATTCAGGTATCAAAACAACGAGCGCGTAGACGTAATGATGTAGAGCTCACTGTCACAATTACTTGCGCCTGTGAGGACTCAATGAATCTTCGCGCCGGTTTGTACGAGCTTAAAGTTATGGACACTGACCAGTACACTCCTGCAGGGCCGGTGTAAACATGGGAGCGCACCTCACGCACACACGTTCACGCACCAAGTGGGCTCGAGAAGCGCGATAAAGTTTCCGAAGTCTGTGACAGTGTATTCATACACTGTATGAGAGATAAGGGCCAGATGGAGTGTGTCTAGGAACCTATTCGATGATTGCTGAGAGTGAGTCCATCATAAACTTCATATCTGCAACGCTCACCATAACATCGCCACCTTTAGGATGACATGGATATCATCAGGAATACGAACACATCACACCATTCATGGGATTGACTGACCAAGGTCTTCAATACGGCGGAGTCTTTAGGACTTCGGTTGTAGTATATGAAAGTCTGTAGGGTTGTCAGACCATAGAGGCTTCCCCGAGGTTAGATGATGATTCGAGTTCGGTAGACTTTTTGGAGACGTACCATGCCGCAAGGATGTTGCCTAAGTGTTGGCTCCCCGTCAGCGATATATTCACGTGTATGTGGCATGCGTACAAAAACGTACCTATATAGGCGGCCCCGAGGGTGTTATGGAGGGCGGGGATAGCCATGGTCCACACTCGATAGGGAGGTGCAGGATGAGACGCAGCTCGGACTCCAAAGGCATGCAAGGTCTTGGCTTTATGACTGCGCGCCGACAGTTCTCATGGGGTGGACGCAGAACAGAACCGAGATCGGCTTCTGTGTCCTGATGTGGATGCCTGAGCGCAAAGAGAAGCCATGGCGTGGCACCGCGTTTGACCCGGCGGATATGTTACGGAAGACACCGGCACCGTACGAGCGAGAGACGCAGCACATGCGCGATGCCGTTGGACGTAGGATAAGTAGTACATACTGAAACGACTGTTGGTCTTGTATCGACTGCTCGAGCGAGGTATTGTTGTAAGGCGTGAGTGGCGAGATGCATCACTTGCAGGAGAAGCTGCATTCGCAGGAGGAATGATCGGCGATGTCTTGCGAACAAAGGGCGCTGTTTGGAAGAAACGAACCTCTGACTGGCCCAACAAAGGGTACGAATTTTGTCACGATACTTTCCGGGATAATTTTGAGGGGCGAGGAAATATCTGTGCCCAGAACACCGGGACTCGTGCTACGCACATATCCGGCATGCGGACGCTCGGCTGAAGTATGCCGTCGAGGTTCCATGGGAACTTTCCCAAGCAGTAAATGGAGCAGAATCCTTAGTATGGGAAGTCCATCTGAACGAGTACACATCGTTCATGTGCAGCGCACGCAAGCAGAGCCTAGACGGCAATCGCAATCGGCTCCTCTGTTGTCGAGTAGACGGGGTGCCATGATATCGACTTTGACTCCTGCGATAGGCACATTGTCAGCGGGTCAAAATCGGACGTGGTACCAAGGCACCGTACCTCCTTGACTTCGCCGTGAGGATCGGGATCGGTTTTCGTGTCAGTGATCGTCTGTACCTGTACTTCAAGGTTGAGCTGGATGATGAACATCAACGGTGTGAATCAGAAGTGACAGATAGTCAGCACCCACTTGATCCTCATGGCCGCCACGACTGTGGCTATACGGAGAGCGACTAGAGAATGACATGCGGGAGTTCGATGTCGTCGACAAGGGAATCGACACCATGGCTCCCGAATTAGTTTCCCGAAGTGGTCGTCTTGCATTGAGCGTTGCTAGCAGCGAGTTTAGGAATACTACAGCGGAAATGTCAGCCGTGCGAGCTGGGCAGCTACATATAACTCACGTTTGGGAAGAACAAAGTAGAACGCGATAAAGACGAAGTTGTTGGGCATGTTCGCATACTACGCATCGTGATCAGCATGAGGCAGCAGCCGGACTTGGACAGACTACACACGGTGAGGAGACATAGCATGGCGCATATTCTGGGTTGGGGTACAGAGTCAACAGGCATCAGCATCAGTGTTGCGCACCCGGATCCCATCAAGCTTACGACGTGAGAGCTCCAGTATTGATGCTGTACATGATGAGTACTCGGACCATGGAGTCTGTCCTAAAGTCGCCAAATCAGGAAACATCGCCGAAATAACAAGCCGACGTCATACCTTGAGAACCCCGTCCTGCGCTTGGCCAGTAGCACGCACATTGAGACCGCGATTAGGACGTCCGCTACAACGCCTGAACCGAGGCTGACATAGAGGATATCCTGTCACATAGCTCATAAGAAGCCACGGCAACAGGCCGAGAACGTTGAGCTAACCGAGATCTCAGAGAGGTTGGCGAAGCTGGCGATGCTAAACCTGCAAGAGATCATGTTGGGTGACTGTGATGACGTGAGAAAGAAGTCCACGCACCCCTTGACAGCGAAAGCTACGGAGGTGAGTAATATCAGTAGAGGACGAGATGCAGCAACACGGTACGACTAACCAATGCTTCCACCTGGACGATTAATCAGTCAAGGATTACTTGTTATGGGGCAAACCACTCACTGAAGACGACGAGGGAAGACACAGCCTATCAAAACCTTCAGCGTTATGGGGATTGAGGTTTGATATGCACGACGCTCACGATCGCAAGGCAAAGCATCCAATTCCTATTGCTCACTGTACGTCCGTCAGTCAAAGTCGATGGCCGATGTATCGATAATAGGAATGACATACGTTTCCAAACCCGTTGGCAGAATATTCTGGCGTCGACGGCAGTGAGCGATTACGCTAGCACTATTGACGGTAAACGTACCCTCTGACGGTCCCGTCACTGACGCCCTATGCGTTGACTGTTATGCCAGGAATCAACACAGGTGGTGCTCAACTCACAGTGACAACAATCTGGGACTATAGGGAAAAGCTTTGGCAGAGTCTCGGGTGACAATCGGGTTTCGCCACTCACCAATATGCTCCTATCTCCGAACAGGTGAGCGATAGTGGGAGCCAGTTGTCGATGGGAACACGCACCATGTCGGAATCGTGAGCTCCAACAGATTGGAAAAGTTCGTCACAGCGTAGAAGTACACCGAGTGGGTGATAAGAGCAAGATGCAGACTGTCCAATACCCTACGTACGCTTCAGCGCATCGTTCCTCGGGCCCCCTCAGGCCTAAATGCGACCATCAACGCTCACCATAGGAAGAACACCTGCGACGCGCCATCATCATGGAGTCCGTCCGAGCAGCAATTTACTGTGTACTCACTAGTAGCTTGAGATATGCTGGATCGGATTCGTTACGCTTGTAATAGATGTATGTTTGGACGATAGTGATACCATATAGACTGGAGTTGCCATGAGCGGACATCCTCAACCAGACCGCCGCACATACCATGACGTTGCTATAGTGCCTACATATGCGATATCAATAGCTTGCACGAACGCTGAAGTATGATGGCTCACCCAAAAACGCAGCACCTAATGTATCGTCAAGGGCTAGCCCGGTCATCGTGTATGCGTTGCCTTAGTTGTGAGGGGGTGAACGGAGGGGACATCGCGCGGCTACCCGTCAACTGTCTTTAAGTACTGAGGGGAGACTAGACAGCCAGGAACCCACAGATGGGTATACAGCAGTACCGTGACCTCCGTATCCCCACGCAGAACTGCACGAGGGCTCGGAGTGTCAGGTCTGGGAAGCCGGGAGCGTCGACGTGGAAGTTGCGTGGGCACGGGGATCAACTATGCTCTCCCCCTTCCGAGAATAGGTGGGCTAGAACTGGTATGTCACGTCGGAACAACAGTTTGCCGCATACTGAGGGGCGTAGCTTTGGCACGACGTCAACTGATGTCTGTGCTATAACCTTCCACGATCAGTGAGAGTACTTCACCTACATGGGAAGGTGATACACACCAAGTACTGTCACTCAAAGTGGCATAACATACCATCCCAACGAGATACTATTGGAAACGGCAGTGTCCGAGCACTACGCTCTGCGGTGAGACGAGTTGGGATCTACTTATGAGATGAGAACCGTTCGCGGTCGTAGAGAAGAGTCGCAGGAATTTCACCTCGATATTGTCCCAGGCAACTCATCGCTTATGCCCGAGCGAGTTCCACGGAGGTGCTTCGTATGGCTCCCTTCGCTTCATTCAAGCCTCCAGAGTCACCCCTTGCATCCCCTTGCATCTCTTCCACACGAAGTCTCTCCCTTGTACTTTTACAGACTCCGCCTAAACAGCACGCGTAGGTCTGGACGACCGACTGCACCCACTAGTCAGAACGTCCGGCGGAGCTCATATGTTCCCCTGGCTCTTCTCTGTCGCCGATGACAGCCGCGGAGGCAGTCCTCATCTCCGACTCAGGGGGTGCGCCCAACATTGAAGCGCTGACTCTCGAGCTGCACACCCCCAGTGCTGCGGACGCCCAACGCTCTAAGGCAGCATGGGCGAAGCTTCCGGCACCCCACAGGTACACCTAACCGCCTCCCTCTGAGAGGCTGCGGACACTTCCAAGCATGGCTGGTCCTCGGTAACGGGCGTCCGTCTAATCGAAGGTGCCGAGAGGCCCGCAGCGGCTCCCGCAGGCCACCGGCACCAGAGGCAAGGCTTCTCTGTCGAGGACGTGCAGTGTCGACCGCATAACAGCCGCGAAGCAGTCCACTCGGCGGTACCAGACCTGTAGCGGTTGCACTCCCCGAATGCATGGCGGGAGGGTCGCGATAAGGCCCTGCTCCGAGCCCCCCCCTTCGAAGTGCTGCTGTTCCTGCCAGAGCATGGTGCCGGTGGTCTCTTCGAGCCCGTGAGGAATTCTTTTGGCGCGGAAAGACGTCGGCTTGAGTGCGAGTATCGGAGACGTGGTCTATACAAGAATGGATACATGCGAATGTCCGATGCAGAGTCCCGATGTCCGTGGTCACCTATGGATACAGTACTGATCAGCGGTAGGCAGAGGAGAGTTTAGCCTAAGGGGTGCGTTGGTATATGACACCCCATATGATGACAGCGATGGCGGCCAAAACGTTGACTATGATGGTAGCGATCGCTATGAAGAGAAGTAAATGTTTCTGGAGGTAACGCGACGTGTGAGCGTCACACCGTCGCTGTCATACAACTTGGGACACTGACCTCCCTGTTCTTCCACCTAGTCAGCAGGCGCGTCAGCATGTGTACGCCGGCCATAACCCCTACTGGTGCGACCTACCATCTCCGCTGCGACACGCAGGTATGTCAGTTGACTCTCCGGTAAGAAGTCGGGCTGTGACACACACCTGTCGTACAAGAGCACTGTAGCGAACCTGCGGATAGCGCGCTGTAGTCTTCTTCCTCAATACGTTGCGCTCTTGCTGTCTGTCCGCCACTCTGCGGCCTTCTTCGTCAGTGATAGTAATCAGGACGTCGCCCTCCTCTAAGTCATCCGACGATGACTCTTCGCCCATCTCCACGTCAACATCGGTGGACCGATCCGTGATTGTGACGTCGGAGGTCGGCCGGGAAAGGGGACCGGGAGGGTAGTCGTACCGTCTACACAATACACATGAGACAGAGGACTAGACAAGAGGAGTGAATTGAGCGTACGTGGCCATGGTTGTGACGCAAGGTAGGCAGCTCTCGGCTTTGGTACTCGTAGGAGAAGGTACCGTTGCCAGATATCTCTGCATCCCTTATAGATGACCGTTATCTTCGGCGTTGGCTCAGCGTCGGAACCGCCCCTTGCTCATACACAGGCAGTGTAACGGCATACATGGGCGAAGGTTCTCGGAGGCAGCCCTGAGACACAGGAGGAATAGGTAGCGCGCCCTTCACCGCTCGCTCATCCACGCCATATTTGTAACCTTCAATGGCAGATTAGTTGAACCCAGCTGCGGTGGACAGTCATGTTGACGATGTTCGGCGTGGCCGATCGACAAGTGTCTGTAGTATGTGGCCGTTAGAGGGGGTGAAGCGGGATTGCGTCGTCGATACGAATCCGAGAGGAGGATGGTTCCTGTAATGGTCGACATCGCCACTGTGCCACCAACAGACAGCCGGCGGCTCGTCGGGCTCGAAGGCGTTTCACCGCTGGAACGCTATAACGACCTGCATATGAAATGTGAGTAGATGTTACCGACGCTGACAACTAAGTAGGTGCACAAACCAGGAAGGACGGGTGCTCTCAGGTATAGCGGGCTGTTTCATGAGGACCGGGTTGTGAGTTCCATAGTAAACCTTCCTCAATGCACGCGGCAAAAGGCTCACTATCTCCAACATGACCAGAGATGTGTAAGCTCGGTACCCAAGCGTGAATGGAGCCGGATGGGGGGGCTGCTGGAGAGGCTAGTCCTCCGCTCAGTCATCTGAACTGGTGGCGACCATTCCACCGGTATCCGATTCCTCTTCAGTGTAGCCATCCGCATGGGCAACGTAGAGTTCAGGCTCGTCCTCGAAGTCCATGACCACTTCGGCAGGATCTCTCTGTCGGAAGCGCCAGATGACGGATTGCAGGGACGGGGGCCTGTCCACGGCCTTCCTCGTTATCCTCTCCTCGCAATACTCCTTACTTGAGTACATCATGTCCATGCACGCGTCGCACTCCCCAGACCACATCATACCGTTGCTTTCTGCCAGGGACCTCGCTACCGCCGAGGCCATAGCCGATGGTGAGGACGACCGTTTGAAGATGAATAAGTCGCTTCAATAGCGTCGTATAGTGGCTCTGGATGATTGAGGCTGTGAAGCAAAAGCCGCATATACAAGCAGACGACGTACGGGTAAGCCAACTATCTTCTCGTACACAATCTGTTCTGGCGGGTGGTCCTTGAAAGTGGCGAAACGGCAGATGTTGCACAGGTCACACCAGATGAGGTCCTGAGACATCTTGAAGACGCGCAGGCCATGGAACGCTCCGGCGACCACGGTCAAAGGCATGGGGGACGGCCACGAAATATCGTGCAGTTCAAGCTCTTGTAACTGTGACGCGATGCTGCGAGGGTAATCAAACCGCAAGAGGAGCATAGCGTTGGGATTCGAAGGCTCGAAGTCAACACGCAGCTTGCGGAGCCGATGGAATAGCGTGAGGTTCCACCGCATCACAGGAAGAATCTGAGAGTCTGTTCCCGGTTCGACACAATGTAGCTCTCTATATGTCATGAGTTAGGTCCCTAAAATCGAGCATTTCGCAAAGCCGAGCCCACGTACTTCGTCCAGGTACTAAATTCGGGCCAGGCCTCCAATAGGTCGTTGGGAGAGTGCGTGAAGTACACTTCAAACCATCCCTCTAGAGCGAGCCGTCGACAAGTGCGTGACGTGAGAGTAAGAGGCTCAACCATGCACCAAGGAGCTTTGTGTGACTTTTTTGATACCTCGATTGTGCCATGCTCTTCACGGACTGTTGCCAAGTAGTGAAGGATAATGATTCGCAGAAGCTCAGTAGGAAGACGTGCACTATGAGATAACTCGTTCATGAACCGAGGGGAAGCTTTGGTGACTGACGGTGATGCTGGAGAAGACAGACTATGTAAGGGAAGAGTCTGGCGAGGATGATGGGAGTTGAAGTTAGTGTTCCCAGTACGGGGAAGAACGACGGCGACGAGGGTCGAGGCGGCGGCGAAGGGGCAGAAGGCGACAGCAGTCTGACTCGGAGCGCCGGACCGGGACTTCAAGCGCCCGCCCACGTCCACGTGGTGGTTGTGGCGGGAGGTGCACGAGGCCAGAGCATGCTCCTGCGCCGTCCTGCGGCTGCCTTGTTCATCCTCTGCTGTACCTGCGCGTTTTGTCCGGTTCCCAGGTCACTATTCTTTCAGCTGGCAAGATGAGGTTTGCAGCACCGCGATCATCTTCACCTTCGCCAACACGGAGGTATGTAGAGCGCAACGCGCGCGTGAGTGGCTACAGTTCATGACGTTGGGATGCAGCAACAGACGATATCGGCCCCGGTCAACATTTGGTGTGCCTTCCGAATCGTCATCTGAGGACGAAGGCACATCCGACTCTGAGTCTGGGCACTCGTCATCCGAGGACTCTCTTGGTTACACGTCCGACCCTGAACCACCGTAAGGTCATCTCACGTGCTTTCCCTGACGAACAGCATCTAAACGCGTAATGCAGGAAGCCACAGCGTCAGAAGACTCTTGCTGAGCAATGGCTTATGGAGGATACCCTTGCTGCTGTCCGTCGACGACTCAACCACGTCGATCCATATGAGGAGTGGGAGAAGGAGACGCGACAGGAAGCCTTCGTACGTGCAGTTACCGTCACTTTCACTCCAGCGAGGCTCAATGGAAACTCTAGCGCGTTGCTAGGAAGAAGCATGCTTTGGATTCCATCCAGCAGAAGAAGGCTCGAAGCGAGCGGCGTGCCCAACACGATGAGCGTCAGGCTGCCCTCCACGAGCAGCAATTGAAGGAAGTCGAGGCGCAGCTGGCCGCCATGAACTTGCAGAAGAAGCGAGAGGAGGATCAACTGCGGGCCCAGTGGAAGGAACGAGACAAGCAGCTCTGGCAACGCATCGACGCGGTGATAAAGGTCGAAGAGGAACGCTTGCGGGCGAAGCAGGAAGCAGAGCGCAAGAAGCGGGAAGAGGAGGAGAGGATAAAGCGTGAGGCGGAGGAGAAGAAACGACAGGAAGAGGAAAAGAAACGGAAAGAGGAGGAAGAGAAACGAAGGCAGCAAGAGCAGGAGGCGGAGGAGAAGCGCAAGCAGCTCGAGGCAGAGCGGGAGCGAGAACAGCGTGACCGCGCAGATGAGAAGGAGCGTCAAGCCCTTGGCTTCACCACCGCGTTTGAGGATTGGAAGCGCGCCAGGGAGACTCTGAAGGTATGTGCTCTGCTGGTTGGGAATGGCCACGAGACTCAACCCCACAACCTGTGTAGGCTATCAAGAGTGGGCCTATGAAAGTGGTCAAGAGCGACAAAACCTTGAAGTCCATCTGGAGTGCTGGTCGTCGCGCGATTACGCCAAAGATTGGGCAGCTCACAAATGATACAAACGCTATCATGCGAATTGTGAGTCCACAATGTGCTCCTCAAGACTGTGTCTCATGTTTCCACAGTCGCACGAGATTGTATCCATCGTTCGACCGGCACAACCACACCCACCACCGGTCTACATCGCGCTTCTTTCTTCGCTCGCCAAAGCCATTCTTCTCCAGGCAGAGACCGAGGTCACCGCTGAGAAGAAGAGCGCTATTCCCCTCGCCCAAGTCGCCACAAACCTTCTCATGGCGCTGGAAGGTTTCGCGGACATCTTC
Source organism: Lentinus tigrinus ALCF2SS1-7 (assembly GCF_003813185.1). Classification (NCBI taxonomy): domain Eukaryota; kingdom Fungi; phylum Basidiomycota; class Agaricomycetes; order Polyporales; family Polyporaceae; genus Lentinus; species Lentinus tigrinus. The sequence goes on along the minus strand of NW_027137913.1, from coordinate 759,922 downwards.
TGGGCGAAGCTCTGCCAACGATCAGGTGGCTGGCCCGTACCCATCGTGGTCCCCTCCACAGACACAGACGGCGTTGCATTCACGGAAGAGACCAGGCGTAAGGCACTTGGCTATCGCGACGCGGAGGAAACCACAGCGGACTACACCGGGCGCGTATCGGGCATGATGCGAGTCTACTTCCACATTCTCGTGGCGCCCGTGAACCAGCCCCTCGATCCGATCGTGAGGCTGCCTCGGTATTGGACGTTCTTCTCGCGGATGCTCAAGGAGCCGCAGCTACTCGAGAGCCCGGTCGCACCGCAAGTGATATACAGTAAGTGTCAACTCTTTCGTTCATCGCGCCGATGCAGTGCCTCAGGTAGAGCTTCGAGCGTGCTCACGGGGGCCCTCATGAGGTTAGCGGTGACCTCTGAATGCCATGTAGAGTTTATGTGGCACCGTTGGTGTGTAAGGGCATCTGATATGCAGCAGAACCCTTGCTCGGAAACGGCTGCTGCTCCAAACTTCTCTTCACGGCCCTGCATCGTGTTGCAAATGTGGATGTTTCCTCACACTGACAACTTTCTTAACAGCCGCATTAGACGTCGGTGGCCTCCTCGCGCGCGAAGTGTGGGGCCAGCAATGGGTTAGGTTACTTGCGCTCCTGTACGAGGGTGTTACGGTGGGCTACCATGGACTAGAAGGCCGCCTCATCGGCGGGCAGACACCAGAGGGCATCGCAGCTCGGGTTAGAGTTCAGCTGGAGGTAGAGCGTATCATGAGCGCGTCTTGAGCTGGCAGTTGCGATCTGCACAACCTTTCACGACCGTTGACGATCTCTCATCTCCCTCCCTACCCCGTGATAGATATTGTACTCGCGCATTGTATTTGTACAGCATCATCTATGTAGTGCCAATCTGCATGCCATCGGACCTCGTTCGCGACGCACAACCTCGTCGAAGGCCCCGATCCACGCCATTCCAGCCCATCATTGGGAAGACTGCGGGGCAATGCGGCATGGTGGGTGCATCACGTGATTGGAGTGCATTCTGCGCGTTGCGGGATCTGGTCGCGCTTGTCTTTCTCCCCTCTCGATTACCTTCCTTGCTCGGACACCCACCTTACCCTGTAAACTATCACCAACGCTTACCACTGTCACTCGTTTGCTGTATATGTCACCATGGCCGCCGGTAGCAACGGCCACAGACCCTCCGGCTCCGTCTCGCAGGCGCAGAACCACAAGGCCCAGCTCGCGAGCGCGTACAACGAGTTGGGCAAGGAGCTCTCCTCGCAGAAGATCAGAGTCGTAGGAAATTATACTCTTGGGAAGGTCATAGGAGAAGGTGCGCAGGGGGCTCCACTACTTGCCTTCTGTTCGTCTCACTCGCTGGGCAGGGACGTACGGGAAGGTGCGCTTGGGTACCCACCGTCTCACCGGCACCCGTGTCGCTATCAAGCAGATTCCGAAGGCCATGTCCGCCGCGCTCACCAGGGAGATCCATCACCACCGCCAGCTGCACCATCCTCATGTTACCCAACTCTATGAAGTCATCGCCACCGAGTCTAGCATCTGGCTCGTCACGGAGCTGTGCTCTGGCGGGGAACTCTTTGACTACCTTGCAGAGAAGGGCCGGCTAAGCGAGGAGGAGACGCGCATTCTGTTCGGGCAGCTCTGTCTCGCTGTGGCGTATGTGCACGAGAAGGGGATCGTCCATCGTGACCTCAAGCTGGAGAACGTGCTGCTGGACGAGCGGTGTAGGGTAAAGCTCGGTGACTTTGGTTTCACGCGCGAGTTCGAAAAGGGTTCCTTGCTGGAGACATTCTGTGGGACGACAGGCTACGCAGCGCCGGAGATGCTGATGGCCAAGAAGTATCTTGGTCCAGGTGCGTCGCGATGTTGTGCACGCGATTGTCGGACAGAGCGTCTCATTCCGCTGTAGAGGTGGATGTCTGGTCCCTTGGGGTGATACTATACACTCTCCTGACCGGTACGCTTCCCTTTGATGACGACGATGAGAGCGTCATGAAGGAGAAGGTCATCAAAGGCGTTTATGAGGATCCAGAATGGCTCTCAGATGGTGCGTCCAGAGTGTTGAGTATTCGAGGCATCAAGAGCTCACGTTTCTCACAGAGGCGAGAGATCTGATGGCCAACATCCTTGAAGTGGACCCCACAAAACGACTTACTATTGCCCAAATCCTGACGCATGCCTGGTTCACATCCGGCAGCAAGCATGCAAATCGGGCCTCCATGCAGAGCACAGTTCCTAATCCTTCCCGGCCATGCTCCCCTTCTCAGCTGCAGACTTCGACCGCCATGTACCCGCAACCCCCTTCTGCTTCCACTGCTTCCGATGCGACATTCCATTCCGCTTCCTCGGAGTTTGCATCTTCTACGCCCACGACCCCTGATGACAAGCCATCTAATGATCTCACCTCCGACTCGCAGAGCACTCTCAAGAAGCTGACTGCGAATTCGATATATGCCAATGGCAACAAGTCTCATCCCGACCAAATACCAGAGGAGAGTGAGAGCCCGGCTAACGACTCCACACCCTCACGGCCCTCCATCGCTCGCACGGATAGCAATTCTAAGGTACCCCCAGCGTACCCGACGCGAACCCCCGCCCGGACGAAGCGCCGCTCTGTCTCCTCGACGCTCTCCGAACGGGATCCGAACTCGTTCGAGAAGTCGAATGTCCCTCAGCCCCCTCAGGACTTCTCTTCCTTGCTTCATACCCCTGCACCCCTGATCTTCTCTACCCCTCTTGAGCGGGATTTGCTGAACTCTATGAGCGCGCTTGGACTTGACACTGGCCAGATTGTGCATTCAGTTCTCACCGATGCATGTGACGCGACAGGCGCTCTCTGGTGGATGCTCAAGCGCAAGACAGAGCGGAAGGCGTTGGAGGAGGCCAAGAACCCACCTGCGGAGCAAGCTGCACAGACCCCGGAGGAACGTCCCGCTTCCACTGAAGCTCCCGTGGAGGAGAAGCCATTGCCTCCTGAGCCCCGACGCGACAAGTCTCATGGACGGTCTTCCCAGCGCCGTACACATACGGATGAGGGCCAGCCCACCTCCATTGGCCGGTCCAAGGAGACCCCGTCGCGTGCACCTATACCTCCAGCCTTGATGCCGACACATTCGGCTCCAGAGCTCCAGTTGATCCCCGCGACCCCTACTGTTAGTACCAAGAGAGCTGCCACTCCGCCCCGTGCGCCGTCGCCTACCAACCCTCTACTCTCCCCGACACCTTCTACTTCAGAGTCTCTTGCGAAGTCCACGCCGACCACCCCGAGCAGTTCGAACCAGGGTTCGAAGGGTCGCAAGAACCGCGCTGGAAGTGTCAGCATCATGCAGCGAGCGACGACTGCCCTCGAGGCTGCTGGGCTTGTGCGCAAAAAGTCCGCCGAGGCCGTGCGGGAGGAGAAGGAGCGGCGCGAGAGGGAGGAGAAGGAGAAGCAGGCGCAGAAGAATGCAAGCAGCGAAGAGTCACGGACCTCGCACGGGAGCGGCTCTGGGAAGCTCATCAAGACGCCGCCGATGCGTGCTGTGAAGGATGCCGCGCTGTCGTCCACTCCACCGCCTACTGAACTGAACGCATCTCAGGGCCAGGTTGGCTCTCCGTGGGTGCTGGCGGGCAAGCAGTCCCCGCCGCCAGATACCGGCTCCCCGGCGGATACCCTCACTTCGCTGCCGCATATACCGACGCGGGGGAGCAAGGTCGGCTCTGGGCATCGCAACCGCGCAAGCCTGTTGTCGACTTTCCAGCGATGGTTCAGGGAGGACCCGAAGGGCAAGCGGAAAGAAGATCCTGCTGCGCACGCGCTGGCGCAGACAAGCTCGCTCAACAGCACCGGGTCGAGTCCTGTATCTCTGAGACACCGGGGCACCTTCAAAGGTCGTCCTGCTGGTCGTGGCAAGGCTGTGGGCGGGCGCAACAAGACGTCGCGTGCCAAACGCGCGTCCGTATCCTCTCGCCGGTCAAGTAGCGTCAACTCGCGCCGCTCTTCTGCGTCGATGCAATATGCTGTGCTCGAATCCCCACCATACTCGGCGTCGGTGTCGCGCCAACGGAGTGACCCCAGTCGGCGGGCTTCGTTCGGAAGCCATACCCCGAACTCAGAGCTGGAGGAGTTCATGTCCCGCCCAAGTTCTATACACAGTTTCATCAACCACCCACGCCATCGCAAATCGCCATCAGCCAGCTCCGCAGGTTCGTTCTATGTCGGACGCACGGCCTCGCCGCTACCCAAGAACCATCGCCGCGCGGGCTCGGGATCGTCGACTCGTGTCGTGCGACAAATTCAGATGACCCCGACCGGCGGCAAGGCGTCGGCATCGGCGTCGCATCTGCGCTCGAACTCAGCGTCGTCTGCGCAGTCGTTGCACTCGTCTCGGCCAGGGTCGCTCTATGACCTCTCGGAGACCGACAGCAGGCGGAACAGCTCGCCGAACAAAGCCGCCATGCGCCGGTCGCTCGACGAGACGCCGCGTCGGGCGTACAGCCCCGCGACGTTTGTCGCGCACAAACGGCAGACGCCATTTTCGAACGGGGGCGGGAACGGATACCTCAACTCGCTCGGCCGGTCGAGCTGGAAGAAGTCGTGGGGCCTCGAGCCCCCCGGGTGGCAGACGCGCACGGCGCACCCCGCGGTGGAAGTGCTTGCTGTCTACCCTGCCCCAGAGGTTCCCGGGATCCGCGACGTGTTCTCTGGGAGGCAATCGCTCAGCATGGGTGACGAGTCCGACTGGGTGGACGAGGAGGACGAGAGCCCGGCGTATGTCGGCGGGCTTGGACAGATGCCCTCGTCGGCGAGCAGCACGATCACAACATTCGCGCAGGCCGAAACTCCTTTGCTCACGCCGCCTCCACGCAGCGCTCCTGCCCGCACTGGAGGCACGGCAACGGGCAAGCGCAGCGTGCCGGGGATGGCGAGCCTCTCTATAGGGACCCATGGTCCACGAGCTGGACGCGGGAAGGCGAACCGCTCTCCTGCGGGGCGCAGCTCGCCGCTCCCGAGCGAGTCGGTGTTCGACGCGTCCGAGACGCGAGGCGCGCGGCGGCAGCTGCCTACTGGTCGGGCGGGGCCGGCCTTCCGCGGGATCCAGGAGGAGGACGAGGGCGAGGAGGAGTAAGTCACAGTGTTTGAACATCGCGCTCGGATGGGATATATCGGACAATTGGTGTACGTAGACGGATTTCTTCTGTGATTCTCTATCGTTATCCTTACGTTCTTAGTCTGCTCGCTCGCTATGGCTACGTGTCTTTTCTGGTCCTTGGTAACAGTGTGCAGTTTGCGATTCTGTCTGCTAACTTGATACCCTTGTATGTTTTAGCGTTCGGTACATGCTCGTTGGGTATATCTAGCGTTTTCGATACTACCGCGGCGAATGTCGCATGGCATCTCGGGCGTATGCGTAAACACGCGGCCTGTGGTCTGTTACTTAACCTTGCAAGTTGAAGATGGCAGATACATGAGGCTTGCGCGCTCCTTGGCCATCATCGCCTCGTGCTTGTGTCGCTCGCGTTTGTCGGCGCGCGGTGCATCGCTCGCTGCTGTTTTGCGCGAGCTCGTTGTGGGACAGGGCGGATGAGTGAGCATCGTTTCGCATCGGCGCCGACGGGGGAGAGGCACAGGCTGGACTCGATGGCCGCAGCGGGCGGTGCTTGCGCGTGTTTGGCTGAGCAGCTCCGCGCCTTCGTGACGCCAGCCGAGCTACTCACGACCACCACCACCTTCACGACCACCGACGCTTCCTTCCTATACTCCCTCCCGTAATTCGGTCAGTCTCTGCGCTCTCTCTGCCCCCCCCTCGCTGTACTCAATCGCAGTGCCCGCTTGCCTCGAATCCCGGTCACAACAGCCATGTCAGTCGCATTCTCCTCTCTTGCTTGTTGTTCCGCCCTCTGAACCCGCTTCTATCCTCCTAACTCCCCGCGGTGTGCCTCCCTGACGCCTGCTGTCGTGTCTGTGCATGCGCTCCTTGCAGGTCTGAACCATACGACCCGTACTTGCCCCGTGGCGGCTCCTCCTCGAACCCGGCTGGCGCGGGAAACTCGAAGACGGCGGCCATCCAGCAGCAGATTGATGACACCGTCGGCATCATGAGGGAGAACATCACAAAAGTCGCCGAGCGAGGAGAGCGACTCGACCAGCTCCAGGACAAGACAGGTGCGTACCCTCGTTCTCCCTCCTCTGCGGATTATGCGCGGGGCGGGCAGTGGGGCGTTAGTGCTGGTGCTGCGCATGCAGCAGTCAGTGCTTCCCCCGTCTGCTTTTGCTTCCGCTGCAGCTTCCGTCATGCGTGGTGACAGGCACTGATGCGCACCTCCCGTAATGTGCAGACAACCTCGCTGTCTCAGCACAAGGCTTCCGTCGCGGGGCGAACCGCGTCCGCAAGGTATGCAGTCCAGTTGTACTGTGTTGTGCATTGGCTAATCAAACTTCGCTATGCAGAACATGTGGTATGTCCATATAACGACTACATATTGTCGAGATAGGTTACTGACGTACATTGAACGCTAGGTGGAAGGACATGAAGGTACGCCGTGTGGAGCACCCTTCCGTTGTCGCATCGACTGACATGTTACCCCAGATGAGGATCATCATCGGCATTGCCATCGCCATCATCATTGTCATCATCGTCGTCTCCGTAGTGAAGGCAACACAGAAATGAGCGGACCCTCCCTTTCCGCCGTTCGTCCTCACCCTCGTCGCCTCTTCTACCTCCGCTCTCCCCCGTTCCGTGCGTCTGCGCCCGCGTCTTCCGTCGGCTTAGCGGGGCCGTTGTTGTGTTATATCTATGCGCGCAGACCTGCAGTCCTAATCGCTCTTCTCTCGGTGCGGATTTCCCATGTGCATGTCTTCGTAGGTAATTCGCCGGACTTATCGTAGCTGCTGTTCCTTTCGTGCATATACGCGTACGGCCGGTGGGGGATTGCACTGTATATTCATGGAGTTCTCTGATGATATGCACGATTTCTTTGTTTCTCTCTCGCTGCACCATGACTGAGCACCTTGAAGGGTGCTGGATTGTGCGAGAAGCGCTTATCTGCGCGGTGTACCTGGCAGCTGAACGAACATACGTCATTTCATTTCTGCTACCTTTATGCGCGTACTAGTGCTTTCATAGCTTGGAAGAGTGTATCGGAGGCCAAGGCTCTGAGAGCGGGCTGAACGAGAACTACCAGGTCAAGACTGGGGAGGATGAGGCCAACCTGGTGGGAGACGGCTTTACGCGGTGTACGAGTCACGTGCGCGGTCGGTGGCGGCTTGTCGCGACTCGCGCTCGGCTTGAACCTGGTTCAGCGATCGACGACAACGAGAGTGGTTCCAACCACAACCACCTCACCTCTGCTCTCTAGACTAGGTCTCTCCAGGCCCTTAGGCTGTGATCTGCGACGCGCACCGCCCAGTCTGTTCTTGCTGACGAGAGATTCACGCCGGCCATTATTCCTATTTCAACCTTCTGCGAGTTCTGCCGTGACGTACAGATACCCGCCCCCCGCTTCTTCCTGCCGCACCTTCTCCCACCTTTGTCTGCCTGCCCCACACACTCGCGGCGAACACGAACACTGAGAGAGGATGAATTTCTTTAAGACGAAGCCCCGCACGCCGCCGGATCTGGTGAGAGGGTTGAGGGATGCGCTGCCGAGACTAGAGGCGGGGCCTCCGGGCGGAGAAGTCAGGCGGAAGGTGAGTGGTCCCACCGCGAGGCAATAGGCCTTTCGAGGATGGTATCGAACGAGACGGTGTTGTTGCAGGCGAACGAGGAAGTTGCGAAGAACCTGCAGCAGATCAAGTCGATCTTGTATGGCGATGGAGGTGCGTGCTTTGTCCTCGCGCCCGACGTGCATCGTTGACCGTTCGTGGTTCGTGTTTTGTATGGCGTTGTGTGTAGAACCCCTGCCGGAGCTGGTGGCACAGCTCGCGCAGGAGACGTACAGCACCGATCTGCTGTACCACTTGCTGCAGAACATCCACAAGCTCGAGTTCGAGAGCCGGAAGGACGTCGTGCAGATCTTCAACAACCTGCTCCGGCGACAGATCGGCGCGCGGTTCCCGACGGTCGAGTACTTGTGCTCCAAGCCGGAGGTGCTCTTCGCGGCGTTCGACGGATATGCAAACGAGGAGATCGCGCTGAATACGGGGATGATCCTCAGGGAGATGCTGCGGCATGAGCCCTTGGCGAAGATATTGCTGTACTCGGAACAGTGAGTGGCTGGTTTTCTGTTTATCTGGTTGTGGAGGTGTCCTAGGATTTCTGTCCTGGGATCCCGTGCTGGAATGGTTGCAGCCCTCGCCTCTTTATGGTTGAATAGAGGGAGGGGTACGAAGCGGTGTCAGTACATTCTGATCATGGTGCTCCTTTCATTCAGGTTCTATCGGTTCCCCCACTACATCGAGACTACGACGTTTGGTATCTCATGCGATGCATACACCAACCTGAAGGAGACGTTGACAAGACACAAGGCGATGGTCGCGGAATACCTCGACAAGAACTATGACAGAGTAAGCTTTAGAGTTGTCGCCCATGTTCATTTCACTGATAGCTCCATCACCTCAACCGCAGTTCTTCTCGTCCTTCACGACGTTGATCCTCTCGAATAATTACGTCACCAAGCGACAGTCTCTGAAACTGCTTGGAGAGATCCTGCTAGATCGCGCGAACTTCAACGTGATGACGCGGTACATCGCAAGCGAGACGAATCTGAAGATGATGATGAACATGTTGCGTGACAAGAGCAAGAACATTCAGTTCGAGGCGTTCCACGTGTTCAAGGTGCTCCTCTTCGCTTGAAAGTTGACACGGAGCCGTGACTGAGTGTGCGCTGTAGGTGTTCGTCGCCAACCCCAAGAAACCACCACAAATAGAGAGCATCTTGCGGCGCAACAAGGACAAGTTGCTCAAGTTCCTGAAGGATTTCCACAACGACAAGGAAGGTGAGTAGATGTCGTCATACTCTCAGCCACCGACTTCGGACACTGACGCAATCAACTTCTGCGCTAGACGAGCAATTTATGGTGAGTCTGTGCAAGGCGCTTGCCACCACCACCCAGATGACACGGACTGACCAATCCCGCTCTTGCAGGACGAGAAGCAGTTCTTGATAGTGCAGATAGAGAGTCTCTGATCGAGCGACACATTCGCCTGCTGGCGTTTCAGCCACTCCGTGCAGACGTCCTCCGATGCTGCACCTCCCTCATCCGGTTAGTTTGGCATTCTCCAGAGCACGCTGGTCTCTTGTGTCGGCTTTATCATTGCTCTAGCCCTTCATCGCCTGGCCACCTGGCCACTCGTGCTACAGTCCCCGCCCTAGCTGCGTCTTGCACATACCCTCATCCGCTCCGGCCTACCTATCTTTCCTCCATTCCGTTCCGTCTCCGTCGGTGTACCATCCCCCTTCCCCATGTATCAGTAATACCATCGGTCTCATCTCAGATTGCAGTTCTCTCACTCCCACTACTCTCGTTGTTCGTCGTCCGCAGCCCCATCGTTGTCAGCTGTTGTGTGTTCGCACCGCGTCGCCCGTACTTATCGTCATTACCCGCGCCTCCCATCGTTCTCGTTCTCTCGTTCTTGCTTCTTCTCTTGGCCTCGCATCGTCTCGACTCTCGATCGCATCTGCTCCCTCTCCTTCACAGGGCAGGACACTGAACTCTCTATCCATACAGTATGGACGCGAAGAAGTCAGCCTTGGTTCCGGTTCCAGTTACAGACATCGCACACGGTGCACGTTATACTTAGCAGTGTGTACCTATGTATGTCGCTAGCACGGTTTCAGGCCTCAGGCCTCCCAGGATGGAGGCCGGGGCTCAGGCTTGCGCTCTCGATCTTGAATCTACCCCGCATCGAACCCCCTCTTAGTTCCCGCCTGATCATGACACGGTCGTCTGGTCATTTCAGCAAGCCGGTGTTCTGTTCCTGCACCGTCCATAAGTACGGCTCGGCATGACGAGTCCCTGGGCCTCTTTGGCTCCATCGTTCCGTCGTCCGAGTCCCGAGCTATGTACTAGTACTTCTTCTCGGATGGTAGCTGTCTCGAGGAGGTGGAGACGGTTCCGGATCTCTCGAGTTGAGCTCGGCTTCTGCGCTTCCGATGGCCCTGATCACACTGGCGAGCTCAATTTGTAACAGTGTAACCACCGGAGACGAAGGGCGGCCCTTGAAAGCGGAGGTCAGGTGGACATCAGAGCGCTCTGCGTTTGGTGCGCACAGTCGAGGTTCTCGTCCCCGGGCTCCCAAGTGGATCAGCTGCGATCTCACACTAGAGCTGTGCACGCGGGGTCCGGGACCGGACGTTCAATAGTGCAGTTCTAGCTTGGGATGAGCTGCTACTGGCTGTGGCCGAGACGAGGGAGACACTGTATGCATGATGCAATAGGTTGCGCCATCCAATCTTCGCAACTCAGGCTCAAGCTTGGAGTTACATACAACATCGACTTCGGGAGTTGTCTCGGTTTCCCCCTTGAGGTCTATCTGTGTCACAGTTCAGTCGTGTGTGCCAGAAACTGTCGCACTCGGCAGTGGACTTGGGAGAGGTTGCGACTTATCGGGGAGCGGGAGGAGGGAACGCTGATAGATCCATCCGGGCCATTCACTGGCGTTCGCAACAGAGAACATCAAGGCCATTCACGTGCGTCATCGACTAGCAGTACATGTTCCCATCTCGTAAGGCCCACATCCAGCGTCGGGAGCTGTTCGCGCCCTTCGGAACGCTGCTGCGCTACGGACCTTCGAAGTATTCGTCGCGTCACGCGTGGAGACAAGGCCCGAACGCCGTATGTTTCGCGTGCGGCGCACATGGGAATCGAGCACCCTGGATCCCGCGTTATCCAGTGGCACAAAGAGCCTCGACGGCACGCTCTGTCTAGTGCCCATCGATGTCCGATGTGTGGCGTGCGATGCTCGATTTGCGGCAGGCGGAGTCGGGCGGGGAGGTGCTTCTGCGGTCGTCCTTCGTTCGCGGAAGGCCCGCATATGAAGGGGCGCACCAGTGCTAGCCAGTGCTCCTGCCTAATTCCGAAAGGACGGCTGATCGCTAGGCTGTCGATCCGCGTTCATAAGAGGACGGTTGCGTTCTCATGCGCCTGCAAACGATGGTTCTTGCCTGGGAACGGGGGCACCGGCGACCTTGGCAGGACTACGAACGTTCACGGGTTCGCGAGTGGCACAATGTGCTCTTCTAGCGTGACGACTTCTTGCATGTATGCTTCTTCTTGTGCCTTTCTGCTCCGCGAGAGAGGTGTTTGAGCCATGGAGATGGGAAATGGTGCCCGAGGCGTGGAGAGGGGCAGAATCAAGGGTCCGGATGGTACGGATAGGATGCTTGCTGGTATCCCCGAGCACTGGCATGGACGGCCCGACGTGTCAGGTCACGGCCTCAGAAAACGCTTCTCTTCGAACGGGTGCCCGCCAGACGCATCTTCACACCGCCTTCCGGGAGAGCTTTTGTTTGACATTGACGCTATGGGCGATGATCACGGAGCGAGTGTAGATGGACGCCGAGGGGCAAAGTGGTCACAGTCTCGACTGCTGCTGACGCCGCCCCGAGGTAGTAGCTCGACGTAAGTGGTCAACCCGAGGAAGGGAACTGCGAAGCTCCCTGTCGACGTCGGGTAGAGATTGCGAGACAGCTGCAGTCCGTCAGAATGCAGGGCTACGGGCCACAGAGCATACCATATCCTCGTGTGCCACCACCGAACGCACTTCAGGCATGCTAGAATGCATGAGCCAGGCCGCCGAAGGCGTCATCATCGCATTCATGAACTCAGCGAGCCCGGAGGGCGGGCCAGACTCCTCCTGTGACCCGCGGTGAACCGTGCCGCCGTACTCGATCGGGGGGTTTTGAGGCGTTCGTGGAGATGCAGGGTCCAATAGAAGGAAAGAGTGGCCCCTAGGAGGAGGTAGCAGCTTGCAGCTTGCGATCGAGGAGGCGAACCTGACCTAAAAGCCATGCAGAGGTCGCGTTGAAAGCTCGCGCCGGGCGAATTAGCCTCCACCTATGGCGCAGCGAGTTGCGCACTGCGCGTTATCGTCTCAAAGGTGTTCGCGGCAGTGTCGGGAGCTTTGACTGCCGGTACATTGACAGGGTCGACCCATTCGCGCGTTCGAGGCTCGGGCCGCAGTACCGCAACGTTTTCATTTTCCTCGGGCATAGGCCACTTCAGATTCATCGATGGATTTCACAGACGAATTAACTGCAACGTGTCTTATCAGATCTAGGTGCGAGGTATCGTGAGCATCTCCCCTTGGACAGCGGAAACAATCGGAGCTGCTAACGAATACTAATCCCGTCCTGATTCGGGGCTGTCTATTAACTATGAGCATGTGCCAGCGGATACATACTGCCCTGATTAAACGTCTAGCGCGATGTGTAACGAGCTTAGAGAACCGACTTTTCAGCCAGAGAAGCTGCTGAAAAGGAATACAGTCGACGTATTCGTGGTTCAATAGTGCTCCTCCACTATCATATGTCTTTAGCTGGACTCCCTGACCGGCTACGTGAAATAGTACTCACGTCCGAGCTTGAGCATTTCTTCGCTGAGGACCTATAGCGATCGGTCTCATATACACAAGGGGTGGATTTCAGGTGCGGTCCAGGTTATATGCTCGTCCGGCGGAGGCCGGGTTATCTTTCCATCCTCGGGTTAGGCGATATTGACGGGCCTCCACGATATCCCACGTCGTTGTCGCCAAACATGTTGGCCCATCTGATGACAAGGCAGAAACACAGAGTTGGTACCATGTTGAGATGGGTTACCAGCGGATGAACGATAGGGAGAACAGGCTTGAACACGGCAGAGGCGGTCACCGTCGAGTCAGGTAGCCACAAGGTCACGGAGCACGTGGCCCAGTCACGTCACGTCCTTGGAAATTTTGCAGGAGGAATTGTGGCGGCGTTGAATAACTTGCCCCTGTATTCTGACCTCGCAGAGTGGATGAGATACAGCTGGTAGCTCAGCCATACTTGAACTGTCTTCATTGTGGCCGGACAGCCGTCGAACCCGGCGAATCGTCGATGATTCCGGAAGAGCCTGCGTGAATTCTCAACTAGTACTTCGCGCCTTCGAAGAGGTATGTGCGCCGTAATTGATCCATTCATTCGGTTGATTGATCATGAACATAAAGCATCATCACACCCGGGATTCTGCTTCCATGCATATGAAAGTCGGCCGAAGACCAAGGCGACGCGCCTGGATCTGACGAGCAGCTGTATGCTCTCTCAGGCTGCGTCATACGTATCCGTGAGCGAATGCATTCGTCCTCGGTGCGCTGCATCTGTCTACGGTCTGGTGTTTCCGCGGAACATCCAACGCCGCGACTGCCTCGACGACTGCGCGGGTGAATGTGAACATGTGTGGCATAAACATGGCCTCCAGCTTCCAACCCCTGCATGATGCTATTCACGGGACCTCCCTCCCAGGCGCTCTTGCCCCATTGCGCTGAACACCTGGTTCGCCTCGTCATCGCACAGGCTGCAATCTCTGCTGCCGTCGTTAATGACAGCCGACAGGACGATTCCTGCGTTCCGGAACCCATGCTACAACTCTGACCACCGCAGTGTGAACCCTACTGCCGCGGGCGTTCCCTCGCTCGGATCGCCTCGCAAAGCGTTTCCGACTTCCCCAAAGACCTCTTTGTGGAGTTCAAGTAGCTCCGGTAAGTTTAGTATTCGCTCACTGCGCCATGTTGGGGCTGCCTGCTCCTGTGATTATTGAATGTCAACAGGACCGTGATGCTGCGTATAACCGGCGGGCATGGATGTGGCGCGGTCCAGGAAAGGTACGTACAACGACGAGCTTAACGCGTATTGGCGGGTGGCAGCCCCCTTCATTGAGGACGCTGTGCGAGACATGGCGTAAATTGGTAGGCAAGTTTCCGTCATCTGTGCTGACTGTCACACACTTCACTCTGCTAGGCGCGCCCGACACGAGGCTCTCAAGGCCCAGGGACCCCGATCCGGCATCCGATCATCTGCTCCCTGGCTCGGTGTTGAGCAAGCCTTCTTGGCCCGTGGAACCAGCAGCGTCTTGCTGGACATTCGGAGGTTCCCTATGCGTCTGGGAAGTCGCCCACCTTCAAGTTCCGTCTTATCGAATAGGCAACCGGCGACATCCCCGCAGACGATATTCCCGGCTGCCACCGTCCCGATAGCGTGCCACTGCTCCGGTAACACTATCCCAGGCATGGCCCATCACTGCTCATCACATCGACTTCGATAGGAAACCGCCCGTTTGAGCGGCTCCAGAGATGCAAGGCCGATCCGAGCGCCTCGTGCCCAAGACGTCGAACATGTCCTTTCCGTCCGCCTTGTACATGGGCTAGCCGCGGCACGCGATGCGCGTTAGGCGACGGGGTTCTGCCACCTTATTATCCCCGTCCCCGTTTGTCCTATCCCTCGCCCCCCGCGCCCGCGCTGGTCTCGTCCACCGCTGATCATGCTCGTACTCCATCCCTCCTCCCAGTGCGATGTCTGTCTCGAGGGCTACTACGCGTCCAAGGAGCCCGTCCTTATCCCTTGTGGACACACGTTCTGCAACAGGTCTGTGTTCTTTGTTGACATGTCGCCTCCGCCGCTGATAGCATCTCTTTCTGTCGCTCTCCCCCTTAGGTGCTTGCTATCATTGCCTAAAGCCGCTTGTCCCCTCTGCCGGAGCAGATTTGACCATGACGACGTGCGACGGGTCCACGTCGACAAGACTCAACTCCCTCCATCAACCCCTTCGCTCTCTTTTGCCGACATTGACGCCGCCCGGAGGCTGCAAACACAGTCGACGCGTCTTGTCCTACATGGAGGGTCCACTGACGAGTATCGTGAACTCATAGGCGAGCTCGGTAACTGGCTGGAGACCCAATATGCCCAAGAGGTACGTTACGTCAGTCCTTCTTCTACCGTCCGGTCCTCCTGTGTAGCATTCAGTATTAATCTGGCTTCATAGCACGGCGACCTGCGCGCAACATATGTTCTCTTGTGGAAGTACGGCGAGATTCAGAAGAAGTTGGAGCAGCAGAAACGACGTGTCGCTGAGGGCGAGAAGGCGTGCTCCGACAAGATCGCTGTCGTAGAGCAGACCTGCTCCGACCGCATTGCGGCCGTAGAGCAAACATGCTCCGACCTACAGAGGCAGATCGAAGAAGAACGAGAGAAGCTGAACGCACAACTGGCAGAAGAACGCGAGCTCGCCGCCGCGAAGTATGACGAACTCGAGCAGAAGAGCTTTGAGGAGCGTGAGCTTCTGCTGGCTACGGAGAGAGAGCTTGAGCAGGAGAAGGAACGGATAGCAAGGGAGTGCGACGAGTGGAGAACGTAAGCAGTTTTTACTCTCTCCGACGTGCAATCACTGACGATGAATGCTTTACAGCAAAGTACGCGAGCATACTTCTACTTTTTCTGACCAGTTATCCTGATCTACCTTTTTCCACAGTGCAACCAGGTGTCGATAGAGTCCCGCCGTCTTGCCGACGAACTGTCCAAGGTTAAGCGTCATAGTTCTCCTCGAGCTGATGAGTCTGGGTACTCCTATCCTTACGATAGAAAGGCCGAGCCCATCACCACCCCCAGAGACTACGCCGCAGACAGAGAGACCGTCAAGGACAAGGTTAACTTCTTCCTCTTATCGCCGGTGCCGCATTCCCAGCCCGTCCCCGACCTACCTTCCAATATGTCCCACTTCAACCCCCTCGCTGACGATGACGAGTCCTCCGATGAAGCATTCGAGAAGATCAAGCCCCACGCGATATCATCTGCCTCCCGCGCGATCCCCATCATGCATCGATCAGACTCGTATCGCGACCGTGCACGGAGCAACGCATCGCTGCTGTCTCGTCCAGATCCTGACGCGATGTCCATATCGGTGCCCAAGAGCAATCTCGACGTTCACATGTCCGGTTCTTCGGTGTCGCCTAACGGGCCAGCGTTCCAGTACGGCTCCCGCCCGAAGGATTTCGTTCCAAGTTCCCTTGAACGTCTCCCCGAGAACGCTCTTGGACTTCGCGCGGACATTGCGCGGCCACCTCTCACTGACGTGGATCCAGAGCTTAGGGTCCGGCAGTTGGCGCAGCTTCACGAGGTTCTCAGAGATCCAGCGCCGACAACTTCGCCTCGCAAGCCCTCGGTCTCGGACGGGTCTGAGCGCGAGCGCGATCGAGCTCGTGCGGCTGTCCCCAGCGCCATGTCTTCCACGCGCACGCCTTCGCCGGTCTCTAGCGCCTCGCACTCTTACTCCTCCTCGCATATGGAAAAGGAGCACAACTCTGCACCTTACAAGTCGAACCCGACGGCCATTTCGTGCGCCAGTCATGCGGCTGCGGCACGCGAGCGTGCACGCGCGTCCTCGGTGAACTCGCAGAACGCACCCTCAGCGCCACCCCCACCATCTTCTGTGACACCTACTGCATCGGTTGCTTCTACGACTTCGCTATCCCATATCACCGCAATGCGTGACCAACCTTTACACGCACTTTATCCGCAGACGCAACCGCAATCAGCCCCGCGTCCCGCACAGCCGCGTAGGCAGTCGAGCGATAACTACGCGCTCTCTAGCAGTCTCTCCAAGGGCAGGATCGCCGCTCTCGGAGTTGTACCCCCTCCGCGCTACCCTTCGAACCTTACCCGCGCGATGCAGGGAATCCCTTCATAACTACATTCCGGTCACACATCCAGAGTTGCGCCGTGCCCCCTCGCCTGCGACGCATGTGTCTCGGTACTCAAAGTTTTCTAGCGTCTGCTAGGCGAACACGGCGGACTTGGACCTGCTCGTGTTCGTTAACTTATTCCGACTCTGCTTCCTTCCACGCCTCCTGGTTTTCGGTCCCGTTCATCCCTGTCGTTCTGTCTGTCACTCCCTTATACTGCGGTGAAGAAGGTGAGGATCTGCGGAAAACGAAATCAGACGGCGTCGTCGGCTTCGGCACGGTGTTCCTGCTCTCTGTTCTGTTCGCTCTTCTCTACATCACTTGTGTTGCTACATACAACGCAACCCACACAGCATACACTGTTCGACACGACAACCTCTCCCATACAGCTTCACGATGATCTCGATATTGCCGAGGTGCGGAGACGCCTCGCACTCACGATCCGCGGCAGCCCTTGACGGATATCCGCGGTGTTAACGTATACTATCTATACGACGCATATGCACTCTCCACTCATACTTCCTCCTCCGAAGTCGCCCTCTTCGCCGACCGCTCTTTCCACCCTCCCCCTTCCCCGCCGACGCATCCTTGTTCGCACATTTCGGCCCCAACTAACCCCCCCCCCCCATCTACCCCACGCTTCCCATATCTGCACATTGTACGTCCCACCCCTGCATTTGTTCCGGACAATGTACACTATTGTATGGCCACTCTTCGCATCCTATCCCGCGTCCAGAGCTTGACTGCGCTTGTACTTGTATCGCACTGCTCGTTTCGACGAGTATGTCTATAATGGCACCCTATCGATATCCACATCCATCCACCTCCGCTGCGAGCATCACGCGATCCGCGCTCTCGCCACGGACCCGGCACCGTACACGCCTAGCGAGCGCAGGTGAAGTGCCCGATGAATGGGGGCGAGCATCTCGGAAGCTTGAAACCTTCTTCTGCAAGCGACCAGCTTGGGTCTACGCACACGCAGAGCTCCGTTGATTGGACGGAGCGAAGACGGTGTATTAAGGAACACGAGGCTATTTCGCCTTCCCCCGCGCATCTTGCAGCCTCGAGGACACCGCGAGTCGCGAGACTCTTGAGCTTGGACGAGAGCCTGCGTGTACCCGGCCTTTACTTTTGAATTCAAGTGGGCGATGCCGGGGGGAAAGAGCAGCACAGTACCTTGGAAGCATGGGGGTGTGGACCCGCGACCACACTTCAGTCCACCCGGATGGTGGTAATCCCGCTGAGAGTGGATGCGCCACTGCCAAAACAGACGCGTAAATGAAACGTCTAGCAGCGGAGACCGCATTTTCCAGCATTCGAGCAGTCCACGCGCGTGCAGTCCTGCGCTTCCGCCGTCTACCCGCGGATGCGCATCTGGTTGTGGTACGCTCCCGTTATCCCTATCAGCCTTCGCACCGGGCATCCAGGTCCTTGGGCCGAGCGTGAGGTAGGCGAGACGGACGGCGTTGAGAATTTCGACAGCGTGGCAGAGGAAGTATTCTAGACGGGCATGTGGACTTCATTTGTGAGGATGCGTATGGGAAGCGCGGAATTGGGGTGTGTCGAGTACCGGGTGGCGCTTCCTGTCGTCGATGTCCCGGTCGCAGACTGTTGCAGAGAAAGAGGCCAGGCATGCTGCATAGAACGGCGAGTCGGGACTGTGAGGCGAGAATGTGACGGAAAAGATGTGCGGAAGTACATATGTCCTGGCCGCAGAAGCCTACTAGTACAGCTGAGGTATGTTTGGCCCGCGTGGGCTTCCCGAAATATCAGCGGCGACGCACATGCAACCCCCCCACGGGGGAGGGGGGGGGGGTGTTACCGCAGACCTGCACGTACTGAACGTAGCAAGTTGGTTGCGTGTGGCAGAGTCTGCGAGGGGGTCACGGGTACTGCGGACTCGACCTTGAAGGACCATGCGGATTAAAGGTGAGGGGTTGCTAGATGAAATTAGTACACAAAATTTGATCCAGTGGACTTTTCGAGCTACCCAGAGGCTACCCAGATGAGGATTCAATAAGAGATGCGCATAGTCAGTACAGTTGTTGAATACATACATGTTCACGGGTGTGACTATCGAAACCAAGTCCGCAAGTCTAACCTGACGTAATTCCGCGGTCCTCTGCCAAACACACCTATACATGTCAAGTCAGACACGCCGGGTCTCTAGAGGCGAAGACACAGTCCTGGAGGAGCGACGTCCGTCAGGCGACGTAAGCGGAGGCAGTCAGCGTGTCGGCGCAGGTTGTAACGTGAAGCCTATGGGAGCAGCTTGTAACGAATCAACGACGAGTAACGCATTTTAAAGAGAAGCAGGGTGAGGAAGCGAGAGGATGCCATCAAGGTGAATAGTACGAACCTAAAGTAACGGTTGCCCTCAGTTGAATCGTGATCATCAACATGATAGTGCTTGACGTAGGATAGCTAGGGGTGCAACGTCAAAAGAGTTGCGGCGAGTAGAGAACCGGTGACGTACCTGAAGCTTCGATTCTTCGATTGAACCCCTCGTAAATACTACGCATCTCTCTCCTCCACAAGAGGAGTACGTGCAAGGTCTTTCATAGCGCGTGCGCAGCCGTAATCCTGTAATTCACGTGGCACTGGGTCAGTATGTGACAAACGAGCTTGGGCGATGACGCGACGGAGAACTCCTCACAAAGAGGGATTAGGAGGAAAATGTCGAGAGTAGTGCAAGTTCTGAAGGGGCGTATGCACCATAGACGCGACTCGGGCACACACCTTGAAATCATTCAGAACCGTGACAAACTTCCTCTACGATCATACACTTCTCGCCTCTCATCCAACCGGGTTACCTGGGACTGCACGAGTTCATCGCCGAACTGCTAAGTGAAGAAGCCTCCGACCTCCAGATTGCGAGGCCGAACATCGGCAAACGGGGAGTTTTAATATACGAGCATGAAGGTGAGACGAAAGCCGGCATGAACATGCAGACCCCCGTATGACCGACGGGCGTCTGTACTGCCATATATGAATTCGTCGGACAGAAGGACATCTATATACTTCCGTCTGCTAGTCCGGTGCTCTGTATGCAGTTGTATGAGCTCATTCCACTGGGACGAGGCGTTGCATATGTATATATCTATATATCTGCCAATACCCCATGGCCAGGCTGGAGACAAATGTAGCACCATGCCCGCGCGTTCAGGCGGGCGCCTACACCTATTAGGAAATGGCATCAATTTACCACGCGTGCCTTTGACAGCTCTGCCTTTTCCTCGCAGAGCCGTCAGCAGTTGCCCCAACGTTCCTTCCTCCCCAACCACCACCATCGTGCTCATGTGTTGTGTCTTCTTCTTTCCCCGCCCTCCGCTCCCTTTCAGTCCCCGTCATCGGCAACAACTTTGACATGCCTCCCAATCCGAACTGCGACAACCTCGCCCAGTACACATTTCCTCCGCCGACATTCTCTCTTACTCTGTCGACCCCTCCTCCGGCATCAACGAACCATCGTCACCTTCATGGGCAAGGGTGAGGCTGTATGGCCCCCATATCTTGAGGCTGGTCTCGTCAAAGGTGTGTTCTTTGCTTCTGAGCCGCATCTTTACATGCATATATGCGCCATTCCCCCTCCACCACGTCTTGACTATCCGCTTGTCTGACTATATGCGCTTGTCCAGGCCTTGAGAAGTACCAACCTGGTGAGTCCATGATCTCCCGCTCCTTTGGTCGCTTCCCCATGCGCAACAAGTCACCGGCAAGAGGAGGACACCGAAGCAGGTAAGTTCCCATATTCAACAGCATTTACTCGCCTGACAGTGCGACGTTTTCAACGGGGACTCCATATGTACTGCCGGCAGCCACCTCTCCGGTGAGTGAAGGCTGTTCTTCCCGCTCACGCATGTATTCAACTATTGTCTCCACTAGCCGGAGCTCTACTCTGAGCTGGACGACGTTCAACTGTTCCCTCGACGTCTCGAGTATCCTCTATGCACGTCGATCAATTACCAGCCATGTGCTTCTTCGCTAGTGGTGTGTCCATCTGTCGTCTTGCATGTACCATTCGTACGAACTGACCTTCGCATTCACAGCCTCATCGTCTTCTATCCATCTCTCGCTGTCCCTTGTTCGTTCCCCACACAGGCTGCTTGCTCATCGACGTCTTTGGATTTCGACTCTCTCGTCGACTTACTGGCTTGGCTTGCTGACGTGACTCTGCGCTCTCTCCGACTCTTCTGCGGTGCTCGCTCCGATAGCTACATTACTTTCTTTGCACTTGAATACATTGTCATATTTTCTCGCCTCTAGCCTGGGCTCGAAGTATGAATTCCGAAGTGAGATTGCACCCGGATCGTATTGACATGTGCTACCCTCCATGCACCACCATATCGGCCTTGCCGCACGCTATATGCAACCGTCCGATTCGTTTGAATGCATTCATTAGTCTATCCTTCTCCCGCGGCTTCATACAGATTCACGTCCTTCTTGGACGGTATCATACAGTGAAATACGGCCCCATATAACATAATTTGGCTCCCTGCAATACCCCGTTGGTCTGCTATATAGTAACACCCTACGAAAATAATCTTGCAGGTAAATATGGCAAATATATTACTCTATATACGTCTACATAGAGGACCCCCGGTTTGCTGATGAAGCACCAGTCATAGACGAGGTGCAACATCACAACTATGTGATTCCAGTGTCGAATTGATTCTTCATGCATCTTCTTGCGAGCGAGACGACTGCTCATATCAAAAGGGGATAGCGAGGACACAGCGAGGTACTGAAAACAGTCCCGTTTGCAGAGTGTCGACCGGACCTGACCGGACCGGCCTCTTTCCCAAATCCCCACCCACGTCCGCTGCTACATAGCTCAATCCGCGACCCTTTGTAGCATTAGAATTACCCGAGTCGAGTTCTTTTCTGCACACAAGCTACACGTATAGGATTGGGACCTTGCGGCGCAATCGCGGTCTCTGCTCTCAGCAATAGGCGACCCTAACTAGTGAACTCACATATGCACTCGGTTCAAGGGGCAGCTTTAGGAGTGGGGTAAGTAGGGGCTCGAGAACAACGCGTGAATAAGATAGATAGTATGCGATGCTCCTGCGAGCGGTTTTGATACAACGGACGTGTAGTACCGGATGTCCCCCAGCCGGGTATGGGAAGGGAGAAAATATTGACACGCGGGGCAAGGCGGTCCCTCCTGTCCGTGAGTAGCACTCAATGAAACCAACTCTACACCCAACCCGAAGTATGCCAACACATGGAAGCCGTGCAAACAGACTTCATTTCGTGAATGCACGGATGATCTTGGCGGAGATGTGGAGGAAGAAGATGGACGCAATGAAGGAGAGGGAGAGGACGAGGACGATGAAAGGGTCACTAGAATGGGTTGCATTGAGCATGTCTCCACAAGACAGATGACCGAGCGGGGGGATTCGAAGGGGTGTGGAAAAGAGAAGGAGACACGTACACGCGCAGTCCTGGTGAGTCGTCTGTGTACAACTTCAGCATGGTGTTGGAGGAACCGCCTGCACCCGCAGCGCGTGTGGAGTTGGGCTTCGAAACCTGCGAGCCAGCCGCTCTCCGCCTGCAAGGGAAGAGACCACAAAGAGCTGCGTTCAATATTCGAACTGGTATGTCACGAACGGGGTTCGCACCGAATCTGGGCACCAGGTGGCTTCGCAACACCGCTAGGGGTCTTGGGGCGGGATGAATCGGAGTCAGACTGCGTGCACGAGACATGCCGATCAGTAAAAAGATCGAGATGCGTTATGTTTAAGGACGACATACCATGGTGGAGGTAAGTGCGGAAGTGGACGTGTGCTGGCAAGCCCTAGCCTGCGACTCTAGCAACTCTGTTGGCAGTGTCCACGTGGAACTTTGTGCGTGACTTACGGCGCTAGCTGTCTCGTGATGGTGACGTACTTGGTAACGGGCGCGCTCAGCCAGGCTCAGCCGCGGCTTTGACAAGTCTTTCCTGTTCACCACCATCCTCATCTTCCTCACCACCGTCTTCCCATTTGCTATGTCTCTAGTGAGTTCATTTCGTACAAATCTATGCCTGTTTACATATCGCTATCACAGATACATGCGCTTGTCGCCAGGGGATCCACAATCTTGGCCGAGCACCAGGCTGGTTCGCGGGACTTTTCCCAAGGTGAGCAATACTTCTCGGGGTTTAGTATCATCATCATACCACGCCGTTGGAAGGGTGTTCTACTCAGCTTAATGCCATTCGGACGCCACGTGCTAACGGATGCATTTGATGCAGCTACACAGACTATACTATCCAAGATCCCACCTAACAACAGCAAGCTCACCTATGTCTGGGAGCAGTATCTGTTCCACTACATCTCGGAAGGCGGGTTCACATATCTGGTGATGGCTGATGATGCTGCAGGAAGGTGAGTGGTGTCTTCTCAGCAGACCAAGAACTTCACTCAATGGCTGGAACTGTGATCCAGACGAATGCCCTTCACGTTCCTCGCCGAGCTGCAGCAAAAGTTCACTTCGCAATCCTTCGCTTCCTCGTCATCTCTCTCCGATCCTCCTGCGTATTCCTTGCAAGGTTCCTTCGGACCTGTCATTGCCCAACTCGTGACACAATACAACACCAGCCCACCTACCGATGAGCTCACTCGGGCCCAGACGGAACTTGCGCAGGTGAAGGACATCATGGTTCAGAACGTCGAGCAAATCCTCTCAAGGGGCGAGCGGATTGAGCTCTTGGTCGATAAGACGGACACCATGGCAAGCCAAGCAACAGCGTTCAGGAGAGGCGCTAGGACCGTGCGCCGCAGCATGTGGTGGAAGAACACGCGGATCCTGGCGCTGAGCATCGTCGTGGCTCTGGTGAGTCTGCTCAAGGTTTGGATTGCTTCCCAGCTTATCAGGCTTCCCGTGGACACCAGGTGCTTCTATGGGTCATTGCCGCTCAATTCTGCGGAGCGGGGCTGAACCACTGCGGGGCATAAGCATATATACAACGATCTCTTCTACTCTACGTCCCGTTCCCCATTCCCAGCTCTACTCTATGCCCCTCCCCTTTGGATTACTTTCTACCAGCTGTATGCTAGCTGTCCTTCCCTATACTTGCCGTTACCCCACGTGTATTCTAC
Source organism: Lentinus tigrinus ALCF2SS1-7 (assembly GCF_003813185.1). Lineage (NCBI taxonomy): Eukaryota > Fungi > Basidiomycota > Agaricomycetes > Polyporales > Polyporaceae > Lentinus > Lentinus tigrinus. The sequence goes on along the minus strand of NW_027137913.1, from coordinate 736,214 downwards.
TATCGATCTCCCGGTCGATCGTTTCTGTCACTATACGATTATGCGGTAGGTGCGCGCGTCATAACGCCCTCCTAAGTCCGCAACACGATCGTACGTTGTTTCCTGAGCGCAGACAGAACAACAGTTCTTGGTTTGCATCAGTCGCGTGAATCCGAGGCTGGTTGATTCGTTGGACTCGGGCGGGCCGCGCGGAGGCAGAGCAGGGGCGCTGCACTTGCCAAATGCGGGCGGCAGTGGGAGTCAAGGCCATCACACAACGACACGGCCAAAATCCGCATACACCCACCTCTTTTCCCATCCCACCATCTCCTGCTCCTCACAAAACACAAAAGTCTCTTCGACGCCGCCTCGGCCGTCTACGGCGAGAGAGCCGCGATGCTCGTCGTGCACCCGTCTTCCCAATGCGACGTCTGCCTGGACCCGTACACCTGGTCCTTACCCGCAAAAACCCCCCACGCGATCCAGTGCGGACACATCTTCTGCTATGAGTGCGTATCCACATCCACTTCCGCCCCAATCTTATTCCGAGGTGGAGCGGGACCCTAATATACTGATGGCTAACCAACCTCATGCACAATTTTTTCGTGATTTATATCGCGTCGTGCAGCTGTCTGAGGTCTACACACCCAAGCAACTGTCCCATGTGCCGCAAAGCGTTCAACCCGGAGCGCATCAAGAAACTGCACGTTGACAGGGCTCCTGGAGAGGCCAGTGCCGCGAATTCCGGGCACCTGGCGGAGGAGGACGACCTGTTGAGGCGTGTGGGATTGCTCTTTGCGGAGGACGCGGAGCAGGAGGACATCAACCAGCTCCAGGTCGAGGTCGCGCAGTTCCTGGGACTCAACCCGGGCAGTACGGTGAGTGCAATTCCTGTTGCGGTCGTCACAACCTAGAGCACACGACTATATTCCCGAGCGTCCCACGGCTCCTGGTCACCGTGGTTCATCTGCCTCGCAAGTGCGTGAGCGAGATTGGGGTGATCTCGATGCACGGTCTTTGCGGACGCCGAGCCTCCTGCATCTGTCGCTGCTGCTGGAGGTCCGACGGTTACTGTTGCATCTTCGCGTGGTCGGAATGTCGACGGTCCTCCAGCGAGATGACATGGGAAAAGCTGCTAATTGGTCAAGGCACAAGTAGCAGGACCGTTGGGATCGCCCGGCCTCTGTTACATGGCCAGAGCGACAGGCTCTGAGCTCGTTGGACTAGACTATACCGTGTTTTGGCAGATGGTGACTGACTTCGTTTGGCGTTCCTCACCAGCATCTCGCCCTCCAAAACGCGATTCGTGCTCTCCACCAATACAAGGATATGATTATGCAGAGAATTGCCGACCGAAACACTATCAGAGAACTCCGAGCCCAGTCCCGACGTCATGCCGAGGTCAACCAGCATGATTCGGACCTGAACAACGCGGTCGAGACCGGCTTATTGCAGCGCGTGGATCAACTTACCCAAGAGAATGCTCGTATGCGCGCGGAACTCGATCGTTATACGACCCTGCCGAACCCACTTCCGCGCCCACCGGAGCTCATTCCGCTCGTTACCAATCTCACCCGCGAGCACGCCACTCCTGGTGTGCATTCGTCGCAACCCGGACTCCCTCAGCAGCTTGGTTTGGGACCTGTGCCCGTGGTTGTAAATGCTGCGCCTACTACTCAATCTCGGAGCAGCTCGGGGAGTTCACGAGCACGTGCGGCTTCAGTCCACTTCGACGGTCCTGCTCCGCCGAGAGATCGCGATCCCCGCTCGAAGTACGTGATCACCGCCGACGGGGAGCAGCTGCGTCAAGAGAGGACCAAGCGTCCTCACCTTGTCGTGCCTGGTGCGCCCCCTTCCCAGAAGGTCATCCCGCGACGTCTGACCGATGGAAACTCAGATGCCACGCCCCGCCCCCCGCTCGTCTCGGTTCCCGCCCCGCAAACTCTTGCGCCGGGAGAGTCGTATTTCCCTCCCCATCTCCAACGGTACGCACCGAAGGACACTTCGCCGTGTGTCTGGATCGGCAATCCGGACGTGCCCCATGTGATTCTCCCCACCGAAGTGCCGCTTGAGTCTCTTCCCCAGTTCCAGCAGGGCAGTTCGTCCCGTCCTATTCAAGGCCCTTCTGCTGGACCCTCAGCACCCCCGCCCGTCATCCCTCCGCCACCGCCCGGGTTCGCTGTGCCGCAGACCCCTGCGCAGCCAAGCAGGGAACCCCTTCCGTTAGACCTGAATCGAGTACAGTGGGACATCCGCCCTGCTCACACCGAAGGCTATGTTGCTGCGAACCTACCCAGTGTCGGCGGCATTTTCTGGATTGCGGAGAGTCAAGCTGCTCAGCTCCCTATCCGACCTAGGGGTTACGATCGCAGTCGCTTCTATGTGATTGCGAAGGAGCCCTCACAGGTGGATGATGGCGACCGTGCACCACCGCAAGCGAACCCGTTGCAGCTCAGCGGCATCCCCCAAGTCTCTGTTGCTGGGCCGAGCGTCAGCCAAAGCGGACATTACGATCCTTTGCCTGGCGCATCCACCGCTGTGTCCACGCTCTTCCGGGACCCCGCTTCCTCAGGCCGCATGAATGCATCCTCTGCGTCGAGCTCGAACGTCTCTCTCAGCAACATGAACATGCTTGAGCCTGCTACCCAAGCTTCCCGCTCCGGTAGATCAATTCGCAGCCAGGGCGACGATCTAGGGCTGAACCTTACCTCTCTTCCCACCGTGGGACGCTCGACAGCAGGTCGAGTGTCGGACGAGTCCATCGGTCAACCTTCCCCAGCATCATCCTGGGGTAGCATCCCGACTAGGTCATCCACGAGTTTGAATGATCTCAACCTCCGCGGCTTCCCTCCTGCACAGTCCCGTCCGACGGAGTCGCTTGAGCAGCTCCCCGTGGGCGATCTCAACGGCGGCCCTGTCGTTCTCACCGATATGATGACTCCCAGGCAAGGCACGTCACTATTCGGAGACAGCGTGTCCGTGCCTGGTCGCGCGGAACACCCACAGGCCTCGGGCCTTACGCTCAACCCCAGTGCTGGAAGCTCGCGGGTCGTTTCGAGCTTGCAGGACCTCCAGGAGGTGAACCGGTCCTTGATGCAGCTCGCGGATTCTCAGGAGAGGCAGCCGGAGTCGCGTCACAGCTCACGCCCCTCAACCCGCCACTCACGCCACCAGTCTATCTCCGGAGACGAGGGAGAAAACATGGTTGGGCCGCGGACTGGCCTCACGCTCTACACCTCCCGACCTGGCACCAACTACGCGAGCAGGCACGCTTCGGGCGATCCCTCTCCGCCAGACCCGTCTCCTCCCGCACAGTCGCGGCCTCGGAGTGGCGCGTCTTCCCGCTCACAAGCCGAGAGCGCATACAGCTCTCGTAGTCACCACAGCACTCAAAGTGGCCAGAGTGCTCACACATCGAGCTCGCACAGGTCTGGTGATTACCAACACCGTCCCCGCAGGAGCTCCACAGCTTCTGCCCTTGACAGTTTCCGCGAGCGTGAACCTGAGCCGGCGGCCTGGACTACAGTACCCTCCGACACACAGCCATACAGCTCCTCTCGCAGCCACTACAGTTCGGATTCGAGGTCTCAGAAGAGCCACGAGTCTATTCCCCGTGCTATGGAGGGCCTCGGAAGCGGCCCTGCAAGTTCCGGCTCACTTGGGCTCACCTTTGAAGCTCCAAGCACCTCCTCCGCGGTCACTGGGACCGGCGAAGAGGCGGCTGGTATTCACGCCCCGCGCCCCGTCAATGGCCGCCGCTCGGGCCTCTTCGGTGCCGCTTGGAACGGAAGGAGCGGACATTGAAGGCCTCCGTATCAGCAAATCCACAAAGTATCTGTACCATTATTTTTTGATATCTTTCCCATGTCGCTCCTTCATCACTCTATTCTCTTGATTTTTATTATCACCTCATCTGTTGTCGTCTCATTTCTGGTGCTACGTTTTCTTGCTATCCCATCATCGTCTTGGCTCTCATGTTCCTTGTCGCGCACTCTATAGACCTAGTGGATGTCGTTGTAGTCGATGCCTCGCTCCCGTTACTGTTGTTGTTGCCGTACATACCCATCCCTTGTAGCAGTTGTAATCCCCGGAGTCGTCTACCCCCTGTTCGCCTGTAATGTCCATGCATACCTAGTCCGTCTCGGCATCCCAAGAGTACGCTATCCTGGCACGTCGCACGCCCCGTCTCGCTGCCTTACGTTTATTATGTTCATATCATCACGTTCCGCGTACGATATCATTTGACCACGATTATTACGATTGCATATGCGCATGTACATATATACGTACGATGAGCCAAATACTCAAGATCCATCCACCCACCGTTCCACGTCCGGATGGTGGATGGTGTATCATGATATTATTTGAACTCATACTTGTGTCGCTTTGCTGGCCCGACCTGCATCCACGCCTCGCCCTTCATCCGCGCGCTCACGAGCCCATGCAGGTACTTCGAATCGACCATGAACGACCACATGTTGCGCGTGGCCTCCGCGCGGGCATCCAGCAAAGGGCGGATGAGCCTCACCGACGAGACAGTTGGTACGCGAGGTGTGGGCTTGGGCTCCGTGGTGCCTTCACGACGTTTGATGTACGGGTTTGGGGGTGGGACGTATGGCTTAGTGTATGGTGCCAAGTTGGCACCGCTCAATGCCACAGACCTGGGAGCCAGGATGCCAAAGAACAGCTTAAGCGAGGTCAAGAGATGCTTGAACTGCCTGTAGTTCGCTGCGAGTCGGGTATATTAGCGTAAATTACCGGAATCGAAGCACTGACATACTCACATCCCACCCAGTAGTTATGCCAGTGCGATAGCACATAGCTCGCAGCATAGAAGATACCGAAGGCTCCCACCGCAGCTCGCGCCTTGCCAGAGAAGTCATTCTCGCCGTCGAACAACCAACGCCCCGCAGCCCAGAGACCTCGCAGTGCAGGAATGGCGAAGTGCGGCACTTTGACCTTGGCTAGCATCCCGACTGAATCCGCCACGAGCCCGCGGACGATCACACGAGTAACCGCACCATATGCAGCAGTCGCCGCCAGTCCGCCGAAGATGGCTTTGAATTGCGCGGGAGTCTCCTCTTCCGTTGGCTTCCCCAGGAGACGGCCCGCGAGAGCGCCAGCGACGTACGCTGGGACATGCAAGACGAATGTCGGGAAGAAGAGCACGAATCGCGGATGCAGCACAGTAAGAAGGAGCTGGCGAACAACGATACCAAAGGCGCGTAGGCGGGTTGGCTGCGCAACTGCAGAGGCGGAAGAAGGTGTGGGGAGGACGGAGTTGAGAGCGGAATGTGAGATGTTGGAGTAGTGCAGGAGGGAATAGTACTTGAGGAGGGACTGGCGAGCTTTGTCTCTAGAGGACGGGGCATTCGGGTCGGTGAACTGGTGTACCAAGCTGCCAAGAGAAGTCAGCCACTGCCTTGAGTATGTACGGTGACGTGAACGTACTTCTGCGAGATCAAGATGAAGTACAAAGAAGACAATTCTTCCTCTGCCCACAGGATATCTCGCGCCATTCGAGTAGCATATAATGTGTCCCTGAATCACTTGAAAGTTACCACAGGCTATGTGCACATGCATACATCAGCGATCACTCACCAGTCTGGTGCGTTGATTGTCAGACCAAGAATCCGCTTCTCGATCTCTGCGCTTAGTGCTCTGATGACCTCACGAGAGTCAACCTGCAGCTTTCCATCCGCGTCCTGCGTAATTATCTCCGCAGCGAAAGCCTCAACATCGATCGGCTTGCCCCACCTACTAGGCTGTCAGAAAACATACGCAGAGAGACGCATACATCGACTGACCATACACAAACCTGCACGATACGTCAACATCCGCGCCACACTCAAATCCGTCGCACTAGCACCGTTAGGGAGGACGCAAACACTCACCTTGCTCTGATACTGCGACTTGTCCGTGTACACAATACCCACAGGCACCACCAGTAACCTCTTTTCAGTCTGCTTCCCGTTCCGCTCGCTCGCCCACTTCACATACTCCAGCGCGGCCCTACTCGCTCCATCCTTGACTTGCGCGAGACTCGGTTCGGAGTGGCTTGAGCCCTCTGGGAAGACACCGATGACCTCCTCCCGTTCGAGCGCCTTGAACGTCTCGCGGAACAACGCCTCGTTGACGGCAGATTGGGACAGCGCAGGACCGGCACCGCCGGGTTGTTCAGTGGGTACGGGGGTGCTGTTCGGGTTGCGCGCGACGGGGATGCTACCCGAAGAACTGAGGATCGCACCCACCACTGGGTTTTTGAAGAGCGTTGACTTGGCCCAGAAGCATACGGGGCGACGGTGGGGTATTGTGACGGCTTCGGGGCGCGTGTTATGAGCGCATACATGGACATTCAGAGCAGGATGGTACTCACAAAGCGTCGCTATGTCCAAAATCTCATTATGATGACATGCTGCACTGTTCAACGCGCGACATTAGACTTCTAGTTGCTCCCGAACGCCACAGAAAGCCAGCAAATTATCGAGCCTTGGAAAGAGCTGGGATGTGGTTGACAGCAACGTAGTAGACGCACATGATGAGCGGTCCGTCTGCGGGCACATTCTCCTGCCCATGGACGTCGACGTCTGAGTAGAAACGCAGGGCCCAGTCCGAGATCTGGCGCAAACCACGGTACACGAGCTTCAGTTCGGGCATGTTCAACAGATGGTCATGGGGAACAGGTCAAGATAACCGCGCGTTCCTTGCAGCCACAGGCGTGTTCTGCACCCACGTTACTGATCCGATGTGCGCGTCAAAGCAGCTGGATGTGAAACATATTCATACAGTATATCGCACACTCGAGACAGGCCAACATAGTATCTGCGAGAAGCATGGGCATCGACCACGGGGCAGGTCTTTGCAAGAGCCAAAGAACCTGATGCGCGTCGAGCAGCGACCTCTGATCATTCCACACGGGCAACTAGCATGTACAACAGCGATACATAGTAGCAGCGATCCGGGAGATGATGTTTTGTGTGCACTGTGATATGGCAATCACAGACGACGACCACGACGACCACCCTGGAGAGGACACATGCTTAGTATATGGACCACGAAGGGATGATTCGGGTAAGGCTTACCTTGCGGCGGGTCGAGTCGGTGGGGATGGGGGTCACGTCCTCGATACGACCAATGCGCATGCCCGAGCGAGCAAGAGCACGGAGAGCGCTCTGAGCACCAGGACCGGGGGTCTTGGTGCCAGTACCACCAGTAGCACGGAGCTTGATGTGGAGGGCAGTAATGCCAACCTCGCGGCAGCGCGCGGCAACGTCCTGAGCAGCAAGCATGGCCGCGTACGGAGAAGACTCGTCACGGTCAGCCTTGACCTTCATGCCACCTACATGGCGCGAAATCTTAGCCACGGATGCTTGATTCCAGGACTGAATTTAACGCACCAGTGACACGAGAGATGGTCTCCTTGCCGGAGAGATCGGTGACATGGACAAAAGTGTCATTGAAGGAAGCGTAGATGTGAGCGACACCGAAAACGAGCTCGCCCTCAGCAACCTGAGGACCGAGGGCAGTGGGCTCGGCCTGAGCGGTCTTGACCTTCTTGGGGGGCTACATCCGGAGTCTCGTCAGTCCATCCATCCCAATAACGTCCTTTCCACCGTCTAACACCCATTCCCATTGCAGCCTATCAGTCTGTATGGACACTCACCATGATGTCTAGCTCGTCGGATGTCTTGAGGGAAGGGGCTTGAAGACGTTGACGGGGACGAAGTGCACACAGCAGCACAGATCGACAAGATTTCTAGCTACGAGCGCTAGGGAAAAGTCAGTCACGTGTGGCCTATTAGCGCGGTCCACGTGGCGTACGCGACGCGTTCTCAAGTAGACCAGGCTGAGGTTCACGCTGCCCACTACATACTGGTAAGTACCGTTACGAATTCAGCTGGTACATCCGTCTTCCGACCTAATCGTCCAGTCTGATCGCTCACAGACAGTGTACTCTGTTATTTAGGTGTATATTACTCACGACTGTAACGGCCAGGGGTTGAGGCACTTCCCAAGAGCGGTCCCATAGGCACCGGCAACACTACCCAGCCATCTGGAGGTTGCTCTCAGCAATGACGTTATTGGCGCCTACCGGCAACCGTCCGTTCGCTTTCTTGGCCGTCTCCTCGACGCTTCCATGTGCGACCAGTCGGTCTTACAACGGCTTCTGGGCCTCTTGAAAAGGCAGAAGGCCTCCACATTGAGCAGTGTTGCGATAAGATTATAGTCGATAACAATCGGTAATCTGATCCTGAGCGGGACAGGCGGCGACAGGCAGGTATGGTCATGTCTCCCATGATCCACCCAGTTTCCCTATATATAATCCTCTAACGGGGTGCGGGAAACGGTAGTCTGTTGACCACCACCACTCTCCATCCTCGAGTTTAAGCATCATGGCCCCCAACCCCCAGTGCGCTGCCCTCGCTGCTGCGAAGGAGAAGAAGGGTACGTCTATTTTGTAGCTATGATTGTCGTGCATGTGCTGAAGCGTGCGTGCTCCTCTCTAGGTCTCTCCTACGGTCAGATCGCCGAGAAGATCGGCAAGCCTGAGTCGCACGTCGTCGACAGTACGCACCATGGCCCTTCCTCCATTGTTATATTCGGCTGACACAACCTGTCACTCCACTTCCATGAAGTCTGCACCGGCAAGTCTACCCCCACCACTGACGAGTTCAACGCACTCGCTCGCGTCCTCGACATTACCTCTCCTGTGAGTCCTGGCTTGACGTATCTGGAGTCTCCACCGGTCTCTCATAAGAGATCTCGCGCGCCGCCTTACAGCCTCCCCACGACGCCGCCCACACCACCAAGGCGTGAGACGGGCAATGGAGCACGTTGTATTGAATACGGTGTACCATCACATTGCTGTATGATATCGAGGGAATATCGGAGTTGTATCCATATCGTGCAGAGCGACTGGCGTGCGGCAGGGGTCGTCGTGCGTGCGCAATGTATAAGCTTTCGCCTCGGATGCACTGTAGGATAGAAGCGCATGGCGCGGAAGAGGAGCGGACGACCGAAGTGGCCGTCTAGCTATATGCATGGGAAAGGACAGTCGTCTACGCATGGGAGGATCGATTGTTCGGCAGCGCTCGTGCAAACCATATCCCTCAGTGCTGCTACATACAGTAAATTTGAATCAACCTACTTACCAGCTGACTGCCTTGTCCACGATGCCCATTCCAGACGCGGACGAGGGCAACGGAGCCACTTCAGCGTACTGGCCGCGATCATCATACAGCCCCGTATTATCTCGCAGGCTCAGAATTGGCTGCACCGAACACGACGGAGAGTTCCGCCGCAAGGGATGTCTTGAGCCTCTACGATTCCTATCTCCTGTCACGCACAGATAACGGATGACTAGCCCGAGCTTTGAGCGTACTTCATTGTCAGTTATAAACACCAAGATGTACCCACCGGTGGCGCGACGAACCACAGCATAAATAGCATGCGAGGATGTAGCTGCTTCCAGTGCTTAACGAAAGGGACGCTAGAGACGTTTCGACTGGGAGGTAGCACGTACGGCACGTAGCATCAGGCAGCAGGTATTGACGGGGGCAGGGAAGAACCAAGAGACTCGAATGCCAAGGTATCGCCGCCGGACAGGGCATACCTAGTCAAGGACCTTCGCACTGCGAATGAGAAGCGGAGGGTTAGAGCTGTCTTCATGTTCTAAACATCTACACACGTGTCAACGGATGTCTCCTGCCACCATGCAATGGGATACATAGTAACACCGCACCGCAAAGGGGAAAAGGTGCGTGCCAAGCACCGTGTTCGGAGTATGGATTGAATTGGCTTCGGGCGATCCAGGTAGGTATGGGGAGTTCATCCGCCCTTGGGGTCGTTTATCTCTGGAGGAAGGTAGAACTTTGTTACAACAAGAGAATAAGGACTCGCGAACTCGGCGCTCGGGGAGTCGGGGAGGCGGAGATATCGGCCCGGGGACGCGTGCGACGTGCGTTTACCACTGGCAGCCAGTAAGTACTTACCGCTACCACTGGCACTTTGCTGGCACCACGCTCAGCGTACAGTCCCTCAATACATCCTTGCAACCAAGTCGCTCGTCCGGTGGTCTCTGTCGTATCTGGTGCTCCTATGGGTTTGACACGCGCATGAAGTACTCATGCCACCGCATACTAGGCTCCCAGTAGAACCTCCGATGGGCCACCATCCAGGATCTCCCTCGCGATGCGATGACCAGCGGAATTGTCTGCTCCGATCCAAGACCTTGGACCAACTCGCATTCTCGCATCTTTTCCGGCATGTCATGCTCAGTAAGTCTGGATCCCTTAGGACAAGGCTCTTGCTAGCGGTGTAGGTCGCGAAAGACTCCGCTCAGTACCCCATGCTTTCTAGGTAAATAGATACATAGAGAACTGTATATGATGCATGACGCGGACGAGGCGGGATGCTGCTTTTATTCCCAGTTGTGGCCTACCAGTCTGAATTCGGCAAGTACGTCACATCCTGTCATGCTGAGATTTATAACTTTCTGACGTCCATACGGAACCCTTCACAGTGCCTCCGCTTCCTGTTCTACCACGTCCCGCCACCTATCCTCTAAGTATGCCTGCCTGGACGAAGGACTCGTTGTCAGAGCCATGGCCTCGAAACCACAACATTCGACTCGCGGCGCCGGATGTCTACGATGCCGCAGTGGAGGCGGATGGGCGCAACGTTCTGGAACGCCACCGCCCGCTTGGCGTCGTAGACCAGTACGGCGAGAAGAATAGGAAAGCGGGCACGAACGGTGTCTACGAGCCTGACGGCGGCGGCGAAGAGCCTCGTGCTAACGGACACGTTGAGCGGAGAGAAGACGTCTCTAGCAATTGGCGGGAGAGACTCCAAGCTGGGACTTCGTGCGTGAGCGTGCGCGACGTAAAGAAGTCCTCACCAGAGTGCGTTCCTTTGCGGCCCTCTTCACTTATTTGCTCATTCCGCCGCTAGTTACAAAATTCTCCACCCAATGGTGCGTAGTCGGGCCCTGTCCTTATATGTGTGCTGATATACGCAGAATCATGCTTTTGCGCGATACGTCCTCCCGGTGGCGGAAAGCGAGATCAAGGAGCAGGACTGGCCAGGCAAGGAGAAAGACGGCAAAACATATAAGGCGGAAGCCAGTGACGAGTGTACGGAACGCGGCGCAGACAAGGAGAATGTGGACGAGAAGAAAGGGGACGATGACCAGAGGAAACAGAGCGAAGGTCCTGAACTCCCCGAAGAGCAACGGGCGTTCCTTGATCAGCTCCTTGCTGAGATGCATATGGTCGAGTCGTTCAAAAACAACCCAGCAGAACCAAAGGACGACCTCAAGTCACTCGATAGCGACGCTCTCCAGCAGCTGGAGAGCAGGCTCAGCATCGACGATCAGTGAGCTTCGGTTCCTTCCTGCTTGAGTGTATCTAAACTTTCCCGCAGGAGCACTCCCGACTCTTGGATCCCACGCTCATCGGGCTTGCTCCGCTTGACCGGCAAGCACCCCTTGAATGCGGAAGCGAACCTCTTTGAGCTGTTCCGAGCTGGTCTGATTACGCCGACTAAGTGAGTGCACCCGGCGTCGCATGCGCGTCGTTGTATACGCCTGACTTGCGCTCGCTGGCACAGGCTTCATTACGTGCGGAATCATGCCTCTGTGCCCCAGCTAAGCTGGGAAACGCACAGGCTCTCCGTATTTTCCGAACCCGAAGGCCTCATCTCTATACCTAAAGACTGGACGATGGACGAGCTGGCCTCAGGTGATTACAAGATCATTGAGATACCTGTGACTTTCGGGTGCGACGGAAGTGCGTGCGCGTTTCATGTGTCTGACTGTGCTTGCTGAGATTGTCATACTAGACCGTCGGAAGGAGATGAATATGGTCAAGAAGACGTCCGCATTCAACTTCTCGGGCGCGAGCGTCTCCACATGTCTCTGGCGTGGCGTCCTTGTTCGCGACATCCTGCTCGCTTCCGGGTTACAGGACCAGCCCGATGAAGAGCGGTGGTATGGCCCTCGAGTTACTTGTCAGCAAGGCTCTAATAGCGAGCGTGCAGGTACCTGAACTTCGAGGGCGCAGACGAACCATCCGAAGGAGCATATGCAACGTCCATCCCACTCATGCATGCCATGAACCCCGCGAACGATGTCATGTTGGTATTTGGTCAAAATGGGCGGGTCCTACACCCCGATCATGGCTATGTATGTTCCAGCGGCCATATAACGTTGCGATCGCCACTCATCTCACGTTTCAGCCCTTGCGTATCATCATTCCTGGCTATGTGGGTGGGCGACAAGTGAAGTGGTTGAGGAAGGTACGTGGCAGCAGCATGCGGCGTGGCTGCTATCGCTTACGCTACTATCTAGCTTTGGGTCACAAAGGAGCCGAACCGTTCACACTACCGTATGGCATGTCCCTCCTACCGATGATAATATCTAGCTGATTCTGCATGCAGATATTTGGGACAATCGAGTTGTCCCCTCCTTCATTGAGTCGCGCGACCATCCCCTGGCTGGCCCATTCTTCCACCACGAGAGCACTGCTTGCAACGAGCAAGCCTTGCAATCCGTGATCGTCAAGCCAGAGCATGGTGAGCGCATCTCGCTCGCGGAGAAGGGCAGTTTGGATGGTACATACACAGTCGAAGGCTATGCCTTCAACGGCGGAGGAGACCGCATAGACCGCGTTGAGTTAAGCTTGGATGGAGGGAAAACGTGGCTGTGGTGCATCCGTCGATTCACAGACGCTCCCTTGAGGTGAGGGTATACCGCCTTAACTATATGCGCCGATTGCTTACGAGGTATTCACTAGAAACGGCGAGAAGTACTGGGCATGGATCTTCTGGTGTGTCTCTCCTCCGACCCATGGTTCCCAGCTCATCATGCAATTTGACGTAGGCGTTGTGAAGTGAAAGTACGGGAGCTAGTAGATGCACAAGAAATCATCGTCCGCGCGCAAGATTGCAAGAAGAATTATCAACCGGAACATATGACCTGGTGAGTGCTCATCTTAGTATATTGTACGTGTATTCTCAATTGAACGTTGGCCTGTACGCACGCTGTAGGAACATGATGGGCATGATGAAGTAGGTACCCGTTCATAGCGTGTCCTTCTGCATGTTCGCTGATCGCCGTCATGCAGCAACTGCTGGTATCGCGTGCGTCCGAAGATCGTGCAAGACCCCAATACCTCCTTCCCGGCCGTAGAGTTCCAGCAACCCGTGGCACCAGGTAATGATGAGGGCGGGTGGATGGAGCCTCCCAAGGATGAGCAGGAAGACACGGAAAGCAAGTCGGACGATTTGAAGACCTTCTCACTTGAGGAAATAGCGAAGCATAACAATCAAGTTCGTTCGGCGGGAGCGGAATGATTGCGAATTGTACTAATGCCGGACGTCAGGACGACGCGTGGATTATTCTCGACAATAAGGTCTACGACGTCACGTCCGTGCTGGGATGGCATCCTGGCGGCGCAAACGCGATCCTACCTTATGCCGGGAAGGCTACTGTCGACGTCACGAACGAGGTGAACTCTTTGCGTGCCGTATATATCAAGCATTTGTGCATTCTAACGCCGAGCGTAGTACAAGGGGATTCATGATGCGTGTATGAGCGGTTTCCTCATGACATGGCCGCTTTTCCTGCGCTGATGGTACTCTTCTGCCAGATGCCAACGGCAAGAAGGACGAGTGCTTGATCGGGAAACTCTCGGAAGATGGTGTCAAAGCCATGCAAGATGACGCGGTACGCGCTGCAAAGGAACTCGCCAAAGTCAAGGAGGAGCGGAAAGGCATGGCGTTGCAGCCGGACGTCTTCACCCAAGCCAAACTTGTCAAGCGCTCGGAAGTCTCTCCTGACACCAGGTGCGCTCTTTCGATGTTTGGTGTGCTACGCAACTTAGCCAATGCCGTTTTAGACTCTACACGTTCAAGTTGCCGAACAAGAGCGATGGCAGCCACGGCGTACTCGGTCTTCCTATCGGCCGTCACGTTCAAATCTCTGTGCACTTCAAGGACCAAGCGGTCTTACGAAGTTACACTCCGACCAGACCTATGCTACCCAGCGAGGAAGACGGTACATTTGATTTGCTGGTAAAGACGTACTACCCCTCCGAAGGCGCTCCGTTCCCTCCTGGCGGCACGCTCTCGAATTACCTTGACTGCATGGATGATGGTGAGCATGCATTGCGGCGTCCGATATCGGTTTACTGACCTTCGATAATAGGCGAAGAGATCGACATCCGTGGACCTATTGGCGGGATCACATACAATGGCTCTGGTGACTTCGACATCGAAGGCAAGCACTACCACTTCGACAAGGTTAGAGAGTCGACATGCGAGCCTTTATCATCCTTGTCGCTGACCTCCAACCAGGTCAATCTCGTCGCCGGCGGGAGCGGGCTCACGCCGCACTGGCAATTCATTCACGCCGTTCTGTCAGACCCGAACGACAAGACCTGTATCTCCCTCCTCGACAGGTATTCATATTCACCGTAGTTGTTGCAGACATTCGCTGATCCTGCTCTATTCTTGTGCTACCAGCAACAAGAGCTTCGACGATATCCTACTACGAGAAGAACTGCAGAAGTACGCGGACGAAAACCCGGACCGCTTCAAGCTTTGTCACGTCCTCTCCATCGAACCGAAGGACAAGAACTTCAAGGTGAATGACCTGACTCTCATGGCTACAGCGCAGCTCGCTGACTGCGGAGTGTATAGTATATTATCGGCAGACTCAACAAGGACATCATGTATGTCCCATTGTGTTCATTGTAGCGGTCACCGTGCTAACAGCTCCTAGGAGGGAACACTTCCATCCGGCGGGCGACGCTGTAGGAACATTGCTGTGCGGTCCTCCTGGTCTGATCGAGAAGGGGGCGCTCCCCGGGTTGCAGGAGTTAGGCTTCAAGGAAGGCGAGTCGGTCTTTGGGTACTGAGGACGGGCATGCGTTCATCAAGCGTATTGTCATAGCCACTCAAGTTACACGTGTTGTTCTAGCCAACGATATATCAGCACGTATCGTTCACACCCCGGACGGCGGAAGCTCACGGCCGTCTCGAACGGCCTCAATAGACCCATCAAATTGGCATCGTCACGTCTGCCTGCCTCCCCGCCGTTTCAGAGTGTGTCTAGCGGAAGAGCATGTCTATTATCCAGCTATCGAGGTGTATGTACGGTTGAGAAGCGGGATGCAGAGGTTGCTAATATGCCGACGTTGCCGGAGAGTCGGTCTTGAGCTTGCGTATCAGCCGTCGTCTCGAGTGCATCCATTGCGATGGTTCAGATTCGGCACCCAGACTCAGTGGGACTATGTTCCTGACGTGAAGTCATGCATGACTGATGCTGGCGCCCCCAAGGTTGAGCTTGAGCATGAACGACACGGAGACGTGCTGGAGCATACCAGGTGGACCTCGGTGCTCCAGTCCAAGGCCCACCCTCTACACCTCCGCGGCACGACTCACGACGCGTCCCTACATTTAGAGTTGACGTCGAGCATGGACTGTGGCTCCGCGTTCGAGTCGCTGGTCGCCGAGGGAGCGAAGAACAGGCAGACGCCGTCATGCGCCAGCGGCCCGCCAAATCAACGTTACCCGCTGGGGGGCCGTGTTCGTCAACCGTGGTCGGACCTGAGGCAGACGGCCTAGCAAATCGGGTGCATGACGTACGGCGTTGTGTTCTGGAGTCTCTGGAACGCTCATTACCGTCCTTCGAGACCCGTGCTGCGTCCGAGAATGCTGGAGAAGCGCGGACGGCCGCCTGCGGGAGCTCCGTCGACGATGGGGGTAAGGAAGGTCGAAAATTGCTCCGAAGTCGGACTCCGTTGCGTAGGTGCGAGCGCCGCTGCCGTGGATGTGGGAGGTGAGTTCCTGGATCGAATCCATCCACTGTAACCCATGCCGTTGGACGGCGCGATGCCGCCTGCCTCTGTTCGGCACAGTCTGTGCAGTGGTCACGATGGGTAGCCTCTGCGTAGCCTACGTGAGGTCGGGAACGATCCAGTCTCCAAGAATGCGCCAACTCACTCTTCATCCATCCTGAGGCCAGGCCTGGCAGAAGACTAAATAAGGTCCAAGTGAACACATTTAATATTCCCGGATGGCTCGGACAAACGTACAACGTACGGCATGGATCGTCCAAATTTCCAGGGTCTGCCGTCGTCGACGTCGAGACTCGGAACTCTCAAGTCCTACTCGTCATCGACCCCCTAACCTTGCGAATGCGCCGACCGCCGCACCGGATATTTGTGAGTTGCGTAGCGGTTCGAAGGCGAGACCACCAGGGGAAAGAGGTAGATCCTCGCTCGGGCAGGTCGTACCGCCGCTCTCCGATGTGGTCTGTGGCCTATTGAAACGTTGACCACTTGGTGCCTCTGATATCAGAGTTCAATACCACTGGAGGCTTCATCGGAGAAAACGGACCCTGCACGGACTCACGTACTGACAGATTCATACAGCGGGCCCATGGTGCATCCCTCCTCGGCCAATCCAATTGTCTCTCGAGCCTCGGAAGCCACTGGCAGGCAACGCAACCCGCAGCCCGTGCAACACATTGACACGCTGGAATATTGACTCTGAGGCTGGGATCAGAACTTGAGAACCGAGAAGCGGAGCAGAACAGCACCGCGAGGGTGTCCCCAGCGATGTGTCAGACTCACTGTGCGAACGAACACCGAACCGTTCCATTAAGCCCAACGGCGGGGACACGGACTTTACCTGACGCACTGCCGTCATCACTGTCCATGGGCGTGGGTACAGCGGGCGTCGCGTTGCCATCCCGTCTGCAATCCTCGTCGCCTATCGCCCGCGCCTCGACGCGTCGGGTGTCACGCCGAACCCGGACCGTACCTACTCGGGACGGGACGCCCGACGCGCTGAATCCTTGTCCTGGACGAGGGCACCGACATCATGAATGTTTACGTCGAAAGTAAGGACCCGCGAGGAACGACTGACCGCATCATATTCTCGAACGCGCCCTCGCGACGGGGGGCGCGTCGTGGTCGCCCCCGGCGTCCAGACCAGGCACCTTTCAGGCTCGCGCTCCGTCCCGCGCAGCAACAGTTCGGCATCCTGCATTGAAGGTTGGCCACACGGAAGTACTAGTGGAAGTCAGCTCTAACCGTTCATCGTCTCGAACCCGATTCGAAAAGCGAATGGACGTTGCCTTTGCAGGCCCCTCCTCCCTCCCGGGTCCCATTGATCGCGAAGAACCCCCTAGCAAACTCAGGCTCGCGCGGACTTCCCTGCGAAGCACGTCCCACCCGGCACGTGGCCAGCCGCGAGGCTTGCTTGAAGTTGGAGAAGCCACTAAGCACAGGGGCGGATTTGGTATATGCCCCATGGGTCGGCCTATCGCCCATCTTCCCAGCATATGTCCGCGAGCTTCTAGAGTCTGAAGGTCCCAGTCAATTTTCCACTCCATGGTTCTGCCCGCGGGCCCTCTCCCGGTCCGTTGTCGAACGTGTCGACACGAAACGCGACGACGGACCTGCTGTCGGCACCTGAGGACCAAGAATCAGCACTGGCAGGACCGTCGCTGGGGCACTCGAGTACTCAATGCGTGCTCTAACTGTAACTGTTGTAACTGTTAACAGCTCCCGACGCCGCCCGCGTGTCGTCGCGAAGGGCACATTCGAAATCCAGAGGCTCCAAGTCGGGGGAGTTGTGCCTTCCTCAGGTCGGGGGAAAACTGATCGAGTGCGAGTGGCATCCGGGAACGGCCGTTCGGCCACGCATGCGCGTCCGTATATGGCGAATGGTTTGTTTCGCTGCGGCGCGCGAGATGTGTCAGTGGGAAAACCTACGGAGGCGGGAGCAGTGGGCCACTGGGGAGGAGCGAACTTACATACGTGGGCTCCCGGGTGTGGAAGGTTGGAACTTTGGAAGGGAGAGGTCAGAAGGAAGGCGAACCCGGAGATCATGGCGCAGCGGAGATAACATGTCCGTTCTATATGAGGTGGGGGCCACGACATGATTGAGTACATACGCACTACTCACGGTACCTCCGTTACAGCAGTCCGTTCCTGGGGCCAATATTGATGGGGTTGATTAATGGGCCTCCCCGTACGGCACCCTGCAGCTTCCAGAGTTCGCGGATGACGACCCAACGTGAAGATGCGGGGTTTTCTGGACTTCGACGTTCGCGTATTCATTCAGTCACGCACTGGCGAGGTTTCCGTAATTCGAGCGCAAAATTTCAGAGTTCAGGCCTCAGGGCTAAGAAGCGGGAATCTGCAGCCTTGCACGAGTTAGCTGCTTCGAAAAGTTCTAGGTTTCCAGAGCGACGTTCCCCCGTGTCGAGTCGTAGGTACAAGGTTCAAGGTCAGTTAGAACTTATGAGGTCGGGCTTCTGGCTTCTGGTCCTGGAGAATTGAGAACACCGCGATCCGCGCAAGGGTCCTCCCCGAGCCTCCGGGCGGCCTCTGCTGAGCATAGTCAGATTCAGAAACTTGGCTGAACAGAACTCAAGTTCAAAGTTCGAACTTAGGTTCGAAAACACCTGACTACTCGTATACACATAAGTATAGCGTGGGAGAGGTCAGAAGAGGAGGTGACGTTGAGGCGACGGAGTCGAACAGAATTCGAAAGCGTGCTCTTGTCCGGGAGCAAAAGGGGACCCTGCATGTGCATCATCATGCATTGGAGGATTCCTGCGTGTTGCTCGGGGCGAAGGGTGGCGCCCGGGCGTACGCTGCAACGTCGTCCGCCGCGGATTCAGAGTTTGAGGGAGGCCCTGCTGCCGCCGCAGATTATCATATAGAGAGCGCGACGGTCCCGCCCGCGGCCCGCCGATGTCAACACCTGGAAAGCGGGGTACTGCCTCTTCAAGATTAGGGCCGCAATCTCCACTAGCACGCCTAGCACACTGACATAGGCCTTCCAAGTCTCGCAGGGATGCGGAAGCACTTCTGCACTTCGATCGTCGCGTGTGTGTGCTGCAACATGGACGACGTCGGACGCTGGGCCGCGACCAATCAGACGCGACCTCAGGCCACAGTGATAGACTCTTGGATTATGTTATGTGCATACGCGTACGGCAGCTGCGGCCGCTCGACGGGAAGATCGCAACTCGCAAGACGCAAGTCACTGCCAACGTCTTCAGAGCCCCAGTCAGACTTCGACTCAGAGGGTTCGCTGATAGCCTACGCCACGCCACGCACACGCGCACACGGATGCCGGCGGGAACTCTATTGCGGTCAATCGTCGATTCGTACCGCGCCCGGTCACGTCACGGTCGCCGGTCAATTGCCACTTGCCACTTGCCACTTGCTTGTCGTCGTCGTCGGTTTCCAATCATTCGCAGCATTCATGACAGGAAGATGGAAGATCGCACGTCGGCGGCGTCGAGGGGAACATCAGCCACGAGGCCTGAGGCTTCGAAATATGGCAGCTGTGCGTAGCGTAATTCGTGATTCGTGGCATGATAGGGGGCAGGAGAAGGGCATAGCGTACTTGCAAAACGCTGCGAGACGAGGATACGGGCGTCGCCGACATATCAGCGCATATATGCGCATATTCTTGCATCTTGTGTCTGTGCTCCATAGAGGCGATGCAAAGAGAGACGTGAAGCTAGAGAGTGGCACCAAGACGTCGGTACAGTGACAAAAGCCTAAAAGATACAGATGCTGACTCGGAGTCTGGGGCGCCTGGCTGAGGCGAAGAGGACGCGCTGCGGCCAGTGAGGGGCGCAAGGACGGCGATGGAGGGAGGAGCCTCGGCACAGGGTGACTGACATTCCGCCACGCCGGGTGGGTGGGTGGGTGAGTGGTGTTCGAATCAGGTCGCATCGTCAGTCTGCGCATCTTGATCCCCGCGTGCTCGAGCGTGGCCATCAGATATCGGGGGACGGGGGGACATCCAGGGTGAGGATCCTGGGGGAAACTGTCTCTGGTTTGCGCTGCCGCAGTAGGAAGACGGTCAGTCAGAACGACTTCTTCTGATCCCCGGGAGTTGCTACCGCGGCCTGCCAGTGGTTGAGCACGACGTCGACAGGTTTGCGATTCGCGATTCGGAGGGAGGGGGGCATGCCGTATGCCATTGGCATCTGTCGAGGCCAAACGCGAAAGAGACACGCGAGGTGGATCGTGTCTCTGCGCGGGCGAGTTGCGTGTTACGGGCACACAACCTGTCATGGATTATGGTATATGGCGCATGTTCATGCGTGATCTGCTGCGAGAAGCCGTGTTATGGGCGCACCGTTGGTTACCCGGGACAGGCGTCCGACGAGTTCACGAATATTGCGGCCCGCCGTCACAGTCTTGTGTGTCCTGGTCCTGATCCTAGTCCAGGTCCAGGTCCAACGAAGTCGCGAACGGCAGTCAATTACTCTCCGAGCTTGTTTGATGATTGAAAACGCGCGGCGGATGAAGTCACAGGAGCAGGAACAGCCGGAACGGCCCTTGCATGCACGCTGCGGGAAAGGGTCGGAAGGACCAGCGGCGAGCGCGCGACGGAGACCTGACGAAGTCGGAAGCTGCATGCCTTCGCAGACGGCGGAAAAAGGAAGCAGCGAAGGGCAGAGGCCGAGGAGACCGAGAATGTGGGTGGTCCGCCGGGAGCTGCGGCTGGAAGAGACACAGCATTAGCGTTGGAACTTGGTGGAACTTGGAGGGAAGGAGGCCCGGACGACTGAGACTGGAGTGACAGAGTCAGCGAACATGACAGGAATGCACGAAGTGTATGATGTGGTGCATCGTAGGACGCACACATTGAATAGAGCCGCACTAGCGTTGGTGTGTGTGGTTTTGCCGATGGTATCATAAGGGTAGGCCCACAAGGTAGTGTGTGGGAGGTCGCTCGATCGGCGATGGACGGTGGTATGGCTGGCTGTTGTCATATCGAGCATGGGCTGGCACTGGTCGCGGCTGGGGGGACGCTGGGGCGGGGGACTGACGTTGTTCGCCTGTTGTCCCGGGGGCACCTTGTTGGGACACTCGGGGGACGCTGGTGGCTGGGCCGATGCCGTACCGCGGATTATCGAGCAAGAGTTGCAAAAGCCGGTGCCGGTGACGAGGGCATAACGTGGTGATCTGCATTCAGCTTACGGCGAATGCAAGCTTCGAGTACGGATGCGCGCGTCCGTGTAGGGCGAGGCGTCCATCCTGGCTCTGGAGGTGGTTTCCAGTCGGGTTCCAGCCTCGACGTGCAGCGTTCTCCGCGCAAACTACTGTAACCGCTCAGGCCCTGGGTTTTGGGTGCAAAGCTCGACCTCGGAGTCGTGTGCAGTACTGGTCCTTGCCACAAAGTTTAGAGTTACGGGGCTTCTAGACTGGGATCAGCGATGGGGAGGGTTCTGACCGAAGCTTGGAAATTGGACGGACGAGGTCTCGCATGGGGGGCTGATGGCAATTGTGATGAACCACAGCCGCAGGCGAGGTGGCCGGCGGCGCTGCACGGTGCTTGCGGGTGGCGCTTGTCCTTGAACAGGGGCTTCGGACGGGATGGATGCCATTGGAGGAGTGGTCTCAGACCAGAGTGCGATGCAGTGCGGCGGCGCGGCGGTTGTCAGATTAGACCTCTTGCAGTGCGGGAGGTCTGGGCCAGATCGCGGGACGAAAGAGGGCACTCGCGTTGGCGCCATTTTATTCATTCATTCAAGGCGAATTGAAGGGACGGCAGAAGGATGAAAGATTTGTGGAAGAGCCGCCGTCAGCGGCCGCGTTGGGAGGTCGTCCTCTCGTACACGGCCCCAATATGGGCATGCCGCCGGGAGAGAGGGTGATTGCATCGGCGGATCGGCGATAAGTGCCGAGATGACTTCCTGATTTGGCAGGGGGCGGGGAGGCGCGGGTTCCTGGTATGGCAGGTTGTTTGAGGAGGTCGGACGAGGGAAGGTGCGCGGTCTGGGACGTCGGCTGAGCGTGTGAGAGGTTGCAAGGGGCACAGTCGTCCTCTATTCTCTTCGCTTGTCTCTTCTCGCAATCCTCTGTGACCGTAACAGACAGACAATTATGCTTGCACAAATACTGCAACAGCCTCAGACTCACCGCATCATCCATTCCATCCACTCCCCGTCCCCGCTCCTGGCCATCGCGTCCGTCGCCTGCACAGCTCACCTGCCCACTCCCCGAGCTGCCCACAAGGCTCGCATTCGCCTCTTCGCCTACCTCGTCTCTATAAAAGCGCGCGCGCATCCCGCTCCCCGGGTTCCACCTCCTCACCTTGGATAAAACACCATCGCGCGCTTCTCCTACCCCGCTAGCGACTCTTCCCATAAATCTGCCCACCTTCGTCTGCCGCCTGCCTCCCCATCTCCAGCCAACGGCCACGCCTGCTTCCACCGCGTCTCTTCCACCGCCGCCGCCCACCATGCCCAGGACAAAATCCAGCCTCACGCTCGCAGACGTTCCTGAGGAGATCATTGAGCGCATCCTCGCCCTCGTCCTCGTCCAGTCCCCAGATCTCTCACCACGCCCCTCGTGGCATCTCTACCAGACGCCCCCTGCCGCCCATCCCACAGTCATCTCCCCCCTCCTCGTATGTCGCGCCTGGTTGCGTATCGGCACGCCCATCCACTACCGCCATCCCGTCCTCCGTACCCCAAGACACGTCCAGCTCCTTCTCCGCGCGCTCAGACACACCCCCTCCCTCGCCACATCTATCCGGAGCCTCCATGTCCACGCAACCTCCCCCGCCCTCCGCGACCTCGTCCCGCTCTGCCACTACCTAAACACACTCGACATCACTGTCGATAATGCCGACAACGGAGCTGTTACCCATCCTCCCGCCCCCGCCGGGGAGATCCCTCGCGACCGTGGCGTCATTGACTTCTGCGAGGCATTCACGAAGACCCGCTCTATCCGCCATCTTGTCATCCGCAAGAACGCCTATCTCACGCAGTCTAACGCAATCTACATCTTCGAGCAGCTCGCGAAGGCCGTCGCGCGCTGGCACAAGCTGGTCAGTCTCTTTCTTCCTCTGCCTTCCCCCCTACTCCCGTCCCCTTCGCGCGAGCTCCACGCCCCGTGCTCTACGACCTGGCCCGGCGCCGTCCTACCCCGCGTGCGACGCGGAGGACGCGGGAGGACGCTGGTCACACAGTGCTTCTGCACTTCTATCGCTGCGCTAGGTCTTCTCGGGAGCAGTCTGTACCGCGTCCGCCTTCGACATCTCATGATTGACGTAACTGACGGCTTCTATCTGCGACCCGTAGGAAACCGTGAACGTCGCTTTCCGCCTGAGCCCCTCTCCCGCCGCAACCGCGCTCGTCAAGGCGCTCGCTGCTGCCCCGCGCCTCCACACACTCTACACAGAACTCCCCGCGGTGTGGAACGCGACCCTCCTCGATGTGCGTCTCTCTCTCTCTGCTTCCTCCCCTTCCTTCCCTTCTGTTGTCTGTGTCTTTCCGATGTCTCTCTTTCTGTTCTTCCGTCAAGTGGCCACCTCGCTCACCACACCGTCCGATCGAAACCTGGACTCTGCACTTCATGCTTCCCTCTTCCGTGTCTCGTCTCTCCTTCACCCTTCTCTGTCACCATGAAACCGACGCTGACCCGTTCCCTCGAACAGATCGCACAGAACCCCGCGCTCATCCGGATCGTGCTCACCCCGGCGCTCAACGACTCCCTCGCGCACCTCTTCGTCGCGGAGGCCAAGAAGCACCCGCGTCTCATGGATCTCTTCTACGCAGGCTCGCCCCCTCCCCCGCCTTCACAGCACCTCGCGTCTGCGCACGCAAGTGCCACGTTCCGCGCCCGTGCGCCCAGTACGCCGATGCCTTATGCGACGTGGGGGTACGAGCGCGACGTGCCTCCGCCCGTGTGTCCGCCCGTGCGCCGTCCGTCGAGGGACGTGCAAGGTCCCCCGGGAACGATGGTTGGCCCATCTGCATTCGCGTACGCCCAAGTTCCTGCTTTGGCTCCAAGTGCGAGCTCTGGGATGCAGTACCAGCAGCAGCAGCAGCAGCTATATCGTCTTCCCCCGCAACACGTCCTCGCGCCGCAACAGCAGCAGCACTACCACCATCACCCGCATGCGACCGCGAACGTGAACGCACACTACTCTGCGCAGTACTACGCCAACCACCATCAGACAAATGCTGGGGCGCGCATGCCCATGCACCCACACGCCGCTGCCGCGGTGCCTCAGCCGCCGTATGTTGGTGGGCAGCCTCCTCGGCGGGGTGCGCCGGGCACCCGGCGGATGACCGCGTCGTGAACGTCACAGCGCTGCAGTTCTTGTTATCTTGGTGTCTGTGTGTGTGTATATGCGCACACACAGAAGGGGGAGAGGCTTGAATTGATTGGATTCCGATTCCTCCCCGGCGACTTGACTTTACTTGACTTTCTTGCCTTGCTTGGCTAGCTGACATAGCGGACAACGGTTCTCATACTCATTTTCTCATATACGGCAATGACACTCGGTCTCAAACTGTACATCTGTATACTACTCGTACATAGTTGCTAATACCCCGCCTCTGACCTCGCAATGCTGTCTGCTCTCTCTCGCGCCCTCACTTGCACTATAATACCCTTCTTGCATCTTGCATCTTGCCATGATCTTGCTTGCACATACCGCCCTCTCCTCCCCTCTTCCCTCCCCCGTTTTCTTGCTTGCTAAGCGTTATTCATCCCATGGACTACATAGACCAATGACCTTGCACGATACGACACAACCCGTCAGATGATGACAAAATGTACAAGTACAGTATATAGATAGGTGCTCTCTCCCACCCCGCCCGTTCACAATTGTCCGCTGTCTGCGTGAATGATATACCCACCACATACATAATAGCACCCGCCGCCTGCCGCCCATCATTTAGAGTGGAGGGTTCCTTCTCTCGGTGGTGGTGGTGGTGGTGTGGTGGTGGTGACTTGTGCAATGGTAACGTTAACGTTAACGATAACGTGAACGCGAACGTCTCTCCCCGGAGTACTAGTCCCGGGTGAGCTCTCCTTTAATTGTCCCGTTTACCCGTAATCGTGCTAGCGCAGCAGGACGTCGAGCAAGTCCGCAATGCGATGTTCTCTGGGTTATCTGGGGCTGGCCTAGTCCAGAACAGCGCACGATGGCTCTCAGGACTCTGTCGGAGAATCTTCACGACGAACGGACGAACGACGAGAAGGAATGCATTGCCCGGATACAGTAGCAGAGATACACCATACACCACGTTCATTATAAGTTAGCGTGCGCAGTCGCGCGCGTCGGGTCGACAAACAATAGCACCGTGCATGACAAGGGCTGGTACCAGCCAGCCCAGAGCTGCAAAGTCACGTCATGGACTCACCGAGTCACTGGCACGACCTCCGAACCCAGCGAGTTCCGGTCTCCTACTGCTCGAGCCAGACAAAGCTCGTGCGCGTCGGGATATCCGTGTTCGTCGCGACGATCTCGAGGTCCGCCCCGCCCTGCGTGCGCCGCATCACAACTGTGCCCGCGCTCCCCGCCACGCCCGCGGCGACGAGGAACTCGTTCTCGCTGCCCCCGCTGAGCTGCATCCCACGGATCTGGTCGAGCCCCGTGAAGACGTGCTTGACGAACGTGAGCTCGGGCTCGACCGCATATATCGCAATCGCGTCCCCGCGCGCGTCCTGCGTGCCCAGGTTCCGGTTCGACGCGTACAGGAACGGCTGCGTGAAGTTGCTCCCCGCCTGCGCGCTCGCCTCCGCGAGCAGCAGCTCCGCCGCGAACATGGACGCGCCCGCGGGCACGTCCGGGGGCACGACCGAGAAGTTCGCGGTCGCGGGCGCGGCGTGCACGCTGGGGTCGGACGGGATCGTCTGCTGCGTGAGCGTCGAGTCGTCCTCGTGGATCGTGTACAGCTGGTCGCCCCGCACGACGATGTGGCGCGGGCCGGAACCTGCGGCTTGGTCGATCTGGCCCTGGATTTTGTACTTGCCCGGCGCGCCGTCTTGCACGAGCCGCCAGATCGTGTCGCCGCCCTGTGGATATGGTTTGAGAGCGCACGATGGGACGGTGCCAAGGAGGAGTGTGGCGACCAGATGGGAAGACCGGAGGCGAACGCGAGCAGCAGGCGCGAGGGAGAGAGGATCAGGGTCAGACACATGGGTCGAAACGCAGAGGCGGCGCTGCTACTGCCCGCCTCGATATGGGTGACTGGGACTCACCAGGTCCGGGACGAAGACTTCCGAGCCGACCTCGAGCGCCATGTGCGGGTGCGAGGTCGCCGTAGCGGGGAATGTGACGACTGGCGAGCCCGAGACGAACGCTGTCGGTTCCTCCTCCGTCGGAACGAACACGCCATTTCCTGAACCAAACTGGGCGTATGCGGCGCGTGAGTGTCCGTGGTCATGAGATACGAGGGAAATGAAACAGGAGAAGGAGGGACCACGTACGTTCATCGCGGCGACCTCGCCAGTCGAGAGCGGGATCGCGAATGCCGGACCATTCCCGCCTGAGCTTACTGTACCGAGTGCGGCAGTCAGCAGGCCATCCGACTTCACAACGAAGGACTGGACGGCGCCCTCCGTGTTTTCATTTGTCGCGCTATCGATACGCGTGGCGCGCCAGGCGAGGATGGGGCAGAGAGGGTCAGATCGAGAGCGAGGAACTGAAACGGCTGCAGACGCACTAGAGGATGCTCTTGTTCGTCGGGTGCAAGGCAATCCACGAGGGATTCGCGCCACTAGGGTTCTGGCCAAGCACGGAAAGCGCGTTCGCATCCGAGTTGAAGAGGTAGGACACGATGGCAGATGAGTACCCGCCGGCAAGGATCGTGAAGTTGACCATGGTGGTATTGTCCGTTGGGAGTCGTTGCGTGTGCGGCGCGAAGTTGCTCCAGGCAGTGAAAAATGAGTGAGTTGAGCTATTAGGTTCGTGCTAGCTTATATGCGGTCGTCGTCGTCGGGGGGTCACAACACCAGGTTGTGCGGGCGCGGTTCGTCGTAAGAATGGGGAAACCAAAGAACGTACCCATGTGGACGCCGCCGACTATATATCTGGGGCCCGCTCATTCACCGCTATTGTGATCACGATGCTTTGTCCATGCTCGGCTTCTTCGGTCGTTGCGCAAGGAAACTGGTCTCAAAGGTCATCACCAGATCATCGCGCGACTGTGGAGAACAGCTTACCACACATCAAGAAAAGCTACATCGCGTGCTCATGCCGAAACAATCCGTCGTGGAGGTGGTATTAAGTGACAGATGGCCGTCTTGAGTGACAAGTTGCACGAGGTTTCCGAACGCAGTCCAACAAGCAGCAAAAACGGAAAGTACACGCAGACCTCATTGCACAAGTGGAAGATATGCGTGTAAGCAATCATTCCCAGCCCAGTGAGACTTGAGTGGAAATCATTGTGGATGATGGTCGTCCTGGACGAAGCGCGCGCACCGCCTCACTCGGTGTGACCGGCCACCCTCTGCGCGGTGCGCCTCCACTCAGCAGGCCAACACCCTGCTTCTTGCATCGGCTTCTTTCAGATTTCATTTGTCTTTACTAGTACAGACAAGTGAGTTGCTGACCGCCACAGGCCCTTTTGATGAGCATGCCAAGTGGCAGGATTCCGACTCGCAACTCGACTTGATAGTCATAGCTGGCAGGGCGCCACACTCTCGTTATGTGTCTCTAGGCTTAATGAATTATATGCAGGTCTGGAACCGCCAGTCGGGTGCGTATCAAGCCCATAGTCACGGTGTTCAAAGCATCCAACAACTTGAACCCCTTCAGAAAGCGAAGATAGATCGTCCGTCCTCGAACCCAAGTTCCTGCAAAACGGGCACTGCGGCGTCCTCGATGAGGCCTACGGGGCCGCACAGGAAGGTGCCGACACCCGGTCCACTGGGATAAAAGTGCTCCATCCTGAGGGAGAGTTGAAACGGTATGTGCTTACGGAGTATGGATGAAGTACTCACATGATTGCCTTGGCCAACCTGCCCACAGAATGCTGGAACCGCCGATTAAAAATGCCGTCGCAATGGTAGGTAGGAAAGGGAATACCTTCAAGTTCTTGTCTGAGGGCGCGAACGAAAGGATGTTCCATATTTTGAATCTTTCTGGATGTTCCTCTGCGTACCCCTCGAGTGCCGAGCGCATCCAAATGTCGCTATACGTCTTGTTGCTGCGATGATTCCGTTGAATAACGCAAAATTGATCATACCTCCAGAACTTATCGTACCTGTTGATCAGAGAGATTTGTGTCTCGTCCTCTGGGTCTGATAGGATGGTGCGGATGAGCTGCCAGTGAGGAGTCAACCCACTTCCTCCAGAGACAAGGTTGATCTACGAAAGTAATGAGTGACCGAGCGCGATGATGTGCGACGAGGCCGACCTTGTTGAAGTGGAAGGGCTTTCCGTCAATGTCGAATTCACCTCGGCCCTTATACGTGATACTGCCGGACGGGCCGCGAATGTCGATCTCCTCTCCTTAATACAACTTGAAGTCTTAGCCATATACCATCTCGGAAAAGGGTCAGCGCACCTTCTTCCATACAATCTAAATAGTTGGAAATTGTGCCTCCCGGGGAGACCACAGTGCCGTTCAAAGGCATGTAGGTCTTGACGAGCAGGTCGAAAGTTCCATCTTCCTCGCTGGGGAGCACTGGTCGAACCGGCGTGTAGCTACGGAAGACAGCTTGGTCTTGGAAGTGCAGAGCGGTCTGGATGTGCCGTCCGACAGGCAGTCCTAGTGCGCCATGCGTCCCATTGGGATGCCGGGGTAGCTCGAAGGTATACAGGCTAGTGCAACGTGGTTAGCAGCGATACAATGGTTCGCTTGGAACCACAGCTTACCTGCTGTCCGCAGTGACTTGCTTGCGCCTGACGAGTTTCGCTGGGACGAACACATCGGGTTGGAGCGCGAGGCCCTTCCGCTGTGCTTTCAACTCTGCCAGCTTCTCCGCCGCTCGGAGCGAATCTGCTTGCATGACTTCGACCCCTTCCTTCGACAATGTGCCTATGAGACCCTCGTCCCTCCGCATATGTGCATCTGACAGAAAGTTTTAAGAATCGAAACAGCATGAACAGCATGTATAGCCCACAATTGTCGTGAATGGCGTTATACTGTACAAGTGACGACCTTGAGTGCAAGGTTCAAACACGTAGGTATCTTGCTCACCTCGATCGTGACGTCGACAGTAGCCTTGCCAGCGTACATCAGGATAGACTTCGCCCCGCCTGAGATAGCGCTGCATCACCGTCTGCGTCCGAGTGCGCATATGGATGTCAACCTACCTGGATGCCAGGAGAGCACAGATGTCACGTCGTAGACCTTATTGTCCAAGATAATCCATGCATCATCCTAGAATGTATTCCTCAGATTTGTAAGTACTATTTCGAAGCGATCATGGACGAGCAGCTCACCGTCTTGTCGTGTTTTGCGATCTCCTCCAACGAGTACGTGGGTAACTTGCTCAGCGAGTCATTTGTCTGAGGAGCCTCATCTGCAGGTGGCTTCATCCAACCGCCTGCCGCTTCACCCGGCGCGACAGGATGCTGGAACTGTAAGATGGAGACGGGTGTGTTGGGGTCATGGATAACGTTGGATCGCACACGATACCATGCGTTGCTTCGCGGAGAGAGATCAGTCATGATCGCGATTCCCGAATAGATAACTCACTTCATCATGCCCTACCAACGTCGTTTCCGTCAGCATCTACCGGTATAGGCTGTCCACCCAACTCACAGTGAGATTCCTGGCGCAATCAGCCATGAGTATGCGATACATGCCACGGACGGTGGACTAGGTATGCTCACCATGTGATATGCTCAGGTTGGAAGTTCTTCTTCTTGTCGTGTGCGCGAACAACAATCTCGAACGCGTCAACCATCTCTCGGACTTTGACGTCGCAAGACCTTGTGCAAGTGAGCATTCGACCAGTTCGAAGAGTGGGTGCGATCCGTCGTACCAGAAGATCCATGCCCAGTACTTGTCGCCATGCCTGCATACGCTGTGTGAGGGACGAACCCAGACGTTTGAGTATTGAACTCGCCTGAGAGGAGACTCCAAGAAATGTCGGAAGCAGTATTTCCACGTCTTCCCACCGTCCAGGCTCAGCTCGACGCGCTCGATACGTTCCCCGCCTCCGTTGAACGCAATGCCTCCGACTGTGTATGTCTTCTCGTAGGAGCTAGCATCGAGGAGCATAATACGTTCGTCGTGCGCAGGCTTGCAAATGAAAGACTGCAGCGTCTGTGGTGAAGCACCGTGTTGGCTACGTGATTCTGCTTAGAATAGGCGACTTAAGTTGTCGCACCTGTTCCCAACATGCTGTACTCTCGTCCTCGAAGAATGTCTTTGCGAGCGGATGGTTCTTGGAATCGATGAACGAGGGAAGGACCTTGTTATCCCAAATGTCTGCAAGTACTGTGACATGGAAGTGCACCAGACAAAGAGGGCACTCACGATAGTAGGACATGTTCGGTTGCTTGGATACCCACATCTGTAGAGATCAATGCTTAACATAAGCCCTACCGTACGCCAGTATCCATTCATACGAACCTTCTTCAGCCATTTGATCTGCCGGCCACCGACATAGCCCTGTCACACGTCAGGTCAATCAGCCACTAACTCCCTATCGAGGCCATGCTCACTGGGATGATGACTCGGACAGGCTAGAGTTCTCGAAGGATCAGATATGTTCATGGGAGTAATTTGTGGTACTGTACGCACGTATCCGTGGTCAGGATGCAACACTCGTCCGTTCATCCCGAAGGCGAGTATGACATCGTTAGCCGGATTCATGGCATGTGAGAGTGGGATCGCAGTGGCATATGGACCATCAGCAGGTTCGTCGGCGCCCTCGAAGTTGAGGTACCTTGAAAGACGAATATTCAATCCCAGTGGAAAAACGATGCTCAGAAGGGCCCACCATCTCTCCTCCGGAGGTGTGTCTCGCACTCTACAAGCTAGAAGTATGTCGCAGACGGGTACTCCACGCCAGAGAGCGGTCGACACGCCTGAAGCAGTCCAGTTGAAGCCCACGGTGCGTTTAACCATATTCACTTCCTTCCTACGGTCTGTCCACAGTCAGCAGGAGTCCATGCCTCGGACGCGAGAATCAACTTACTTCCGTCGCACCCCATAGTGACTGGGATCTCGATGACCTTGAAGGCTCCGGACGTAAGCTCGTACATAGTGAATTGCCGCGGTTTGGAGAGAATATCGGGCGGGTCCGAGTACACAGAGAAGGTGTGGGTCTCCCAATTGAGCTGGGGCACTGCTGCATGGTTACGGACGAAGTGCAGCCTGTGGAAAGCACAGTGTGAGGACCTTGAAGTCAAGTATCAATTGGGTTACGGCTTACTTCGTGGGCGTGATTAGGCCGGCTTCGAACAGGCGAAGCTGGTTCGGCTCAGCGTTGAGTGGATGCTTGCCAGTCAAACGGAGCAGCTCGGGAGAACGAGGGATCCATGAGTCCGGGGTATTTCTGTAGCAAATCGGGTCAGTACGATCGAACCGGGCTCCGGAAAGTTGTATCCTCACTGATCATCGATGCTAAGGCAGCTCTCAAGTTGCTCAAGCGCGTCGCCATCAAGAGACTTCAACTCGCCGCTCGGGATGCCCAGATTATTTTTGAACTCAGCAATAGTACAGAACTCTTTGAGGACTCTGGCTTGAAACTCGGCTTCCTCGGTCGAAATGACATCAAGATTGACGAGTCTGTTCTTTCCGTTGTCCTGCTTGTCGCCACCCGATGGAATATCGGGTGCGAGGGTCGAGCCCGACGAGAGGGAAGCTGCCTCCGTAAGGACGACTTTCTCGTCGGTAGAGGACTGCTTCGATAGATACTTCTGCTCCTTAATATCTGTCTCAGCCACTGGGAGGACGTAGCGTGCGAAGTCATAATTCTTCCGGCTATGTCAGGACGTTATCAGGATTCGAGACGGTCACCCAGAAGACTCACCCTGCGGTTCTTCACTTTATAGCTAAACATAGACCGTCCAATAGTCAGAAGCGACCTAATGATAAGGCAATGCCACACTCACTTGGGGGAGGCAGCCTTGATATCTCGTACGGTGATCAGAGAATCGCCACTGCGCAAAATTTTCCTCCAGTGCGACTCCGCCGGGGCATCTGAGATTTCTCCCAGATGCGAGGTAGCGATGTGAGGCGCGCTGAGTCTCGAGGTTACACGGGAATCGAGCATATCGCCCTTGTCGTGGCCGTTGCACTCATTCACAGATACAATATGCGCCGGAGGCACATCAGAGACCTGCGGTTGGAGCTGTTCAGTCGTCGCAGCAGCCATGGTGGAGAGTTACTCCTAGAACCTGGCGTTCGGAGCCATTAGCGATGGTATATGAAGCTGCGGGGTCTTGGGACTTACCGGCGTGGAAAACCATCGTCAGTCGTCGGCCTAAGATTGGTCATAGATACGGGCTTCTTCCGAGAACAGAGGACTGAACTATATGCGCCGCTATGCCATATCGCAGAAGTTCTTCGTCCTTATCGGCCGCTCGTAGGTCCTCAGTGACAGGAAAGCATATGCCTAAGGAAATTTGGAGCAAAGTTACCTGGTTGCAAGGCGGGTTTGCTCGGACCCGCTGTATGTGCATTCACGTACTGGAGTAGGTCATGTGAGAGCTGAGAAGGCGGCAATGGTCTCGATCGAGTCCCAGGTGAACACCATGGGAGTAGTGGCTTGCGTTGCCGGTATCTGCTGAGGATTCTTGTCTTCTCTGCTCCTTCCGCGATCGGCTATTTCAGACACTGGTCTTACACGACCGCCGTCATAATGAATGGGCATACCGAGAGGCCAAGTCGACTATGCATACCCGGACCGTCTTGTCAGCATAGCAGTCGTGCCCGGGGCTTCGCAGTCTGCAGAGTCAACGTACGACATTCTAGCGTGAGAAGTTCGCCATTGACCTGAGACCTATGTAGGTTGAGTAGTCCCGAACTCAGCGCGTAGCCTAAGCTTCCGGAACTCGGCGATCAGCACAACGGAAATTACACACTACCGTTTTGGTACGGCCTAGAATCGTGAGGTTTGTACTTGCATGGTTTCGGGTCGTCGAAGAACACAAACCTTGAAACAACTCAACCCATTGCTCAGTTGTACACCCCAACAGCTATCAAAGGCATATGAGATCCACGGCCAACACCCTTCAGTTCAGCCAAACGAAACTCGTCCTAGTCGGGATCTCGAGGTTTCTCGTCAAGAGCGTGAGGTTCTTCCCGCCCTCCGTCCTCTTCAGCATGATCGTGCCCGCGGAGCCCGCGACCCCACTCGCGATGAGGAACTCATTCTCCGGCCCGCCGAACTCCATGCCGCGGATCTGATCGAGCCCGGTAAAGACGTGACCAAGCAGTTTGAGCTGCGGCTCGACGCTGAAGATGGCGATGGCGTCACCGCGCGGGTCCTGTACGCCGGTGTTGCGGTTGGACACGTAGATGAACGGCGCGGGAAAACTCGGCGTTGCCTCGGCGAGGAGAATCTCGCCGGCAGCCATGGCTGCGCCCTGAGGAAGGCCTTCGGGGACGATGGAGAAGTTCGCGATGAGGGGCCCAATGGTCCCGTTCGGCGCTGGCGGGATGTCTTGCTGAGTCAAGGTACTCGCGAGCTCATGGAGCGTGTAGAGCGTATTGCCTGTGTAGCAGTAGCCCACGATGAGAAAAGTACACCATATTGAGATTTGTCTATGCTTACCCCGAGTCGCGATGTGGCGGGGTCCGCTGCCGGTTGGCTGGTCGATCTGGCCTTGGACCCTAAACTTGCCAGGCGCGCCGTCTTCGACAAGGCGCCAAACCTTGTCCGCACCCTTCGCAACAGTTGCATCAACTCGACGGCCCGAGGCAGAAGACACCACACTCACAAGGTCCGGGACGAACACTTCGCTCCCACGTTCCAGCGCCATATGCGGGTGGGAAACAGGTGCATTGAACTTGATCGGGGTGTAGTCCGATGTGAACTCAAGGGGGTTGCCTGCCTGCGTTGGCACGATCTCGCCATCTCCTGAGTTGTACTACCGATACAGATGAGTATGCTATAAACTGGCACAAGAGGCTGTTCGACATACGTTGAAGACTGCAACCTGCCCGGTCGACAGAGGTGTAGTGAACGCTGGACTGTCTCCGCCAGAGCTGATCGTGTCGATGGGGCCGGATAGCTGACCATTCTGGCCAATCAGGAATGACTGCAGACCACCACTACTGTTCTCATTGACAGCACTGGAGAGGTGCATCAGCGACTCCATCGTTGAGAATGGTACACCACTTACTAGAGGATGCTCTTGTTCGTGGGGTGTAGAGAGATCCAGGAAGGGTTTGCTCCGGTGGGCGATTGGTTCAACACACTAAGTGTGTTGGTATCGGAGTTGAAGAGGTATGACACGACGAAGGAAGTGTAGCCTCCGGCCAGTATCGTGAAGTTGACCATCTCAGCAACTTGTCTCGGCACCAAAGTTGAAGACTCAGCACTCCGCGTCCTGGCAACCCTTATGTATGCGCACGGCAAACGGGAACCCGCCGAGAACACCGCGAATCTTCCAATACCGATATTCGGGCTTTACGGCTATCCGTCTGAGAAGCTTGGCTTCGTAAAGGCAGTCCTCGCTTGACCACCCGAGCTCCGCTGAAGAAAGGTCACGATGATGCGACAAAGGTCCATCCGAGACTCAACCGCGCCGGCGGTGCGACAGAGCAGTCGAATCTATAATGGCTCTGAGGATCACATGCTCCTCGGAGCAGACGCTGGATCACCCTCGTGGAATGCACCGAAGTCAACACGACTTCGATCGCGGCTCTCCGCCAGAAATATCGCACGTTGGCATGGATGGCTGGTGTCTTCCGAAGCTCATCCGCCTTGCACACAATGCATATTTCGTCACCCAAACTACCTATCGAGTGGGCGATTCAATTGTGTGCCAATATCGTCACTACTCAGGGAAATCAGACTTGCTCATAACCGTCGCACTGAGGTATGTATTGCGTACCTCACAGATTACTGGTGGGCGGCGTGACAACGTGCGGGGTTCTCCGCGGAACAATGATGGTTGTACCAGGCATGCAGTGGCATAAAATCGTGGTGAGGGCATGCTAGACCTATACATTTTGGGCAACGAGATAGTCGAAAGCATGATCATAAAGAGTAAAGGAGGGAAGTGAAGCGAATACACGTTTAGCGGCCGCCCTTGCCACCCTTCATCTGCTGCTTCGATACACGGGGCGCGGTGGATGCATGTGTACGGGCGGGCTGCAGAGTTCAGGGTGATGTTAGAACGGGACGTACAAGAAATACACTGTGAATGACGCACCTTGGGAGCCTTCTCCTTCTTGTCCTCCTTAGCCTTCTTCTCTGCCTTAGCCTTCTGGATAGCGGTGGTCCTCTGCTGGGCACGGACAGCAGCAGTCTGGTTCCTCCGTGCAGCAATGGCAGCGAGGTCAGCACCGACGATACCGCGCTGGTGCTTCACAGTGCGACGAGAGCGCTTCTTAGCAACCTCCTCCGTGATACCCTTCTTGTGCATGCGACGGTACACCTGCGTCCAGGCGATCTTGCGAGGGTTCTTGCGCTGCAAGAAGAGCGATTCATTCTTGGAGTTGGCGAAGCGGAAGATCTAGACAGATAGCATGAAGTTGGCGGAATCGAAGCATAGAGCAGCCGTACGAACCTTGCTGTCTCCCCGCACGAACAGGCGGCCCCTGCTGGGGTAGATACGATAGCCGGAGAAGTTGTCGATTTCGAGCTTCTACACTCGTGGATCATGTCAGAATGTGCAACGCGCAAGGAAATAGCGAACACACCATCTGTGCACCCGACCACGCAGGAAGGAGTGAAGTTAGTATCGGTTGCGCCTGTGGTCCCGGAACCCCATCCGACGTCTCTTTACGCCATCCATCCCTTCATGGCCTTCCAACCGCGTACTTCCGCCCATCTACGTGCTCCTCGCGCACTCCTCCATCCATTCATGCAATCCTGCGGCCTTCAGAAGCACAAACAGCAATGCTCACCTTGAATTTGTGTCGGCGGGGAGTGTACCGTTGACGTTCTGCAGGGCGCGCTACGAGATCGGGCTTGCCACAATGCAAACAGAATCAAACACTTTCACGTGGGGCCTATGTGTCAGCCGCCCGCTGGGCCGCTGCGGCCCGATTCGGCTATTATGCCGCGACTTGTAACCTCCTCATGTTACTTATGACCAGGATTCCAGTACGTAGGCAGCGCAACACTCTGTTGTGTGTACGCTACTGTGGACAAAATTTCATGTACCCAGATTTCTTTGTCTCGTAGCTTTGGTGAGTCACCCGCTCCTTCAAGTTCTACACATATCGACCCGTGGTTGTGATCGCAACCCTTCCGCAGATTGGTAATATGCTCGATGACTGCCGGGCACCAGTATGTTGATCAATAGTTGGGTGACAATTTTTATGAAGCTAATACTCTGAGGGACTCGACGAGAATCGTTTAGAGCGAATTCATCAGGTCTGCCGCCTGCGGCTGAATCTCCCGCGGTCGTGGTTGCATTGCATCCATATACTGTCACACTATGGTGCCGATGGGTCGGAAGGCTGACATGGGTGTGCTAACCAGCACTGCTAAAGGTGGAGTTCAAGCGCAGCGCTCGGTGATTTTCTCACCGGGGAAAGCCCTGTCAGAGTAACACTGAAGCGTAGATGATACGATTTTTTGCAGATGTCGATGAGCGACCACCGGATTCGCAGCGTTGCAGATAAGTGCGTCCACGTCTCCCGGTGAAGCGCCAGTATTATACAGTAGGTTCGGCACCGTCTCGAGCTACACACCGTTCATGCCATAACTTACATACTAGTTAGGCGCGAGGTACCTTCTTCTAGAGGCTTGGCAAGGGAGAAGATTTTCCGCCCCTCGGCTAGAGCTTCGATAACGCCTTTCCCACCGGTGGTTTGATTGTCAACTGTGACTTCTCGCAACTGCCAGTGCCCTCCGACACCTGGGCTGCTGAATTGCAACTCCTGTCAAGGCCATTCGACATGCCATGCGCTTACTTTTCCGACATAGCTAGTTGAAACCCCGACCATATCATAGGTGCGTTGTATTGAACTGCGTATCCGTCTGCCGACGTATCGGCTCATTGATCCTACGGTGGTCTCCGCCTGCCTATGGCCCGCCATGCGATGCTCATGACGTCCAAGGGTACGTACGAGCGCACCATACTTGATGCTCCGTGCGCTTTTGACGCAATGCCGCCTCAACACCGCACGGACATCTTCACGTCGAGCGTAGCGCCTCACCGGCACAGCTCAAGGGGCGCGCGACGGTGAAGCTCACACCACGTCGAGCGCGCATCAGATCGGCACCGAGCTTGTCATTCTTGCATACTAATAAGGTTCAAACCGTATTCTGCGCGCAGGGTATCGATGTGCTTCACTATGGCTCGAGCCTGTGGCAGCACCTCCGACTCGGAGTGTGAGGGGTTCGTTTCCGTGGACACCACGGAGCGGCGACTGCGGTCCCAGTCCGGCGATCGTGTCGTTCCACAAGTCGGACCGACGAAGTTTCGTGTAGCGATCCTCCCTGACTGCCGAGAATAGCCCATTGACCGATGGGCCACGACGGATCCAACGCT
This sequence comes from Lentinus tigrinus ALCF2SS1-7, assembly GCF_003813185.1. Taxonomy (NCBI): domain Eukaryota; kingdom Fungi; phylum Basidiomycota; class Agaricomycetes; order Polyporales; family Polyporaceae; genus Lentinus; species Lentinus tigrinus. Next base: position 698,816 of record NW_027137913.1, on the reverse strand, counting down.
CTCATCAATGATTGCTGGGGTCCGATGCGCCGTTCGTCAAGAAGCAGCAAGGTCGCACCTGCACTTCTTGGATACTCCGGGATTGGCGAGGATTCGGAAAAGAGTGACAGGGCAATAGATTATTCTACGTATACACAAGTGAGTAATAGTCTACACGGACATGAGCACATCAAGCCTCGCGATCCGTTAAATAACATGCAATATGGCAACGATGGAAAGCTCTACATGTGGCATCCAAATAAAATATGAAGAAAAGCCATTCTGCCCTTCACATAACCTGATAGGAGGTGTACCACTTGGCGACCTCGACAGCTCCGTACAGGGCCGCCGTCACCGTCTGAGTGTGGAAGCTCAGACGGTACAGACCGCGTGGGGTGGTGGTGTGGTTCAAGTACCAAGTGAGGACCGTCGAATAGAGGGATGCGAAGACGATGTAGGGGTTGTACGAGTAAAGGAAAATTGTGAAAATATGCAGGGCGGTAAGGAGCACCTTGGTCCAGAAGACGCTTTTGAGAAGCACTGGGATCGTGGGTACTTGATTTTCGTAGTCCGCATCGAAATCTCGGACGTCAGCCATCACCTGTAGAGCGTGGATACCGTCAGGGGGGAATCGGGAGAGAAGACAATGAAAATCCGACGTACAGCATGGCAAGTGCGGTTGATAGTGGACCAGATCAATATCTGGGTGGGGTTCCACATGCCGCCGGGACCATTTGAGACGACTGGGTGCGCGCGTGCGAGAACGGCGTTGACAACAGCGAACGTGCCGCAGCTACAGCGGGAGGCTGTTAGCCGCGGACATCTCGGATATTGTACAAGAGACGTACCCCCTGATGATACCGGTGAGGAGCGCCTTCATGCCGGGGATGCGCTTAACTGAGAGGAACTTCTTCCCGGGCTTCTCGTTGCTCTGCTTGGTCTTTTTCTGGGACCCCTTGCCACCGAAGATGAGCAGCTTGAAATCCCAGATGAACGCGGGACCGAAGAAGATGATGACCATAAGAGTTGTCCAAGGAGGGCAAAGTGCGAGGGTGAAGAGTAGAAGGGCTGCGTTGGAAAGAAGGAGAACTTTGGCCTGCTTGAAGATTGCCGTGATCTCACTGTTGCCCGTCTTCAGTGCGTACATCTGCATCGGCTCCTGATCGAAGTAGTGGTCCATTCCGATGGCAAGGATGTCCGAAGCGACGCAGATAGCAACCTATGTAGAGGCGGGAAGGGCGCAGCGCAGAAACTCGGTAAGAGTGCAGGACTACGACTTCGGGTAGACAGTACTTACGGGTCTCCAGTCAAACACGTCGTAAATCGCGTGCGACATGAACGTGGATAGTCCGAAACTGCCGATGCAAAGCAACAGTGGATGGGTCAAGAGCTCATCCCTGAGCTTGCTGGGCGTGATCGGGGCGAACTGGGTGGCCATGATTAAAAGGAGAGATAGAGGTAGAGACGAGGATGGCCGTTCCATGGCCCCAGAGACGCATTTTATACATGCGAACCCTGAAAGCGCTCTGCAAACCTTCCAGAGTAAATGAGTAACGGCGTTAGCAAGCGGGCTGTTACATGAGTCCTCAGGTGAAATTGGTCGAACGGCTGGCGCCATCGCGGGCTGCATCAGGTATGCCTGGACCCTGGGCAGTTCCTGCCTTCCTACCGTCAAATGGCTACTTGCCGTGTCTGCGGTATTCCGAGACGTGGAGCTATCTGTCTGTGCTAGTCCCGTTGATGGCGCAGCGAAAGCGTATCGCCAATCCAGTATCCAAACATATGGTATAACGCGACGATCTGTAACTTTCCTGAGCGTCGCAGTAGAGTCGGACGACTGGATAACACACCACTTGTCCTTGTTATCTCGCAGCATTATGCATGACTCCCGACCCGACCAGCCGTGCCGGGATAGCCTCATGGTCCGTCGGGGACCTGTCCAAAAGCAGGGGCAGCACGTCAGTGCTTTCGTAACACCGGATGGTTCGAGAAACCGAAGCAGCGGACACATACGGAGGTACATTCACGGTTTGCCACAAGGCCGGACCTCTTAGAGGTTTCTATGGCGGTAGGCGGCAGAATCTGAATGACCTCCCAGCGTCGACGTCGAGTCGGAGCGGTGACCTAGACGCTGTCGGAGCTTCGAACACAGCGTCTGGTGTAAAATTTCCCACCAGGGAACATTCATGCGATATAAGTATTGACGAGGTCACAGTGACACTGTTGTGTAGACAAGGGAGCGCAGATGGACGCGTCTGGAGGCAAGAGCCGAGTTGGAAATTGGGCGTGGAGGTAAAACCTGCCAACATGCCACTTGCTGTGGCAGGTCCGATGCAGATGCCGGAACCGCAACTAAACGATGATCAAGGTAATAGCTATTCTATCCTACACGTTGGCGTTGTCGCCGCTAACCTTCTCGGGAGGGAAAATGGTTCGGGACATATTCTCGCCCTTGGGCGCCACTGCGGTTTCCTCGTCCTTTGGCGTGCTCTTCTTGCCCTTCTTGCCCGGCTTATGACCCAAGTCAGCCTCCTCAGCAGTGAGCGAGAACAGGAATCCGACGGCTACGAATGGGACAGTAGCTATCATCATCGTGCCAAATGCCTTGCCGTAAGACTTCGACGCCAACGTCTGGATGGGGCCAGGCAGCGAGTGAAGACCACTCAGAGCCTTGAGTTGCGGGAGGTACTGGGGACGACCTATGTTCAGCTGCCGATGCCCACGGAGTAACACTGGACCATACAGGCTAGAACTACTCACCGGCGCAGCCGCAGGATCTGCGAGCATGTTGTTGAGGAAGACGTTCTGGATGATCGAACCTTGCATGGCAATTCCGACGATGCCTCCGAGGGACTTGCTCCACATGGTCATTGTTGTCACACTCGCCAAGAGCTCACGCGCCACCTTGCTCTGTGCTGACACGGTATTCGTCTGGGCGATAAAGCCCACGCCAGCGCCGCTCAGCGCCAGAAAGACGTATTCGACAGCGCGTGGGAGGGTGCCGTTGAGCATGATCAAGAGGCCATTCGCAACCACGTTGACAAATCCGCCTGCCCACAGCCAGGGCCTCGTGCGCCCACTCCAGGACATCAGATACCCCACCAGGGTGGAGAATATCACTATGGTCCCAACGCTAGAAAGCTCCGGTTGAGCTCGACCATGACGGATTGCATCAAGCGAACTTACTATGGCAGGACTTCCAAGCCGGAGACTAGTTGATTGTCACCTCGGACGAGTTGATAATACGAGGGGACGTAATTGGACAGACCGTACATGGATCTGGCACATTAAATGAGCATCGCGTGGAGTCGGAAAGGGTCGTACCACTTACACCGAAGAGAAGAAGTAGTTACCGGTCGATGCCGTCACATTGCGTACCCTGAACATCTCCAAAGGAATGACAGGGAATCGTGGGATGTACATCTCATAGAGAATGTAAACAGGGATGAGGACACCTCCCACGACGAGTAAAGAAATGATCACGGCGCTGTTCCACGAGTAGGTTGTACCGCCCCAGGTGAGGGCTATGCACAAAGTGACAACGCATGCGGCGATGAGAAGAATGCCGCCGAAGTCGACATCCTTGAACGAGACTCCTGGCCGCTTCCGGTTGGGAATCTTCTTCACGAAGAACAAGAGAACTCCGATAGCCGGTCCGGAGAGGATGAGGTTGATCCAGAAGCACCATCGCCAGTTGAATTTCGTGAAGATACCGCCAAGTACCTGACGAGTTGGACTGTAATGAGCGCTCGCGAAGTATCCCAGCAGTATACGGAAAGCGTACGGGTCCCAGAACGGTCGCGATGGCGGTCCGAGCGTACATAGCGCCCACAAACTTCCCCCGATCCCGGAGCGGAACCATCTGGCTGATGATGATCATACACACGACCTGTGGGAGAAATGAGCAAACAGCCCAGAGACACTGTCTCGATGACCTACAAGCAATCCAGCTGCTCCGATCCCTGTGTACATGGGTTGTCAACTTGCGATCTGTCCAACGACAAGTACTACGCCCTGGACCCACCGGCAATTGCTCGGCCGCAGCAAAACCATATGAAGTCCGTCGCAACGGCGCAGAACAGAGAGCCGATGTCGAAGACGACAATAGAGAGAAAGAGCATGAGTCTGGAGCCATATAGGTCGGTGCCGCGCCCAAAGATGGGCTGGAACACGGTTGAAGTAAGCAGGTAGGCCAGCGAGATCCCTGTGTGGACTTAGCGGGGCCTAACGTTAACTTTCAGACAGACGCACAGCTTTGTTGCGGCAGCGCGTTATATTCTGAGGCGATGGTAGGCATAGCCGTTGCTATGATTGTCTGGTCGAGTGAACCGAGAAAGGCTGCGACAGACAAACTGCAACGTCTGTTAATTTCACACAGAGCGGCGAGCGAACGGTATACGCACGCAAGGAATACGAGCTGGATCTCGCGATTCGACAATGGCTTGGGATCGCCACTCGTACCCCCCGTAGCGGCCGTCTGGCCTGATTTCTCAACGACCTCAATCACAGCAAGGCCCGCCTTGTCCCCCGGGGTGATTGTCGTATGGGTCGTCGATGGCGTAAGAGTAGAGTCTACCTTCGGCTCGGCCAACCAAGTTTCATTCGAGGCCCGTACAGAGACACCAGAAAGGTCGTCGGCAACTGCAGTCTTTTGAACTATTAGTAAAGTAGTAAGCGCGCATGGTCCCAAGTACTCACCGAATGTTCAGTCATGACCAAAGTAGCGTAGATATTAGTATGTAATTAACGCGTTATCTCGAGGTCGAGGTGGCGGGGTACGCCTTGCTCTTATACAGTCCGGGCAAGTGTTACAGAGGGAAGCACTCCATAACATGGAGCAAGGGCATATATGAAGGAGGCGGGTATGCGCGGCATGATACAGTCAGAGCAGGGGACTCAGCGTTCGGTTTTACGCGCCTCGTCACCGCTTGTGATAGACGCCAACAGAGCGGAGTCCTGCAGAGCCATGGACACTTGTTTTGCATCGCAGAGTGGACAGACGGTAGCGACATGTGAGTCGCAACGTTGTCGTTCGATGGAGGAAGAGTATTAGTGGACGGATGACAATCTTGTCTAGGCGCAGCAAAACCCTGGCTGGAACGTTAACTTAGCCGGCCATATCAAATAGTACTCACCCTCAAAAGTAACAGGGTGGAGCTCTGAATGGTTAGATGGGAGGTGGCATTGCAAACCCGGGTGCTCGTCCGAGCTCGCCGTGATACGCTGATGGGACTGTACCTGAGCGAACAGCACGGCATGGCGCTTTTCGTCCAGGTGTAACCCGAGTCGGCATCTTCGCACCATCGGCATCGAGTAGAAGCGCATACTGCCGTATGTGCGCTGCTGATTAGTAGATAGTCACAACCCGTGCGAAGGGTTAATCACCCGGGTCCCATGGCCTCCATACTTCGCATATGTATGCCGATGAGTAGGCTGGAATGGCATTCGCAGAACGACATCCTGCCTGGTCACGACCGCCTCCGAAACGGGGTCCTATGCACTACGTTAGCGGTAGATCGGCATTGAAGTTCCCCGAGACCTTGAGGGATGTCAGCTGTGTACTTATGATTGTGTCAACGAGACGCAGGAGATATGTATACCTGATAGACGACTGACTGACCTCGGAGCGCCGTTACCGAGATAACATTCGTCCACTAAGCCCGTATGAGTACGACGACTTCGATCGAATACCAATCTTGCAGATCAGCGGCTGTGACGCTTTGTCAGGAACATGGACAAGCGTGCCGCTCGTATTCTATTGTTCACATCTCCGTTTAGGCTGAGCCGTACAACCGGTATGTATGTGCTCGTTCTGTGACTTAGTGAACGCGCAACATGGAACCAATTAATGAAGCGGCTCACCAGGGTGAAAACAGAACTTCGTGACATCCATCCGCACGTTCGTGCGCCCTAGATGACGCCAAGCGAGACCGCCACCATTGCGTAAATAGCTCACTTGCAATGGCCACCGAAGACGAAGCACTTAAGAGGGACGTGGCCGTATCCTACGGTTAACCATATGCATGAGCTACCTAGTGCCAGTGTTGGAGAATCGTACCTGAACACCACTTCAGCTAATCCGGGCTATTGGCATTATCAAGACGACTGATCCAGCAAGCCATGATACGCAGCTATGGCAGCAAGAATTTTTTGGATAGAGCACCGGTGAAATGCGCATGGACAATATCTGAGGCTAAGTATGTACAGCTTGCTGGCGGTTCTGCGCAGACTCGGACTCGGCGGAAGAGCTCCGGGCTTTGCCGAGCTGGAGGCAACGACACCATCACGTGACAGAAACGCGGTTCGCGATTGACGCCCATTTCCATGTTGAACTCTGCCTTGACCACCTTCCACGACGTCGGCAGCCATCATGTCCACGACGATCACATCCTTGCTGAACTCTTTACACACACATCTACAGTCTCAAACCCAACTGTTACCGACACTCCATGCTCAGCTGGGTCTGCCCCCGACCGCTCTGCATGACGAACTATCCACACTACAACAGCAACTCACGCAATGCATCGAGAGTCAAATTGACTTGCGGCGGAAGCAAGTTGATGGATGGATGGAGAAGTGCGCTTTAGTAGAGGAGGAATGCCTGAGATATGGCCGAGCTTTGGGTGGACATCTCAAGTCGTCAGGACCGAGTGTAGGAGAGATCAGGAAGGAGCAAGTGCTCCCCCGACGCTTCGAACTCATTTCTGAGTTTCAAGAAAAGCTACGACAGGTGAAAATATGTTTTCTTCGCATGGTTTTGCCTTCGCTGACTCTCATCGCTTCCAGCAATACCACACAAAGTTGGAGCAGCTATTGAATCTCACGAGCAGAATATCATCCTTGGCCGTCACACTTGGCCCTGAGTTCTACCAAGCTGACATCCTTGAGCCCCTCCATGCTTCTGGAGAAGATGAATACGACTCTACATCCCATCGAGATGTCACGCCCGAACGCTTTTCGAAGCTGGAGAAGGAACTCGTAAGGGGTAAGGGAGAAGTTGTGAGTGTCTATTCTATAACTCAGTATTTGTTCTGACCACGCGCAGGCGAAGCGACTTAATCAGCTCTCCGCCCACTTCATTCAGATTGATTGGCTGTACACGGAGCTTGGGATTACACCACCATCATTAGACGACCTTCCGACGGCATCATCCTCCACACTCACCCTACCACCTCTACCCCGTCCTGGTTCCTCATGCAGTTCCAGGAATAATTCCGACCCCTTCCTCTCCACCTCTATGTCCGTTTCCATGTCCACTCCCACGCCAGCCTCGCGCCTGAAGCCGCTGACGCCTCTACTGTTCCTATCCGAAGAGGTACCGCAAGCCTCAGAGGTTGATCACCAGCGGGTCTTCGCAAAGTTTGTCGCTCGTATGGAAGAACTCTCCGACGAAGACCTGCCGGAATCCAATGCCGCACTCGGACTGGAGGGCGTCGAGCCTACGCAGGCGTTGATGGTGTGGGCGGAATCTACCCGTACCGACCTCGAGGAGACAAAGAGGCGGAGGGAAGCGCATATTCAGGCTATGTATGATCAGCTTGAAGCGCTTTGGCGTCGGCTTGGTGTTTCGGATGCAGATATGGACGCCTTCGTCGAGGCTCAGCGTGGGACCACGGAGGTGACCATCAAGGCTTACGAGGAGGAGCTGGAGCGCATGCTTGAGCTCAAGCGCGAGCGTATGGGAACGTTCATCGAAAACGCTCGCACCGAGATCACAAAGCTCTGGGATGAACTCATGGTGGGCGAGGAGGAACGCGCGGACTTCGCGCCTTTCTTCGACGGTGGGTAGCTACATGATATCGTGAGATTCGACCGTACTAATCCTACGCGCGTAGACGAGCACACCGAGGAACTCCTGTCCATCCATGAAGAAGAGATCAAGCGACTGAAGGAGGAACGCCGCATGAAGGGGCCGCTCCTTACCAGCATTCGAAAGTACTTTGACATCTGCGACGATGAGAAGGAGCTTGCGGCTGCCGCCAGCGACCAAAGCCGACTACTCGGTAGAGGTCCACGCGATCCTGGGCGACTCCTTCGGGAAGAGAAGATGCGCAAGCGCGTCACAAAGGAGAAACCCCGGGTGAGTAACTTCCATTCCTCGCTACGTATAGCTGGCGGTACTAACGTCGGCAATAGCTGGAGCAGGACCTGCTCGTGTCTATTCCCGCATGGGAGGCGGAGACCGGTCGGACATTCCTGGTTCACGGCATGAGCATGATGCAGCTGCTTATGGAGACTGTGAGCGCCAACGACAAGGAGAACGGCAGGAAAGGTCCTAAGGGACGTGCGGGCTCTGTTCCTCCGCGAGCGACGACGCCTGCGAACGGTTACAATCATGCACCTCCGACATCGGGGCACGGCGGAAGATCGGGCGTTGTCACTCCTGCGATTCGCCCATCCTCAAGTCTCTCCTCCTCACAGTCTGTACCTAACAAGCGGCCGCGCCTCGGAGAGTCCACGACCAATCCTCCCTCTGCCCGCGCACCACTCGGCAGCAACCGAGGGCCAGGCGTCAACAGGTCCGCGTCTCCCACCAAGATTCCTTTGCCAGGCAAGACTCCCGTCATGGCAGGCTCGTCACTCCCCCGCCCTGTCCCTATCGTTATGCCAGTACCGAAGCCTGGAACCGCCCACCACGCGCTCGGGCATGGCCGTGTACCTTCCGCTCAGCAGCTTGGGTCTAGCCATTCATACAACCCTTACCCTACTTCCCGCACAGCCTCGTACTCATCGACTACCACGTACAGTAGGTATGGCGGCCCTGGAGCAAGCGCAGCGGTCGTTGCGAAGAAGGCTACGCGCGCAAGGCGGGAGAGCTTCAAGCCACGACCAAGTATGGATGAGGATTGGGCGGCAGATGTCGGAATAGGCGGGCAGCGCCGGTGGGCGGGCTTCGCCGGCAATGCTGTCCAGGAAGAGGACGAGGAGTATTAAGCTTGTCGCTTGAGGCAACTCGTCTTTATTCCTCTCCTTTTCCTTCGCGACTGACTTGATTGGCTCTGAGGTGAATTATGCGAACATATCTAACTCGCGGTTATGCGTCCACCCACTTGTACTATGATTATTCTCTCTCATGTCGAGTTCTGTTTTCTTTCATGACGTTATTACGCCCTCTTATGATTGACCTATCTATCCGTGTACATCTAGAGCTGTCGGTGTCGAACAAACACGTTGTCGTTGTACTCTAGGCCTGCCAGTGGGAGAGTCCGTTCTGGACTCAAGGCCGGCGTCTGGATCGCCCGCGACCTTGTCACGCCGCCACTACCTCAGCCTGTGTACCTGGCCTGCCTGCATCACCCGCCTCGAGCTCCTATAAAACGATGCGCAACGTACTCGAGGACGGCATTCGTAACCTTCATGGCCCCCTTACCTTTACTTCCACTACAACACCAAAGCTCCCTTCGGAGTACGAGCACAGCCGCATCCTTCGTCCGCCGGACTTCCTCGCACGAGGCCAGGTCGATCGTTGTAGGAGTTATCGCCGCCGTGGTGGGACTATGTCTCATCTTGTGGGTCTTCTACATTCTCCATGGATGGTGGGCGATACGTGCGGCGGCATTGCGGCCGCGCGGTAACGGTGAGTAACGGTTCTCAATGGGGCGCCCTACTACGTTGAGCTGACAGTGAGTTTTTTTTGCGGGACAGCGGAACGTGATCCTACTACCGTCGACAACGTCTGGAATGAGGAGGACGATGCAAGTAGTACCAGCGAGACCTTGGGCACTTAACAAGTACTTCGAGGGCTTGCTACGACAGGCAACATGGGCCTTGCCCCACGCGAAGGTCAGTAGTTCATTCTGGCCATCAAAGCCCCCGCACGAGTTCTGACCATGATCCGTAGGCCTTCCGGGACTTTGCGTGCATGCAGTGTTGCTCGATTTCCCGCACAAGACACGCGCGGAGACGCAGAAGCGGCTGCAGAGCGACCTCCCAGCCTCGCGCCCCGCTGCTGCATCGCTGCCACACACACATAGTGGCACTATCCGCCCATTCGAGCAGCTCGCATGGCAGCTCGTCACGACGCTGCAACTCCGGACGCTTCCCAAGTGTGAAGTCGTCAATCACGCCCGTAGGAAGCCACGCACTAAAGGCTTGTATTACGAGAAGCCCATACGAAGTCGCAACGATCGGAACCCATGACAATTTGTATCATATGATCAAATGTATCGTTATTTCATGTAAGCCGGACTGGCACCATGCTCTGCATACTTCCTTCGACCTGCATCCAATGCGTCATCACCGAACCTGCCTCTCCGTTCTCAGCAACATTGTCGTTCGCCTCCACCTTCCCTGCAGCGACGAACTGACAGTAGAGAGGGTTCGCATCCGATGCGTCTCCTGCATGGACCGTCGTCCCCTCTTTGAGCGCAGGAATGAGTATGCCTGCAGCAGCCTGCTCGCTCACCCTGATCGGAAGAGCGCGGTCCGTGATGAGAATGCCGTTGATCGTGACAGGACGCCCACTCTGAATGCGCGCAATCACCGTCGCAGCGGAGAGCTGAATGTGCACCGTCCTCGAAGCGACGACCTGGATCTCGTCGGCATGCCTCTGAGTCTGGAGGAGAACAGAGCCCTTCACTGTCACCACGATCCCGATATGCCTGCGCATGTCGACCATCGGGAAGTGGACGATGGTGTAACGTCCGAACAGCCCGTCTTCGGTGCACGTAGCGAAGTACTGGTCTGCGTCGCCTTGCCAGAGAACGTCGGTGATCGACGACGGGGCCCAGCGGAAGTTCGGGATGTCAAGTCTGCGTGTAAACCATCCGTAGACAGCTACACAGCGAGGGAGGGTGCCGCAGCGCATGAGCAGCGTCCGCATCCGCGCGTCTCCGTCTGGGATTGCTAGGAGCTCGGACGCGTCGATACCCAGCAGACCAGCGATAGCGACTGACTCGTCCCTGGGCTTGCTGGTGGTGCGGTGACGGAGAAGGGGAATGATGTCTCGGTATGAGCAGCGCGGGGGGTCGTAGGACACAACATAGTACTCGAGCTTGGACAAGTCATGTGGACGACGCCGAAGGAGAGGGATGCACGCCCATGCAAGGTGGAAGGAGGGTCCGTTGAAGTGGGTCACATCAATGAGCCCGTCCGAGACTTCGAAGCAGAGCTCGCGCGCAAGCATGCCTTCCTGCAGCGTCCAGATGCGCTGCATCCAGCCCGAGGTCGCGATACGAAGAATGCACTCTTCCTTGGGCGAGGAGAGACTGCACTGCGTCCGGATGCCTCCGTCCGTCACGAGCACCTTGGCCGCGTGCTCGTAGGTTTGAGCCATGAGCGCGATGGCACGCGTGCGAGACGTGTTTTCTTCGGGAATGCAGAGTGCGTCCAGCCAGAACGCGCCGCTTGGCACCAGGCGGCGAGTGAGGGAGGCGATGTGGGAGAGGTGGCAAGCGGGAAGACCGACTTCCGCGGTGCTGCCGAGTCCGTCTGCCCAGACGTGGCTGATCGCAACGTAGTCGACGTTTAGGCTGTCCCGGACAGATAACTCGTCGCCGTCGAGCACCATCACAGGAACACGGCCTTCGGCGAGGTGGCGGATGACGTCGGAGAGGGGTGGTCGGATGTAAGAACAACTACATTCGCTGCTGCGGTGCAAGGGAGCGTAGTCTTGTGGGTTAATGGACTTGGTGCGATTGGTCGTGGGAGTCGAATTGGACGCATATGCGATGAACTGTAGCCCACCATCGATTACGCGGTCGAGCTCATATCCAATGTCGTATCCCCATCGTTCCGAGAGCTCGTCCCGGTAGACGGAGATGATGTCCTGAGACATCCGCGTGTTATCGAGGAGAACAATGGCTTGCTTCTCGTCGTGCAGGACATCATTTGCCCAGTGCGCAAGGCCATAGAACAGAATGCCTACGGCGAGGAAAAGTTCGCGATCAGAGGCTTCCACGGACTTCTGGACCAGTCTCCTGTCAATGGCGGAGGTAGCGGTCCTGAGAGATAGGAGGAACGCTTCAGAGGCCAGGCGAAGCTCGTCCATGCAGCACTTGCGAAGGTGTTCGGTCCTCGGAAGTAGCAGTTTCCATAAAGCTTCCTCAGATAATACCGGTTGTCCTGCAACAGAGAGGGAAAGAGACGGGTTAGGGAGAGGTACACCGATCAACCCTTCCAGAACAAGGGCAGCGACGTCGCGCAATGCAGTTGCGAAGTGATTGCTGGAGATGGTACTGCGCTCGGAGGTAGTCGGTGCAAGGGTGGGATACCACGGAATCTCGACGAAGTAGATGAAGTCCGTCCCTATCCAGCGTTGTGCAGCAGCGACAGGCCGGGTCGCCTTAACTGTGAAGCGAACCTTGTTAGTTCAAGATTCTTCCAGAGCTTGTGGACTCACCATCAGGTGCGTGCTTAGGAGGCAGGGCGGCGGTAACAGGCTCTAGCTGGATAGGACCTTCAATCATGTAGGGCTTTCACGACCGCTCGTCACGAGAGCAGCCACTGTTATATCCGTCAAACACACTCAGATAGATCTTCTGTTAGGCGAAACCAATCCATTACGAGCGATGTTCGACTCCCATCCTCATGTCGTAGGCATTGGCATCGCGTGAAGATTATCTAGACGCGTTGCCTGTTAGTGAGAAACATACGGTGCGTATGTGGTTGAGGTATAATCGCACCTTCCATTCAAGTCAAGCTGAGATAGAAATTCAGAGGCTAAGCGAAGTCACAAGGTGGTATGTGTTGAGATAGCCTTCAGCGAACGGGGCCCAGTACGGAGGAAGGCTTTTCAGGAACCCCTGGCGTGGACACTAGATGCATAGGATCGGCTTTCGGGTCCCCCATGTCCTATTTGTCGCCGACACCGAGTGCGAAGCTTTGTAATGACATCATGAGAGATGCATACGATGCATTGACACTCCTCTCCGCCTGCGTAAATCCCTGTGGAAACTCACAGTGATCTGTAGAGCCCATCAGGGAGCCAAGAAGACTTCGTTATGAAGCTTGTTTTCCCTCGAATATCTGGCCTGAAGCACGTCTGTCCGTCAACGTTCCCTTGTGAGCGTGAGCTTGCCAGTGTCGCCCAGCTTGAACTTCGGATATGGATGGCGATGCATTACAGCACAGATCAAGGCAGGATACACGAAGCGAGGCACAGGGCAGAGAGAACGCGGGCGTCGGACAGTGAGAGAGTTGTTGGGGACATCGCCATGGGCGGTGTGGACAGGCCGGGGACACTGAGCGGACAGAACGCGGTGCCACAGACGCGTGCCGCTAGCCATGCATGGCGACCCGAACGCGCTCATAACAGGTTCCGCAGGTTGCCTGCTCCCAGCACTCTCCGCACTTCTCTTCCGCTCCCTCACTGTCCCTCCTTGCCTCATAGACCATCCTAGCGTACTCTTTCTCTCGACGACAACAGCCTTCAAGTCATAATGCCTTTCACGCCCGACGTTGAGCTCGACCTCCTCTTCCCTGCCGACCAGATCCCCATAGACGTCCGCAAGCAGCTTCCCGCGGAGCTCCACGTATGTTTTGCCCCTCTTCGTCCCTGCCAGCATCATATTAACTGCGCACAACGCGTAGATTCGTCCCCTCGCATCCACAGACTATCGCCGAAACCACCTCTCGGTGCTCTCTGTTCTCACTGTCGTCACCGATCCCGGTGAGAGCGCGTGGCGCGCCCAGTTCGAGACCCTGCGCGCGACACCCCGCACATACTACTCCATCGTCATCGTTGACAAGGCGTCTGACCGGATTGTCGCGGTTGGTACCGTCTTCATCGAGCACAAATTCTTGCGCGGGCTTGGCTGCGTTGGGCATATCGAGGATATCGCCGTGGACAAGAGCCAGCAGGGCAAGAAGCTCGGTCTCCGGATCATCCACGCTCTCACTGGTATCAGCGAGAACAGCGGGTGCTACAAGACGATCCTGAACTGCAGCGATAGCAATATACGTAAGTGATCTGCGCACGCTCATCGTGTCTTCAGTGCAAGGCTCATCTTACCTGCTTCGCAGCTTTCTATGAGAAATGTGGGTTCCAGAAGAAGGAGAACGAGATGGTAAGTTGCAAGCGGCTTGATTGAGCTTCCAAACGTGCTCATATGGTCCTTAGGCCAAGTACGCTCCTGCGGATCCGGCGCGCAACCCACGCTTGTGATTTATTTAATCATCACGGACTCAGACGGGCCTTAGATTACCATGGTTTGGAGCAACGGACTGCACATATGTATCCTGGTAGTGTATCGTATAATTCCGCACAGTGTGTGGTACCAATTTGCACATAATGACTATACCGTTAAGATGACTGACGCTCACCGTTACCGTTCAGAGTCATGACAGTTGATCCGTGCACCCAATATTGTGGTGGTGGTTCATGTAGTCACGTGTGTTTCCGGTAACCTGATGATGGTCTGATGTATCGCAATGAACGACCGCATTCAAACTCACGCAATATTCGAAGGGTCTGAAGCTGCACCTTCCGATTCCCGATGTTGTTGTCCGGTCGGCATTTACAATCTCTCGCTTCCGCAAGATGAATGCTAAATCCTCTGTGACTCGATAGGAATCTTCCAGCGACGGCCTATGTCGTCATATCATTCTTTGATCAGCCGCAGTGCACTTGAGTCTTGACTAACATATAAAAGACCACCACGGAAGACATGTCTGGGACTTTAAATCACCTACACCCAACCTGTCACTACCTACAGCATGTCGACCTCGAAACGCGTTGCCATCATCACCGGCGCAGCAATGGGTATCGGCCGTGGTATAGCACTGAGGCTCGCCAAAGATGGGTACGACCTTGGGCTGTTTGATCTACCACAGTCCCGAGGTCAACTGGACGAGCTCGCGGCTGCTGTCGAAAAGGAGTATGGCACGCGAGTAGTCAAAGTAATAGGGAGCGTCGCCGTAGAGGACGACGTCAAGCGACTCGTCGAGACTGTCGTCCAGGAGCTTGGAAGCCTCTATGCGGCAAGTACCTTCATTCGCTCTTACACTCGATGAGCATCGCTGACTTTTCGCTGTCCATTAGATGATTGCTAATGCCGGAATATCCGTCAACCGTGTCCTGCACGAAAGTAAGTGCGTGACTCTTTTGCCCACTTCAACTGGCCTGACAGCGACCTTGGGTCCACAGCGTCCACGGAGGACTTCGACAGGCTGCTTTCCGTCAACCTGAAGGGGACGTTCTTCTGCTACAAGTATGCCGCCATCCAGCTCATCAAGCAGGGTAAGGGCGGGCGTATCCTCGGGGCGGCCTCCATCGCGAGTAAGAGAGGTGAGCGACAGCGGCCGACCAGTAGCAGACAGGAACTGAGATACATATCTTGCAGGATTCGCGGAGATGACCGCATATAGCGCGACAAAGTTTGCAATTCGCGGTATGACCCAGTGCGCTGCGATGGACTATGGACAGTATGAAATCACCGTCAACGCGTATGCTCCTGGCGTTATCGAGACTCCACTGAGTACGTAGTTCGACTTGTCCTCAGGCTACCGAGCTTACCAGTGTTGTATCATTGCAGTGGAATACTTGGACCAGTACCATACATCCACGAGCGGCCTACCGAAGGGTTCGTGGACTGCATCGGTGAGTCTCGTTCGTGTCAGTACGAAGTGCCTGGTGCTGACGATACTGACTGATCTCGCGTAGTTCAACGATAGCAACGTGCTCAAGCATAATGGAAAGCCTGCGGACGTTGCGGGGCTCGTCTCATTCTTGGTGTCGGATGATGCGTCCTTCATTACTGGTAAGCTTTCCCTCGGTCCCCATCCATTACAGTGACTGTACTCATGCGCCTGTTATGCAAGGTCAAACTGTATGTCGAGTATCTTTTGCTTGCTTCCAAAGTTCAACTATGCTCACTCATTCGTTTTTGCTTATTCGCTCAAGTACCTCGTGGACGGCGGCATTTGCTTTGACTAGGTCCCCTCATGTAGTGGCTGCTCTCGTGTCACTACTAGTAGTAGCTCGGGTTGAGTCAATAATCTCTATGTATCAATACTGCATTTTTTTCAGCCAAAATGTTGCATCGTTGACTTCACCAGTGGTCTCGCTCAGCCTATCCTCGCGCGGAGAGCAAGCACTTGGCGGGTGGGTCGCCCGTGGGGCGCGTGACCGTTGGCGTCAGTCACAGCGACGCGACAGGTCACAAAGTGGCAAGACGCGAAAGAAGCGCTCATATCTCGCTGTCCTTTCCCCTTCTCCGCTTTTCTCCTTTTCTCTCTCTGCGGTTCACAGCCTCGCCGTCATCCGACACGATGGCGAGAGGTACAGGAAACTTTAGGAGAGGTGGACGAGGAACATCTCGCTTTGGTTACCGAGGAAACACGTCTTTTCGTGGCGGTCGAGGACGAGGACGCGGTCGCGGCGGCGCGCCCGCAGATGCACAACTGCAACGCGACGAGGAGGGAAACCAGCTCGCGGAGCGGTTTGAGCAGGTGAAGACCAGCGATGAGGTTGATGACAAGCTGGGGTTTGGTCGTGCACAGGAGGGCCATGTAAAGGAGGGGTGGTTGATTAACATGCATCCGGTGCGTCCATTGAAATCGGGAACAACTTACATGTCCTGAAATCGGCGTAGACTCTCATTAAAGACTCCGATTGGCCCGGAGGGAAGGCCGGTGTGGACTTCTACTTCATTCAAGACGACGGTGGGATGTTCAAGTGCACCTTGCTGTACGAACCGTATTTCTACATTGCATGCAAGGTACGCGTTCCTCTGCTTCCCTCTTGACCAAATTTCCTCATCAATCGGCAGAATGGAATGGAGACCACCATTGAGGAGTGGTTAATGAAGAAGTACGAAGGTGTACTTTGTCGTATCACTCGCGAGCGGAAAGAGGACCTCCAGATGCCGAACCACCTCATGGGCCATCGACGGCTCTTCCTTCAACTTCATTTCCGGAACGTATCGGACCTCCTTACGGTCCGTCGCGAACTCATGCCCCTCGCTCTCGCGAACAGCGCCAAGCTCGATGCGGTGGACGCGTATGCCGAGGTCGTGAATGCTACGTCCGCCGCGGCAACTAACATTGAGCTCGAAGGAGAGTGGGCTGCAGATGGCGAGTCCCAGGCGGGTTCTTCGCGGTGGAACGCGAGCCGAGACAGAGATCCGCGCGAGGGTATCATCGACATCCGCGAGTACGACGTGCCGTACTACCTGCGTGTCGCCATGGACAACGACATCCGCATCGGTCTGTGGTATGCCATCACTTTCACCGCCGGGCAGCCCTCTTTCAAGCAGCTCACGGAGCGTGTCAAGCGTGCGGACCCAGTCGTCATGGCGTACGATATCGAGACGACAAAGGCTCCGCTCAAGTTCCCGGACCAGGCTATCGACCAGGTCATGATGATTTCGTACATGATCGACGGCCAGGGTTTCCTAATCACGAACCGCGACATCGTCAGCGAGGACATCGAGGACTTTGAGTACACGCCCAAGGAAGGCTACGAGGGGCCGTTCACGGTCTTCAACGAACCCGACGAGGTATGCACTCCTTCTCTGCATGGGCCTGCGCGTTCTCATAGCATTTTGCACAGCCTGCTGTCATCCGCCGTTTCTTCTCTCATATTCAGGATGTCAAGCCGACCGTCATGGCGACATACAACGGTGACTTCTTCGATTTCCCGTTCCTCTGTGCTCGTGCCAAGGTGCATGGGATCGACATGTTCCTCGAGATAGGGTTCGCCAAGGACTCCGAGGACGAGTTCAAGAGCCGGACTTGTGTCCACATGGACTGCTTCCGTTGGGTCAAGCGTGACTCGTACCTCCCGCAGGGCAGTCAGGGTTTGAAGGCGGTGACGACTGCCAAGCTTGGTTATGATCCTATAGAGCTTGACCCCGAGCTTATGACCCCGTGAGTGGATTTATCGGTACATCCTAGACGTCTTGGCTTAAGAACTTTTGCTGCAGGTATGCGATGGAACAGCCCCAGGTCCTCGCTCAGTACTCCGTTTCCGATGCAGTCGCCACCTATTACCTCTACATGAAATACGTCCACCCCTTCATCTTCTCGCTTTGCAACATTATTCCGCTTAAGCCGGACGAGGTCTTGCGGAAAGGAACTGGTACTCTCTGCGAGACACTGTTGATGGTGAGACTGCTCTGTGAGGCATGATGCTTAATGGAACTGAAACTGTGCTCTAGGTTGAAGCCTTCCGAGGAGAGATCATCATGCCCAACAGGCACGAGGAGTCACATGGAACCATGTTTGAAGGTCATCTCGTGGCATCCGAGACGTACGTCGGTGGTCACGTCGAAGCTCTGGAGGCGGGCGTATTCCGGAGCGATATCGTTACGCACTTCAAGATCGAGCCTTCCGCAGTGCAGCAGGTATGTTTTTGTTGCAAACATTCATGTTAGGAACTTAATCGAACATTCTCTAGCTTATTGATGAATTGGATGCCGCGCTGACCTTCTGTATCGTGGACGAGTCCAAGTCCTCCCTCGAGGCCGTCACGAACTACGACGAGGTGAAGGCCCAGATTCAGGCTAAGCTCGAGGAAATGCGAGATAACCCCCAGCGCATGGACAAGCCACTCATCTACCACTTGGACGTCGCCGCCATGTACCCAAACATCATGTTGTCCAACCGGCTGCAACCCGACTCCGTCGTTGACGAAGCGACCTGTGCGGTCTGCGATTTCAACCGTCCGGGCAAGACCTGCGATCGCCGCATGACCTGGGCCTGGCGTGGGGAATTCTTCCCAGCGCGTCGAGACGAATTCAACATGATCAAGCACGCATTGAACCAGGAGACGTTCCCACCGCGGAAACCGGGGGGTCCCCAGCGCAAGTTTGCTGACCTCTCAGAGTCCGACCAGACGGCACTACTCCACAAGCGCCTTGGGGATTACTCGCGGAGAGTCTACAAGAAGGTCAAGGACACCAAGATCGAGAACCGCGAGGCTATCATCTGCCAACGGGAGAACCCCTTCTACATCGACACTGTGCGCCGCTTCCGTGACCGTCGGTACGAGTACAAGGGCCTACACAAGACTTGGAAGAAGAACCTGGATACGGTCGTCTCGGAACACCGCTCCATCGCCGAGGTGGATGAGGCGAAGAAGATGATCGTCCTGTACGACTCTCTGCAGCTCGCCCACAAGTGCATTCTCAATTCGTTCTACGGCTATGTCATGCGGAAGGGTGCGCGCTGGCACTCGATGGAGATGGCAGGCATCACCTGTCTCACAGGTGCGACGATCATTCAAATGGCGCGGCAGCTGGTCGAACAAATCGGGCGGCCGCTCGAGCTTGACACGGATGGTATCTGGTGCATGCTTCCTGGCGTATTCCCAGAGAACTTCAAGTTCAAGCTGTCGAACGGCAAGGCCATCGCGTTCTCGTACCCTTGCACTATGCTCAACCATCTCGTTCACGCGAAGTTCACGAACCACCAATACCACGACCTGGATCCGGAGACTGGAGAGTACGTCGTCCACAGCGAGAACTCTATTTTCTTCGAGCTGGACGGCCCGTACAAGGCGATGATCTTGCCGTCATCCAAGGAAGAGGACAAGCTGCTGAAGAAGCGGTACGCTGTCTTCAACGACGACGGCTCGCTGGCGGAACTGAAGGGCTTCGAGGTCAAGCGTCGAGGGGAGCTGCAGCTCATCAAGATCTTTCAGTCCCAAATTTTCGAGAAGTTCCTCCTGGGTACGACGCTCGAGGAGTGCTACGCCGCTGTTGCCCAGATCGCGGACCGTTGGTTGGATGTGCTCTTCAGCCATGCAGAAGATCTTGCCGACGAGGAGCTGGTCGAACTCATCGCCGAGAACCGTAGCATGTCGAAGACGCTTGCCGAGTATGGAGGGCAGAAGTCGACCTCCATCAGTACCGCGCGTCGTCTCGCCGAGTTCTTGGGCGATCAGATGGTCAAGGACAAGGGTCTTGCTTGCAAATTTATCATCTCCGCGAAGCCCATGGGCGCACCCGTCACCGACCGCGCAGTCCCAGTCGCCATCTTCTCCGCTGAGGAGAGCGTCAAGCGGACGTACCTGCGGAAGTGGCTGAAGGACAACAGCCTGACGAACTTCGATCTCCGGTCTATCCTTGACTGGGAGTACTACATCGAGCGTCTCGGTTCTGTCATTCAGAAGCTCATCACCATCCCCGCCGCCATGCAGAAGGTCGCTAACCCTGTCCCTCGTATCCGCCATCCGGACTGGCTTCATCGTCGCGTCGTTGCCATGGAAGACAAGTTCCACCAACACAAGGTGACGGACTTCTTCAAGCGTGCGGGCGAAAGCCAAGAAGAGACACAACCCGCTGATGTGGACATCGAGGACGGCGCCTCCCAGCGCCCCCGCGGTTTTCGTGTTGCGGTAGTCAAGCGCAAACCGACTCGACGGGATGAGAGTCCGGAGGATGAGGCGCAGAAGGCCTTGGCGCAGCCGCTCCCTGATGTGACGAAGAACTACTCGGGGTGGTTGAAGTTGATGCGGATGCGATGGAAGCACCGTCGCGGTGATACCTCCGCTAGCATCACCATGCCGGCAATGTTCAGGGGCGTGCGCACCAAGCAGAGCACCCACTGGGATATCGTGCAAATCCGGCCGAACAGGACCCCCGGCCGATTCACTCTCTGGCTCTCCATTGATGGCGCCCTTACTTCTGTCCCCCTCCGGATTCCTCGCGAATTCTACATCCACCTTCGTACTACCCCGAAACACGACCAGTTCAACCACGAGCTATATCAGTGCGAAAAGGTCGTGCGTAGCTTGCCTCGGGACCGCCCTTGCCTCAATCTCTACAAGATCTCCGTACGCGAAGATCTGTATGTGGAGGGCCACGAGCACTTCATCGACATCACGAACGATCCGAATGTGGATGGCGTCTACGAACTGCAGGTATGTGTGATTAGCTTTGAACGAATATCTTGCCTCTGACCAACAGTACTATTCAGCTTCCACTGGTCATGCGAGCCATCTTGAGGCTGGGGAAGACGTGCTCCAACGAGGACAAGATGATCACCCTCAATCGTGCAGAGACCGTGGGGTTCGACCTCCAACAATTGGGTCGTGCAGGCCCCTCGCTCACGAAGAGGACGTATCTTGAACAAGGACGGGCTGGGAAGTACATCTTCCTCTACCATGCTTGTTCCAACAACGCTCCCGTGCACGTCTTTGCTCTCTTTATCCCCGGGGAAGCGGTCAAGCTACATATTGTTGATCCTGCTACTCGTCGACAACCAATCCCGCGTCTCACCGAACTCTATGCTGACCTTCTCCAAAAGCACGAGCAGAACGTCGGCGTGAGCATGTCATACTCCTACCCCGACAGCCTCAATTTCAACACGACTTACCACGGTAATGATGCCACTGCCCTCAAGGCTATTTCGCGCGAGCTTGGTCTGGTTGAGAGCCGCTCTTTTGTCGTTGTGATATCTTCCACCAAGGAGCAGAGCTACTTCGACTTCCATACACCCAAACTCTCCAAGTTCCCTGTCCTGTCCATGTCGAAGGCGAGATCACCCCACTCGCTCGACGTCTTTCCTTGGCAAACGAGCGTCGCCCAGAAGCTCGTCCATCGCTACCTCTCCCTTGGCCATTGGTTGGACCGAACCATCGCACTAGCGGACTATTACGATGTCCCCGTAGGTCACATAGAGGGCGACCAGGCTCTCTTACTCGCAGACATCGAGTTTGCCCGCCGGCTAATGAGCCAGGACATCGTATTGTGGTGGTCACCTGGCGACCGGCCCGACCTTGGTGGTATCGAAGAAGACAACCGACCGCAGGAGGAGCTAGCGAAGACCGAATTCTTGTCTCCTGGCTGCTACTCGAACGTCTGTCTCGAGATCACCGTACGCAACCTCGCAGTGGATGCGGTGCTTCATTCGGTCATCGTCAACGAGCTGGAAGGCAGTGGTGGCGCCACAGCGTTCGACGCCTCGCGTACGCTTGACGAATACTCAAAGGGTGACTCTATGCAAGACCTCACTCTTGGCGAGTCGAACGTGTCACCCCAAACGTTCAGCATCCTGAAGTCGCTCGTGAAGATGTGGATGGTCGACAAGATCCAGGGTGGCTTCGAAAGCCCCGCGACCATTGCGGTTGACCACTTTTGGCGGTGGATCAGCTCGACAGCGTCGAACATGTACGACACCGGCATCCATCGGTTCGTGCATGGCCTGATGCGCAAGACCTTCATTCAAATGCTTGCCGAGTTCAAGAGGCTAGGCTCTCACGTAGTCTACGCGGACCTCAGCCGGATTCTCCTTGTCACCTCCAAGCCTCCTGGTACTGCTCACGCCTATGCGACGTACATTACCACCGCAGTCACGTCACACGAGCTGTTCCAACACGTCTACCTCCATACAGAGCGGTTCTACGACTTCCTGATCTTCATGGATGAGGCAAACTATGGTGCAGTAGTTTGTGAAGATCCGCTCGCCCTCGAGCCTCCGGAAGAGCTCGCCATTGAGATGCGCTGGAACATTCAGTCCTTCCTTCCGCCAGCCATCCAAGGGGACTTCCGGGCAGTCACCCGGTACTTCCTGGTGGAGTTTTTCCGTACGGCGCAGAAGAATCAAGACAGCACGCGTGTACCCCTGCGCGTGTTGCAGAACGGGGCTCCCGAAGCAACCCCACGCGACGCAACGAAGGCAGAGCAGATTGATGCATGTCGCGAATTCATCACGCGCAAACTCACGCGACGTATGCTACGCATTCTGGGAGGCCTACAGGACCGGTACCGCGACGCCGTCACCAACGAGGCCGTCTTGGCTCAGTGGGAGTTCCCTCTTCTCCCCGGCTCACACTTGCACATGTCCAATCCTGCGCTGGAGTTCGTCAAGTTCAGTTGTGCCGTGTTCGCCCTCGCGAAAGAGCACACGCTTGAAGTCGGCCTTCTCAAGCGCAACCTCCTTGAGCTCGTCGGCGTACGCGAGTTCGCATCGGAAGCCGCTTTCCAGAATCCCTGCGAGCCGCTGAAGCTCTCCGGTGTACCGTGCCGCCACTGCGACGGCATGAAGGACTTCGACTTCTGCCGTGACCCGGCCCTTCTCCCCAGCACCCACAACGCAAGCGCGCGCGCGCGGTGGCTCTGCGCAAAGTGCGGCGGGGAGTACGACCGGGCAGGTATCGAGTTTGCGCTTATGCGGATGGTGTTCGAGTACGAGCGGCGGTTCGCCCAGCAGGACCTGAGATGCCAGAGATGCGGGCAGATCCGCGCGGACAATGTGTCACGGCACTGTGGGTGTTCAGGCGCCTTCCAGCTCACGATGAACCGCGCGGATGTCCGGCGAAAGCTCCGAACTATGGTGAATGTTGCACTGGCGCACAATATGGGGCGGTTGAAGGTGGGTGACATCCATGACGTTGAGTGTTCTTGGATCGTTTGACTGACCAAGCGATCTGCAGGAGTGTGCCCTGACACTGCTCAACAACTGGTGACCAGGGATGATACGGTGGCTTGTGACGCGTTGACGGCTGGAGGAAGATGGGGACCTTCAAGGTTGGATATTGCATTGGACAGACTTCGTCGCTGTGCTATTTGCTTTCGTGGCATGAACTGTTTTTCTAGACTCTCACGCATGTTGTATTTGTATGCATGCCCTCACGATCTGATTTCACGCTGATTTACGCAGTCTTTTTCAATTGCTGGTCGAAGGTGTGCGCCGTGGACTAGTTCAAGTCAGTCCGTGGCTCGAAAAGATATGCTTGGATGCTGGGGTTCGAAAGGAAAGCTACCCGGAGGCTTTGAACTTTGGGGCTCTGAAGGACTCGGTCCTGTATGCTCGGTGGAAACCCGACTTTACATTGTACAGACGTCAAACCAATCGACACTAGTAGTATAACACGCAACGTACATGTACTAACTCAACGAGGGTAGCTAGGACAGGCAGCAATGCGACGACGACAAGCGAAGAAAGCAGAATACACGGCCCCAAAATCATATGTACAGAAACACGAAAGCCGGCACTACACAGCAGGAGGCGGGGAATCCGCAGGGAAGGACTGTAGGATATCGAGGGGCATCGGCGGGTTGAGCTGGTTCCGGTTTGGCACGGCTTGGGTTAAATAGAAGGGATAAAAAGCGGCAACAGCGACAGCGAGTGAGGGTACGAGGTGCATAATGGCCTTCGAGACGGCTGCAATCGCGCTGTACCATCCACGTTTCGGTCAATGGCAGAGCCCCACAAAGACGCAGCACACGACTCACATATATCACGCAACCGCCTCAGTCGTAGGTTGTTCACCTGCGGCTTCCGCCGCGGCCTCAGCCTCGGGCTCCTCAGCGATAGTCTCTGGAGCCGCAGCAGCTCCGTTCTCCTTCTCAGCAGCGCCAGCCTGCACGTCGCCCGATAAGACACCTATTTGGCCGCCGACCAACGTACACCACGCACCTTGGACGCCGGCTTCTTCGAACCAGTACGCGATGCTGGCTTCTTGGTGGTAGACGGGGGCTTCGCGGAGGCCCGCGAGGCAGGCTTTGCGCTCGCGGCGCGCGACGCCGGCTTCGCTGAACCAGCACGAGACGCCTTGGAGGCGGGCTTGGCACCAGCAGCCTTACTGGCGGGCTTGCCAGCAGCCTTAGAGGCAGGCTTAGCCTACGCGAGGGTGAGCAACGGGGCGACCGCAGCGGGAGGACCACAACCACAACACGCACCTTCTTGGCGGGTGGCTCGTCACCGTTGACAGCGGCGCCGTCCAACTCCTCATCGTCCTTCTCAGCGGCAGTGCGCTTGCGACCCTTGGTCGACTTAGGCTTCTCCTCGCCTTCAGCGGCGGGCTCCTTGACCTTCTTCGTGCGCGGCTTCGCGGGAGCTTTCTTGGGGGCGGGCTCGGGCTTGGGCTGGTCCTTGATACGGGCAGAGCGGCGGGGCTCCGCGTTGGTCTCAGTGGTTGTAGCAGCCTTTCGGGGCATCGTGTGTTGCGCGCGAGGGGTTGTTGTTTGCGGGGGCGGGGGATGGTAGGGGAAGGGGTTCAAGATGCGCGGGGAGCCGGGGCGTGGCTCAGTCCAAGTCTACTCACGATCAACAAGAGATCACGTGCACTCTGCGGTCCCGTGACATGCGCGTGTTTAGCCACTTTCGCGCGCTCGGGCCAAAGATATGGCGCTTTCGGAGGCACAGTTCGAGGGAAGTCTCGACTCCGACTTTCGAGATCGTGCATTCATGACGCGACGAACGGAGCACCTGCAAGGCTAAGGACGGCTTCAATCCGGGGAATAGGTGGTTCTACAGGACGGTCCAAGCAGGCTCGTGTCCGTCCCAACGTGATCATACATACGCCGAGCATACACCTACAGGGAAACGCAGACTCATCGACGCCTGGCTTCCAATTCCCGGATACGTGCATCGAAAAAACCCCTGATATCCGCCTCAGTGACCTCGTCGCCTCGTTCAGCGAACGGACGCAGATGCTTCATGAGGTCGTCCCTGAGAGATGAATGTTGGCCCAAGTGGTCTAAGATCAACTCTACACAGACACTCACCGCATTGCGTTGAACGCCATGATGCCGTTGATGGCACTTTCTCGAGGGAGTCGCTGTAAAGCGCGCATACCTAACTCTTCCAATGAGAGACCTGTTGTCGTATGTCAGGAAGGTGCACGGAGCGCAAGGGCCATCAACTCAAATGTACTAGTCATAACCTACTTACCTAAATCCGGGTCTTCAGGGGGCTCGTACGTCTCCTCTTCCTCCAGTAAATATGAGCGATCCTGTAGCGAAGGAAGACACTAGAAGCTATGTCAATGGGGTATAGCATCAACGAAGGGGATGTCTTACAGCCTTGCAGCGACACCAGCGGTCTCTCCAGCCTTCGGTGAGGAAGACGTCTCCAGCGCCATGGTAGCGATCAACCTTGGTCGCATCCACGTCTTCGACCTTCTGTGAAGGCAAATCAAGACATTCGAGTAGTTCCCTGACTCGCGGATCCTGTACAGGCGCAAGGCAAGGAGGATCGAACTCCACGTCTGGGAAAACGCGCGCTTTCTTCGCTTGATGCTCCTCCGTGACCGACCAAGAGCGTTCGCGCTTCTCTCCTGCAGCTGGTTGCTGCGTAACCTCGTTTGTCGCGTTCCCGTCCGTGGGCTCTATATCAACAGACACAGATTCCTTGACCTCGTCTTTCCCAATGATGCTCCACGGTTCTGCCGGAGAGTCGGTAGGACGGACGACCATGAGCGCACCGGGAGTACCTGCAATCTTGCGCAGAGCATCGATCTGGCGTACGCATGCGCTACATACCAGTGCGTCGTAGTCACTTGCGCGAATAAGAGGTGGAGGAAGCCCAGACGAGGAGGCTTCTGAGGCGCCATCATCCACTGGAGCCTCAGCCTCAGGCGTCGGGGCACGAGAGGGCGGTCGTTCACGGAGATTCAAGCACGACTCGTGAAACCAGTCCTACACAAGAAGGCAGAGTGTTATGATCAGCACTTGCATCGCATAGGCCGCTCGAACACACCTCACAGGCTACACACTGAATCATGGTCTCCTGCTCGCTCTCCGCGTGATACGCCCTCCCGCACCTGCAGAACTCAGCTTTGAAGTTCCTTCCGTATGCGTTGGTGGCATTCGGCTCCTCGAGGTGCGTATGTAAGGTACATGCGTGGTCGAGTGCGCTCGTTGGGCAGTCGCACCGGAAGTTGCGCTTCGGGAAGAGCTCCAGCTGATCGTGGTCGGTATGGCATGCTACTGAGCAGGCAGCGCAAATGCCGCGCGGGAATTTCTCAGAGTTCGGCGGCGTACATGTCAGACACAGATAGACAGCCTGGCGAAGGTGCCCCAACGAATAGGTGCATTGCGAGAACGAATGTGGGAGCGCGAGTGAGGCCTCTTGCAGGAGGGCATTTTGGGATTCCAGTACAGAGGCTAGCGACGCCGAGTCAGACATCCGGCGTGTATAACGTTGAGTAGATCCGACTGGACGGATGTTGGTGTTGAGTCGAGGAAGTCCGAAGGGCGATGGACGCGACGCATTCGCGGCCGCCCGCCGACACCGCGGCGCGCGTCCAAGCCTCTGCATGTGACCGCCGTCATGCTCGTCTTTCGCATACACCTATCTGAGTATCTCGGTCTGTTACGGAGGACGCAGCTCAGTATCAATACCACTGGATAGGATAGTGGGTATATGCGGTGAGTGCATGCATATCGGAAGCCCGGAGGCCGCTGACGCAAGGGCAGATATAGCGTTGGGAGTCTGGTCATTGGCGTTGAGATTACAGACATTTCCCAGACCATCCGCAACGACCTGCTCTATCCGTGAAGTCTCAGGACGCACCGATCCACCGACAATGTCTGCTCAGACGAAGAAGTACAATCCGCCTGACCCGATCCTGCTCACGCTCTTCGCAAACCGCTTCATGAGTGTCGCGGAGGCGATGGGACGCTCATTGCAGCAGACTGCGATTAGCACGAACATCAAGGAGCGACTGGACTTCTCGTGTGCGCTGTTCGCGCCCGATGGCGACCTGGTCGCGAATGCGCCCTTCATCCCTATTCACTTGGGGTCGATGAGTTTGTGAGTGCATCTCGTTTAGTCCTCCCGAGGAGGGAGTCAGTATCTATATACCTCAATAGCGCCGTGCGATACCAGATGCAGCTACATGCGAAGACTCTCAAGCCCGGCGATGTCCTCATGACGAACTCTCCGCACGCAGGCGGCTCGCACTTGCCCGACATCACCATCATCTCCCCTGTCTTCTCCGCGCCCTCATCTTCCGGTGAGCGCGAGATCATCTTCTTCACCGCATCCCGCGGCCACCATGCCGATATTGGCGGTATACTACCCGGGTCCATGCCACCGACGTCGACGACGATCTTTGAGGAGGGAGCGAACATCCTGAGCTTTAAGATCGTGCGAGAGGGTGTCTTCGACCGCGAGGGGCTTCTAGACTACATGGTCACGAAGCCTGCACAGTACCCCGGTAGCTCTGGATGCAGGAACATCAGAGATGTCGAAAGCGATCTGAAGGCCCAGATAGCGGCGAACCACAAGGGTATACAGCTCATTCAGCAGAGTGCGTCTTTTCCTCCCGTCCTGTATTGCTTGGACTGACAGAAGAGACTCTAGTCGTCGACGACTACGGACTGGAGACGGTCCAGGAGTACATGTACCACATTCGCGCGAACGCGGAGTCCTCTGTCCGCAATCTTCTCCGCGATGTTGTGAAGCGCGCTGGCTCCAATGTCCTCGAAGCGATCGACTACCTCGACGATGGCTCTCCTGTGAGTTATATGTGCACCCGATCTTCACAATTGAGATTGACAAGCACAATTGCCAAACAGATCCAATTGAAGGTGGAGATCAATGAGAAGGACGGTTCCGCCGTGCTCGACTTCGAAGGCACAGGGTGCGAAATCCGCGGCAACTTGAACGCTCCCATCTCAGTCGTGCATTCTGCCGTCATCTATTGTATGCGTGCTATGCTCGACATGGACATCCCGCTGAATGCTGGGTGCTTGGTCCCTATCACCGGTATATGTCCTCTCACGCGTACGAACGACCCATTCTGACACTCGTGCATACAGTCAAGATCCCTGAGGGTTCCCTCCTTGCTCCTTCCCGCAGCGCGGCGGTGTGTGGTGGCAACGTCCTCACCTCGCAGCGCATCGTCGATGTCGTCCTCAAGGCTTTCCACGCCTGTGCTGCCAGTCAAGGATGCACGAAGTATGTCTCCCTGTTTAATGGTGTATTGGCCAGTGCTAAAACGTTTGGCAGCAACTTGACGTTCGGCTCCGGT
This sequence comes from Lentinus tigrinus ALCF2SS1-7, assembly GCF_003813185.1. NCBI lineage: Eukaryota > Fungi > Basidiomycota > Agaricomycetes > Polyporales > Polyporaceae > Lentinus > Lentinus tigrinus. Next base: position 670,192 of record NW_027137913.1, on the reverse strand, counting down.
GGCAAGGACAAGGACGGCCACAATGTTACTGGCTATGGGTACTATGAGGTACGCCCCATGACTCCACTTTCTCAGCCACACTGCTAAGCCTTGGCTCAGACTATCGCTGGCGGCTCGGGTGCTGGTCCTGGCTGGCACGGCACCTCTGGCGTGCACACTCACATCACCAACACCCGTATCGGCGACGTCGAGATCCTTGAGCGCCGTTACCCGGTCATTGTCCACCAGTTCGGCATCCGCGAGGGTTCCGGTGGCAAGGGACGTTGGCGGGGCGGTGACGGTGTACTGCGCGAGATCGAGTTCCTCGAACCCATACAGGTGTCCATGCTCTCCGAACGTCGTACGCGTCAGCCTTACGGCATGGAGGGTGGTGGACCTGGTGCGCTTGGGCGCAACACCTGGGTCAAGCAACCGCGGGAGCAAGACGGAGACCTGCCGGAGGATTATGACGAGCGCCAGCCATTGAAGCCGAGGAAGATTAACATCGGCGGAAAGGCGACAGTATTCATGGGCAAGGGCGATAGGTTGTTGATTGAGACGCCTGGCGCGGGAGCTTGGGGCATCTCTGAAGAGGAGGAGGAGGAGCTGGCGCACGGTGGACACGACCATCTCCGTACGTGGGCTCCTCGCGGGAGTCTCGCAGAGCGGGAAGCGGCGCAGGCTGGGTTCTAAGTGATAGAAAGCGAAGACTTCCAAGGTGTAGCAACTAGCCTCATAACGCTCTGTACTAATAGCACGTTCTATATACAGACCAATGCCATTGCCAATGCCGTGACCCGAACCGGAGACTGTCAATCCGAGGCTCGCTTGCGAGGACTATGAGTGGCGATGCAGATTCTCGAGGCTTTATGCGTCGATCTTCACGCTCGGATGAGCTTGCACTTATCACCGCTAACATACAGGCTCCACCGGTAGCGCCCCCATGGAAGGGCGGTAAGCAGCGTTAGGATCATTTTGGCACGAGAAGACGCGATCGAAGTCGAAGCTCGCTGACTCCCGAGGATGTCTCTTCCGACGAACGCGAGAGTCTGAGCTATGCTCAATATTACCACCCATCCCCCACTGTCGTTCCCCCGATCCCTTTCTCTCCGTCCAGTACTCATGCCATGAAGACGCGCCATCGCTCGCGCCTATGGAGGATCACCACTAGAGCTCTGGCAACCTTGTGTGTTGTCGGGGCGCTGACATGCTTTGTCGTTGTAGCCGTCGGAGGCGCGTTCCCATCGTATAAGCGTGGCTCGTCAATTGTCGCACCGCGCACGGGCGACGTCTGGCAGGTTGGGGAGATGCACACAGCCCAGTGGTACGTCTAACTCTCCTCGAGGCAGCGCGGATTCTGAGGGAGCCACTCGGAATGTAGGACGTTGAACCATGTGAAGACCACGAACAGCTCGGGGGACCCAATGTTGGCCAAGTTGATCTTGGCCTATTCGGGCGGATCGCAGAATGCTCACGTTCTGCTTGCTGGTGAGTGCATCGCGGGACGAAGGTAGTTGCATGTGCTGACCTCGTTGCAGACCTCACGGACTGGTTCCCCGTCACGGATAGGCTTGCAAACGTCATGGTACCCTCAGTGCCCACCAGGGAAGACTACTCCTTGTATTGTGCGTGTTATGTCTCTCTTGTGGGCGAATTGAGCGTTGATGTAGTTTTCTTTGTTTCGTAACAAGTGTTTTCCAAGGAAGACCATGATGTCTCAGCTTGGAGCGGCTACATCAGCATTTTCAATCCTGATGATGTTGAAGGCACCGACCAGCCTCCAGACAAGCTCACTGTCACTACCGCTCCTCCAGTCTCTGTCACCATGTCGCTCACGTCAACGTTCTCCGACAGCGCATTGTCGACGGTATCAGACTCCACGAGCCTTGCCTCTGCGATTGCTAGCGTCGTCAACGGAACCGAGTCCCCTTCGCTTCCTCTGTCCGGATTGATCACGGCCCTGGTCCCTGCTACAACGACAGGGACAACAACAGAGTCTGTGGTATCCGCAGCGCCTGCGACTAGCGCGAAAGGAGCTGCTGACGCCAAAACCACCTCGACTGCAACCGATGCACCAGTCATGCGGGTGCAGACGTTGCAGTCTACCACTGGTGTGGCGACCGCAACTACTGCGACTGGCGCGGATGACAGTGCGGATGCTAGAGCTACCCCCAACGCGATCAGCCTGCCATTAGTGCGACGGCAGACGTTCGTGCCTTCTCCAACGCATCGCATGAAGCATGCCCGTCGCTGTCGCGAGCATGGGAAACGACTTCATCACCAACCTCGACAAGTACACTGAGCCCTTACGCTTGGGACTACTACTTTCTCTACTCACCCACTCGGACGGTCTCTCCTCAGATCGCGATTCACACTTGATGTAGCATAGAACTCTCATCTCTAGATTCCGTAGACGCATGGACTTGGACTTGGATTCTCTTAGACCCATACATACTCATTCTCATCAGTCGGTACTTTTGGTACTGCGAACTAATGCTTTATTGACACGCGGACGCAATACACGTGCAATTACTAGCTACATATTTTGTTCAGTGTGACATACGCCTGTTCCGTCGTCATGCTCCATGCATACTCCGTCGCTCCCTTGCTTACCTTCCCCTCTCCGTACAGCATACAGTAGAATCACAGAGTAGTACGACGCTTCCGAGAAGCCTCCCACATAGCAGTGTCATTCATAGAACAGCATGGACGAGCGATAACAGAGGTAACAGGATGATACCGGCTCCAGCTAAGAGATCATTGTGAGATAAAGGGTAAGCACCACTGTTCGGAGATCCTGTTGCGGATGCCGTAGCGCTGCTGGTGCTGGTTGCGGAAGTTGAGGAGGTCGGAGACGCGGCGGCGGAAGTCGTCGTTGAAGCTGCGTTGTCGGTCGGCGTAGGAAGCACGACTGTAACAGATATTGGCGGCGCGGTGATTACTGAGAACGACGTTGGGGCCACGCCAGTGCCCTGCGGGTCTTTCGGGTTGAAGATCTCGAACGCGGCGCTCCAGCTCGTCCCGAGTCCCTGAAAGTTCACTGGATGTCAATGACAGGTCAGTATACGCAATCATAACCTGTAGGCCAAGCCCAGGACGTACTAAAGATCGAATAATCCTTTCTTGTCGGAACCTCGGGCACGATGATGTTGACCATCTTCTGTGACACGGGGAACCCTGCCGCCAGCTGGTAACCTGGAACGAACGCCTGTCAGATTCTGTCAAGTACTGATGACTTGAGCTACTCACTTTCGAGGAGGACAGGGTTTAGAACCTGCCCACTGTCATACGCCAGAATAACGAAGGCCGTCAACGGCGCGCCGCTCGTCTCGTTGGTCAATCGTGTATCCGAGGTGATCCCCCTAGCGGCAAAAAGTATGGTCAGCCCTCGTGTGCGTAGACGTGGCATGTTTTCTGAGGTATCTCCAGGTATTTCTAACGTCATGCGTAGAGAGAGAGAAGTGAATAACTCACCACTCCACCGTACGCAACTCTCCGACATTCCAGACGTCGCCCTTACTAGGTATCAGCATAGGTGGTAGAGGTCCAAATTGAGCAAGTGCCCCATTGAGCAGGCCAGTTAACACAAGTACGATGACACTGCAAGGGTGCATGGTGCTTCGCGGACACAGAGGGACGAAGGTGAACAAGCGTCGAAGTCCGAGTCTAAGATCAACGTTTCAACGGCGACCCACAACCTCAATCCACGAAGGCGAGGTACGCGTGCAACCTGATCCGATTGTGAGCTCGTGTAGCGTCATCCATTTGGAATATGAAATCGGCGTTCGAGCTTGAGATTGTGCCGGAGACCATGCAGTTGTCGAGCAGAAGTTCGAATTGTTCTGGACGGCCGCGGGCGCCTGCGCGACTTGCTAGACCTCGGAACCTTTCCTCTCTCCAATCCCTCGAGCTCCTCGTTCTTTGCTGCATCGGTTACGTGACTACGTACGTCCCCTCCAGCGGGTAAACAGACAGCGCACAGCTCGATGGAGACAGGCCTTCAAGTTACGGCAATCTGAAATTGACAATCCCGAACCGCCATCTGAAACCCGCGCCCGCGGCCATCCTGGCACTGCTCCGCATGGTGTGCTATGCCCTCCTCATTGTTCTGTTCGCCTTGTTGCAAAGCTGTTCGCCATAGGGTATCAGTGGTCTCCTAGGTATACGCTGGTATACGATGGTATGTCTTGTCCTTGGATCTGGACTACATAGTCGAAGGCTCAAAGCCGCTCCTGCGCCCGCCATCAGCCATCATGCCCATGAATTTGACTGTCAAATTGGACATCCGAACTTCACCGGCAGGGTAACAGGCGAGCACGATTTGCCCATATATAGCCCCGCGATTGGCAGAGATGGCACGTCGTCTTTTGGCCCTTGTACACCGTCTTGCAGCCTTCCAAGTTCCACTTCTCTGCTGTGTTCGACATGGCATCTTCGCTGTTCTACGTCTTGTTCGCGTCTTTGTTCGCTGTTGTTTGTGCGCAGAACTTGCCTCCGCCCATCATCGTGCCGAAGACTGGAGACGTGTGGAAAGCAGGCGAGAGGCAGACTGTGAAGTGGTGAGTTAGGATGGCAGCTCTCAGAACGATGTTAGAATTATGGGCTCGTTGCAGGAGCATTGACGGCATCAACGTCTACGACCCCGGTCTGAACCCGCTGAGGGGAAAGATCTTCATAGGCCACCTGACCAACAACTCGCGGTACATCTGGTGTAAGTGCCCAGGTCATACCTCACAATCGGTCTTTCTGACTGAGGGCGTTCGTCGGCCAGTCACAGAACCGTTGGCATCAGACTTCACGTACCTACAGCAGCAGGTGGACATCATTGTCCCCACCTTCCCGACTGCGCACAACTACTTCCTTGTCTGTACGTGTGTTCCTCCCCGTTCTCTTAGACTTTGTTCTGATGTGGACGCATCAGTGGTTGGCCAAAGCGACAATTGGAGCCAGTTCTTCACCATTGAGAACCCTGCCGATCCAAGTGGGACGGGAACGCTGGGCACGAGCGTCACCATCAATACCATCTCGGCGTCGCAGACGGCGTCTTCGGTCTCCACATCCGCATCCGCATCCAGCACAAGCACCGCGACGAGCATATCCGCTTCAGTGACCGGTTCCACCACGTCCACCTCCGTGTCCTCGACCTCATCTGTGGGTTCAACTTCGGCCTCCGTTGAGGCTCCGCCGTCCTCGACCTCTGCGTCCAGCATGACTGCTTCGTCCGCGACATCGTCAGGAACATCTTCTGCTACTGTTCTCTCTGTGCCAAGTTCAAGCTCGACTGCTCCCGCGAGTGGTGGGTCGAATAATGGTGCAAGCGCCAACGCGATCAGTATTGTGTCTGCTGGCGCTGCTGTCGTTCTGTCGTTCATCTTCTTGGTATCGTGAAGTAGTTCTTTGGCTTGACAGTTGCTCTCTATAGCGCATTACCTGTACAGTTTCACTGATTAATTCTCGCAAGTTGCCTGGGTATTCCTTCTGCGTGACGTGATGCTGTGAACAAAGCCTCTGGTCTGCCTCGTGCACGACTAGTCTTCCAGATGCATGGTTCTTTGTTATGCCATTCCCAATATAGAGCCCGTCAAGACACCTTCCCTTCTCTTGACTCTTGAACGCCATCCTTCTCTTTCTCCAGTCGATCCCCCACTTTGAATCGTTACCATGATAGTGCCGTTGGTAGGTATCCAATTGACACTCACATCATCATTTGTCTGACTCTTACTCGACTTGAAAGAACCTCGACCCTCATCTCACTGCAATTGGCATCCTCGCAGCGGGGTTTATCAACTTCATGCCCACGGAAATTCTCGTAGAGATTTTCCTAGCCCTTGCCGCCTCTCCGTCGGACGATGACGACGAGTACGATAGCGAAGACGAAGAGGAGGATGACGACGAGGACGACTCGTGGCAGAAGACAAAGGGCTGTGTCCAGTGGCTCGTCGTGACCGAAGTGTGCCATCGTTGGTACAACGTTGCAGTCAACACGCCGATGCTGTGGCAGGTGATCGACGTGTACTCTAACCTCGGTTGGCTGAAGCTCTGCTTGGAGCGTTCGGGAACAGCTCCCCTCGATGTCAGATTCCACGACATGGACACGGCGAAGGAAGCCGGAGACCTGGTGGTTCCCCATGCCTCCCGGATATCCAAATTGTCCGTGCTGCCGCGTCAGGGCCAGTCTGCCTGGTGCAGTCTGCATTATCTGAAAGGGGTCCCGATGCCGCTTCTCAAGGAGTTTCACTCCCCAGGGGACTCAGCTGTACACGTCAACCAGGGCGATCACCCCAGTCTTGAAGTTCTTCGCGCGCGCGAGTCAGACATCGACTGGAAGAAGATTCCATACGAGCACCTGCGCGTGCTGGACCTTGAGACTTGCACGCCTCGGTACAAAAATCGCCTCACCTCCCTCGACGCGTTCCTTGGCATACTGGAGTCATTCCAACGGCTAGAGGAGTTGAATTTGAACTTCTCCATTCCTCTGGACACCTTCATATTCGGAGATGAGCAGGCCATTAACGCATACTGGAAATCCTCACGCATCGTCTCCCTTCCTCTCCTGCGCAAACTTGGTTTGACGTCCGGTCATTCCAGCCATCGCCCTTCTGATGTCTGCGCCATGCTCTCACGCATGAAACTCGCCCCGACCACGTCCGTCTCCATATGGATGGGTTTGGAAGACCTGGAAAACTTCCATGGCCTCCACGGCCTCCTGCCACGAGACTCCGACACTTTCCCTTTCCTCACCCACGCTACATCCGCTTCTTGCATGAGCCACGGTGTCGAGATCCTCATCTTCACAGTCAAGTGTGACAACTGGGCAACGTTGTCCGTGAGGTACGAGATGTGTGCAGGCGGCTACATGAAGGATGCGTATCCCCCGGATGCTGCACTCTCCGACTTCAATGCTGTGTTCTCCCGCGCGCCGCTCACGCATATCACCCTCAACTGCGACGCTGGCAAGGAGACCCTTGTGCAGACCTTCCAGACCTTTCCCCTCCTACGCGGCCTCACGGTCTCCATGGGTGGACGCCAGTCCACCTTCGACCACTTCCTGTCCTCCTTCCGGTCCCCGGGATACGATGGCAGGGGCCCGGTCCTCCCAGCCTTGTGTAAGCTTCGTCTCAGCGAGTCCCCGTGGAGAGACACCATGCTTGGCTGCATTGCAACTTGCTTAGGGGCGCGTATGGCGTGCGGCGCGGGGAAGTTATCGACGCTCGACATCGAGGTTGCCCCTAAGAAGGGCGTCCCGGACGACGAGGATCTCGAAGACATGCTCGACGATCTGGAGCCTTTCATGAAGGAGAGTTGGGGCGTGATGTGTTATGTTGGTTATGATTAGGATTGCTGACGTCGCCATATACCACCTGTACATGTATGCATCTGTGGACCAATGTCTTCGCTGCGGTGCTCACTTTCAACACGCCGAGGGCGTGAAGGTAACATCGTGCTTTGTCCGCCATGGATGAGAAAAGGTTTTGTCCTCTGTACTCGGATACGGTGACCATGATGACAGCGGCCGACAAAGTGCATCAAGGGTACGCAATGCATTGTTCTTATCAGGATTTCCCTCATAGCGATTGTGCCACTGTCGTAGAAGGCCCCATTGGTCGTAAGCTGCATGTAACCTAGACGACACTGTCAACGTGCACCAAAGAGCTCTCTCCACCATCGCTTTGTGCAGCGTACTCAGAAACGACGCATCTCCTGCTTGGGATGATAAGAGTCAGAAATCGAACGGAACGGACGTAACACACACCTACCACCAGTCTGAGCCACACCGCGATGGAGGCCCGTACCCCGCCCCCCTCGCCCCCGTTTCAAGTCCCAACACCCGGAGACTACTTCAATATGAGTGAGCTTGGCACGCACCTAACCAAACTAATATCAGCTGACCATGCTCCTCACTGAACCCCCGGATGCAGAGGATGTCCTTGCGGTTATGTGCGGCAAGGACAATGAGTTCGAAGGGATCTACGAGATCCCCGCGCGACCTCCACCGGATCCCGGCGTAATCAACGCACTCCCAACCGAAATTCTGTTCGGCAAGGTCAATGAGTTCGTCGCGATCTGCGAAAGCCTTCCAGACGCGGACAAGCCCCAAGGCATCAACAGACTCCCGTCCGAAGTGCTCTTTACGATCTTCAAAGCCCTCGCGAGCCCTGCGGAGTCCGATGAAGACGAGCTCTGGGATGCTAAGCTGATTTCGACCGACTGGCTCGTCGTAAACCTCGTCTGCCGCCACTGGCACACGGTTGCGTGTGCATTTCCGATCCTCTGGCGCGCTGTTGACGTCGGGAGTTCCGTCGAGTGGCTGCGGCTCTGCCTGGACCGTTCGGCCAGCGCACCTCTCGACCTCCGCTTGTACGACCGCACGACGGTCTTCCAAGCTGCCGCCCTCCTAGTCACACACGCGGGGCGCATCCGGTCTCTCAGAGTACCGAGAGACGTTGCTGCGGACTCCCTGCATGCCCTAAGTTCGCTGTTCATGGTGGGCCTGCCCGCATTGAAGGAGCTGTACCTGGACGCCTCGAGGCGCGATGCGCCATTCGCGGGAAAGTGCCTCTACGACGTGTTCCGGCTGGAGGACAAGAGCGAGCCGTTGTTTCCGTCCTTGCACACGCTCCACCTGAACTCGCTCTATCTTCCCCCTAGAGCGTCGCTCCTGCGAGGCCTCCGGAGCCTCGAGCTCATTGAATCGCAGCCGCAGGGTCCCCATCTGAAAACAAGGCCCACATTCGACGAATTCCTCGACGCGCTCGATGCATGCCACCCGACGCTCGAGCACCTCACGCTCTGCAACTCGTTTCCGTTCTGCCTCTGCGACGACTGCGGCGGTGGCGGTACGGCAGGGCGCACTGTCGCCCTGCCCAAGCTTCAGACCCTGTCGGTCCTCTGTCCCCCCCAAGCGGACACCATCGAGCTGAGCACCGGCAAGACGACATCGTGCCGCCACTTCCTCTCGTACCTGCGCCTGCCAGAGCGCATGTGGACAACGGTGTCCACAGCACGGTCCCACAGAGACCACAAGACGTTCTGCCAGTACCTCCCCGCAGACCCCGCGTGCCTGCCCGTTCTCGCCGCTGCAGTGAGCGCGTCGTTTAGGGGTGCATGGCAGTTCGAAGCCCATACACCCTGTGCGTGCCAGGGTCGTAGGCTGCGAGACGTGCATGCCCAGCTCACGTACGACAACGGGCACGCAAAGGGAGAGGAGGCGGGAAAGGCTATCCAGAGCGGCGGCAGGTGCGCAGGAATGCTTACCATGGACATCCTAGACATGGAGCGCTGCCCTCTGGACGTGGCGGAGGAGGATGAGGCGGCGCGCGAATTTGCGGAGCTCTTCGCGCATGCTCCGTTGCGGCAGCTGGAAGTGTACCATGGTCTGAGCGCAGCCGGATTCGGGCACCTGTTTGGCACGCTGCGCGGGCTCGCCGTGCTGTTCTTCCAGGGCAGCTCGTTAGTGACGCGGGAGCACATCCGCGACTTCCTCTTCGCGCTTTCGGCACCCTACACCTTGGGCCATGGGTACGGGCATACGGGCAAGTCCACCAAAGGAAGGAAGGAAGGGAAGGGTAAAGAGAAGGAGGTGGCGAATGTCGACGTCCCCCTGCCGGAGCTTGGTGCGTTGTGCCTGCATTGTGTATGCTGGTACGGCGGCTTTGCGCAGGACCTCGCAACTTGTCTGCGTTCGCGGGCGGAAAACGGAGCGAGGAAGCTGGCCCACCTGCACGTCGTGCTCTTGTCGGCCAAAGGATCCAATAGAGGGAAGCTGAACAAGAAGCGAACGCAGCAGTTGCGCAGGATGACCGAGTTGACTGAGACACCTGTTGAGGTGGATGTCATTCTTGCCAATTGAAGTTGTTCATGTAGTCATTAGCGATGTCGGTGAATCTCTCATGTTGTAGCAATCACATTTCAGAGGACGCCACTTTGAACGCGCATTGGACGCGTTCGAGTAGTACTAGACGAGCTAAGCGCGACGCATATCGTCGAGCGGCGAAAGGGGGATTCAGCGCGCGAGATCAACCACAAATATGACACTGAAACAACTCACCTGAGACAGAGGCTGCGTAGCAGGGAGACAAGGCTGTTCAGGAGTTCTCGGGTCCTGCGAGTTGACGTCGCGCGCACACAAGAGGAAAGTAAATGTTTCAATGGATGTAGCATGTTAGAAGGCGTAAGAGAGTAAAGTCCGTTCAGGGATACAGCGTGATAGATAGGAGAAAGATTGAAAGCAAAGCAAAGAACACAGAGACGCACGCACACCGCCCGTGCCCGTCCACCTCCGCCCAAGCATTAGCGCAACGCGCGCACACTAGTATCGTACACCCGCATGATGTAACCGTGTTACTGCCAATCCGCGGACTCGTCAACCGATCATGCGTGGCTGTTCGAGCCGAACGCGTTCGTGTTGTCGCTGTAGGGGTAGTGGCCCTGGGTCATGAGGCCCTCCTTGGCCTCGTACGTGCCGCCCGAGGTGGGCTTGAGACGGAAGTCGTGGCGGTACTCGCGCTCCTCCTCGAGTTGCTCATAGTACCGGCGAATGGCGACGACGATGTCTAAATGAATTATAAGGAAGAGAAGCGTGTGGTCAGCATCACCGCCCATATGCGCGCTCGGAGAGTGATAGAGATGGAAAGATTTTTGGCATGCGAGGATAGGGACATAGCGCGAACCGGAGCAGGCGCAGATGCGTAGGATACCGAATTGCGAATTGCGGTTGCGCGGGCGCCAGCAAGGGGAAACGCGGGAATGGAGAGAACATGGATACTCACAGAGGTCGATCAGCCACTGGATGACGGAGCCGATGGTAAAGCCAATCTTGGAGCCAGTGTTCAGGTTCGACTGGATACAAGTCTTTGTGCCGTCGATGGTCGTGCAGAACGAGCGTTCGCTCCAAGTGAGGTAGAGCACGAAGCCAGTGGCGACGGAACCGAGGACAAAGATGAGAATGGTCATGTACGAATACGCCTTCACCATGCGGCGGTTGCGCACGATGGAACCGATGAAACTATAGGATGACAACGCGTCAGGATATGATGAGAGGAGAATGACAAAATGAAACGCACCCGAAGAAGGACATCAGGCAGATGAACGTGAAGATGAGGGCGGCGACGATGAAGCCCCACTTGTACTTGTGTACGAAGTCCTCGAACACCTTCTTCTGGTCGTCGCTGAGGTTCGTCTCGGCCTTATCCAGCTGGTTCGTGTTGATCACTGTATATACATGAGTAACTCGACTTGGAGAGACGAGTGCTCGACTCACAGTAGACAATGAACCAGCCCAGAGCGGCCGATGCGCCTGCGGCCAGGAAGGAGAGCAGGGAGAAGAAGAATACCGCAAAACGGACGGGAATGCAGCAGCAGAAGTGCTTCGACATTTTGACCTGCGGCTTGAGGCTCGAGTGCTAGCTAACTGGGCGGGGCGCGCGAGAAAGATAAAAGGTCGTCAACCAGAGGAGAGCGAAACAGAAACGGGAACCCTCTGGGACAGAGAGAAGAGAGGAGAAGGGGATGGGATGGAGGACGCCAGGGACCGGGGACATGATTCTTATAACGACAGGGATGGCAGAGGCGTGATGGCGATGCTGAGCAAGGCGAAGGCGGGAACACCGGGCGAAGGGCTGTGCGGAAAAGCACAGGCGCTGCGCAGGCGCCCGGCTCTGCCCCTTCCGCCCACCGCTAGTGTACCGGGCAGAATTGTTTTGGGCGAGAGTGCCGGCAGAAATGGCAATGGCAATTGCCATAGCCTGGCAGTTGCCTGGCAAATAACTTAGCGCCTGGTACCACATCCGCTGAGTTGACACCTGGAACACCACCAAAAGCAACCCAGGATCGTCTCGAGAGTATGGATCATCAATTCATTGCTCTGTATTGGCAGCTTTACGACCTACTCAGTGCGAGAACTCGCAAGTTCGTCGTGTTCGTCACCAAGAATTACCAAATATGGCTATAGACGCCGTACTTCTGCCACATTCTGCCCAGCGATGAACCCGGCAGATATGGCAAATGCCGTTGGCAATTGCCACTGGCGAATTGGCAGCATTCTGCCAAGTACATTACCCACCGCCCACCGCCAGCCACCGCCCCCTGCCATCGCCCTCGCCGTACGTCCCATCGCTACTCAACACCTTGTCCATCTTCTCCAGAGTCTCGAGCGGCGGATAGCCTTGCTTTCTTTCTCACACATCCACAGAGCGCGAGAGCTTCATGCGTGCAGGTGCCAAGACCTTATCCACATCTTGTCAATATCGGCTTGAATCCGATACGAACGGCGCACCTCCGGACGTCCTAATCATTGAACATTTAAACCCTGCGTTTAGCCGCCACGCTATGATGATCTTATTCCGGACCTACACCGGGGGTTGCTTCCTCGCGTACGCTACTTAGCCAGGATCCACTGACCTGCGATGCGCCTTGTTTCAGACGGCAAGTGACGGATTCAATGTCGCATCACCATGTCACGACATGGGTGAGTTGCACTGCGCCGCTCACGGTGAGCAGCGGCTTTCCGCCTGACGACGGGAGGTACCGGCTAGGCACATCGCTCCGAGGCGGGTCGGAGGCTATGTTCCTTTGTACACCTCCTGTACTAGTACGAAGCCCGTCAGAAAACTTCTAGGTGCAAACGCGATTGAGCAGCACATCTCTCACCAGCTAGCGAGAGTCTTCGGTGCGAAAGCATTACGTGCCGTTCGCAACGAGGACTTGGCCGCAGCCGCGTGCGAGCGTCGTGTTCTGTCGACTGTCAAGTTGTACTGCCTAGCGAGGACATGCAGGTATGACCGCAGTCTGGATTCTGGACGCCTTCCATGATCGATATATCGATGAGTGGCCGATGTTCGCTGTCGAGGCTGAATGCATTGCGATTGCGAGAAGATGCAGTGCAAAGTGGTAATAGAAGTGGGGACAGGAGGGGGGGAGCTGAGGGATCGCGGTCCAAGGGCGCCTGACTTCTCCGCAGCCGCAGCTAGCTTTTCTATGCGGCGCTGCGTCATTCAAATTGGCCGCCATACATCGTTGTCTGTGAGTTTTGAAGACCATGATCAACATCGCTGCTGACGATTGACGTGCGCTGCCAGATTTTCAACTGTGATCGGTATCATACTTTGTAGTAGGGCCCTCATAGCGGCCTCTATGGCATGCCAGGTGATATGGAAGAAAAAAATTGGCATTACTGCATTCAAGCCCACTTGAACGTCCACTTCATTCGGCTCAGCATAGTTATGCGAACGCCATAGGTATGTCCCGCGAAGTCGAATATTACGACGACGACGGCCCTGACGCTGTCCATAGGCCCGGTGTTCTCACTCGGCTGCTCCATGTCATTTGTATTTGCTGGTTCTCCATAGGACATTCCGACGTTGGATGTTCCTCCAAGAGCTGGTCGATGATCTCTGAGGCTCCTTGCGTCGTATCCCTGGGACCGCGGGGAATTAACGATCCCGTGGATGGGCTGATGACTCAAAGTACTTGCCTAGGGTGAGTATCGTCCTCATAATCCTCTACGGTCTTCATACGCATGTCCCTGACGTCCATTAGTGTTGTCTTTGATGCAGGTAAACTTTCCTACCTCGCAAACCGTCTTCGCGTGATCCAGCGGCAACATCCGAAGTTCATGCGGTCCCAACTCTCTTCCCTCCCACGTCGTCGTGCCGCACCCATGAACAATTTTATGTTGAGACTACCACTTGACCGCTCGACAAGACTTGCACCCGCAGTCGCGTTCCGGCCGGGCCGCTGCGCATAGGTGAGTTGCTATAGGATCTTCCGCTGTAGCACATGCTAAGACCAGCTGGTACATTCGCTGGTTTCTCCACCTCCGCCTGATGTCATGAAAGGCCAAGTTCCAGCAGCATTCTGCCCGGCCAGTCTCGGTCCCGTTGGCGATTGCCGTATGCGGTGATCGCGCTCGCACATCTGCGAGAACCCGTCCCTTCCCAAGTTCTAAAAACTCCGAGGATTACTTTCTGCGACCTTGTGCAGCCTCTCAGCGCTGTCCGGGCGGGTCATGCACTCAGAAATAGGTGCCCTTTCTGCTCCAGAGGCGCGAGGAACAAGCGGGCATTGATCCGTGAGTAGTTCTATTGAACGGGATTGGGTGTATGCGTGGCTCACGACTGCATCTAGACACCTCCGGTCGTGCTCAACGCTGAGCTCCGCTCCGGTATATAATATGCCGGTCGCCCGCGTGTCCCCTCATCCTCTGGGATCGACTATAAGCTCGCAGCTCGCACCCGCATTGCACCAACAACATGTTCGCTAAAGGACTCACCCTCATCCTCCTCGCCGCGCCGTTCCTGGCGTCCGCAGCCCCGGCAGAGCTCGAGGCACGCCAAAACATTGACACGTCCTCCCACTGTGGCCAGTGGGACGTCGTGACCGCGGGGCAGTACTCGCTCCTGCTTGACCAGTGGGGTAAGGACGGCGCGACGAGTGGCTCCCAGTGCGCGCACCTTGCCAGCCTCAGCGGGAGCACCGTCTCGTGGGCGACGAACTGGACGTGGACGGGCGGTACTGGCGTGAAGAGCTTCACAAACATACAGCTCAACCAGGGCATCAACAAGCAGCTCAGCGCAATCAGCAGCATGCCGGTGCGTCTGCGTTCTTCTCTCAGTTGTCCGCGCTGAGCTGACTCATACGTCATAAACCTGCAGACGACGTGGAAGTGGTCCCAGTCCACCTCGGGCTCGATCGTCGCAGACGTCGCGTACGATCTGTTCACGTCGAACACCGCTGGGGGCTCGAATGTCAACGAGATCATGATCTGGCTCGCCAACTTCAACGCCGGCCCAATCTCGTTCCAGTACGGCTCAGACGGGAAGCCCGTGCCCGTCGCGTCGAGCATCTCGCTTGCGGGACACACCTGGAATCTCTACAGCGGCTCGAACGGCGCGAACAACGTGTTCTCGTTCCTGCCCACGAGCGGGACCATCACGAGCTTCAGCGGGGACCTCAAGGCGTTCTTCACAGTGAGTGTTGGAGCTACGGTAGCTAATGTGCATGCATCGCTGACGACCGTATTGCGGCCACGATGCAGTACTTGACGCAGAACGAGGGCGTGTCTTCGTCGCAGTACCTTGTCACTGCGCAGGCGGGCACGGAGCCGACATCGGGCAGCGCTACGCTGACAACGTATGTGTCCTTCTGGGTTCGTCGATGCTCGAGCTGAGATGTGTTTATTTGCAGGTCTGCATACAGCCTGGCGATCAACTGAGTATATGGTGTACTGTATCGTCGCGTCTTTTGGCACCGGATACTCTCCATGTCACTCGCACCTTCGCACAGCTTGGGTAAGACCAATTTGCAAGGAGTATTACAACGAACGCTCTGAGTAGTAGGCGATGCGTCACGACACGGTGGATGGAGAACAAACATGTACCTCGCTATTATTCAACAATTCAAGTTGGGTTGAATCTCTAACATACTGCATCTCACGCGGTCAAGCAAGCACTGGGGAAGCCGGAACGATCATGACATTATGCAGCTGGTATGCTATCATCCACTCGTGTGCAGAACGCGAACAACTACGTCAAGCTACTCAGAGCTCAACGGGAAGACAGCCAATGGAAATGAGGCCACCCTGGAACGATTCGGTGAGTGTCGCCTCGAGGCACGATGTTAGCGAGAAACTCACGACGTTGTTGTTCTGGCAGCAGACAGCGTTCGCGTTGCAGGCACTGCCGGCGCCAACACCGACGACGGAGATCGGGGAGCAGGTGAGACCGATCTGAGCGGTCACGTCCTGGACGACAACGCCGAGGAGGGAGAGGATGGCAGAGCCAGCCGCAGAGTCGGCCTGTGGAATGGTATATCGGCATCAGCACCGTCAACGGGTTCGATTCTAGAGACAAGGATACGTACTTTCTCGAGGCTCTGGCAGCACTGAATGGGACCAGTGCTGCAGTCAGCGGCGGCCGCAAGGACGGGGAGAGCGATGAGAGAGGCAACAGCAGCGACGCGAGCGAACATGGCGAAAACTTGAACGGATTGGGTTCGGTGAGTTGAAAGTGTTCGTGTGTTCTGCGGATGCTGGAGCGACTGCGAACTGAAGTCCTCTCATCCTTCTTGCAGGGTTTATATATCCGACATCGAGCTGGAGGAGCCTGGTCCGTGACTCTGTGACCCCAATTATCGCCCTGCCAATGGCAGTAAGCCAGCTCTTCGCGAACGCGAAGCTGCGACGACTTGTCGTGCCGCCCGAGTCTCGCGCCTCAGAGTCGCCCTTGTCCGTCATGGGCCATGCCGCTGCCGAAGGCCGCTCTGCGCCCGCTTCTCTTCACCGGCTAGCGTCGGCGGCCCAGGTGTATGGAGTCTTCAACGTCGGGCACAATACACCGCGCGTTCAGTATGGGCGGCCTCGCCTCTCGCTTGGTGCATACAGAATCCGACGGGCGCACTGTCTCGACCACTCGTCTTTTGCCGTCTGGCTCGTGGGCATGATCGGGTGGACAGTGGGGCTTTGGGGAACGGACGGGGCGCTCGTCGCTTAGGACGGCCAAATTGGCTTGGAAGAATGTGACCCCGCTTATTGCAGGCGAGGAAATGATCCTCGTGTCCGAAGCCTCGAGCTTGGTTCTTGTTTCAGAATATGTCCGCGATGGGTCTGAGGTCTCCCCTTGTCATCACAAGTGGTTTGAGGGTGTGCCCCAGGTGTCGCGTCGTCCATAGCGTCATGGATGATGCTGAGGGCACAGTACAGGTAGTCGCGGGGGCACTTGGTCTGATCCACAACGTTGAGCTCAGCGCGCACGGGCCGAAGGGTAGCTGTTGTACACCCATTCGGAATCCGACGTCCAGAATGTCTGGAAGTCTAAACCTGTGCGTTACGTTAACCGCTTTCAGCATGAATGATCTCCGACGGAACGGTGATGATGACTCTGGTTAGATTATGTACGAAGGCGACCGCATGAATACACGTACTTACAGTACTGCGCTTCGGAATTTCCTTGGTCTCGAGGGACTCGGAGTCTCGAACAAGTAGTTTTCTATGAACGACGGACGGCCGGTACTCAACCGGATCAGCCTTCTGAGCCTCAGTTTCTCTTCGCACGACCAATTTGTATACTGTACGTGCATGCTTATACCCTCATGCGTATCCCTGCCGTCGGAGGTGGAGTGGCTAGGCTGCAGCACACCGCATTTGAGCATGGATGGACCGTAATGTTTAGCAGATCCGTGAGCATATAATTTAACTCAATGGGTTCTCATTTCCATAGAAACTGCATTGAAGATGACCGGATAGACGCTCATGGGCGCGTCGCGTCGCGTCTACCTAGTGTCACATGATCGCGTTTGGCGGGCCGGATCGGTCCCCGATGGCGACAGACGCACCCACGCACGACCCATGGGTAGCCTGCGAGTCTCAAACTGCCGATGTCGACCTCATCCTCCACAGAGTGTACGGTGCTCTGAATTCTCAATAACGAGAGCACTGATATCGAGTTCTTACGCAAATTCGCACCCCCGCTGACTTGGAAAGCTCGGTATTCAAAACGCCACAAAACATGTTGAAGGGTGCATGCTTCTGTGGTGCGGTATCATACATCGTCACCGGCACGCCAACCCTCAGTGCATTCTGTCACTGCACGAACTGTCAACGTTTGTCCGGTGAGCAACCGTTACACATGTACAAGGCGTGTCGAACCGCTGACCGATGCTTGCAGGCTGCCCATTCGTACACACCATCCACTTTCCCTCGAGCGCGTTCACATGGACGCATCCGGCGCCGCATGAGGATCGCTTGGACTCTTACGTGCCGCCAGCCAAGCCATGGAAGACGCGATGGCGCTGCAAGTCCTGCGGTGCATGCGTTACGTCCGCGAGCTCGAAGACAGGGAACCACAGCGTATGGGGTGCACACCTCGCCAGAAACGAGGCCGGAAAGATCCTGAACTGGGAGAGCGTCAAGCCGACCGCCCACATCTTCTATGAGACGCGGATGCTGGACGTCAAGGACGATCTGGGCAAGTGGACGGGGTACGAGAACACCTCGACGAGGCTCGAGTAGGACGCGTGAGCTTCTTTTCATCATCCGATCTCATGTTCTCTGGAGGCACGCACTAACCAACCATCATGCCAGATGAGGGTGGTGATTTCATATCGATCCTGCACGCAGTTCCTATTGGTGGAGTTGATGCGCCCTCCGAGTAAATCCGTGTCTGGACCACTTGTTGCTGTGCTTCGTACGTCCGTGTCTCTTTGTTTCTTCCCTGTGGGTCTTCATCCCGTCACGGGCTTCCGATGTGTATGTACGAGAACCTACCCCAGTGTATTATGTATCGCCTGCCCCACTCAAAGTAGAGGGCCTGGTACGTCCATCGTGCGGCTTTGGCGGACAATACGGCCATGTCCGTCTTAACGCCCTCGGCATTCCGTGCTCTGCTGGAGTTCTAGGCACCTCAAAATAAACAGACTGTGCGATCAACTCTCATCTTACGGCAATAATGCAGAGTTCATCTGATTTGGGGTCCCTCCGCGACCGCTCATGCGGGATGGTACTGTTTCATGAACGTGAGGAGCGAATATTTATCTTCCAAAAGTAAAAGCTCACCCGCCCACGGGACGCCGAACGTCAGATAGTTAGGACGCACTCTGATTCGCTATCATACTGCCAATGCGCCTCGAGAAGGGGCCCTTGTATGTCCCATCGCAGCTCGCCGTTGACGTTGAGGGCCGGATCAGACGCAAAGCCGGTCCCGCAGAAGCTTGCGAGAGAACGGAGGTACAAGGGAAGCTCCACTTGAGCTTGTTCGACATTCGTCTCGCTTCCGACGTATTCATTGACTGCATCTGGTTCTCGCATCCACACCAATCCCATATCATTTCACGCCGACGACGGATGACAGCAGTACAGTAGTAGTTGGCGGCCCGGAAGCGCGTAGTACAGCACGATTCCTTACACTGCGTGCGAACATATCGTCGACGGAGCTGGAACACCCCCGACGCTCAGAGAATGATCGGAATGCAGCCAATGGAGATGAGGCCGCCCTGCACGCATGAATCAGCTGTGCGAACACGTGCAGGAAGGCAAACGCGGTAGCTTACGACGTTGTTGTTCTGGCAGCAGACCACGTTGGCATCGCAAGAGCCGCCAGTGCCAACACCGATGACGGTGATCGGGGAGCAGTCGAGACCGAGGAGGACATCGACACCGTCAACGACAATGCCGAGCAACCCAAGGAGGAGACCGAAGACGGGGTCATCGACCTGGGGGAACGTGAATATCAGTATACTCGTCAATGATGGACTCAAGAATATCGAGCAGTCCTACCGTGCCGGTCTGCTGGCAGCATTGAATGGGACCGGTGCTGCAGCTGCCGCTGCCGGTGGGGGTCGACCCCGGAGACGTCACCGTGACGGTGGTCGTCTTCGGAGGCGAGGTCACGGTGGTCGTCTTTGTGGGAGGGGCACCACCGGGCATGGCGACCGCAAGGAGGGCGAGAGAGAAGACGAAGTAAAAGGTGGCGATGGCGCGAGTGAACATGGTGAGTACTCGGTTTGCTGCTGGTGAGGCTACGGTGGTAGTTCTGCTGAGGTCGCTGGGGATCGAGCTGAACTGAGGTCCTAGCAACGCCGGCTACGGACTTTATACCTGAGCTCGAGCAGCGTTCAGTACATCCAGGCAGTACACCTGATCTTCTAGATTCGGTACGAATTGTCATGCGCCCGGCCAAGACATGCCTGTCAAGGACCCGTCAACCCGCGGGGCCGATGAATGGACGATCCAGGCGATGCATACAACAAGCCGTGGGTGAACCTGCGCGCACGTCGTGTTGGAAGTTGCTGTCATTATCGTCATGTTCATGACGAACTTACAACGCTCGCGGCTCCGACGGATCAGTGGGCTGACCAAACAGACTTGACGCGGATATGTCGAGAACACGGAGAATACACAAGTTTGTGGAGCGATGAGGAGGAACGGCGGATAGAGAGGTTCATCCTGGTCGACGAGTCAGCTCCAGAAACAGCATCGAGACGGGAGGCATTACCTGAAGGGTCAGAAGGGCTCAAGCGCTCCCGCGCCGAGACATACCACTCGTCCATTGAGATGAACTCCGCTAAGCGACGAAGCATCCAGTCCATCCTGGGGATATGGTACGAGAGGATAACCTCCAAAGGCTGTGGGAGCATCCCGGCGAACGCGGGGGCGCATAATTGCCTGTCGCCAGACCCTTGGAAGATCGATACGACCGCGATCTATCAATCTGGGGCAGTCGGAGCTTTCCGAAAGCAAACGTAACTGGGAACCACGATGCGCCACGACGGCGGGGTGGCGCATTCGGCGTTCCTCCAGGAAGCGGATACACCTGCACAGACTGACCTGGCAGGAGCAGAGCAGAACTCAAACGACTCGGTAGAGGCAAACAGAGACTGCGGACCCTCTGCGGCTTGAGCGCACCTGGTCCCAGGATAGGCCGTCAGAGGCGCACGTCCATCGTGGATGCGGAGGTAAAGAGCTTACCGGGTACAGTAGAGATCTGTTCTCACAACGGAGACGGAAAGTGAATTAGAAGACCTCCTCCATTGGCGTGCCTGGGCGCGCCACCTACGTCCATATGGTCGTTCCGACCGGATTGAGCGAACACACGTCCGAAATGTCACAGAGCTGCCAGAAAGTTGGAGTCGGCATGCGGCGCTGGACGTAGTATATGCTCGCCTTTGGCGATCCCACCCAGTCCGCGCACGACCCACGGGATCGCATCGGTGGCTGTCGGTGGCGAAGGCCAAGGACGGAGCGCGTACCAGCTGGTGACAGGCTGAGATGAGCACGGACAGCGCGCGCGCGTCGACCCTAATACCAAGGCGCTCTGAAAGCGGCCTGTGGGCCATTCATTTCATGACCGAAGTTCTGCCCAGCCAATGAGACCGAGACTCACCGTGCGTCCATCTCTGCGCAGCATCGCAACACCGCACCTGCGAGGCGGAGGCTTCACTCGGAGCTTTCGAACCGACTGTATTCTATCAGCACACGCACCCCGTCATCTGTCGTACTGTCCCCGCAGACTACAGAGTCCGCTGTTTAATCAAGTGCCACCAGGTCGGCATTGCTAGTTGCCGCCTCGAGAACGTCAGAGGTGACTAACGACAGAGGAGGGAGTGAGCTCGACCATTGGATGGAGGTCAGAAGAACAAAGAAAAGCACCGTTCCTGAGAGTCCGCGGGTTTCCAATGACCACCGCACCAGGGAGTTTGAACGTCGAAGAACAGCATGGTCCCTCGAATTTGCAACACGCGGATCAGCAAGTACTCATGAATGGAACGAGACCCGTGTCCAGCGTGCCCAGACGGGAGACTCGCCCGAAATCCAGAGTACTCAGTCTGGGCGTAGTCGGTCGCCATGAGTCAAGGCCATGAACTGCTCTCCGGCAACGATGCAATTGGTAGAAGAGCGGCAACAGACAATTCCAGCCAGACTCACCGTCGGAGACGCGTCACCGGAAGAAAGCCAAGCATTCTTTGACAGCGGTGACGACCGGTGCGACCGGCGCCAGTGCTTGACTGGAGGAGACCAAACTCCGTATGCTAGAATGCCATGCCGCCGGAATTCTGTTATGCATGAGCGTAAAGATTGAGGCACATCGTCGAAACACCAATACTTACGAGATGGGAGAGCGGAAGGGTCGAAAACGTACAGTTCGACCCACGGTGACGGTGAAGTGTCATTCCAGTCCCACGAAGTACTGGAAACAAGTCACCTACGACGATGTCAGAACATGAGTGCATGTCAGACAAGCACATGCGCCCACCTTACCATCTCGCGGTACTATTGAGACCGAGCTCGGACTCCGAGTCCGCCAGGGTGGGCTTCGCGGGGAGGCATAGAGGCCTCAGGTATAAAAGCAGGCCCATCGCGACCTACAAACCTCAGCGGAACACAGTTCAGCTACCTCGAGCACCAGCGCACTCGCACTCGCACTCACCGATCCACAATGATCTTCTCCCGCGCCGTCGCCTTCTCCGCTCTTGCCCTCCCGCTCCTTGCGGCCGCCACCCCCGTCGAGCTCGAGGCGCGCCAACAGAGCTGCAGCACCGGCGCCATTCAGTGCTGCCAGCAGGTCCAGACCGTGAGTGGACATTAGCAAGTACGAGAGGTATATCGTGCTCACCGCCGTGGCGTACAGGCGAACTCTGCGGGCGTTGGCATCATCCTCGGCCTCCTCGGCATCATCCTCCAGGACCTCAACGTCCTCGTTGGCCTGGACTGCTCGCCCATCACCGTTATCGGTGTTGGCACCGGCAACACTTGCAATGCTCAGACCGTGTGCTGCGAGAACAACAACGTCGTAAGTACCACGACTATCAGTTTCTTCGCGAGGAGTGACTTATGATCAATCGCAGGGTGGTCTCATCTCCATCGGCTGCGTCCCGGTCACTCTTTAAGGGAACAGTCAGTCAGTCAGACTATGGAGAACGGGGTGAAATAACGAGCTCGGTCGGATGCTGTTGATTTCTTGAATACTGTCGTTGGTGTGAATATACACGAGTTGGTGCAGAACACTGGGGTGACACAATACGTTCCGCAACGCATGGAGAGGGAACACTTCGATTCCAGTTACTGGATGGAGACGTCGAACGCGCCGCCGGGCCACCCGTTGTGCTTGGTGCAGAAGCGATGTCGGTCAATGCTCACGAACGAGACGAATCTGAAGGATGCAACCCGCGGGGCGCACCGGCCGCCTGCCATGCCGTGTGCGCTCCGGATCGTTTGACTCAGTGCGAGGGCTCGAGCCTGGTCCGACTCCAGCCCGTAGACCATCACGAGGTGCACCCCACAAGAGAGCCATGGACGGCGACGGCGATGCCTCGGGGATTGCTCCGATCGGGAGGGCGGGCGGCGGGCAGAAGCCTCAAGCTTGAAAGCAAGCAAATTCTAGGCGAGGGCGTTAGCACAATTTCCGACCCTCGTCCCTGTCACAGCGGAAAATGGGGGAACGACCGTTACAACGCCGCGCTCGCTCGTAATAAGCACGGGTCAAGTCCGCACGACTCACGTTCAGTGCCATCTAGTCTTGAACGTTTACATACTCCACTGGATGCGTCCCTTGAGCTAGAAGCGTCCCGAGGTCAGTCGAAGCCAAGAGCTAAGCATGCATAGATGGTCGTTAACCCACCGGTGACCGTACTTAGGACCATACGTCGAGCGACCGCATTCTGGCTCTTCCCGGCAGCTCACCCCCAGCGGACCGCGAAGTCGACATAAATCTGACACAGCACACCAGAAATTTTACCGTCTGCCGTCTGCCGCGAATAGAATGAACAAAGCCTTAGCCTGGCCGAGCACGGGGGTTTGGCGAGACGTAGCCGATCAAATGAAGGAAGGTGCGCCCCATGAGCGCCAATCCCGCCTGCGTCGCGTATCCGCCGCGCCAGCGCCCCGTCACAATTATGATATCCTCCGCGCGCCCTCCGCCTCGGTCCAACGCGCAGCGATGGCCAAAGAGCGAGATCCCACGGCAGGCGCAATCTCGGGTAGGTGGAATGGTTTGGCCTTGCGGGGTTCGTGCCCACCAGCACGGTGGATGCGGAAATTCGTGGCTGCACAGGACTCGGCAGCAAGGGTGAGGAAAGCACTCTGGATTCGACACGGAGGTGAGACGCACCATGAAGCGCGAAACACGCGTCCAGCCCAAGGCCTGAGGTGGCCGTCGCGTACGGGCCCTCGAGGACCATATATAAACCTGGTCGAGGACGACAACTAGTCCCCATCGCGTCCCTCCAGTTCGCATTCTCTCTCGTCTCTCAGCCTCCAAACACAACCCAGTCACTCTTTCAACCCCCAAACCTCACACTCACTCACCATGTTCGCTCGTGCTGCTGCCTTCTCCCTTCTTGCCCTCCCTCTCCTTGCGGCCGCCTCCCCCCTCCGCCGCGGTGACTGCAGCACCGGCGAGGTGCAATGCTGCAACTCAGTCCACGATGTATGTGCGATTTATTGACCCACCCCCTTCTCGCACGGCTGACAAACTGCATCTCGTTTCCAGTCGAACGAGAACGCCATCTCCGTTCTGCTCGGTCTCCTCGGCATTGATTTGAGCAGCGTCACTGGCCAGGTTGGCCTTCAGTGCTCCGGCATCAGTGGTGTCGGTGTTGGCGGCGGCAACGCCTGCTCGTCCAACACTGTGTGCTGCCAGAACAACAATGTTGTAAGTACTCCATATCTACGGTCCGGATTGAGGATACTGATTGATCGGACCATCAGGGCGGTCTCATCTCCATTGGCTGCGCGCCCATCTTCCTCTGAGCAGAGGTCACTCGAAGAGGAGCACGACGTAGGAT
Organism: Lentinus tigrinus ALCF2SS1-7; assembly: GCF_003813185.1. Lineage (NCBI taxonomy): Eukaryota > Fungi > Basidiomycota > Agaricomycetes > Polyporales > Polyporaceae > Lentinus > Lentinus tigrinus. Next base: position 645,940 of record NW_027137913.1, on the reverse strand, counting down.
GATGAGGACGTGGGGATATACTACTATTGAATAATGAATTGGTTTACTGCCACTTCGGTTGTCGTGCGCCCAGTGATGCTTCGTGCGGACTGGGAAGTTCCAACAGCTGCACGGCCAGGGGTAAATGGAGGATGAGTTGTTTCGCATTCAGGGCGGGATGAGGTATACAGAGGATAAACTAGACGTAACATGATGACAACGGGAGAGCGACGAGGGGCCGCGATTTAGGACGATCTCCCAAGCGGTAAGTTCAGACCTGTCGGCGGATGTCGGGAATACGTGTCCAGTCCTCCTTGAGTCGCATCGCAGCGCCATCGTCATTAGATGCACGATCAACGTAGTCGCCCTCGGGCTCAGAGCGATAGTCAGGAATGCGCCAGTTAGAGTGGGGTTTTACGCCCTGACTGCTAGTTCCGTTGGGGTGCGACTGGAGAGCGAGGCTGCGGCGAGTGCGTTTGTCAAGAGGAGCCTGAGAGATGTACTGAGCCTGGGGTACGGCAGACTGCTCTCGGATGCAGCCCGTCCCTTCCGCGTCAACGGTCCAGCCGGGGAGACAGCTTTGAATGATGCATTTGCCCGACATGCATGATACGGCGTCAACTGACGGAATCGCCGTACAATCGACTGCTGTCGCACGATCGTTCGCGCGGAGTCCGAAAGGGCTGGGCAGTATGCATCCTCCGCCTAGGGACGATGTTTGAGTGTAGACAACAGTGAATGCGCAGTAAGAACTCACAACTGTCTAGACTGGTCTGGATGTCTACGCATCGGAAGTTCGCGGTAGTGCCGTCGAAGGTACCGCATACCTGCTTGCGCGATGAGATCTGCACTGACGTCCCTCAACGATGATTGCTTACCGTCTCGTGGACCCCGCATGCAGATTGTGCTATCGCGAGCGTGGATATCGTTGAGCGCTTTGAGAGCCGTCCAGTCTTGCCGGAAGCTTGACAAGTAGCCGGGGGAGGAGGACTCGGACCGCAATCGCTCGAGTTCTGACAGACGCAGGAATCACCAGAGGCTATGAAGGGCGGGTCGCAAGAGAAGCCACAGAGATTGTCGCGAGTGCACTGGGGTCGCGAGTTCGGAGGATAGGTGCACGCCTTCGCGAAGGAAGAAGATGCGATCTGTAGCGCATACATTCACTTCAATCTATGCATGTGAGCGCGAGCAACCAGAGACAACTCACATATGTACTGAACACTTCTTCTACGCCTGGAAGGCCAAACTCGTCAATCAGGGAGGCGGTAGAGGATAAGCTCGAGAGAGTCGCCGATAGGCCCGAGAGACAGATGCAGGTATCGGTGTCCGCAAAGTCCGTCGACGCGGATCGAGAAGACAGGCCCGAGAAGGTAATGTCTGATAGAGTGGTAGCGTTGGCGTAGAAGCATGTGTCGTCAGTCAGCGGATGACGGGGGCGCAAGCCGTAGCCGACATGGCTGCTTTGGGACTCCGCCCGTGCTTCGGGCAGTTTCGACCGTAGCGGACGCAGCGGTGGAGTGGTTAGGGCAAGAGCTGCGCCCCCAGAGAAGTAGCCGAAGGCGAGTAGCGCATGTACAGCGAGCATGACGAGTGGGGGGCAGCTGAGAACACGGGGGAAGAAAAGGAGAGATGGCGCGGGACAGATGTGGTCTGTCGCAGCTGTCGACGGTCTTATATACCGCAACAGAGTCGCCGACAGAAGCGCATCCGGAGGCCAGTGCGTGTCGATCGAGGTGAAGAGTGAGTGCAACAATCGCCAATGAGAGCAAAGATGGTCAGTGTTGGTCCATATGTAGACGACCGGAATGACAGCATCCCGAACAAAGTCGTGCCTGCTCCATTCCATCACCGTGGACGTCAGCTGTGTAGGCTCCTCGAACGACGAGAGCAGACATGAAGCACGCACCGACCGCCGCGCCAGCGAATATTGACGAATTTTCAACCACTTGATTGCCACGACACTAACATGAGCGTATATGGCTCGATCCAAACAAGCTGCAGGAATGAGCGCACGGGAGGAACCGGGACGCGTCATCTGGCCGCGTCACGTGGCCGCGTTCCAACCGTTGGCGCTTAGAGGTGCTCTGTCCTCTCGTCCGCTCACCGGTCATCGATTCCATGGGTCCTCGGCCTAAGTTCAGGGCTCTTCTGAATGATACCCTGCTTGGCTCTTGCTTCCGGACTTGAAAGTGCGCTTATGGCTTCAGGGATGATAGATGATGGGCCCTCCGCTGGCCCTCCGATATGCCAATAGTACAGGCCTCATGCGGTCAACTTCCCCTCAATTCCATCCTTCTCTTCATCTCCAGGCGACCACGAACTACCTGCTTGATACGGGCTGGAGCTTTCTGTCTGCGCAGAGTCACTCGGCAACAGTACTCGAGTACGTCTTTCCTCCGCACTCAAGAATACCCTTCTTTCTCGCTCGCCCGTCTATTCCCCATCTTCCATCTCTCTTTGCTTCTTGTCCCTTCTTCTTCGCCGCTCTGTACCCTTTTGTTTGGTGAACCCAACCCATGGATTGGGATAGTTCATCAGATGTCTACCTGGCGAGAACCGCCGCCGTCAGCCTGGACACCGGCGAACACGACAGTACTGCTCCCGCAATGCACCCGCCCCCACTTGAGGACGGCGTGCCTGAAGGGCGGGTATGATTGGATGGCACGCGCGTTTCGCCGGTGCTGGACCTCTTTTAGCTTCATTTCCGTCTCCCGTCCCCTCGAAGTTGTTAAGCGAGCTGTATGCTAACACGTTGACCATAGAACCCAGCGTAATCTCACCTCATCTGCTCAACTAACGGAGAGTGAGCGAGCGCAAATTCACGGCAACTCGCTTGCCTCTAGCGCTCTATATTGTGAACGTCAGGAAGACGAGCCCAGGAGCATGCTCGTGGGTCACTTGACGGTAGTAGACTCCATATATTCCATCCATTGCCGCAACTCCCTGAAACCCAAGCGACGAGCGTGGAGGTCATCTGGTAAACGTACATGCACAGCTGGCAAGCACTGGGAACACCGCCTACGCACACTGCCGGACATATCACCACACATGTCACCTGTGGGGGAACCCGGGCCATCCCAACGCCTGACGCGTGGACGCCGTCGACGTGTCTAGCATGGCAGGTACGTGCGCCATAGTGATATCATAGTTCTCCCAGTTCATTGCAGATTCAGATCGTACCTAAATGCAGCGTATTTGAAGGCTGGAATGTTGAAAGGTTGAAGACGTCACTGCCCATCGCGATACGCATGACGAGAGGACCGGGCTCAGTTCAGTCAAGATGAAGTCAATCACGTGTTTATATGGGGAGGAATCGACAGCGGCCGCAGATCAGTCAACTTCGTAGGTCAACATGACGTGTCTTTCAGAACTACGATACGATACAGTACAAGGCAATAGCAGATCCAAGGACTACGGACCGCGACTTAGCACCCTCGGTGCCCGTGCATCGCACGATCAGAGGGTGACGGGGACGCAGCCGATGGAGATCAGGCCGCCCTGTACAATCCGGCGTGAGTCAACTGTAATGGGTATCGGGGTAAATGGTGGTACTCACGTGGCTGTTGTCCTGGCAGCAAACGGCTTGGGCAGAGCACGAACCACCCCCAACGCCGATAACGGTGATGGGCGAGCAGGTCAGGCCGACGAGGACATCGACGCCCTGGACGACGATACCAAGGAGCGCGAGCAGGCCGGCGGCAGTGGGGTCGCTGGCCTAGAAACGTCGCATATGTTAGCGAGGGACGAAGGGACGAAGGGAGAGGCTCACCTTCTGGACGCTGTCGCAGCACTGGACCGGACCGGTCGAGCAGGACGAGGCAGGCTCCCCACGGGTGTCGAGGGGGGTGGCGGCCGCAAGAAGCGGGAGGGCAGCGAGAGTGATAGCAGCGATGGGGGCGAACATGGCGAGAAGGCTGGTTGAACGGTGAAGTGCGATGAAGTGCGAGTGGGTGAGTACTGGTAGACCGTTTGGCTGAGGACTTCAGGTCGAACCTGCAGGTCTTTTATACAGCAAACCCTCCCGAAGGCTCCACAGGCGCGTAGAGTGTCAAGTCCCCATCTCGCTTACCTGGTGTATTTTCAGAGACTATCATAGAGCCAGCATACGCGTTCTTACTTCTTTTCGGAACAAGGAGCCGCGAAAACCCTGTTCTGGGCGGCCGGTGGCCGCACTCCTGCTCCGACGTCGCATCCGGATGTTAATAGCACGAAACAGGATGGAATCATGCATCTGCTCACCGCCGCTCCTGGATTAAGCTTCTCGTCATGCACCTGTCCCATGGCCTCGGGGCCTGCGCAAGCACCGACGCACCAGACACGGCCATTGCGACCGAGACTGCACTGCCTGATCTTCTTTCTTCGCGATTGACGCGTTGAAGTCGAACTTCTGTTGCGGAGTTAAGAGTCACTGCATGTTCGTGGAGGGTAATGCTCTTTCTCGATGGATAAACAGCGGAAGTCACCCGCTTCGGGAGCCTTAGTGGATACCCTCGGGGGTCATGCTGTATCTCACTCCTACAAATTCTGCAGATTGAATTGCCCGCACCAACGTTCAATCCGCGCACGGTCGCCCTTCCGTCACTCGCGCACTGTCAGCCTGCCGTGCGCCACAGAGACCGAGGCGTCTCATGTGACATCTGTATGTGATGAGCGCGGGCATAATGCGTGGAGAACACCGACAGCGAACGTTCACTGAAATAACTCTTGAAATCTCACTCGGTCCTCCACCTCCGCCGGGGTGGCGGTGCGGGTTCGTCGTCGTTCCCTGTACCCGGTATGACAGGAGTATGTACAAGCATTCGCGTACGGTCCCGTGAAGTTCATGCGTCTTGCCCCAGCCCAGCTCCCGTGGAGCACTCACCCTGCCTGAATGCTCTCTGACCGAGACATCGATGCACCTCCAGCCCCGAGGACTTGCGTGTGGGCTGGGTGACACGGAAGACGAATCACTGTGGAGCAACGCTGAAGCGGCTCCACCGTCGCGAAGCTAAGACGACGATAGTGCGGGACCATGAACGCGTGACCTTACTGAGGCACCCCGACCGCCACGGTCGGCCCTTTTGCACCTGCAACGCAAACAAATATGTGAGCCTGGACACGTCCCGTCGCACGGGTTGCACAGAGTACTGACACAGGTGTGTAATCCTTGCAGAGGGCTGACTCGTGCGTCTTGCTTAGTGCGTCTCCGTTGAGCATGGAGGCAAGTCACCAGAAACTGGGGGAAGCGGGGTTGAGAAGACGACGAGGACGGTACGCACCGACGTCGTGTATACATAGGTGAGCACGTTTCGTCGACGGTTATCACTACCTTCTCCCTTCCCTGGTACATGTTCAGATGCCGCGGTGGGTCTGGGAGCCGGACTGTATGCCTTTACGTCGCAATGCACTTCTTTCAATGTAGTTGAGCTTTGGTGTCGGAGCGAGTCGGGATTGCGGGAACTTCCCGGCGTCGTGCATGCGTAAAAACCAGGTGCAAGCCATCGAGACAAAGCACACTGTGAACAGGACATGTTTTCCGCAAACTGAAGTGGTGGTCAATCGAAAGTATGGGATTAGTTCAAGTTCCAGGAGGAGCAGCAGGCCGTCCCGACTGACATCGACTCGGGCGCTCAGCGCTCAGAGCGCGTGTCCCCCGCCCTTGCTGGGTTTCGATATCCCGATTCCGGAACGGTGTAGCGGAGGTACATACATGATGAGCTTGAGTTATCGGTTCGTTGACGTACGAGACACCACAACTCGCTAAGGCAGCTTCGGTCTCTACCGCAGGACTCGAAGTACGTAGTCGGCTGCGAGTAACGGCACAAGCGAACGATCTCGGGCCCACTCATCCCGGACTCTGTCAATTCAAGCAATCAAGCCTCCGAGTCTCCGGTCCTACAGTGGCGGCCATACGCGATTCGCCGACCAGGTAACGAGGATAGTGTAGGACTGCAGAGCCGCTAGCGCGACGTCCGAGCACAGCTGAATGGTAGCATGGTAGCTGTCGGTGACTTTCTGGAAAATCATTAGGCTGGATTTTTGGGACCCCGATATCCGTTGGCTCCTCGCATCTGTCTAACCACTTCAGCGCGTTCGGTCTAGGACAGGATGCGCGGGCGCGGTATGGAACAGTCCCGCTACGGATGTGCGCTCCCCTCGATGGGGACGTGTGCGCCGATCCGCCGCGCATGGATGTACGCCTGATCGCTAGCCTGAGCGTCCACCCGGCATCCTCTTACGCACTCTATGTAGTCCCCATAACTATCGGATGGGTACAAGTGAGGATCTGGCAACGACCGAACCGCCGTCTCAAGGCCGCATCGCGCTTGAACTCTGGAGTGACACTCGGCCTACTCATGGTTGCTCCAAAAAACCAGCTCCGGCAGGATATGGCGGCTAATGCAGTTGTTGACGGTCCTTCCAAGACGTCCCACGCCAAACGTGAACTTGAAGGTAGTTTCATTTCGACATTTCGACAGGCGTCCAGCGCCCCGTGCTATCACCACCCAGGCGGGCCTGAGTATGGATGCTTACAACACCCAATCGGGTTCCCATGAAGTACACGCGTCACTCGTGGATCATCCGTTCGCTGGCCGACTCCTATGGCAAACCCTACCCCAAACCCTAAGTACCCCAAGGCCTTGGTTGTGGAACCTCGGCGATACGATGTGTGCCAGGAACTACTGTCTGCCCTAAGCCGCAGCATGTCCGCCGGACCGCAACGAACCAGCGTGGCAGGACCGGACCATTGCACGTTGTCGTACAGCGAACAGAAGCGAAGTAGCCCTCGGACGTGGACGAAGCCGAACAAAACCCACCACATTGCATTTAGGCGACATTGGGTCGGCCGAGAGACGAAGCTAGGGTCGAGATGTTGCAGCGGACACTGTCAGATGGTGTTCAGCGCACACACTCCACATCTCTATGTGTAATGGGCGCGCTTTCCGCAACATCATACGAACGTGACGACCGTGCTTGTGCACGAAACATAACCGGATGAAGAGCGTACACGGCCGGACGAATTGCGACGCAGGTAAGTCCACGTTCCTGGACACACGGGTCAGTCGGAAGTCGTGTCGACGCGTTGCTTGTAATGCGGCTGGTCCATTTGTATGGAGGTTCCTACGCGAGGTCGGTTGTATGGGCATGATGACGACGATGACGCTGCAGGCCAACCATTAGCACCAGCACAATGCGTAGAAAGAAGACATATTGAGATACACTTTCCGACGAACGCGTGGCATCCTCCTGCTGACCGACCACGATGACGACAAGCCGAAGATCGAACATGACCCGCGAAGTCGATGGATACGGAGGCTCGACTGAATATTGCGTCCCCAGAAAATTGTCCATTTTACGTGCGGGACATGCTCACCGGTGCAAGATGGAAGTGGTGGCTCTGATTATTGCGGGTTCAATTGAACCACGAGGAGTTCCGGCGATCCGAGTCCTTCGTAGGGCGGCGTTCCCTTAGGTCGATATCGTGGCCTAGCTAGCAAGTTCGTATCAACGCGTAGACCATGATGCCTAAATTGTCAAAATTACTCACTATGTGATTCACGAACAGTATTCTCGAGCGTCGAGCGGAGTGTGTGAGCGCAATCAGATTCCAGACATATGAGGGCGGAAAGCATGCATATAAAAATAGAGATAACATTTCGGCTGAGCACAAATGTGTACTCTTGCCAGACATGTGTCGTAGTACGGAGGAGGGGACGTTTCGCGGGTGCAATCCCTTCGCACTCGACCTGCATTCGACCGCCACACTGATTGCGGCAACTGCCGGCCGGGACTACCCGGCGCTCAGGCCGACAGCATACAACCATCATACGCTTCTCTCTATGCACGAACAGAAGTAAGTGACTCGGCGCTGCTGCTGAACTAGCTTAACTAACCTGTAGTACGTACAGTTGAGGGTACTTTCGGAGGCACTGGTACTCCGTTTCGAGTTCCATGCCTCGGACTCATCGTCTCTACCATACTGGCCGCTGGCGAACATCGAGCGCTACTACTTAGATCCTCGTTCATGGAAAAGGCTGACCCTGAGCTCATTGCTCTTGCAGTGTGGATCAAATTGCGACGCAGTTAATGCTTTGACAGAGCCGATACATATATAATTGATTTTCTCAGTTGTCAAGAGTGAGTGCGTTTCGTTCCTTATGGTATGGCGAGGCTGACACCCGATTGTATTCAACGCTCTTAACACAGTATTCACTCAGGAACACGACTTCAATCCTCAAATAGGTCGTTCATTAAATGTCTGATATCAGCCAGATTCATTCTCCAGTACTGGAAGTCGCTTCCGGACTTCAACGTTCAATTCCACTTTTTCGGCCGCTGCCAGTTCCTACCGTAGCTACTTGAGCCCGTGAACCCAGGGTCCATACTCGGCTCCTGGCATCGGAGGTGGACGGACCGTCTCACAACAGCCGTCCATCGCATTTCCTAGGCAATGTCTCTGCCGACGCTTCAGCTCTCGCGAGCTTATTCCCTGCTCGTCTTCGCTGCAGTATGAACGTGTCCTCTTTCCTCGGCAACTCCCCATTCTCCTGTTTGCTCTCGTCTAGGTCCTAAAATAGTACTCCATCTCCGCTGCCCGTTCGTCAGCTCCCGCAGCATCTTCAGCCGTGCCACACCCTCAGCTTTCGCCTCCCACCTGGTTTTCATCGTTCCCCTTCCCCGCAAGATGTTCACCCGTGCCTTCGCCTCCGTGCTCTCTCTCGCCATTCTTGCGGTCGCCATCCCCAACGGCCAGGGGCACCCACAGACCACCATCACCATCACCGCCCACGGCTCGCAGCCAACGCACGTCAAGGGGGGTACGTGTAGCACCGGTCCGGTTCAGTGCTGCAACCGGCTCCAGAAGGATCGTCTCCCGCTCCGTAATCGCTTCCTTCTGCACTCACTGCTAACCCTCATGCGGACACAGGCTACCGACCCCTCAGTGGTGAAGGAGCTGGGCGCCACTGGCGTCGTTCTATCCGGCACCGACGTCCTTGTGGGCACGGAGTGTACTCCCATCAACGTGATCGGTGTTTTCAGCGGCAACTCCTGCAAGGCCAACACTGTCTGCTGCCAGAACAACAGTCTCTATCCCTCCGGGCCACCTTCGTCTCACGTAGGTCTAACTCGTGCGACAACAGGGCGGTGCCATATCCGTTGGCTGTGTCCCGGTCATTCTTGGCTAGACCGTGCTGCCGTCCCCAGCTCTTCCGGTGTCCGGATACGTGGTCTACAATATTCGCATGTTTAGTGTTTGTAGAACCTTCCCTCCGTCGAGCTCGTTGAGCCGTCGGCATACTTCCAGTCCTTCCTCCTGCTCAATTCCTGCTGTCTGTCAGTATTCTTCTGCGTAATTGATAGTGTGTTACTGCCTTGATACAGTTGTGAGAAGTATTTTGTTCAGTCGTTTTGTCTTTGACTCTCGCTACACGTTAGCTGTCCGCGACCAGAGGCGGGCCTAGGCCTTGAGCGCCGGGGAACGGCAACACCCGAGCTTCCGCCGGTCCGATTCGCTTCAACTTGGAAGGTAAACTTGACAATGACCTTGATACGGACCATCCTCGCTGCCCTCTGACACGAGCCTCGGAACTACCATCGTATCAACGTATACGATATATTGTGGAGATACCTGTTGCTTGATTCAGCCCACGCTGATTTTTCACTCGAAAGTTCACTGGCAACGTGTCGCCCGCTGGTCACGACCTAACCTGGCGATGGTAGCAATTATCCGTCAAGGATACATTGCCGTGGTAATGGTTTTGGGCTAACTGGAAGGAAAGCCGGTTGTAAGTACGGTCTAGAGAAACCTCCGTGTGTACAGTACTGACAAAACTTCGGTCAGAGACGAGAACTTGACCCTCAGCCTCTACTCTCCACTCTTGTCGACTTCGAACCCACCAGTGGAAGAAGAGCATCGTGCTGCCAAAAGGGAGCTTAGAGACACTGCTTGCTGTGCCCTTGAGGAGCTCATCCGCACAAGTCAAGAATCTGTCACCGATGTCAGGTGAACGCCGCCCTCTATGCATGGTAGTATCCCCCACTGGTCACCGCTCCGCAGGACTCTCCGCCGTTCGCTGATAGCGGTCAGGAGGCGATTACTTCTGAAGGTGGTGGCATGATATGTTGCTCAATCTGTACCATTGCAAGCTCCTCGTCGGCTGCGACGCGCGGGATTGTCGCGCTGCTGGTGTTCCGCCGAACCTTATCCATCCTCCCTCCTTCTTCACTTGATTGTTCGCCGTCCATGGCCCCGCGACCATCCACCTTCATTCAGGTGGTGAGAGCACCCTCCGCTTGACGACCCGCACAAACTACCTCGGCTGCGCCAGTTGCCCGCTGTCCGGAAGACATTACCGCACACGCCCATCGGTTCTCGTCTCGAGAGCTGGTGCTCTATACCAGTACGAGGGCCCGCAGCGGCAAAATCGCATGGTCATGTCCTCCGATCCAGCTCCACTCTACAGCATCGTCCGACAAGTCGACACAGGGCGCAAAAGCGTATAAATACCCTCATCGGTAACGACTGGCTCCTCAGCTCGAACATCCCTCTCAGCAGTTTCCAGCGACCTCCGCTCCACCTCATCACCTCTCGCACCCTCTTTCATCGCTACCCATAACGCCATGATGTTTACTCGTGCCCTCGCCTTGACGTCTATGGTCTCCCTGAGCGTCCTTGCGGCCGCCATGCCCGGAGGCAGCCCCCCTCCCCCCACCACCACCATCTCGGTGAAGCCCGGCCCGACCTCCATGCCGAAGAGCAAGTGCAGCGTCGGCAACCTTCAGTGCTGCAACGAGACGCAGAAGGTATCCGCTCTTCCTTCGCCATTGCGCATCTACTGTAGCCGACTGACACGTCAACCTGGCAGGCCACCAACCCGGCGACCTCGGTGCTGCTCGCCTTGATCGGTGTGGTAGTCCAAGGCGTCGACGCCCTCGTCGGCCTCGACTGCAACCCCATCAGCGTCGTCAACGTCGGCGGCAGCAACCAGTGCAACGCGCAGACCGTCTGCTGCCCGGACAACAACGTCGTATGTGCCTTTTGTCTTCAACTTGCAGACTCCAGTGGTACTCACATGCGCGTACCCCATAGGGCGGCCTTGTCTCTATCGGCTGCGTTCCGGTCAACGTCTAGAAGACGCGTCGTTTGACGTCTTACCACACCATCGTGTGCATCTTCGAGTGTTGAGTTTCTTGGACTTGTCATACCCGCCTCGATATCGGATCGCCTCCAGTAGTCGTACTGTTGTCAATGTCGGCGTTCTGGGTCAGGTTGCCAATAGAGTCATATATCAGTGCGTTTGCTATCTTCCCGCAGGAACTCTCGTGTCTCCAGGGCATTGTTTGGTATCCGAGTATGGAGATCATGATGGTTCTCGCGAGTCGGACGACCATAGTTATCCAATGTGCCATGTCGACGTACTCGGACTCGAGAATGAAGCCTGCTCAAAGTTTGAAGTTTTCTCCTACCACCGGTCCGGGACCGGACCGCTGTGCCCCGGGCAAACGGTGCGCGTCGCACGAGAGCCACTCGATGTCCTGGTCCACCAGATCTATCACCGTGAAGTACCACATCTTTGCACAATTGTGTCCTGAAGTGACACCACACCAACATACGATGCGATACTGCTATATTTCTCATACGTACGCAACGAATGATCATGACAGAGCTAGATGAGTCCCCACTGGCAGCCAGGTCGCTACCGTTTCGACCTACTGATGTTTCATAATAGATCTAGCATCCAAATGTATGCTCCTCTGTCTGGGCCTACAGAGCATACGGACGATCCTCAGCACCTCCACCGTACAAGTCGAACTACCTACCCGTGATGCATTGATGGCTGGTGCGACACGGACACCCTATCCAGCCCCGCCCGTGCATCGTTACCCGCACCTCCGCCATGCATCTGTCCAGCATGAAGTACGCCGTCCTGCGAAGCGTACACTTCTCCTGATGGCCCGAACGACTATCCTCGCCTCCGCGTCCGCAGTGTCCACTTGCCTACGCACCGCACGTATCCATTGGCCCTCAGCCCATCGCGCGACGTCCTACGCCGCCAATTGCCCGCCAACCTGATGTGCTAGAACCCGCAAAGACCGTCTTTACCTCCGCTCGCGCCGCACTCCTCCTCACGAATCGTACTATGCTCCATGGGCAGACTGGCAACCTATGCCCAGGCTGCACGTATAAAGGCCTGCCAGTCTCAACCGACAGTCCCCAGACAGCTGCAGCATCCTCCAGTACTCTTCGAGTTTCGAACATACCCACCTCACTCACTACCCTCCGAGCTTCTTCGCTCCGACTCAAAGAGACCACAGCCGAGATGTTCTCCCGCGCCATCGCCATCTTCTACTTCACGCTCACCCTGAGCGTCCTCGCGGCCGCCACGCCCGCCGACCTCGGGATCGGGGGCATGTCGTACCCCGCGACGACGAGCACCGTGACCGCCCCCGGCTCCGGCGCGACGCCCATCCCGTCGAGCAAGTGCAGCACCGGCAACTTGCAGTGCTGCAACCAGACCCAGAAGGTGCGTGCCCATCCCTTGTGTCCTAGTCCGTGTTCGTGACTGCGGCTCTACAGGCGAACAACCCGGCGACCTCGCTGCTCCTCGCCCTTCTCGGCATCGTTGTGCAGGGCGTCGATGCCCTCGTTGGTCTCGACTGCAACCCCATCACCGTCATCGGCGTTGCCTCCGCCAACCAGTGCAATGCCCAGGCGATCTGCTGCCCGGTCAACAACACCGTACGTGCCTTCACATGCATCCGAACATACCGGTTTTTCTGACGCGTTGCGTGATCTCTGGCATCAGGGTGGTCTCATTTCTGTTGGCTGTATCCCGGTCACTCTTTGAGGACCCTGTACGCCAAGACGCTCCCTCAGCCTGAGTCGAGTTGCACGCTCGTCGAGGACCCACGCTCCTTTCGCACCGGTCGACGGTTATATCGCTCCCTGCACCCGCAATACGTATTCAGCCAGTTATTACCATTATCTATACGTCTGTAGAGGTGGTCAGTCGTGCATGCTTTGTATTCCCTGTGCTCTGGCATAATCGAGTTGTTTTGCTGCGAGTTTGCGGTTATTGTTACTTATCTCCTTGTCCGAAGCGGGACTGGCATTGCGCGATTAGTGGACGGGTCCGCGCTGGAGGATGCAGAAGATCGGCCTCGACTTCCCTTCGCTTCCTGGTTGTCCGATCCCCAGCTGCAGGAAGTCGAAGCAAGGCCGGGAATCCGGTCGGGCAATAGACTATCTGAAGCGCGTTGTCTGCAACTCTCCGACAGAAGCCTTCCCGGTTGGTGGAGTATTTCAGGCTATAGCTAGAGGGACGGATCGACTGAGAAGCCAGATAGACAAGGAGATCGACTTGCTGGAAACGGCTAGCTCGACCAGTCTTGTCCTCGGGGCTCGGGAGTCGGACGACGGGGTTACCAGTGCGGCGAAAACTCGAATCGCGCTTCGATTACAACACTATAACAGGTGGGCGAGGACAACATTATGGGAAATACGGTATCACGAGAGGGCAGAAGACCGAGCTAGAAGCATCGGCACGAAGAGGTTTTGTCACCGTTCGGGGACCCGTCGTGTCCCCTTAGAGGATGACGGGAACGCAGCCGATGTTGACGAGACCACCCTGTGAAGCGAGCAGTCAGAGATCACGCATTCGTCTGCATAGGAAGGATATGGCGAAGCCGAAAGATACATACGGAAGCCGTGTTCGAGCAGCAGACGGGGGTCGCGTCGCACTGAACACCACCGATGCCGATGATGTTAATGGGCGAACATTGGACGGCGAGAAGACCAGTGAGGTCACCGACGTCGACGCCGAGCAAGCCAGTAAGGAGGTCGGGGGAGTGATGCTGGGTCTGAATACAGGCAGGTGTCAGTGACCAGTCATAATGTGTGGTAGTCCGGGAGACGTACGTCAAAGGTCTGGTTGCAGCACTGGACGGGGCCGGTGTTGCAGTCACCAGCTGGGACAGAGCCAGACGAGCCAGAACCGGAACCCGACGAGCCAGAACCCGAGCCCGAAGAGCCCGAACCCGACGAGCCAGAGCCAGAGCCTGACGAACCAGAGCCCGAGCCTGACGAGCCTGAGCCCGAGCCCGAAGAGCCAGACGAGCCAGAGCCAGATGAGCCAGATCCGCTGCCGGGGGAGTCGCAGCGGGGCACGATAGACGCGCCAACAAAGGTGGCGGCGAGAACGACGGGAAGGATAGCGGTGAGACGTGCGAACATCATTGTGAAGTGGGGGAGGAGCGCGAGAGAGAGAGCTGAGAGAGCTGAGAGAGCTGGATGTGCGAGGAAGGAGCGGAAGCGATAGGAAGGGCGGGGTAGTGACTGGCTTGTCCTCGACGGCAAGCTCGGTCTTTATAGCGTCGGGGGCCCGCCATGTTGCACGATGGTCGTGAAGTGCATCCCACTGGCACTAGGACTGTAGCTGGCTGTATGCGCGGCCAGACCCGCGCCCGAGGCCCTGTTCACTCCGTCACGCTTGGTGAGGTGTGCGTAGATGGAGCCCATGCGATCTTTCACGTCAACCTCGCGCCCCCAACGCCGACTGGCCCGGCAAGATCGAGGAGAGAGCAGAAGCTGTCAGGGAGTCGGTGGGGCGGGGCGCGCGGCGCGCAATCTTCACAAATCGGGTACCCGCGGCGGGCCCACGTGGCGCATCGGATCCTCGCCATGTGAGGCCGCTGCTTCGGAGTAAGAAGGCAGCCGGCTCCATCGTCGGACAAGACATGTCAGCTCGGAACACAATCTCGGGCTGGGTGTCCAGGGGCTAGACTCTGGGTGGTCAGCCAATCCGGAACCTAGCACGAGCACCAATCTCCGCACTCACATGGATGGTCGGACCGCGAAGGCGCTGCTTGATCGTATCGGGTTGCGGCGAGTAACAATGCATGTCGTGGACAGAGTTACCAACGTCCTTGGATCCACCGAACCTCGAATCAGTATCCGGAGTACGCCTGTGAAGCTGGAACGTGCGTCCCAGCCGAAACAGATAGCCCTAGAGCGGTCTAGCTAGTCCCATCTTCTGGCAGGTATGAGTCGAAATCAAGTTGGTGAGACGAGGCGCACTGAACGCGAACCAAGTTGTCCCGGATCCGACGACAGCGGGAGGGAGCACTGCACACGCTCGGTCGTCGCGCGTCACGGGCGTACAGCCCACCGCGACTGTACCAGCTGCGACTGACTGGATATAGTTGGACCAGAAGGTCACGATCGTGAAAGACGCGTCCATCCACATCGCGAGCTCCACGGCTTCAATGAGAGCGGTGAAAATATGGGGGCTGATCAGGGCGGTGAAGAGGAAGAGCGGGAGGCAGACATGCAATTAGTCCTTTCTGTGAAGGTAATATATCGGGCGAGTAAGTCGTTCCAGCAGGTTTCTTCACATGACTGGTGTGTGGCGTACCGTCAGCCATTCTTCGGATCAGCGACCGGGTCCAACGGACAGACCATCCGACCTGGTCCAGATAGGCTGGCGTGTTACTCAGATCTGTGTCGTACTGCA
Source organism: Lentinus tigrinus ALCF2SS1-7 (assembly GCF_003813185.1). Lineage (NCBI taxonomy): Eukaryota > Fungi > Basidiomycota > Agaricomycetes > Polyporales > Polyporaceae > Lentinus > Lentinus tigrinus. Next base: position 630,467 of record NW_027137913.1, on the reverse strand, counting down.
GAAGACGTTAGCCACATTCCTGGATTGAAGACATGGGCGCGGAAGACGCCAACATTACACAGCACCAGCTGCGACCGCGTCCCAAAGCATTGGCTCCCAGCGGCATAGAACATCGTCATCGCTGTCGTCGGGAGGAGGATGACGAGCAAGGACGAACACGGCTGTCCTGGGAGGAAGAGACTCGGCGGCTTGCAACTTGCGACTTGGAGCTCATTCAATAACCTACACGACGTCACCAACCTCCGCATGATCAATAGCAACTGGTAGAACGAGGTCTAGCTATGACGCTGCTGGTCGCACCAGAACCTCACTCCCCAAGCCCGAGGAGTTACTGCGGCCATGTGCAGCCCTCACAAGGGAACAGAGAGCCAGTCCGCAGGACACGAAGCCCCCCGGGTCGCGCGCCGGGCAATTGAATATTGGACCGTCAAACGAGAGAAGGGACCCCGTTCCTGAGCGAAATCCATATATATGGCGCTCGTACCAGGAGGACGGCCACCCTGCGGCCGCGCAGTAGAGCCGGTACGTCGCCCCGCTGCGGAGTAGATAAATGTTGATCAATGCAGTGAGACGGAGATTGGCTGGGTGAACTTTTACCTTGACAGTTTTCTGTCGAAGTGGCTTACTAGTGGCTTCCATGCACAGGGGACAAGGACGCCCTGTAGTCGCAGACACCGAGCGCGCAGTCTCCCACGACGCCCGACATATCTCCCGTGAAAGGGAAGGAGAACACGACCGACGATATGTCTAGTTGCTTGCTAACGTCGATGTTGGCCACCGACACCCAGCTCCGAGTCTGAACTGGTAATTTGTCGTCTTTTTCCCAGTGGAACAGAAGCAATGGTATACCGCATGGACATCTGGCTTCTAGTAGAAGACGGTCAGCAACGCGAACAGTCCGTACCCACAACCATAGACCGACTTACTCTCTTCCTCGTCTAGGTGCGGTCATGACCCTCATGCGCCCGCCACGATATTGATTTTAAGCCTACAAGCGGACATGAAAGCAACACTCTGCGTCCGAGCCCCTGACGGTCAGAATGATGCAAGCAGGGTACTCGGGATCCCAGCAACGGTCACTTGCGCACTTGGATCCGAGCTGGAAGCAGGCTGGAAGTACCGCTGCTGTTTCGGGCGCGAGGAGCTACCGCTCGCGCCTAATTCAACGCATCCTTTCCTCGAGGTCAACTTCCTGCATAAAGCTTTGCCCCGTTCGGTTGCATGAGGTCAAATAAGTCACATTCTCAGGGTCGGGAGGTCGGGGAATCTTGAACAAGATTATCATCTAGACAGGCTAGACAGGCTGATAAGGTGACAGATATGTATTAGGGTAATTAAGATGCTTACTTTCGGAATTCTATCCTTTATGATCAAGATGCTTTCTTTCAGTGTAATATTTGCGTTCGGCCATGGACGTCTGGACAGTCGGACACCAGCCCATCGCATCGCGAGGCGTTCGACATACGATTCACTCTTGTCTTCCTGCTTGACACTCTTGCATCGCACGCAGAAATGGATCCGCGTCTCACGTCCAGACCGGGACCTGACAGTGCGGACTCGCCTCATCAAGGTGTTCCGCTAGCCAAATTCGTCTCCATGTCTTCGGTCGAGCTTGCAGGTTAGCACATTGACGACTTGGGCCAGCGAGCTAGCAGCCGGGCTCGTCGGGCCATGGTCGTAGGGGTATAAAGCCTGAGGGGCAAGAGCACAGCAGCAGCAGCAGTGCGCCCGCCTCTCAGCCAACCAACCTCCTCGTACAGAGCTCTTCGCGATTCACAACATGTTCGTCGCCCGCACCTCTCTCTCTATTCTCTCGCTGGCCATCCTTGCGGTCGCCATCCCCTGGGACGGGCCCACCACGACGGTCACCGTGACCACGACTTCTTCGCCCCCTGGGTCCACCCAGCCCGCCGGGTCGTGCTCCACGGGCCCCGTCCAGTGCTGCGACTCCGTCCAGAAGGCACGTAGCATACGCATTCTGGGTGCACCGCTGGCGTACTGACCGCGAAAGGCGAGAATAGGCCAGTGACCCCGCCACGTCCCTGCTCTTGGGGCTGCTCGGCATCGTCCTGCAGGGCGATGGCGAGGTTGGATTGGACTGCTCGCCCATTACCGTCATTGGGGCGGGCACTGGGAACGCGTGCTCTGCTCACGCGGTGTGCTGCCAGAACAACAACGTCGTAAGTTCGCTCCTGGATGCGTGTCGCTTACCACTTGTACTTATTCTTGCTTTGCAGGGCGGCTTGATCTCAATCGGATGCGTGCCCGTCATACTCTGAGCGTGGAGTGGGGTCGCTGTCGCGACGAACTGTATTGCCGATGAACAATGCGTCACTGCGTTTCCATGTATCATTGCTCTTGAGTCGAATCGGACTTGATTATACTGCGCGACCGCAACGTTATGACCTCAGCACAACCTGCATACACACAGTACCAAAAGAGATAGACTTACCACTATGCACGGATCGCCATCCGCAGGCGATGGGAGCGACCGGTATATTTCAGGCGCATAGTCCCGGCTCCGGACACCGGCCTCATTCACGGTTCCAGATGGCAGGCGATATGGCGGAGATGAGCTGTTATTCGAGAGTGCAGATCAGTACGTCGCGGAACACGGAGTGAGGCGTGCGGGTGCACTCGCAGCACTGTTGAAAGAGAGAAGAGAACAGGTGCCTCGTCCCTGCAGGGTCTCGGTACCAGTGCTGAGAAGAGTGATATAGTGTAAATGGCGCTCACACGGTGCTCGTCGACTGAGCATCCATGCGAATGCAAGAACGTCGCTGCAAGGGTTTGGAGTATGTGAATATATGGCGACCAGCAACTAAAGGTCCCGTGACCCATCAGTGCACGACGAGTGCTCTGATTGACCAGTTACTACACCTGGGCGTCCTTGGGGTCCGCGGATGCCCTCGCCTGAGCCAGCAGCAAGGGCTCGCGCCCTGGTCGAGCGTTGCAGTTCCGTGTGTCTCGCTTGCACATCTTCGGAAGTGGCATGTTCCCCTGTACCAGCTGACAGAACCTTGTCTCAGCTTGAGAACGAGCGGGGCGGCCACAGAGCGTCCTCGTCAGTTCCCCGCAGGCTAGTAATAGTACCTTCAGCGAACTGCCGCCTGCGCTCACCATGCAATCACCACCGAGAGTTCTAGGCAGACTCACCTTACATTGAACGCTGTAAATTTGGACGACACTCGGAACTCCTACAGTGTCAGGCAAGTCCTACAGCAACCGAGCCCGCGGAACACGCGCAGTACAAAAGCCTGGTGAGTAGAGTGAGTACGTCCTCAGAGCGATACGACCAGCTATCCTCACCGCAGAACCAGCCATGCTCGCCTTTATCACATTCTCGCTCTTGTCCCTCGTCTCCCTTGCGGCCGCCATCCCCAACAACCCGACAGTCACCGTCACCGTCACCGCAACCGCCCCTGGTGCGACGGTGACCCAGCCCGCCGACGTGTGCTCCACCGGGAGCATCCAGTGCTGCCAATCCACCGAGAAGGTGCGTGAACAACTATCGCCGCCGAGTCGGCTCCGCTCACGAGCTGCGCGACGAACAGGCCAACTCCGCCGCCGGGTCGGCCTTTCTGGGGCTGCTTGGCATCGTACTGAAGGACACAAACGTCCTGATCGGCCTGGACTGCTCGCCGATCACCGTCGTTGGCGTGGGCAGCGGCAACTCCTGCTCGGCCAGCACCGTGTGCTGCGAGAACAACAACGTCGTCAGTACCATGCATACACCTCTTAAACCGTCTACGGTTATCCAGGGACTGACCTTGGCAATGTGTCGCGTACAGGGAGGCTTGATCTCCGTCGGTTGTGTTCCGGTTTCTCTCTAGGACGTGAGGGAGATGGGTAGTCATTCGGCTGTATCGAGCACGAGGCAGTGTGTCGCCGGAGGAAGGATTGATGGAGTTCGTGTTGTGTACCTTGTATCCTTGATGGAAGATGAGTTGAGCAGAAATGGAATATCTATCGCAGCAATCCAGGCCCCTATGGTCATTGTAGTCCGGTACTACTTGCAGCTTCGAGCAAGTTAGTGACATGGCGAAGTGGATCTTGAAGACAACTTCATACTTAGCGGCGGCGATTCCGAGTCCAAAGTATCCCTTGTGAGATGTATCAAACGCACAATCTGTGCAGCGGAACACAGGCGGGCGGGTCCACTATGACATGTTGTTGTCGAAGCGGAGTTCTTTCACTCCCGGAACGGTCAAGCGACTCAGCTCCCGCATTTAGGAATACGCCGGACCGTCCCGAGAGTCGGGCGCCTCCAGCCCAGCTTGCCCAGACACGGCCTTAGTCAAGGGTTTCTTGCTCACTTCGATCGCAGACAACTCTTAAAGTCCAACAACGTTAACGGTCGCTTGTAGCATGATATAGTGCGGATACCTTTGACATATCCAGATCTATGCATTTAGATGAAATTATCCTGGGACACCTTTAGCTGCAAACATACCGCGGTATTGAGCTTCGTATGACGACATAAGGGCCAAAAGACGAACATCGTAAGCGGTCATCCGATACTTGCAGGAATTATCGCGGCGATACGGCGAGCCTGAAGGGGGAACAGTGAAGACAAAAGTGTCATATGCGATGCACGGGGTACGCTGTAAGATTGGAATCTCACTGCGACGAAGGCCTCGATGTGAAAGCGTATACGCACGCTGTGGAGCAACAAGAGGAGGCCATTGGACGGAAGCACGAAAGCCGCACGTATGTCGGCCATAGGTTCATCAGAAACATACGTATGGCGGGACCGGTGACAGCAAGCTTGCCTGAGGAAGCAGCGCGAAGGTGATTGCCTCCCGTCCCAGCTTGACACTGTCGGCATTCTATTGCGTCCGAAGACGTGCAGAATGGTGCTGAGCAAGCGCTGGAACCTGAAATACACAACACGAGCCGCGGCAATGAGTGTAGCGACGCGGGGGAACACTTGACGCGATTGCGAAACATGCTGAGGACGATCGGTTGGTCAAATTCGCAGACGGGGACCTGCCGCGTGAGTCGCGGATGCTGCCCCTTCTAGCCGGAGAGGAATGACCGTTCTTCCAGACATCAGAGACTTGCATCTCTGTCGTCATCTGTCCTACGGTTTGTGCCTGGGGGTCAGTACTGTTGACTTGGTCCTCACAGGACGTCGCCGCGTTGTTCTATCTGCCAAGTATGGGACGTCGGTTTGCGCTGACGTCGCCTGGCGGTACCGTCTGACAGGGATGATCGCTATCCTCGTATGCTGGAGCCCAAGTTCCGGCCATGTCCTCGGGACCGGCCAAAACCTAGATAGGACAAACACAGCATTGCGACAGTGTAAGCGAGCGAGCGGAGCCAACGTGCATCCCTGCCATAATGTATACAGTCCACGGCCTTTCTGCGGGCAAGAATCAGAGAACAACGTCAACATGTTCTGCGTGGACTCGCACCGTCCAAAGCGCTGGGAATTTAGCCTCGTACAGCATGGTGGGCCGCCTCGCCTGTACGAGGACATAGCTGAAGCGACAAGCGCGGGTCGACCAGTATAAAACCTGAGCAGGATGGAGGCCAGAATTGTCAGAGCAGCATACCCAGCCAGCCTACCCATAAATCCGCAACACCACTACTCACCTCTGAAATATGTTCGCCCGTACATCCGCCACGCTGTCTCTCATCTCCCTCCTCACCCTTGCGGTCGCCACTCCGTGGAACACCCCGACCACTACGCCGGGGACGACGGTGACCGTGACGATCACCTCCACGGCTCCCGCGACCACGGTGACCGAGCCTGCGGGCGACTGCTCCACTGGGCCCATCCAGTGCTGCGACTCAGTTGAGGAGGTGACGTTTTGTCTACCTCGATGTCAGAACTATCGCTGACGACTTACGGACAACTGTAGGCTAGCTCCCCCGACGCCTCGAAGTTCCTTGGCTTGCTCGGCATCGTTGTCCAGGGCGTCGATGTCCTGGTCGGCATCACTTGTTCACCCGTCACCGTCATCGGCGTTGGCGGTGGCAGCTGCGGTAGTAGTACCGCTGTCTGCTGCGAGGACAACAGCTTCGTAAGTGTTCAAGTAACGCTTTTGTAGACTGTCCACTCACGAATTGTATCCTGGCAGGGCGGCTTGGTCTCCATCGGCTGCGTCCCGGTCATCCTCTAAGCGAGTGTATGAATCCAAGCAGATGAAGTGTTCACGTGTCCGTTACTGCTATGCTGTATAAGTGTCAATCTGTTGAATCGTGAAGCGAAATCGTATATTCGTTGAGCCATAACACACCGTGAAAAGGGATTTGACGCACCTAGAGCGCAGCCCTGTGTGACCAGTGCTTCAACATATTCAATCGTGGCCCTTGCTGCGTCAACTACAAGCATAAACTGCCATATCAAGCAACGACATAATGCTGAGATTACTTACGCATGTTGCTTTCGGGATTGTGCAGCCACAAGAGATATCATGCATTACTCTGTTCTTTAACAAACATGTCAGGACATGGCCGACACACTATCTGAGAGCTGCACGCTGCAATGGAGCCCCCTGCCAGATATTTGCTGATCGCAGGTATGCGGGTACCTCGGACGGGAGAGCTCGGCGACTGATGGAGCGTGCTGACCACGCCGATTCCCGAGGTACGATGGTCCGTGTGGTTACACGAGCCATGACAAAAAATTGCGAGCCGCCAAAGGCTCCGAGTGGTCCGCATCGCGAGCCGCCCGCGAGCCTATTCGACACAGCGGGACATGTACTTCGTCAGATTCACATGGGCGGCGTTTCCAGTGCAGCAAAGGATGCGCACCATCCACGGGTGCAGTCCGTATGCGTGGCAACGCTAATTCATCGTGCAGCAGCAGCAGCGGGGAACGGACTCGTCAAAGCTGTCAAAGCTGTCAGGGCAGGCTCTGGGACCCGGATGGTCGTGCGCAATCGTGAAGAGAAAACTGATGAGAGCGTGGTCAGTCTGGCTTCTCACATACACTCGACATTACACCGGTCGGCATGGTCTACGTACCGCTGCATTGCCCAAGCGCGTGATTCGTTGACAGTCGGTTCTCCACCAGCCGGGATACGCGTCTTCGACGACTATGTCGTACTCGACCCTGGAAAGGAAGCCATTCCAGTAGGACCGACGAGGGGAAAATCCAGGGTGTTGAAAAGGTATAAGAACTGAGGTGGCCCGCCGTATTCCTCCAGAGCAGCTGCCCGACTCAGTTTCTCTTCACCTCTCAGTCACTCCTCGCCACCGACATCACAAACGCAATGCTCGCTCGCGCATACGCTCTCGTATCCCTCGCCGTCCTTGCGACCGCCACTCCCTGGAACACGGGTACCTCTACTGGGGTGTCGACGGTCACCACGACCGCGACGACCACAGTCACCAAGACCCAGACCCAGACCCAGACGCTGACTGAGCCGCCGAAGACGGTCACCGAACCGGGGACGGGGACGTGCACCGCGACCGCTCCCGTTGTGACCGTCACCGAGCCCGCGAGCGACTGCACTACGGGCCCGATCCAGTGCTGCGAGGGTATCCAGAGCGTGAGTTCAAGTCCCGCTGCTACTTACCGCATAAGCTGACGACTGGATACGAACAGGCGAACACAGTCCCTGGGAAGGTCATGCTGGGCTTGCTTGGGATCATCCTGAAGGACCTCGATGTCTTCCTAGGATTGAACTGCGACCCCATCACAGGCGTCGGTGTGGGCAGCGGCAATGCGTGCACAGCTGTCACAGTGTGCTGCGAGAATAACGCGGTCGTGAGTACATAAAGCTGCGACGCTGCGAACATAGACTCACAAGATACTTTCACCCAGGGCTCCTTGATCTCGATTGGTTGCATCCCGGTGTTCCTCTGAACAGTGCTGGTTGAGAAATCAAGTGGGAGGGAGGCGCACGGTTAATGGCACTTGGGGTTCTCTTCGGTCTCTGCTTCGTTCAACTGTGGTGCAGCTGCGACATATGATTATACATGCCAACCTTGGCTTAGACGAAACATCAGGAGTGCGAGAGCGATAGTTGGGCATTCCGGATTCGACATGCAAATCGTGCTACATACCATTCGGGTCGAAAGTACTCTCGTTATACACTTGGTTTCCTTGCAATCGAAAGCGATGATGGGATATGAGATGCCAATATACATACAAACTAGTCCATGCGTCCCTTCAGCGTGCGCTTGATGACCTTGTCTTTCGTCCTGCATGCGAGAACATCCGTTCAAACCTCGAGCGCAACCCGCGAAGAAAGACACTCACAGAACATACACCTCCGCTCCCCAACCCGAGTACGCGTCACGATCCACTGCGTTTAGCAGCGTCTGTGCGCACGTCTCGAACAGATCCTCCGGCTCCAAATCCGGCTCCCAGAGACCTTCCGCCACACCGAAGAGCTTGCTGCTTGCCGTGCCCGCGACGACGAAGTCCTTGGCGAAGTTAAGACAGCCGATGAGGTCGGTCGCAGCAATGAACGGCTTGTATGAGCCATCGTGTGTCTTCTGGAGTCCGCACATGACGGGCTCAATGAAATAGGGACCGAAGCGGCGCTCGTAGAGGGCGGAGGAGACCATGTGTGCGAAGGTTTCGGGTTCAAGTTCACGCTCCTCCTTGATGGTGTACATGTTTACGCGGAAGCGAAACGTCTCCTTCCTATGAAGACACGTCTTGACACCGGAGAAACTCGATGGGAGATAATACGCACAGTGTTGTTACATCCGTTGCAAGTCCGGGGAGGCCCAAGAATATCCGGTCCGTCATTTGGAAGATCTGAGAGGCACACACTTGGGTGAACGGTACAAGGGTGCGCACGTAGGTAACGCATACCTTCTGGAAATTGGACGAGATACCGAGTGCCTGGTTTCCTAGTCGGAGGTCGGAGGCAATGGCGACGCACTCCTTGCCCACCATGGCGATCACGGAGCCACCGTTATATTCCATAATCGACTACGAGAGCATGAGTGTCGATTCGCCAGAATCATCCAGCATGTAAGATACTGACCATGTCGGGCGAACGTTACGGGGCGAAGAGAAGAGGAAATAAGGGAGGGGAGATGGCGGAGAACGCGGGAGTGAAGCTGCACAACTCGCGAGGAACGCGTACGCCCAGACGCGTCAGTCCGTTACGCAGTGTCACAGAAACGCGTCACGCGTTTTGGGCGCCTTCCAAGTTGTCCCTCCTCCAGGCTCCTCCTCCCTCTTGCGCGTCCTTGATGAAAAACAGATGACAACGCTTGGACCCAGTAGTGCGAACCATGAGGTTGATGGGGCCTAACCGCAAGAGGTGCATGGACTCCAGACCCCGAGGTGAGGATTGTTCTCCTGCTCTATGCCCCTCCTTGCTTTACCCGCTCTCTTGCTCTCGAGATCGCAATGGCCCCCATCACCCCTACTAATCTCTCAATCGCGACCGTCCCCTTGCCGGAATCCAAGCCTAACTCAGCCTTTATTATAGGACTCGCAGTGCTACCCGCCGCCTTCGGCGTGGGCAATACTATCGTGGTCATCCGCCGAAAGCTCAAGGCGAAGCGGCGCTCAGTCCGACACCGAGGGCCGAGGCAAAGCTCCAGGTATATGACGCCGTCAAGATTGCTCGACCTGCTTGGCTACCTCCTACTGCTTCGGAGGTCGTGTCTGGTTCAGTACGCCCCTCGTATTGCCTCCCTCTTCCTGCTGTCCATGCACTTCGCCTCGCCTGCGCAACACAGTCCTCGTCCGCGCCATTGCCAGGCTCTCCTTCCATGATGCGGGGAAACTCAAGGTTGGTCTCTACTGTTCTAGACTCGCTATACGCGTGGCTGACACACTTTCTTGGCAGCTCCTGCCCCATCCGAGAAGAAGTCCTGCTTTGATATCGAGGCCACTAGCATCCAAGAGATTGCGAAGACCGTCCCTGCGCCTCGAGTGGTTGTTCACCCGCCGGCAAAGGAGCTCATCCTCGTCGACAGCGTGGGGGGTATCTACAGTGAAGGCTCGGTGGGCGACGATAATCTTGTCAACAGCCTTCCCGCGATGGACATGCCGACGCCAGCAAGTCCTTGCCCCGACACCAACAGTCCAGCCTTCGCCACGCCCACGGTCGCCGTGTCGCTTCCTCATCAGCAGCCAGCGACGCGTTTCCCACTGGTCAGCACCTCGATTGAGGCAACGCCGGCGACCGAAGACGACTCCCGCATGTAGACACTATCCAGTCTCCCAGATGCTGCGTTCAAGGATGGGAGCAAAGGAATCGCTGCAGACTCGTTCGGCAATATCTCGGCCGTTGCTTCCGTGGGGGACGCTCAGAACGACGCCGTCCGACTTGGAGTTTCGTGCTAGCTTCGTTTCAAGCCCAACTCCCAGCTGGATGCCAGGTCCGGATCACGACCCGGATGCGATATCCAAGTGGGAATAACAACTCCTGGTCAATGCTCTTCGTTCCAATCTCTCTTCCTCAGTGTTCTCGATGCAACGCTTTCGATTCCTCAAGTTCTCTCTCTCTCGTTCCGAATCCTCTACAAGAATCTCGCAACTGTCTCATCGAAAACACCCCGAGATTCTCCTTTGTGTATTTCTGGTTCAAGTCGCTGTACGAGTCTTCCAGTAGTTGATCTCTTGTATGGCCCGCTGTGCATCGTAATGGATTGAGTATGGGATAAATCACGTGTATGTGCATCAGGATTCAGCCTGGTCGAGGGGTCGAGGTTGGCATTAGACTTGAGATAAACGCTCCATGACGAACAGAAAAGTACGGGTCTTCGTATGCGTGCCATCCGACCCCTCATGATACGCTACAACATGGATCTCAACGATAACTCTCTGCCGCGGCCTGTACAAGCAGGGCCTGCGGACTGTTAACTCTCTACATACCTCTTTCTAACCTCAGTTGCGGGTGCACTGCGTAGCGTTCAGAGTTTTGCATGACACAAGTCCAAAGGGAGAGAGTGAGAGAAACAAAGCTTCATTATGGCACATTGAACTAACTACCTACGTAGACAAGAGGGGAGAGAGCTACTACTATTACAACCATGCTTGGGGGCGTGAACATGATGAACAGAACCACGAAAAGCCCTGCTCTATTACTACATACAACATCCGCGCAACGCATGACGTAGGGAGATATCCGATATCGTTTTGGAAACATGACGAGGTCGTAAAAGCAAAAGGAACAGCAGACAGCAACTACAGCACAGACGCGCGCGGTGTGCACCACGATCACCCGGGGTTAGATGGAGCATTGGGGATAGGGATAGGAAAGATGGATGGAGGAGATGGCGGGCACGGAGAGGGGTGACGCGGGATAGGGAGGAGTCCGGAGGGACATAAGGATAGAGAGATCACGCAAGAGGACGAGAGGACGCCTCAGTGCTTCTCCGAGTCAAAGTGCCCTTCCTGGAGGTCATTCAGCTCGTCCTCCTCGGAGTCGAGGTGGCGGTACTGGATCCAGAAGATCGTGCCGGCGACGAACGCGAGCACGGCCATGACGCCGTAGTTCCACACGAGGAGCGGGTCCGAGGAGAGCGCGACGAACGCCTCGCCGATCGCGGCGGAGATCGCGCTCATGAACAGGAACACGGACATGACGAGCGAGCGCATGTTCTTCGGGGCCTTCGTGAACGCGTACTCGAGGCCGGTGATCGACGCGAAGATCTCCGAGAACGCGATGAGCACGTACGAGCCTGTCTGGATCCACACGTTCAGGTCGGACGTGATCGGGTGCCCGTCCGCGTCCATGCACGTCGCGACCATGTTCCCGCACGGGTTGCGCTTGTAGATGAAGTGCTGCACGACGGCCGTCCAGACCATCGCGGCTGCGCCGGTGTAGAAGCCGAGCGTGATACGCTTGAGCGGGGAGAAGTTGATGCCGGCGCGGCGGAGGGCGGGGTAGAGGAACACGTCGCAGATGGGGATAAAGATGATGAGCGCGAAGGGGTCGAGGTTGGAGAGGACGTCGTTGGGGACACCATTAGTGACCATCGTCGCGGCCTGCGAGGTCAGGTTGTTGTTGAGCTGGTTGTAGGTGAGCCCTGTCGTGCGGGTTGCGTCAGCGAACTGCAGAGGGGCATAGGTGATACGAGGCTGACTCACAGTAGATGGGGTACCACATGAAGACACTGCACGCCTTGAAGCCACGCTTGACCTCGTCAACCCATTGGTCGTCGAACGTCATCCAGCGAGGGCGAGTCTCATCGGAGTAGTGGCTCGGCTTCGCGGTCTCCCAGAAGTCATGCGAGTTCATGTTCTTGATCGTGGTGACAGGGTTGAAGGACCAGCGCCCCTTCATAGCCTGGCGCCAGATACGGAGCGCTTGGGAGAGAACGGAGCCGGTGGGCGGCGAACGCGAGTACATGTTGCGACCGAAGTAAAGTACGATTGGGCAGAGGCTGAACACGACGGTGGGGAGCGTGTACGCGAGATAGAACCCAACATACTGCAAATGCAAGATTCATCAATACTGAGGTAATCTGCACAGGAAGCCTGGGATCGTACCTTCTCGGAGTAAGCCATCGAGATCTGGCCGACGAGAGCACCGATATTGATGAACAGGTAGAAGTACATGTAGATTCTCGATGTCGTCATGATGGGGTCGACGATGACACGCTCGCCCTTACTTGTGTGCGCTATGAACAGCTTCGTACGCTTGTACTGCTCAGCGACTAGAGGCGAGATGTTGGCCTTGAATCCACCAGTACCGAGACCCATGATGATGATGGCGATGATGAAGCATGCCAAAGCGCCATGGGCATGGTTGATGACACCAGGGACAGCGGAGATGACGAGGAGGACGTGGCCGAAGAGCGCGATGGCGACGGAGACACAGACGGTCTTGTAGCGACCCCATCGTGTGTCCGCAATGTATGCGCCGAAGAGAGGGATGACGTATACCCTGCAAGACAAGTTAGAACTCAGGACTGAAGATGTCCTCTGCATGGGCGACGTACCAGAAGGTGTTGAAGGTACCGATACCAGTGGAGGCACGCTGGCCCATGCCGAGGGCACCGGCCTGTTCGATGTTAGCGCCAGTTCTGGAGCCTGGGGGCAGAGGCTGCTGGATGAAGTTGGTCTAAAAACAGTAATACGATCATTGGTCAGCACACAAGATCGAAGTGTGGTGACACTAGACGCAGTAGGAGCATTGTAAGTGCTTGGCAAGCACAGCGCGGTGATGCAACGCCGCTGCGCAGGCAGATGTGGGTGCATATGTACCCGGAGTTGGCGGAGGGAGAAGGAACGCGACATTGCTTCCATACGTGCAAAATACCGCGCGAACAGATGGAGGAAAAGAGTACTCACGAAGACGACTGTAGTACCGTAGTATGAGAACCGCTCCGCAAGCTCGCAAACTGCGATCACTGGATAACATGAGAGCGTGTGAGTGAGGGAAATAGCACGGCGAATGATGAAGGGAGGACTGACAGTATGCACTCCAAGGTACGGCGTCAGCAACGCGGCGGAGGGTGACCCTCTCGTGCTCGGTGGGGAACTCGAGGCCATCGTGGATGCCGTCGAGCTCGTGCTCGTGCGAAGAGGCAGGAGGGCTGGAGCCCTTCTTCTCGAGCTCGTACTCGAGGGACTTGGCCTCGGCGAGGCCGGCGACGATGTCTTTGTCTGCCTGGAGGCCAGCCATGGTGTTCGCGTGCAAGCTACTGTGTCGCGTCGTATGAGGACTGGGCGAGGTGTGGGACGTGTCGCGAGAGGAGTCGGACAGCGTCAGTGCACGGAGGGCAAGGGATGTGGACTCTGGGAAAAGAGTGAGAGGAAAAGCCTGCTGGCGGGAAAGAAAACGGACGCGGGTGGTTTATATCGGGAGCATGGGGTCGCCTGTCTGGGAGACCATATGGTGCGCACTCGACCGGGCGTTATTGCTGCTGCTTCGTCCAGGAACCGCTCCTCCTGGCTCCGGCGACATAATCCCCCCACCGCTGCTCCTCCTGTTCGCGCCGGCTGCGTTGGTCTGCGCTGCTCGTCCTGCCGCCCGCGTAGAGGCGCAGAGGCGGGGCCGGCGGGCGAGGCTTTGGCTCACTCAGCAGCGGGGACTGTGGGTGGCCAGACACACATGCATGCGAGCGAGGACAGCATGTTGAACGAGCTGGGTGGCTGCACACCAGCAAAATCGTTGTGGCTCGCAAACCGCAAGAAAGAGCCTCTCGATCACCCCGATCGCGCGTCCCGGCAGAACGTGCCCCCGAGGCGCCCGCCCGCCCCCCGCAGTGGCACGTACGTGAGGCTCGCGTGCTCACCGTCGTGGTAACGCCCGTTGGCGACGCTAGGTCTGCTCGTCGTTGTCCGCAGCGAGCGCGCCCCATGCTGCAGATAAGCCTGTATGCTCCGGCGCCGCGTAGATAGCAGTGGCAGCTAGGTGGCAGGCCTCCGCTTGGCCTCCATCGCGGTCCATCCGCCCGCCCCGTCCACCACTCCAGGCGTGCCTAGCTGAACACTTCATTCGCAAATTGCGCTTCCTCGTCTTTCGCAAATCTTACAGAACACTCGCTCACCGACGCAAATCTCTCCTTCTTGATTCATGACCGCAGTTAGAAGCGACTGATAGCGCCCCCAGCCGGTTGCTCATGGTCACCTCTGCGACTCGGATGTGCATCGCAGTCACGGCACATGCCCCGGTGAACGGACTGCACAACGACCATCCCTGCGGTATATTTTAGTGCACGCGCCGCTTCCTTATCTTTGTTGAAGAGTCAAAACGCGCCGTGCAGTCATCTGCCCAGCTGTCAGTGTGAGGCAGTAACTACGACGGTCTCGTGTCCAATTGCAGATCCGGCGGCTGTCTAGAAGTCCACCTATCTCGACACTAACCTAAACTCTTGCGTCTACGGCTTGTGGAAAATGCACACGCACTATCGTATGCATGAGCAGCTTAGCTGCTCCCTTTTCGACCGTCAGCCTCAAGTAAAGCTTCAAGTCACAGCTGCATGGAGGATCCAACACATCCGGATCCCACCAGGCGTCCTGGCCAACGGTACATTCAGCTTGTTCCTCTGGCAGACTTTGCTCACGTCAATTCAGAAGCCTCCCTATTCAATTCCCACTGTCTGTGCCTGGCAATGACGATCCTGGGACCTGCGGTCAAGTCCATTGATCTCTCGCTTCTTCTTCGCACGGCCACTTCAAAATCCTGGTACCCTCGACCAACTACTGCTGTTGCATGTACGTCTACGGTCTGATGTTCCATTGAGATATCTCACTCAAGTCACCCATCTCGCACTGGCGAGGACTCACACCCTCCTGCCAGTGGCTTTTCACGCTTGGTCAAGCGCATTGGACGTTTCTTTTGTGAGCCTCGAGGGGCGGATCCGCCTCGGCGAGGCCCCAGCAGGGCGTGTGATTTTTCTCCTCTGTCTGATGTTGCAGACGCGATGCTCCGAAGGCGCGATAACCTGCGCGTTCTCCACCAGGCCGCTAGTACTTCTTCGCACACCTCGGCGGGACTAATGCGAGCCAAAATCGCACCTCCAGCTTCACTGACAGGGCAGTCAGACTTTACTTTCAAGGGTGCTCTCCAAGGTTCTGCTCCCCATCGGACCGAGTCGACGATAACATCCCCCGCGATGAAGTCAGAAGTGAGTCCAGCCGTGTCTATACTTATCTCTCTCTTCTCACCGTACAGTACTAACGTCATGGGCGCGTTCTGGTCACTGGTGCAGCTGAACCACTGCGAACCCACCACTTACGACAGAGGTGCCACGCTCTCCAGACCGCCGTTATCGACGCGCTGTGTTCGAGAGCAGGTGTGTCCAGATCTAGGCAGCGCCGACGCTGTCGGAGTACCCAACGCCGCAGTAGACACTTCGCCATCCATGGGCCTGCGTGGACTTCGCACGATGTCAATTCCCTGAGGTGCTGAAACTCCCGACGCACTCCGAGCTCGTCTTTTGACTCCGACGCCGGATGCCTCTCGACGTCTCTGCTTGTTTGTCCTCAGACGACACAGCGAACACAGGCCCGACCTCGGGGCCATTGCCACTGCCACCGTCGGCCCTCTCCGAACTTTCCCGCCTCTATATAGTTAGGCCGGACGACAGCCCGATCCTTCTCCATATATATCGATAGGCCCGCCCCTGCGGTATTTCCACTATTTTCCTGGGTCGATCGTCTCCACGAGAGTCGCAATACTTACCGGCGGTACTTTCTACATGCACATGCACAGTGCAACGCTCCACGTGGGCCCGGAGGACATGACCCCGGTGATCCTCGTCAGGGATCGAGAACGGTGCCGCGAGCAGGGCAGAACGCGCTCCCGCTCTGTAGTTTATTCTACTGTATATGTGCTATAGTACACTCTCAATTCTCGTTCTGCCCTCCCTTTCCCGGACTGCAACAACTCCTGCGCAGCCGTGAAAAAGTCGTCCCGCGAAGTTTTATACCGCCCGCGCCGATATATACATGCACTCCACGGGTCAGCATTGCGCCTGCACGGTGGATGTTCACGTACTCAACACCGTGGCGTCGCGATCGCGTTCGGGCTGGAGGGTTATTCGTTTCGCCTCTCCACGCGCGACCGTTCCCGATGTCACAGCATGTCAAAGGACCATATGGTGAGGAACTCGAAGCAGGCGCGCACGTTGCGCCGCGTTCTGGAGATATTATATCACCGCCCCTGTGCGAACATCCACAACACGGGTATAAATAGAATTACAAAGGATATAGAGACAGGGTATACACAGACGGTCATGAACGAATCGATACCTTAAGCAAGGAGGCGCGAACGGTCGTACTCCTCCCTCCACTGCTCGAAACCCTCTAGCGGGACCTCGCCGCAGAGGTCTGCCACGACCCTCCTCAGGTCGTTCAAAGTCTGTAACACAAAGACGCAATGAGCACGAGCGCAGTCGCCAACGGGAGAAATCGAATGCGGAAGAACTCACAGAAGCCATGTTCAGAACGGCGACGACCGCCGTGGCGTAGAACATGTATTCATAGCTGCCGATGGACTGCCGGAGCGCCTTCCGCGAGTTGGTGTGCGATGTAGATACTGCGCCCGAGTTGGAGACGAACGCGTAGCCGCTGTGGTACTGCAGGCGATCCGCGAGGTTCTTGTACTGTGCTTCATGCAGTGGCTCGCCTGTCCGGAGGGATTGCGAGAGCAGGAAGAACATCGACACGACGTCGCTGATCTGCAGACAGAAGTATAACCATGAGCCGAGTCCCCGTGCACGCTCAGCTTGATAACGTACGAAGTGAGGGTTCAGCACAAAAGTGTGTGGGAGAGTAGTCTTCCTCAAGTCCGGATCCATGTTGACCAGCGCACCAGCCATCTAGACGCACGCCAGGTTAGACATAGACGTATGTGAGGTCGCAAGGACGCACCAGAATCAAGCTCCCGAGCATGTCGTGCTCCAGCTCCATCAACTGATTATAGTCTTCGAACGCCCACGCGCCCCGGATGCTGCCCTCCCACTTCGACATCGCCGTCCGCACGCGCAGGTCCTGCAACTGCTCCGCGATATTGATGATCTTGTCCCGAAGCTGGGGAGTCCAGTGGCGAAGCGCGTCGGTGCCCTTCTGCTGCCGTGATGTTTCGAAGGGATCTCCGACGCTCAGCCACATGGAGGTAATGTGCGAGTATAGGTAAGAGATGCCTGAGATGACCGCGGCGTTTCGGAGTCGAACGGCCTTCCTTCCGGACTTTGGTGGGAACATCATAAGGATGAAGGAGGCAGCGCAACCTTTTACAATGCGCGTGAGTGGCACACACTTGAAGGCAGGGACGCACGACGTACCGATCATGACTAATGTCCAACGCCTCCAGGTGACTTCCCAGCCCATGCCGACGCTGGATACGATGCCGGGCAGGTTCCCATCGATCCAGGAGTAACCGACGACAAGAACGAAAGTTGCCTGCACATCGGTATCAGCAACACAAGCATATGCATGATGTGCGGGAGGGAGTACTTGCCCCTGTCATGAGGATTCCGACGAGGTACTGAGGAGGCGCATATATACGGAGGAAGACGAGAGGGAAAAGGAATGCCCCTGTGATCGCAGCGAGACCGTAGGGGTTCCCAGTACCATGACCCGCTCCTGCGTGCGATTGCGGTCAGAATACACTGGCTACATTCTGGAGAGTGTGCGCACCAATGTACCAGCAAACCATTCCTATGAGCGCTCCAGCGAACGTCCCCGCCAAACGCATGACGTAGCTGTGGAACCACTCGTCAATGCTATACTTAATACGCATCCGAGGGAAGCGACATACTTGAAAACTTGGTCAGACGCGTAAATGTTCATGGTCGTCTGTGCCATGATCAGAGCCCTACATTGCCGCAGCCTGTCAGATGGACAATAGGCCGAAATGAATGGGTACATACCATACGCCACGCTCACTGTATACGAAGTGAGCAGAGGACTTGACTACTTGGGGAATCCAAAGCGCGATGGTGACCAAGACGTAACGGAAAGTGAACTGCAGGGGTTCAATTCAGTGCATCAACTTAACACCTAATAACCCTACGACGTACCAAAGCCTCAGGAGTCTTTGACCACTTGTACACTCTGTGGATGACGTTTGCAACTCGCTGAATTATGTTCTGAGGAGGCCTACTATCCGGATCCAGCTCTGCGACGTCACCGTCAGCAAGCTCATCAAGTACCGACATCCCGTGCGACGCACTGTATTTCCTAACGTCTTCCGACTCGACATTCTCGTCCTTCTGCGCATCCTCGCCGACGGCATCCTCACCCGACCCTCGTCCGGAGCGTAACACCTTTCCAATAGCACGAAGCCCCTTCGGCGCCCACAACCTCGCCTTCTTACGCTTCGCTGCTGTGTGGCTGACGTTCTCCGCGAGGGTCACGATACCGTTGCTCACCGCTGTCAGGTTCGCCGTGAACACGAAGGCCAGGTACAGCGACCGCAGCGGGACAACCTTGAGCAGGCCTGCATCCGCTTGCTCGAACAAATGCTGGTACGGCTGCAGAAGGAGTAGACGCTTGTCGCTCTTGAAGTCCTCCATCGCAGTACGAAGGGTAGACAGTGCCCTGTCAAGGTCGAGAAGACGAGCATCTTGTTCGCTATAATTGCGCTTGTATCGCTTCGTGTTGACAGCAACGATGAGCTCCTTGAGTGCTCCGAGGACGGCGATGCTGGCTTCACGAACGTCTGCAGTCGCGTCACGAACAGTAGGCAGGATGTCGACGAGGCGAACATGATGTTCTAGCTCGGCAGCGACATTGCGCTCCCGGAACTGGCGGAGAAGGTACGTGTCGCCGATGGTGGAGCCGCTTGTCACAGAGTCACTGTCGGAATGTGTGTCTTCTTCCTTGGGAGGGTCCGATAGAGACATGGGGTGGGCCATCATCCTCACGAACCCATTTAGCGAGCCTGTGAAGGAGTGAATACCCTGGCGATGACACACGCTCTTGACAGGTAAACTGACCAAGCCGCGTAGCGAGTATCTGCATGGGTTCGAGCATCTCCTGCACGTCGTCCCCGTTCCATCGTCCCCAAGTGAACTCTAGGTTGAGCATCTGCTTCTGTGACATCACTATCCGCACGTGCTCGTCAACAAAGTGTGCGTGCTTATGAATGCTATCGTACTCACATTGCTGGAGTTGCGTCAGCATGCCTACACGTGCCATCGTAGCTTTCGTGGCGAGGGGAGATCCTGCACCGACATCGTGCGGGTCCGAACGCAACACGTCTCCCTGCAACGCCAGAATATCCTTCAATTTGTCCAGCAGCTGAGCTGAAGAATCCAGGTAGGAGTGATTCAAGGTCTCCGGGAACGCTAGGGTGATGAAAATCAAAGCAATGGCGACATAGCATGCAATTGACGTTAGCATAGAGTTGAGAAGAGTGTACTGTGCGAAGGGAAACAGTGGACCATAACTCTGTTCGTTAAGGAGTGAGCCTCGCGTTATTGGAACTGCAGAGAGGACGTACGCAGAAGATGTCGACTGCGATGGTTCCAAATACGCTCATAAGGGTAAGTTTAGGAGCGTAGGCCCGTACCAGGGCGAATAAGAAACAGCCGAATCCGAGGAAGACGCCGAACACCACCGTAGAACTGTAGGACATCAACTTCGGGGTGTCGTCAACAGAGGTAGTGCATACCGGGTATCCAAAAAGTCTCCGTTGAAGATGGCAATCTGGTATTGCGCGTCCGGGTTCGCCATACCAGCGGTACTGAATGAAAGTAAATATTGGATCCTTGATGGCTTAATGTGGTCAACGTACCTCTGTGCTTCCTTCTGCAGCGCCTGCTTGAGCAACGTCTGATCGCGCGCAGCGAGCGCTGCCGCCATAGCCGCACAAGATATAGCCCACCCCAGAGCGATACCGAGAATCAGGGTGATAACAGTCTGGTTCCACGGTCAGCACTTCATCCTCCCGTTATGCAGAGTGGAACGAGAGCGAGGGGGATATTGTGAACAAAGAAGACAAGAACTCACGATCATGAATATTTGGACGGGCATATTCGGTGGGAGCATAACGCTCAGAAGGAGCGCGAAGAATGCACTAGCGACGCACTCGCTGTCTTAGCTAACACTGCGGACATAGGATATGGGTACTCACGTATTACCCAGTGTTGCTAGAGACTTGTTGGGTAACATGATGATGATGCACACCCATGTCACTGCCCAGCACCTTAGCAGCACCTTCCAGGACTTCCAGGAGCGCAGGTTCGACGCGACCCATGGCGGCAGTCTGTCCCAGAAGCTAGGCGACTTTTCTTCTGTTGTTGAAGAGGCCGCAGATGCCCCATTCTGTGTCTTCTCGCTGGACATGTCCACAACTGCGGCTGCGGCGAGCGGAGGGACCGAGAAAGCGTGGTAGAGTCGGTCCCCTCAGTCGCGAAGTTGATCACAGTAGATGAGACCAGTTCGTTCAAGAACAAGACGTGATTAGAACAAGGTTCAGGAGATGCTGTCGAGGGCCTTTGGGCTCGAATAAAAACGGGCTGGATTCTGCATCCCTGCTGTCAGCCCTCGCGCCGGCTGACCGTGGACGATGACGTATCCGGGCCACTCACACTGGCTGTACAACTAGACAAGGATTAACTGGATGAAAGGCCCCGGACAGGGAGAGAAAGAGAACATCGGAGGCCGAAGATGCGACGCATGATGCTCTTGAAGGTTTGAGCTAGCTGAGAGTCAAGTTCCCCGTCGGCGTCGGCGTCGGGAAATGGGCGCTTCGTTGCCCGAGACCGCCCCCGCGGCCCGCCAATCATCAACATCATCTCAGTTTCACTTGGGCCGCTTTCAGGCGGCATGTGCGGGAAACTGATCGTGGACGAGCTCCGAGTCTGTGGACTACATGTGAAGCAAACTTGAAACCTGGAATCTGGATGCATTCGACGTATAGGTAACACATACACGAACAACCTCCACGATATCATGATATCGCAACTGCCAAACTGTTCACGAATTGTCGGCGTAAGGGCGAGGAAGTCCGTGATCCCAGCCATGCCAACCAAGATCTCTTCAACCTACACAAAGATAGAGTGTAAGCATTTGAATATCAAATAGTTCGAACAGTAGCGTTCACCTTACGGAGCGAGGCACCCATGACAATGCATAGATACCTACACGACCGATGAAAGGCGAGATGGGGCCGGCCTCGACGCACGGGACAGACTGAGACTCAGGGAAGCCGGAGACTACAGTGAGGTTACAGTGGATGTCCTCATCACGCTCAACTTGCTCGTGCGCGGCCTGCCAGTGGATGTCAATAAAGGCGATCTGGATCTGGATCGTTCCTGCTGAACGCCAATATCGATGAGCACTGTTGCTATGTTCTTTATGGCCTCGTTGTCGAACGATATTGGCTGAGGCGCTGACCTGGGATGATTTTGAGGTTCTCCAAACCAAATTCGACCAGATACGAGCCGGAATTAGAGGAGGCCCCGCCTGGAAGACGATAAGACAACGGTACTCACAGGGTGGTCCATAATTTACCTACTTCCGCCCTTCTGCTTGTCGTGAGCGACGGAGTTGTCGGCGAGATGCTTAAATGGGTGTTGCTATGATGATGAACGACAGCTTAGTCGTTACTCTGCAGCTTATAGAAGGTCATCTTCACATGTTCGTTGCTGACATATCGATGGTGTCGTTGCTAGCCAAATCCCATCCGATTGTCATTGACCGCTTCTGCATTCTATTAATACCATGCCAGTACTAGACGACTGAATGGAAGGTACTTCACATGCAAGGCCCGCACAGGGTACGGTTCCAGAACAGCCTGAAGTGACTAGACGGTTTTGATTAGTACCGTGGCCTCCGCTAGACGCAAACACCCCATTGGACTGAGCGGCCGGGTGGTGGATTATCCAAGAATTCGCGAGCATTAGGGACAGTTTGCGTCAGTCGGAGGTCGTCGGACAGATCCTTGCGCGTTCCCGCGGGTTGGCAGGGTTCGCAGCCGCGCATGTATCGAGAACCATCCAGGCTACGGAAATGCACGCGT
This sequence comes from Lentinus tigrinus ALCF2SS1-7, assembly GCF_003813185.1. Lineage (NCBI taxonomy): Eukaryota > Fungi > Basidiomycota > Agaricomycetes > Polyporales > Polyporaceae > Lentinus > Lentinus tigrinus. The sequence continues at coordinate 608,115 of NW_027137913.1, read as the reverse complement.
TGCTCTCATACTTCGGCGTCAGGGGCGTTCGAGTAGAACGGCCACCAAGGATGCGTCCTGCATATTTTCATCAGTCAACAAGCGAAGACTATGGAATAAAATCCGCTATCGCAAGTGCACATATCAGTAATATGTCAATATTTCCAAGCTATGACGGCGGAACTCACCTGAAGTCTGCGGTATGTCTGGTCTTCGCATATCCACCACATGGTGGACCGTGGCAAGAGACGCCACGACCCATGAAGGCAAAAGTCGAGCAACCAACGGCTCCATCATTGAACCGCATTGCCTCGAGGCAAACCTTTCGGCATGCGAATTTGCCGAGGCCCCATCTAACGAGGGAACTGCGGCCAGATCGTGGCGAAGTGTGCACAAGAAGTGCCTTGTATTCCGAGCCACACGCAGTTCGCAGTTAGAGCGTCCGCAGAGAAGTGGTAACGGAGGCGAGTGCGGACAAATACTGCGGAAGGCCGGATCCCGCGATGTGTGGCCTCGGAGGACGAACTCCATCAACGCCGGTGTACCGGGACTAGCGTCATACCAGAGTCCGGACGTATTGTCCATGAACCTTACTCCGCTAGCGTGGGGGAACGAATGGCGATCTTCGAGGAATGCATGGCAACAGCGCCCATCACGGTATTTTGACGAGCTACAAGCGGATGTGAGTACCGCGGGAGGCCTCGAGGACCGTAGGGCTATGCACCAGCGGCATTTTTGTTGATAACTCACTGTCGAAGTTCCGCTCCTCCACAGGCAGGAGACGAGTCACACGCCTTCTTCTCGAGGTACTTGGGCGGTGGGATAAGAATATGATGTGTGGATGAGGGATCCGGCGATGCCGGTGAAAGCACTGCGGCAGGCACTCAGGCCAGTGAGAAGCAGCGCAACCAGCCAGTAGCTTCCGCACTAATCTTGTGGACTGAGAAGCTAACGGAACAATCAGCAACTGTTGAGCGGATGATAGCAGAAATGGTGACCGTACCCTGACGAGAACGAGTATTTCTCTTCAAAAGGATCACAAAAATGGGGCCACCGGTGGGGATATCTGGTCCGGAGAATGTTTCTCATGTTGCATGCGATCTGGCAACTCACCAAGGATGCAAAGCGGGAAACTGAGAGGAATCTTTTTCGCATGATCTCGGTATAGTACGGGGTGGCGATGGGACAGCTTCCTGTATCTCTCGCAGTCATCAGACGACAGTCAAATAGTGCAGGAGGGGACTCGATGACATTGTTTCCACAAGATGAATCCAGGAAGTTGGCCTGTGTGCGAGGCAATGCGGAAGCAAGACACGACAATGACGCGTGGGAAAATATGGCCCCCTTGCCTATTCCCAATGTGGCAAATGCTGTGTTGGGCTCTTCCCGCTTAACCATTCTTGAACCAGTTCCACCAAGCTGTCGCTGGACCCGGAGACTTTGGCGATTATCCTTGAATGTCGGTCATGGAAGCATAGGCCTTGGCCTGACAGTGATGGAAGATACCGTGTATCCATGTACTGCTGGTGTCTCACGTTGTCCGATGGCCCCAGTGCCTCGAGCCGTTCATTCTGATCAGTTGCTTTCTGGTCAGTGACTCGACTCCTTCGCATTTGGAGGGAACTTTCATATCCAATTTACGAAGTAACCTACATGTGAGTGTCATTGACGTAGGGTGGAAAATTGTCTCGGGTGATTGGCTCAAGAAATCATAAAGCGCCAAGTTCCGGACCCTGACCTTCCGCCTCCGGAGACTGATATTTACTCAAGGGTCTCGCCGTTTGGACCACACAACATCGCGCCGCTAATCAGCCTTCCTCTTGTCCGCGCTCTGCTCTACCGCTCTACTGCGCCCGGAGCTCACTCAACTAGATAAAACATGGGCGAGAGGAGGCAAGGTCCCCACCGTTGCGCGATGTCTCAAATTGCGATTACTCTCTACGACATACACTCCACCATCCCTCAGCCATGGGCCCCTAACATATGGCGTATACGGTAGAACACTGGCTGTCCGATAGTTTCCGCATGCTAACGTTGTCCCAGGTTCATCTTGAACTATAAGAGGATCCCCTACCGCACCGTGTGGATCGAGTTCACAGACGTCGAAGAGACTCTCCGTGCCATCGGTGCTCCTCCCTCCTCACTCAAGCCGGACGGCCGCCCGGTCTACACCCTTCCCGTGATCGTCGACCCTTTCCGCTCCGTCAATGCCCCCGTCGTCCTGTCCAATGCGAACACCATCGCCGATTACCTCGAGGCGACCTACCCCGCCCGCTCCATCTTTCCCGAGGGCTCACGCGCACTCCAAGCCCTCTTCGTTCACTACATCCAGGACATCTTTGTCAAGCCGCTGCTTCCTATCCTGGTCCCCCTCACGCATCAGCGCCTGCCGGAGCGCAGCCAAGCCCATTTCGGGCATCGCGGAGGCCATACACCAGCTCCCCCGGTTCTGGTCGGACATCAACGTGAACAGGCATGGGCCGCGGTCAGGGACCAGTTCAATTTCCTTGCTTCCATCCTCGACAAGAACACATCGGATGGGAATGGAGTTGTCGTCATGGGCCGTGATGTATCTTATGCCGACTTCGCGCTGTGTTCGGTACTGTGAGTACGTTCATCGTCGTGCATAGCTCGAGAGTCTAACGCAGGGCATAGGATATGGGTGGAGAAAGTATCTCCACACGACTGCTGGGCTAGGATCCGAGAATGGAACGGCGGAAGATGGGGGAGGCTGTATAATCGCTGCCGAGAGTACATGGACGTGTATTGAAGTACCCCCGCACTGAATCTTGTATCGTTAGACCATGTACATCCTTTCTTGGTCCCTTCTCTATGGCTGGTCCAGCGCTTTAGATACCGGTACCCACCGCGCTTCCGTTCTTAGTGTACCAGACTCTACCTTGCCTGTAATGCGAACGTGACGCCGACGATATGACGACAGCAGGCTGTGCCAGACTTGGTCCTCAAGGTTGCGGCAGTGTATGACTCGCAGTAAGCCTCAAGGTGCACGGCAAGTCATCGGAAAGAACAGCTTCGGTGTCTATGTTAGAGGAACAGGACATTAGAACATCACTCAAACGGAGGACAAACGACAGACTTTGACATACCGTGATGGCATTGGCCTGAGCCGACCGTACATCAAGCGGAAGCTGTTGCCAGACAGCTCATCCGGCATTCCTGATTCTCATTCAGCGTCCTAGACCTCCCTGAGCCGTGTGCTCTAGGATTCGAGGCTGTCCAACGTGAGACTTGAACAGCTTACATAGAGCCTATCTGAGCTAGCAAAGCTACGGTCAGACGTGCTTCAACGAACACTCCGATCATCTCATATGGAGAACAGGTATACGGAAGCTATCGGATTGAATAAAGAGCGTCGTGGAAGTTGATCGGGTCAGTGAGCATTGGTTCAAGAGAGCTGGAGGAGGAGGAAGGGAGTGTGGCAACTTGAATTGAAGTTAAAGCGTGCCTGGTCTGGACTTTCCGTGCGACTTACCGGTAAGTCTGTCCGTTAAGCCGCTAAAGATTTGTGCTTATCTTACATAAGGCGATTGTTGAAAGCATGTAACATGATGTAAGTCGCCTAATTAAGGCATCAATAATGGGCTGGTCTGATCCTTCCGTCGCACGTCTCATTGACTGCTAGTCTCTCTCGCCCGAGCCCCATCATCCGACTGAGATGCAGCGATGTTGTCACCTTCAGCCTCGTCGTCCGCAGTAACTATCCCGACGCCGGGCAAGTCTATCCTAAAGCGTCCTCCACCTCCTCAACAGTCGTTCTTCTCGCTCGCGCGACTCTCTAAACTCCTACCAACGCAGAATCAGACCGCTGTCGCGAACGATGAGGCGAGCACGCTCAAACGCGCGCATTTCATCCTTCCAGAGATGACTACGGTCTATCCTATCTTGGCGACCAACCCGCCGTCTACGCCCTCGTTAAAGGAGGAGAAGAGGACCATCGAAGAGCGGGAGGCGGAACGGAGACGGCGTATTGTTCGAGGCAGTAATGCTTCGACTGACTCGTATGCTGATGACGATTGGTGGAGTATAGAGAAGGTCGAGGGATTCTATCGGGAATGCTGCATTGGCCGGGAGGAAAGACCGGACCCTGCTATTTCCACTGCACTGAAGGTATGTTGTTGTCAATCGGTGTTGGTGCGAGGTCGTCTCACAACAAACTGGTTAGCGCGGAGGTGGTGCCCACCCCCGAACCGTGGACTTCTCTGGAATTCAGCTCACTGTCGGCGCTGCATCAGTGCTGTCTGACGTGTTCACGATTGAATGGGGTTTGCGTAAACTGGTATTCAAGGAGTGTGATCTGGATGAGCATGTGAGTCCATACATCAGTTGCATGTGGTAGAACGGAATTCATTCTCGCTGAAGATTCTCAAACCAATACTTCACGCTCTGCTCATACCCAACTCGCTCACCTTCCTGTCCGTTGCATCCAACAGGCGGCTCAAGGTGCCAGCCCTCCGCCTCATTGGTGCGTACTTGACGCAGGCCAAGACTCTACAGTTCTTGGACCTGTCCCAGAATGCGTTGGAAAAGAAGGCGATAGAGTACATCGCCGCGGCACTACCTGAAGCACCAGCACCAGGTTTGGTATCCCTCCGACTGGACGATTGCTCCTTGAAACCTCAAGCCCTAGATGCGCTGGGTGAGTCTGTCGATAAAGATTGTCGGAAGAGCGTACTTATATTTCGTCAGCGCATGCTGTGCGGAAATCTTCTTTGCGAAACATATCGTTACGACATAACCGCATCAGCGCGACTGGGGCAGTCGCCATCGCCCTCATGATCAAGGACTATCCTGACCGCTTCCCCTCTACGAACGACGGATCCACTCCTCCTTCACCTGCAGCATCTACATCTAGTCTCGGCACGTTCACATCACCTCCCGCGACCCCAATCACTCCAACGCGGCCTCTCCCGGGTGCGAACGGCATGAACGGTACGATTCCCCCTCCTGCCAAGACAGGGCCCATTCTCCCACCACCGCGACATCCCGCTGCTACTCCACAGACAACCTACACCCCATATATACCACGAGCACGACGCGGAGCGTCGGCTCCTGGAGTACCCACTCCAGGACACACTAATCCCCTATCGCCATCAGGCAGGCCGATACCCATAATCACTTCCTCCGCTCAGGGAGGTATCACCGCGCGACACCCGGTACCACCTCCGCCGGCTCATCCGAATGGCGGGTCTCGGGGAATCGATGCCTCAATGAAGCATGGGCCCAGTGCTGCCCTCCTCGAGCAAGTTCGAGCCTTGGATAACTTACCCCGTCTGGGCGCGCTACAGACTTTGGACCTGAAGGGTAATGATATCAGGACCGGAATCACTTACATCGCTCAAGTGTTGAAGCGCAATCGAACACTGAAAGTGCTAAATTTGAGCGAGAACAAGCTTGATGTCATGGGTCTGACTGCGATCGCGGAAGCCCTCGTACGTGCTTCTATACCATGTTGTCGGCAATCTCTAACGCATGCCACGTGCAGAAATACAACTCGTGTTTGGAGACGCTTGACTTGAGCAAGAACCCTTGCTGCGGCCCTGGTCTTGAGGGGGTAAGTATGTTGAGTCTCTGTGCGCTACGATGCCAATCTCTGCTTCTAGATTCAATCCTTGCGAACAGCATTCACATTGAATAACGCCCTCAAACGATTGTTCTTGTCGTCAACCTCGATGACGTCGGCTGGAGCCATTGCTCTTGCTGAGTTCCTTCCCGAATCGGCTTCGCTGCTGCACTTGGACCTGACGATGAACAATCTCGATCTTGCTGGCGTCATGGCTCTGAGTTCAGGTCTTAAAGCGAATCACGTTATGCGCTGCTTGGACTTGAACATTCCTCCGGGGGACGAAGAAATGGCCAAGTAAGTGTCGTGCTGCTCTTGTGCGTGAAGTCGTTCTCATTATGCCTCACCAGGATGTGCCGTGATATTCTCGAATCTTGCGTTCGCAACACCGAAGAGGCCGACAAGGCCGCTCATGGCGGAGCGGGCGGAAGAGGCGAGGCGAAGGGTGTGTGGGGCATGATTGAACAGAGCGAGCTGGCCAAATCTATTCGGGAGGACGACAAGAAAAAGGTCGATGAGCAAATTGACATTCCGTCTCCTCGTTCTTGGAGCCCGACTGACATCCCTTACCCCGCGGAACAGACCGAGTCCGACTTCATCTCCCAAGTGCGCGCTCGCAAGAGCCATCTCGAGGAAGTGCTTTCACAGGCGTCGTCATCATCTGGTCCGGCCCCTCCCGTAGCGAAACCCGATTCCGAGCTCATCGAGTCGACTCGCGAGATGACGAAGTCTCTCGTTGTCGTGATCGAGAGGACGACAAATCCCTCCCGCCTGGAATCCCTCCTCGCCTTGAACGATGAGCTGATGTCACTCCTCGGCCGTCTGGAACCCAAGCCCGAAGGCCTCAAGTTACAAGGCCTTGGGATCGTGGCAGATGACACGTTGGGTAATGGACATGCCGGGCATACGCCAGAGAGTAGCAGCTCAACGATGTTCACGGCAGAGGACGCAGCTGACGACGACGAGCCGATCACACCACGTATCGACAAGGGCAAGGGTCGAGCGGAGCCAGAACCCGAGCCGGTGGAGAGCATCTTGAGCCCTTCGTACGTAATCGCGGAGTCGGATGATGAGGACGAAGAGGTTGCTGCTGCCGTCCCAGTCCCGGAAGATATGGTATCGCCCACCGACTTGTGAGTGCACTCTCCTTCAATGGTTCAGCTACGTGTTACTCACACATCACATGTAGATCCAGGAGACTTATGGAAGAGGAAGGCGAGGTCTTCCGGAAAGGAGCTGTCCTTCTCACACCAGAGGAGATGGAGGGCGAATATGCTGGCGAGGAGCTACGGAAAGAGGTACGTTGTTATGCTTGGCAGTCTCCTATGTCTGGTGATTGAACGTTCCGTGGACAGTTACTTGAGGCGATGGTGGAACGGCCTCCGCCGCGAATGGTGGATGAGTATGGCGCCGAGAGTGTTCCTCAAGATCCCACACCGCCAGCCCCTGAAGAGCCCAAGAAACCCCTACCAAGGCCGTATATCCGTCGCACGCGGTCTTCCTCATCGACACTCTCAGTCGACAGCCAGGGCAGCAGCGGCGGGACTTCACCAGTATTAGGGGCTTCACCAGTGATAGAAAAGAGTCAGAGCCTCCCTGGTTCGGGAACTGCAAGTCCTATCTCGCCATCGCTCTCACGCCTACCGTCACTAGGCAGGAGAGCATCCGCTAGTTCCATATTGGAGGCAGACGAACCGTCATCGTGAGGGTGAGCGCACCTGGGTCTCCGCTCGCACATCTATGCCTGACACAACGATAGCATGTGACGGTTGACTGTGGTAGGCCTTACTCGACACTTATGGCTTCGACATATCTCCGCCTGGTTTGCGTTGACTTGCTACAACACACTGCACATACGCTATTGATTATGCACGGACTTTTGATGACTTCCTGGCATCACCCAGACGCTCTTGCATATGTCGAACCCATATCCCCCATCCAGCGAAGCATCTACATACATACCATAGAGTCTTATCCTCTGTCTCTGCTGGGCACGGACTGCGCTTTGCACCCTCCGCGTCTGTAGTGCAGACTGTAGTTGTTAATCTATAGCTAGCTATCTGGAATCTCAACACTCTCTTTGGATCCCTCTCAGATGTGGTGATGTGACGATAGCTTTTCTGATAAACCAAGTGTGGTGGCTCTGCCGCCCGTGCGGGCACGTTATACTGCACTACGACGACGCTCATCGCTACTTCGCGTGCGGCACTCCCAAGTTCCCGTCCGGATGTCCGAATGTTCATCCGATAGACGTGCGATGATTGCGTGAGCACATGTCCCGCGCGAGGGCCCAGAAAGAAACGCGCGAAGCACGCTAACCATGGCCGGTATGTAATCAACGTTTCCGTTGGACAGGACCGCGGACGGTCCCCAGGCACCTTCTCCCCGCTTTCCCTCAGACCACCACCACCACCGCCATGGCACCTCGCGCGAAAGCATCCACGGAGACCGCTGAACCAATCCGCAGGTCGTCGCGAATTTCTGCTCAGCCGGCGAAGGCCGTCGAGGCCGTAAAGGAGAAGGTCAAGAAGGCGGCGGCGCCACGGACGAAGAAGAGGTCTGCGGATGCCGACGGCGGTGAGGGTGGTATGGGTGCGCCCGCGGTAAAGAAGGTCAGTTTGCTTTATTACTTCGTTGACTGTTTGACGGAGACGGAACGGGCTGACAACATGATATAGAGCAAGGCTGCGAAAGCTGCTGAGGGAGATGGCGCAGCTACCGACTCGGAGGACGAAGCTCCACGTCAGGCTCGCACGTTCTACACGAGGCGACAGTCCGAACTGACTTGTCACACTAGTACTTTTAGCTGCACCCGCTCTCCAGCCCATCAACATTGGAGACACGTTGCCTTCATACACGCTCAAGAACGAGAAGGACGAGGATGTTGACGTTGCGACTTTGGCCGCTGAGAAGGGCGTGATTTTCTTCCTGGTGCCCAAAGCCGATACCCGTGCGTACCATTCAAACTGCTCATTGCTTCCGTAATGCGAGCCAGCATCTCAACGGAGACGGGTTACAGCGGGTTGCACGCAGCAAGCCTGCGGTTTCCGCGACATATACCCTGACTTTACATCGCTCAATTTTGACGTGTACTGCCTGAGCGCCGACAAACCCGCGGCGCAGAGCAAGTGGCAGACCAAGGTCAGTTCTATCGACCTTTTTAACTCCTGCGGCACGTTGCTTACTTGCGAATGACCAGAAAAACCTGCCCTATCCGCTCTTGTCCGACCCTGAGCGTGTCTTGATCACTGCTTTGGGTGCAGGCGAGGGAGGCAAGACCAAGCGCAGCCACTTCATCTTTGAGAAGGGCGGCAAGCTTGTAGACAAGAAGATGCCAGTGAAACCGGTGGAAAGGTGCGGGTCTTGCTGTCTGAACGGCGTGCATGCAACCTGACGCTTGTACCTGCAGTCCTAAGCTTGCATTGGAGTTCGTCAAGACCTTAACTCCAACGGAGGCGTAGATGCCAACGTCAAGTTTTCTTGTGTCTCGGCTGTCACCTTTTGCTATCTGGCTGTGTTGTTTGCTTTCGGTGTGTATGTACTTTCCGCTTGAATGATTGTTTGTATACCCGTGGGTTGTACGCTGCGATCTCCAAATGGTTGTCTAGCTATGCAGAAATCAATGGCATGCGCTCGACCGCGAAGACCTCTGCCCTGCAAATCCTACTTGGGTTCGGGCTTACAGAGACACCTCGGCCCACACACGATGGTTTGCCACATTGTGATTGAAACATAGAAGTAGTGGTTGCGACGATGGCCGCACAGGCCTAGGGTTTTTGCGATAAGATTTAGACCTGTAATTTAGCCGACATGGATAAGGGCCGCTGCGTCATCCGGACCTGGCGCCGACCACATCTTGGTCCTGTGCACTCTGGGGGCGCAGGTCGACTGCGCTCCGTACGCTTTCATATCTGCTCTTGCACCACTATTAGTCTCTCTCGACGACACACAACATGCCAGCGACGTCGACATTGACGAGCGACGAGAAGACGAAGGTCAAGGCCGCGGTGAACGCCCCCGCCAACAAGATCTTCACGGCGGCGCTCGCCCGTATTTATTACGCCTACCCGAAGCCGGACGATTGGTCGTATACGGGGCTGCAGGGTGCCCTCGCGTTCGTGAAGGATACCCAAGGCGTACTGTGCTTCAAGCTCGTCGATCTCAACGGGACGAGGGGCATCATCTGGGAGCATGAGCTTTACGAGGGGTTCGACTACTTTCAGGACCGGCCGTTCTTCCATTCGTTCCCTGGAGACGTGAGTGGCAACGTATTCGTGTTTGTGTTGTGGCTTGGAAGTGCTGACATAGGTCTGCGGTGAAGGAATGCATGATCGGAGTCGTGTTCTCAGACGAGAGTGAGGCTAAGACGTTCTACAAGAAGGTGACATCGAAGAAGACGGACTCAGGTGCGCCACTTGCTCATTATTTACCAGCGCCTCAGCTCACTGTAGATACAGGCAAATCCAAGTCTGAGGGGTCCAAGAAGAAGAAAACGTCCAAGGCAGGCAAGGGCAAGATAGACAAGTCGATGATATCCGGACCCACCGCCGGTTCGTTCAAGCATGTCGCGCACATGGGCTATGATTCCGAGAAGGGTTTCACGTCTACGAATGTTGATCCCTCTTGGGAGGCCTTCTTGACGAACCTTGAAGGCCAGGGAGTATCTCGAGCTGTTCTAGAGCAGAACATGGACTTTATCAAGGACTTTGTGCGCGACGCGCAGAAAGCAGACGCGAAACCGTCTGCCCCAAGTGCAAAGAAGAAGCCTCCGCCGCCCCCGGCTCCCCGACGTCCTCATCATGCTGCTCCAGAATCGAAGCCTCCTTCGCCGCCTCCGGCACCTGCTTTCAGGCTGCCTCCTCGCAGCGCTCCTCCTGCGCCACCGTCCCCTGCGCCGTCATCACCTGCGCCTCCTTCGCCAGTGACCGCTGCTCCTCCTCCACCCCCGCTCCCGCCCACACGTGGTGGTGCTCCCGTTCCTCCGCCCCCGCCACCCACCCGACCAAAGACTGGTCCGCCCGTACCGCCAGCTCCACCGGTGCGGCCTACCTCTGCTGCCCCTCCGCCTCCACCTCCGCCCCCACCTGTTGGGCGTCCAGCTCCGCCTTCGAGTGGTGCGCCTCCTCCTCCCCCTCCTCCCCCACCGCCACCTCCTGGAGGGAACGCGGCGCCTCCTCCCCCGCCGCCCCCTCCACCTCCGCCACCTGCTGGAGGGCATGCACCACCGCCTCCGCCGCCTCCACCTCCACCTGCAGGCGGTCCCAGCGTCCTAGCAGAATTGCCTGCCCCTCAGCAGGGCCGAGACGCGCTGCTGGCGTCGATTCAAGGCGCCGGAGTGCATATGCTCAAGAAGACCAACAGTACCAGTGCGCCATCACCTGCACGTTCTACGCCCCAGCCGCCCGCGGAGGAGCCAGCTGCCGCTGGCGGAGGAGGAGGGGACCTGACGGCTGCGCTTGCTGCTGCGCTGCTGGAGCGTAACAAGCGCATGGGAGAGAGCGACGAGGAGGAGGAGGATGACGACGAGTGGGATTGAACACGGACGATGTGACGTTGCTTGCTTCACGTTCCAGTACTAGTCTACACCTTCTCCCGCGATTACATACAAAGATACCTTCTTGAGCGTGTACCGTAGTACTTTTCACTAACCGATTGCTGTCCGCACACTGGCGAGTCCGTCATCCTGGAGGTTCTCGGGCAGATGCAATGCAGGGTCTCTGTCGGATTTTGCAAACGAGCGTTGCGGTGCCGCCGGGGAGAGCGATAAGAGCGAACCAGTGCGGACGGGCGGATATAAATGGGCAACGTGGCGATTGCCGAGATGGTTGGGCTCATCATCCCTGTAGGATCCTGTACGCTCTTTAGCACCGCCGTTTGTCCCCGCACCTCATATTTCGCTTCTTCCCCAGCTCACCCCGTTCTCTCGTTTACTCACAACACACACCATGGCTGACCAGCTGGTGAGTCCATACGCTCTGCGCGCGGAGGAGGGGTCCTGACTGCGTCCGCTGCGGCCGATGTCTAGTCCGAGGGTGAGCGATCGTTATCCTCGTGAGAGTGCCCAGAGAGCGGCATCCGCTGACTTCTTATTGTTCTTTACTCCAGAGCAGATCGCTGGTACGCAGATCACCTTGCGCCCAGCTGGGTGTGTGCGCGATGCGCTTGCTGACCGACGCGGCCTGCAGAGTTCAAGGAGGCATTCTCGCTCTTTGACAAGGGTGAGTGCGCCTGTTCATCGCCCATCACCAGTAGCAACGCCCTCTGCCCAAGCCGCATCTTCCCGCATGAATGTCTTCCCTGCCGTGCTCTTCTCCGCGTCTCTGTGTGGTCTCGGCTCATCTGCGCGCCGGACGTGACTGACACCGGCTCTGGTTGAACAGACGGCGATGGCACGATCACGACCAAGGAGCTCGGCACCGTCATGCGCTCGCTCGGGCAGAACCCGACGGAGGCGGAGCTCCAGGACATGATCAACGAGGTCGACGTGGACTGCAACGGGTCGATCGACTTCCCCGAGTTCCTCACGATGATGGCGCGCAAGATGCGCGACACCGACTCCGAAGAGGAGATCAAGGAGGCGTTCAAGGTCTTCGACAAAGATGGCAACGGGTACATCTCCGCTGCGGAGCTGCGGCACGTCATGACCAATCTCGGTATGTCGTCGCGTCGTTGGCAGGAGAGGACAGTGACTGATGAGCGACGCGATACAGGCGAGAAGCTCTCGGACTCGGAAGTCGACGAAATGATTCGTGAAGCGGACGTTGACGGTGATGGTCAAATCAACTACGAGGGTGAGTCCCAGACATTCGAGGAACATATCGTTGTTGCTAACTGTGTCTCGTCCAGAGTTCGTGAAGGTATGTTCCGCACCCCTTCAGACAGCCCAGCTGTTTCTAACTCGGTCTCCAGATGATGCTGTCGAAGTAAACGAAAGTGCCGCCGTTGCCGCCGATTCTTGTACTTCTCTCTCTGCTCCAGTCGTGTGTACGGTATCTATATCCCGAAGTTCTGTATACAGTAACAAAACATATCCTTTCAAAAACGTCTTGCCCCGATGAACGTGAGTGTCGTGAGCGTCGTGACTTCATCGAGCGACGAGCTAGTCCAAGGTCAGTATGTCATGATGTCCCATAACGGGAAGGGATATCGAAGTAGATCCGGGTACGCAGACGTCATGACCAAGCCCCTGCGCATCTCCCCGCACTCCCAGTCGATCTCGTCATCTCAGGGGGAGCTGCGCTCCAGAGCTGTGTTCCTGGCCGTATAAGAGCCGCGTCTCGTCCGCTATGCTTGAGAGATATCAGATACCACTCCCTCTTCACGACTTAAACTTTACGCTCCAACGCACGATTCACCATGTCCTCCGTTGTCAACAAGATCAAGTCGAAGACCACGGGCAAGAGCTCGCAGCCTCAGTGTCAGTCCAAGCCTGAGCAGCAGAACCAGCCCACTTTCAACATCTTGCCCCACCCTGCTGTACGTCCAATCCCGTCGCATCCTGTTGACTAGTGCTGACCATGATCCGTTGCGATCTGAGCAGAAGAAAAATGACCCACGCGACTTTGAACCGCCTCAGTTTCAGCGCAAGCCTCAGCAGCAGAGCCAGCCCACTTTCAGCATCTTGCCCCACCCTGCTGTACGTCCAATCCCGTCGCATCCTGTTGACTAGTGCTGATCATGGTCCGTTGCGATCTGAGCAGAAGACAAATGATCCGCGCGACCTCGAACCGCCTCAGCCTGGTGGTGGGCTGAACAGCAAGCCCGAGTTCCAGGCGTTCCATGCGCGCGACCCGTACGTCCCATCGCCGCAGATCGCGAACAACCTCCCCCCTCCGAAGGTGCGCACTCTTCGTGTCTCGTATGTCGCTAGATGCGATATTGACGTTCGATATAGAGCAGGGAGGAATTGAGGGCTCGCGCGCAGGAGCTCAACCAGAAGCAGTGAGGAGTCGGTTGCTCATGTTTTGGAAATCGGGGATGCCATGTTGCGCTGTGATGTTGTAGGAGTATAATACAGAATCGTGCCCTTGCCATGTAAAGGCATATATGCATGCGGAAACTCCATAGTATGACCTTCATTGCGATACTGTCTTAAGAGTATCTGGGTGGGCGGGATGGACTCAGGCCCCCGGCCCGAGGAGGGTGACGGCCTGAGCGCCCAAAAAGCGGTACACGTGGTCTGCAACACATACATATTCGGACTGGACGACCACCTTGCCCTCCTCAAGTTCATTTTTCACCACAATTTTTCTGCCCAGCGTGTTGCCTTCGAGTTATAGACAAAGGGGTTGAACCAAGAGTAAGGTTCAGTGCCATCGTCGACCATGGGACATTACCGGAGGCAGAGAAGCTGATCTGCCGAAGTTTCACTGAATCAAACTTTCAAAGTACGTGCCTTATATCCCATGTCTTCACGATTATTCAATATGCTTACACGGCGGAACATGCCCGAACCGTGAGGCCTAGCCTCTACCTGTCGCGCATGCCTCCCGGATGACCTCCGTCTGAGTGAAGATGGTACATAGATTCATATCTAGCAGCCAAACCTGAACAACCGGACCGAATGAAGGCGAATTCAATGAAAGTCCCAGATATAACAGATCCTACAACTACTCCCTTCCCACTCTATCCTTCAACCATTGAGCGTGTTACTCAGAGGAAGACCGGGATACAGCCGATGGAGATGATGCCGCCCTAAGGTGCGTTTCATGAGTTCCATCCCCACCCTCATAAGATTGAAGTACTTACAACGGCATTATTCTCGCAGCAAACCGTGACAGCCGAGCACGCGTTGCCGCTACCCACGCCCACGCCTGTGATCGGGTCGCACTGGAGGCCGAGCAGAACGTCCAGGTCCTGGAGGACGACCCCGAGCAAGCCCAAAATGACCTTACCCGCGGCAGTATCCGCCTGTCCGTCACAGCCACACCAATCAGTCTCGTGCTCGTCGCGAAGAAGCAACAGAAAGGACGACTAGGACTCACAGGCTGGATGGCATTGCAGCACTGGATTGGGCCAGTTGTGCAGTTGCTCGCGGGCTCGGTGACGGTCACCACTGGGGCGGTCGCGGTACATGTCCCAGTCCCCGTCTGGGTGATCGTCTGGGGCGGCTCCGTCACCGTCTGCGTCTGCGTTTGGGTGACTGTGGTGGTGGCCGTCTGGGTTACAGTGTTGGGTGGCCCAGTCACCGTCTGCGTCTTGGTCTCCGTGTCCGTAGTGGTGGTGGTGGCCGTCTTGATGTCCGTAGTGGTGGTGGTGGCCGTCTTGATGTCCGTGGCCGTGGTCGTGTCCGTCTCGGTGACCGTCTTAGGTGGCTCGGTCAGCGTCTGCGTCTTGGTGTCCGTAGTCGTGGCCGTCTTGGTGTCCGTAGTCGTTGCTGTCTTCGTGATCGTCTGGGGCGGCTCGGTCTCCGACTTGGTGATCGTGCTCGTATCTGTCTCCGTCGTCGATTTGGTCTCCGTGTCCGTCTTGGTGACCGTGGTCGTAGCCGTCTTCGTCGTCGGCTGGGGCGGCTCGGTCTCGGTCTTGGTGACCGTGGTCGTAGACGTCTTGATCGACGTCTTCGGCGGCTCGGTATCGGTCTTCGTCTTGGTCACCGTGGTGGTAGACGTCTTGGTCGACGTCTGGGGCGGTTCAGTCAACGTCTGCGTCTTGGTCACCGTGGTGGTAGACGTCTTAGTGGACGTCTTCGGCGGTTCAGTCAACGTCTGCGTCTTTGTCTTTGTGATTGTGGTGGTAGACGTCTTCGTCGTCGTGATGGTAGAGGGCGGCGGGCAGTAGCCTCCCGGGTGAGGAGTGGCGGCCGCGAGGACGGCGAGGAAGACAAAGACGGCAATGATCGCGATGAAGAAACGGGCGAACATGATGCGGCGGTGGCGGTGGAGTGCCTGTGTTGGCGTTGAAGGAGGAATGGTGAAGCGCGGTGTAATGGAGTTGTGGGAGAGAGGAGTGGAGAAGCTGAGTGTGTTCGCTGCTCTGGAGGATAATGGCGAGTTTGTATCTAGTTTTATACCTCTGCATTGCCCTGACTTGGCCTTCTGCCATTGCAGCCGACCCACCTGAGGGAGGAAAATACGACGTAGTGGTCGAGCTGAAGGATAACGAACTGGTAGGATTTCGTGCTTCGTCGACGCAGCGGTACGTGCATGCACCGTACCGACCGGCGTAATGTGGAGTTTATGCGAGAGTCCAGATTGATCGCACTCTCTCTGTGTAGGGTCCTCTTCACGACGACGCACGAGAAATAGGTCGATATGCCCGTGTTATCATATATATCAGGTCTGCCGAATAAGGGTTCCCACTACAGCAGCTGCACGAATTATGAACGTGTGCGACGGCGTTGCCATGGACGCCTGAGATTGCACCCAGAGAAGGTACGCGCTGTTTCGTGAACCCAGTATGTCCCCATGTGTTTCTGACATGGCACATGCGATGCAGGTACCCAGATTTTTCGTTCCAGGGCAGCATTTGAATCTAACCACACGATTCGTGGACTGTATATCATCCGGAGTGGATTATTCCCTGAGGGCGGTCGGCGGATCCCGTCACTGGCCGAGCTCCTCCGCCGAAATACCCGTATAAAACCTCATGGTCGCGGGCATGCATGAGACCCGCCCTGCAGCCCGCCTCTACCAACGTCAGCATGACGCATATGACAACATTGTAATCAATTCTCGTGGTGGAAGGAACAAGGTTGCTCGACGTTATGTCTCTACCCGTACATCAGGAGCTAGCAAGCAACAGAGGTTCGGGAGACTCCTCTCTGCTACACTTGTCTTTAATCAAACTACAAATCCAGTATACAATTCGACTCAGGACTGGAACACTGACAATGTCAATGCCGACACTAGTCGAAGTGCTTTCCGCCGTCCACAGTGAACTGCAACATAGTAACGGTCAGTGATGCATTCAAGAGTGAACATCGTGAGATGTGATTCACGGATTGCCCTGTGACGAACGCAGCATCGTCCGAGACAAGGAAGGACACCACCTTTGCGATGTCTTCGGGCTGTCCGGCTCGTCCGAGTGCGTTGTCGTATTGCTATCAGGGTAGATGAACAAAGTTCCCTTGTTCCAGAGCGGCATACTCCCTACCTTTACCACCCCACCGGCCCAGGAACCTTTTGGAAGGCCTGTGGCCGCGCATCTATCTTCGTCTACCTTCCACACTGACCAACGAAGGTGAGGATACGACTCGACTCAAACGACACCGATAGAGGGTGATCACTCACGCAAAGGCGTATCGACGGCCCCAGGAGCGTACGCGTTCACCGTGATGCCATACTTGCCGTACTCCATAGCGGCAGACTGGGTCAAGCCGCGCACTGCGAACTTCGTGGCGCTATACACCGACTGTCCGCGTGACCCTGCAACAAGTTTGAGCAATGATCCACGCGAGGTGGAGGGTAACCTTCGGGGGTATCAAGTACGCAAGTACGCACCTCGTTTGCCGACAATGGAGGTTGCGCCGATCATCCGGCCGCCCTTGCCTTGCTTGATGAGCTGCATAGCACCATACTTGTAGCAGAAGAATACGCCCTTGATGTTCACATTCAAGAGCTGATCTACAAGATCTGTCGGCGCTGTGATAGGTGAGGAAGACATACAACATTCTGCAGGTTGAGGTGGGCACACTTTCATGCAGCTCATGCCAGCAGCATATCCCAGCATTCGCGATCATCTGTCTGGCTAGTCAGAAAGAGGTATCGTTAACGGGTGGGTGTGGGTAACAATACATACCGCATACAAGTCACCAAACTCTTGCGTGACCGTTTCGACCAGTCCTTTGACATCGCTCTCCACCGAGACGTCTCCGTAGACAGTGAGGACCTTCGCATCGAAGTCCTGCCTCAGACTGCTCGCGAGCTCTTCCAGCATATCTCGACAACCGGGAACATCGAAGAGACCAAGGTCTAGACCGTCCTTCGCCAGTCTCTGCGCGATGCCACGGCCAATGCCTTGTGCGGCTCCTGTGATGATCGCAACGCGCTTCGTGGAGGACGCCATATCTGTCTGCGTAAGTACCTATGAACTTGAGCGTGAGTACTGTAAGTTCTGAGATCAGTACTACGCACCCTGGCTGATAAGGCATTCACACGAACCTTGTGACAAAGCGGGGCGTGACCGGGAGCAAAGCCTAGATGTTCGAAGAGGGTCCATTGCTAGCGATTGTCGGAGGCTGAACTGGAGTGTGTTCCTGCCTAGCGACGAGGACCTATAGCCTGTCACGCATCATGAACTCGGAAGTGAATCCGTGTCGCGCCCTTCAGACAAAATATTGCAGATGCATGCTGACATGTGTAACCGGAAAGCTTCACTTCGTGTCAACCTCGTATGCATTGCGGAGATGTGTCTGGTAAACAGCAAAATCGCAGAGTCCCGGACCAACGTTAGTCAAATTGCTTCCCGCCGTCAACCGTGATCTGTAAGATAGCAGGGCAATCGAGAGTAAGCGAAGCATGCTAGCCTGGAATACAAGGGAAGCTACCCACAGTCTGCCCAGTGACGAACGCAGCATCGTCTGAGACAAGGAACGACACCACCTTCGCAACATCCTCAGGCTGGCCAGCGCGGCCGAGGGCATTGCCGATGTTCTGAAAAAGCATGTAAGAACCGAAGTCCTGTCCTGCAGAGCGGTACCGCTTATACCTCCTGCGCAGATTTGCGCCAGGAACCCTCTGGCTGGCCCGTGCGTGCGCATAATTCTTCATCCAGTTTCGATACTTAAAACAATAGTTCAATGACAGTTGCAAACGGGGCCGGGAAAACGAAAACTCACTCAAAGGAGTATCGATGAACCCGGGAGCGTACGCGTTCACCGTGATGCCGTGCTTTCCATAGTCCATAGCGGCGGACTGGGTCAGGCCACGCACAGCAAACTTCGTAGCGCTGTACACCGAGTTCATAGCATGACCTACACGAGTATATGTGCGTATATGTATATGTGTTAGTCACTGGACAAGGAGTGGCGATGTGCGTACCTGACTTGCCCGCAACGGAGGATGCTGCGACCAACCTGCCACCATGGCCCTGCTTGATGAGTTGGATCGCGGCATACTTGTAGCAGAAGAAGACGCCTTTGAGGTTCACCCCCACCACCCTATCGAAGCCATCCGTCGGGGCTGGAAGATACTCGGAGATCAA
The DNA here is from genome assembly GCF_003813185.1 of Lentinus tigrinus ALCF2SS1-7. Taxonomy (NCBI): domain Eukaryota; kingdom Fungi; phylum Basidiomycota; class Agaricomycetes; order Polyporales; family Polyporaceae; genus Lentinus; species Lentinus tigrinus. The sequence continues at coordinate 589,412 of NW_027137913.1, read as the reverse complement.
TGGCGAATAAAGCGACCTGCAATGCGGAGGAAGCATACCCTCATGCAACTCCCAGAAGCTGCATATGCCGGCATTCGCTATCATCTGCCTGACATGTTGGAGCGATCCCAACCTGGGCTTGATGTGAGGTACGCACTGCATACAGGCCTCCCAATTCCTGCACGACGGTGTCGACCAGACCCTTTACGTCGCTCTCCTCTGAGGCACTTCCATAGACGGTGACGACCTTGGATCCGAACTGGGTCCGAATGTCGTTCGCGAGCTCTTCCAATAATTCCCGGCTCTGGGGAAGGTCGAAAAGGCCCAAATCAAGGCCGTCCTTGGCCAGCCTCTGTGCGATGCCGCGACCGATGCCTTGCGCTGCCCCAGTGACGATGGCAACACGCTTTGTGGAGGGTGACATGGTTATGCGCCTAGGGAGTCTTGAGCGTGAGTACTTCGACAAGTAGCACTCGGTCTTAAGTAGTGCACGATGAAGTTACGGATTGTCATCTGAGCTGCCATGGGGCTCAGGGCAGTGATGCACCCGTTGACTAGAGTACTCTCCATGGGAGTATTGGCAGCCTTGAGAGGGAACGCTTCCCATCCAGTGTTAGCTTCGGTGATGATAGGTCTGCTCCCATAACGTCAGCATGTCCCAATCCATCCTTCCTCAAGCACTGCTGACCTGTAGCTTCTGCGTCGGACACCTCCCAAGACTACGAATGCCATGGTTTGATACGACCCAGCTTCGGTCAGCGGTACTTACACATTGTTGCATCGGCGTCCGAACGTCCCGTGGCCTAGATGAGCCTCTTGACAGGGACCACCTACACCCTCTACATACTTGCACGGGTCTTGAGACCCATCCGTATATGCGAAGCACTTAGCACAGGTTGGTGCAGCTGCAGCCCCGACGCTGAACGAGTTTTGTCGTGCTGTACTCGGAAAAATCGGGCCGAATTTTGCCGGCACCTAATCCACGCAGACGTCATCGCAGTCTTCGCGATTCGCGAAAGGCTTACCTTCGGCAATTCATGATAAATGAACGCGTGCGCAGACCTCGTGAGCGTGTATTGTTACGATAGCACGTTGACCAGGTTGACCACCAACTGCTATGTTCTCCTTGAGGGTGCTGCGTAACTTGCCGCGGACCGCGGCGCGCATATATGGTCCACTCCGCCGCCCAGTGGCATACAGTACGCTGGCTTCTGACAATCGAGTATCGTCGGAAGCACCGCACCCTGGAAACAACCTCGAAGCCACATCAGACTTCGTAACTTTACAGACGAAGCCAGTACCAGATGCACCTCAGTCGCTGGCCTTCAGCCCCGTCGCTTTCCTCGACTATATACGCAAGCCGTCTGCTTCCCCGCTCATCTTCCGTGCCTCCGAAGAAAGAGGCCGACACGCTCGCACGAATGGTCAAGAATTCCTGCAGACCTTGCGCGCCTCAGGGGACCGTCTGGTAGAGATCGAGGCCGGACGTGATGTCCAAGTCAGCAAGGATCTACGTCTTCCCCACGACTACCGCACCTCAGTGACTTTGAACATGTATCTGGACTGGCTGTGCGGCAACCAGGTGGGGTTTCCGAACGCCCCGTGGTATCTCGCCCAATGGTTGGCGCGGGATGAGGTGGGTGGTCGCCTGGCTCGCGATGACCTTGCTTATTGACCATAGGTTTATGGAAGGTCCCCGGGCTGGCAGAGCTGGTGCGACCGCCGCAGTCCTTGCTTGCGCCGCTCATCGAAGAGAGTAAGGCGGACCTGTACCAGACCGGGTTCTTCATCGGGCCCGCTTCTGCTGTAAGTCGCTTTCCTGGCTCGCAATCTGGGTGTATGCTGAATGGTGCATCGGGCGATCCAGATGAGCCCTTTGCACTACGATCCCTACGAGAACCTCTACACTTTGCACACCTCCTCGGACGCGTCCGTCCATGGAAAGCACTGGCTCCTGCTGCCCCCCTCCCTACGGCTATCGCCGCAGTTGGACCGATACATGCAGCCAAATATGTCGGCGCTCGACTTTCGTCTGCGCAGGCGCAGGAGCGGGCACAGGAGCGAGGAACTCGAAGGAAGCTTCGACATCTTGGTAAACCGCGCGTCCGTACCGGGAGATGCGGCCCAGCGTGTGCTAGACGCAGAGACCGCTCTCAGCTGTGTCATGCGGGAGGGTGACATGCTGTTCGTGCCGCGACGCTGGTGGCATCGCGTCGAGAACGTAGTGCTGCAGGACGGCGGGAACTTCACGCCGGAGGGGAACTCTGGACAGGCCGCCGGATGGACAGTTGGCGTCGGGTGGTGGTTCTTGCCGCGAAGCCTGCAGCACAAGTCTTGATGCATTGATGTCTAGATGTCCTTGACAAGTCCGGCTAGTGGCTATCTTCGTTGCCCATGTCGGACGGAAACTCGGAAGGTTACGATACCAGAAGAGACGTCGATGGTGGCGTGTGCGCCAGAAGACTGGGCGACAACGGCATTCTGTGCTCGCAGTCAGCGTGCAGAGCCGCAGCTCGGACAGACGTTCTTCTGCTTGCGCTACCATGCTGCAGTATTCCTAGAAGACGTTGGGACATTCGCACTGCGGTAGACATGCCTGGTTCCTCCTGCGAACGCATGATTCCTTCATGCAGACGCTGAGCAGAGGTCTCATAGCCTGGAATGTTCAACGTTCAACGTTCACCCTCTCGATTACGGCTGGCCTAGACCCGATCTTCAACGCCGATGGCGTGCACTCTCCAAAGGGGCCGCGCGGCTGTCCTACACCCGTAGTAGGGCCAAGACCAGTGACCAAGGCCATGACTCGGGGACATGTCATCACAATCGGTCACAAGGTGCGATTAATGACCCCGCAGGTGTACTTGGGTTCGTCGTTCTGATCGACGCGACCGCAACGTGTGTACGAACCACATAGACTGCGCGAGAATCAGGCACCCGCCTCAGCTAGTCACCTTGAGGTCCTTCCGCCCCGAGATCGGATTGATGACGAGGCCTGATGCAGAGGATGTGGTAGGATGTGGTCCTCCGAAAGCATGTTCGCGGGACGGGACCCTAGGGGACAATAGAGACCTTAACAGCAGCAGTGTGGTCCAGTCTTCCGACCCCTGGGCGGGTTCCCGTCACAGAACATGTTGATGGAATATATACGGCCGGGAGGGTTCACGCGGGCTACGGCGTGTATGTGTAACTGGCTGCAACAAGAGGGGCCTAGGTGCTGTTTGGCACTCAAGCACCTCCATTCGACAAGCAACCTCTTGGGCGCTTGGGTTACATTCCTACGACACGTTTCCGAGCTCCTCGTTCGCCCCACGCACAGCCGGGAAGAAGCAGAAGGCTCACCAAATGGAGAACAATAGTGCACTCGAGTGCCAGCGAGGACCCCGTGATGGGGAGGGATCATCCAGATAGAAGCGCAACCTCGCTGTATTTGGGGTGCTGCCATTGAGAAGGCACACCGGCCTGGGCCGCGTACGTACTGGACATACAAGGGGGTCGTACGCGACGAGCTTCCGGAGAGGCTATAGGCTGAAGGTTGTTGGCGACGCGGTGGTGACGAATACGCAATCGGTGGTGGTAGTTACAAGCACGTTTCCGCGGGGACGCTCGGATTGGAACACGGCGAGTTGGCAATACGCTGGGCACAGGGGACGCCCCGTCGCATGTTTCGAGGACTGACTCGTCATGGTGTCCGGACGCTGTGTTTATCGATTGCATAGAGGCTCGGACATTACTTGTGGGCGCACCTCGCTGGCCATGGCGACGCCGACGCTCCGACATCCGAGACAACTAGCAGACTGGGCTGGGAGGAGGCCAGTGTGCACTGTCCGAGGACACTGCACGACGATCCATGGTCGGGTGATGTGGCCTGGAAAGGCAGGCTCGCGGGCGAAAGAGCGGAGAGCAGCGGGCGTCTCATGGGCGCCTGGGCGGTTCTGAACCCCGCACGACCGGATCGAGTCTGGAGAGCAGGGGGAGGACGGCACAGACTCTCTCTCGTCCACGTCCATCACAGCCCGCGACTATCTGCTAGATATATGTCCTAATGCCTCGCTAAAGCTCTCAGCCTTCCTCGCCCCGCTCCCTGCCATGTCCAATGAGACCCAGAAGGCCGACCAGATAGCCCACAGATTATACTCTAAGCTCGCCCTAGTCGTCAATCATGCCAGAGCCACTCTCGAGCCCCCTCCAAACGCAAAGGTCGACAAATGGGTGCGCAGCGTTTCTTCCAGCGTGTCGACGCTGTACTGACACTCCCGCGTAATGTGCAGTTCAACCTCGAGACTCCTGACCCGGAGACATTCAAGGAGCACACCCGTATCTATCGCTCTATCTCGACAGCGCATTCCGTCCCCCTCTTCCAGCTTCAGGTCCTCCTCTGCATTCCCGAGCTAGCTACCAACCAGGTCCTTGTCTACCTCGCCCCGGACTCCTCTCGCGTGCGCATCGAGCCCACCCCGCGCTACATCGTCCTCGAGTCCTGGACGCTCGAGTACTCCCCGCACTCCCACTCCCAGCCTCACGCTCAGGATGTCGCACCTTCGACAATGTACAAGCACGGCATCCCGCTCTTCCGCAGCATCTTCACCATGCTGCGTGTGCTTCCCGCCTGGAAGCTGGCGCGGCGCCTCCGCAGGCGGGTCGGGGGCAACCGAGGGGGCAACTTGAGCATACAGCTGCGTGTTGATGGCGTGGACAGCAGCGTGCAGGCGGGCGAGGTCATGAGCTTCGGTGAGTCACTCGTGCATACCACTTGCCTCGATTGCCTTTTCCGCCGGGGTGTGGGACGAGCACGTTTCGCTATCAGCGTAGCCGCTCTTCACACTACCAACCTTCCCGCTTCCAGCCTTCGTCTCTTCCGGAACCGCAGATGACTGACTTCGTCGCCTCGCTTGTCTCCTGCTTCGAAATACAGATACGATGCCGTCTACATTAGCATCAGTACTGCACAAGGAGACGCACTCGCTACCCCCGATCACGCACCCCATGGGCGAGCTGTCCATGGCCGTCACGTACCTCACGTCCCCCAACTTCCGGCTGGACGACCTCGAATCCATATTGTCCTCGCGCTTCCTGTCCTTGGAGGAAGGGCCCGACTTCACCCCGACCCTCGTCAAGAACCAACAGCGCGATAGTATCTCCGGCTCGCCAGGAAGCCTCCCCCTTCGCACATCCTTGCCCCGTTCACCCCCGCGGTCCGTCGCGGATAGGTTCGTGATACCACCGCCCTCTGCTACACACACACGATCCGGCTCCTTCTCGTCCACGCAACCCGCGAAGGGTAGTCCGGGGGCGAGTCCGCGATTGGGGAACATTCCTCTGCCAGTGTCGCGGAACCTGTCCGGTGCGGGAATGGGTACTTCAGGCGTATCGGACTCGTCTTCCTCCAGACAAGGCGCAGCGTCCATCGGCTCGCGGGAGGAGGTATCTGCGCTTGCTGCGCGTATGAGACGGGAGAGCTTACAAGGTCGAGGCTCGGTACGTGGTCTTCGCCACCCTTGCCAGTGCATATATTGACCTCGTTGACGTAGGAGGTCGCCTCCGCTGCCGGTGTACCAATCCGACGACCCATTACTGCCGTCAATGCGTTCAAGTCATCTACCATTTCGTCAGGGTCACCTTCGTTACACTCCCCCTCCCCGTCCCTCCGCCACAACTCACCGCTCTCGACTGGGATGGGACCATCGCTTCCCTCGCGTCCAGCACAGTCGCCCACGTCTTCTCGTGTGCCACCTTCGCCTACAAGCAACTTCCCTTCATCCCCCGTGACCCCCTTCAGACCATCACCGCCGTTCGTACCATCGAGCTTGGGCTCGGGCCGACCTCCATCCATGGAAGGTGTATCTGCGAGTCCTTCTGGCGGCCTCCCGTCAGGCTCCCCGAGGATGCAGGGAAAGCGATATTCAAGCAGCTTCGGCCAGCGCTTTGCCACACCAACCGGAACCGGGGAGGCCAGTCCGAGAGGTAGTCCGCGCAGTGCACCCAAGGAAGTAGAGAAGGTGCGTTTTTCGGATTTCCCCCTTTCCGTGCCTGCGAGCTGACAAGTGTATCCCTTCTAGGCCACATCCTACCTGAGCACGAATACCGACGACGACGACATCTCCGCCTTCGTCCAGGATATTGACGCCCGTAAGCCACTTCCGAGCAGACGCGAAGGCTCAGAGAGCCCTGCCGGCTCCCTTCCTCCTCTTCCTCCCCAGGGACATGGGCGTGAAGCCACCATTGCGGAGGAGTCCAGCTCCGCGCACTCGAGCGACGTCGCGCCCGCCGCCGGTCCATCACGGCAGCGCACTCTCTCGACGCCGTTCCCCGGCCCCGTGTCCGCAACGGAAGTAGACGAGCGTCTGCGCGAGATGAACGAGACGTTCCTCGCGTCATTGCAAGGCCTCGGGTCGGGCTCGCGCAGGCGCGAGGGGAGCACGAGCGCGGCGGAAAGGAACGACCGGTCAAGCCCATCAACTCGTCCGCCGCTGTACTCGACGCCGTCGGCTGTGCGGCGCGAGAGTCCCCTCGCGAGCTCCAGCGTGCCCCCGTCCCCGCAGACAGACAGCGCAGGGGCAAGCGGCGCCATCGTCATGCCCGGGGTGCCTCTGCCGCCGATGTACGTGCGGCCGCGGCTCGCGTCAACGGGGAGCGTGAGGAGCGGGTTCAGTATTGCGAGCGAGGAGGTGCTGGGGCGGATGGACCCCGAGCCTAGCGCGAGTGACGAGAGGCGGCGGAGCCGGGGCCCGCTCGCAGGGTGATATGTATGCAGGTGTATGTCTGTGCGCACAGATGGCGCCGGGAGGACGGGTGGTGCGTTCGGCCGCAAGCACCTCGTGAGTCGGTTGCTCGCCCTCAGCCTCCTATCTCGAGACCTCGCGAACCAGCCGCCCTCGCGCGTTGTCAGACACTCTCGTCTGCTGTCGTGGTCTTCTTATTATCTCGCTTATGTAGCATGCATTTATTATTCCGTGGACGGTCGGACTACGTCCTGGGCTCTTTCCGCGTAATAGTTGCTCGCGCCCAGTTGTTGCATTATTAGTTTCCCTGTTGCTCCTCTCATCTATTCATCCATCATCCATCGTCCGTGCTTACACACTCCATACACTCGCCGTACTCTGTCTCCGTCTTCCCCCGGGTACTCTCATCCCTCCCAATCTCCTTATCCCGTATGAACTCGTACTCTTTCTCATGCATACTCATTACCATCATGCGTACGTGCTGTGTTCCCTGCATAGATCGTTCATTCTTCAGTGTACTCGTACATATTGGCGCATATACCAATCCCAGATCACCACTCTCCTCGGAGCGGGCGGGCGGTGGCGGGACTTCGCTATGGATACCACGGGTGGTGCCAGGAAAAGGATCCGGGAAGGTTTGTATATTCGTACACGGCGAGAGCACATAGGTTGTGACACAGCGAGGAAGACCAGATAGCGACGACAGAGGGAGGATCGAGGACAGAAAAAGGTGCTACACAGTGCATCATCACACTGACATCTGGGGTCAGGCCCGTCTTTTCGCCCTGTAGGGTATGTAGAGTCAACTGACCTTTCATTTTCTTGGAGATAAACCCTGCGAGGGACCGAATCATGTTCGCGGTCTCCTCCCCAACGGGACGGATCCACTCGGCGGGCAGCGAGAAGCCGTACTACGCGAGAGGACTGAGCGATGCCGTGCGTGGATAAGGAATGGATGGATGGACGGACTTACCGTGCCGGTGTCGCGGAGGTGAACGGAGTATGAGTACTTGATCCCGGCTTTGGCGTACATGTAGTCGACGACGTTGCCGGATGCTCTGAGCACATTGTGAGTGATATGCGCAGCTGCCACAGGACTATCAAGACGTACTTGTAGAGTTGCTCGCAAAGACTGCCAGTCTGCGCGAAAGAGGTTCGTGAAGTGGGACTTAAAAAGAGAGAACGGCTACCGTACCGTGAAGACAGTACCGTGGACCTGCTTGATAGCGTAGGCAGCACCAAGGGCGGCCTCCAGCTGGTCCTCGGCATCCTTCGGTGTCTTTTTACACGAGTATGAGAACGGTATTGAGACTGCAATACGTCAGAGGGCTACTTTCTCGAGCCAACTCAGGTGCACGAGACGACGTACACATTTGACCATAGCTGCGTAGGTCGACGAACGCCTTGAGCGATGGTAGAGTGGTGATGAAGTTGGCGATGTTGTTCACTTCCGGTGCCTCGAAGGGACGATGTCCTGGGTACCACGTCGAGCAAGGGTCCGGATCCGGGCGGTTTTTTGCCCCGCTCTCGTCTGTGATGTTTGAATACGAAGGAAGATGGGACTTTGACTTCCACTTGTGGCCCTGGGGATGAGATCAAGTGAGTATATGCGCCCATTCCGAATTCATTGAGACCATATACCCAATTCCTGAGCAATCAGGATGAGTGGTGTTCGACCTGATCACAAGGAGGGATACGGACCTGTTCATATCGATGCCTGTGCACTGCTCGGCAGGTCCGACGTTCTGCCTGTTCTTGTACCTGTTCCGGTCGGTTACTCATGGTATGATACGCCATTATGGATACATTAACCTCACCAGAAGCGATCACTTTCCCATGTATAGGTATAACCATCAGGATTTGGGACGGGAATGATATAGAAATCCTTGCAAGGGGGGTGAATTTCAAGGGCCATGAACAGGAGAAGTCCACCGACTTACAAAGTAGTCCAGCCAGGAGGACAATGTAAACTTTTCCGAGGCGTCGGCCACTAGGGCATGAGCAAGATATTGTGCGGTGGACACAGCAATCCACTGCATACACGGAAACATCAACTCTAATTCCTGGATGAGATGTAAGGCTACCAACCTCGCGTGCATGTTGCGCTCCAGTGACCACGAACCCAGCCTTTTTCACGCTAGACGACCTCGTCCCGTCGCCGTGAGCAGACAGCTCAACCTCCTTGGAAAGCTTCATAGCGATCATCTCTCGGCCCTCGCCGGTGTGTCCGAGGTCCACGAGTTGGACAAGGTTGGGGTATGCGCGTGCCATTTCCTCCATGAATTCGTTGATCTCATACAGGGGGTGGTAGACGGAATGGTACGTCGAGTTCGACAGAGAGCCAAGGTTCCACTTGCCAGAAGACCCAGCGAGGACCTCAGGATGGGACAGTGGTATTGAGCCGGCTGCAGGTAGTGGGAGCTCCAAAACCTGGTCGGGATGGTTGAAGAGCACGTCAACATGAGAGGGACCCGTATCCCAGACGCGTCCATTCGTAAGCTTCCAAAAAGTACCGTGAGCCAGACAGGCCACTATACAGGGAGGAATTGTGCGCACCTCTGCAGCTCGCAGTACGTCCTGGACTTCCCATCCTTGCAGATGTGGAAGTGCATACCGTCTCACAACACCGGGCTGGTCTGGCTGGTGTGCATCCGCAGAGCTCCAGTCTTTCAAGGGCACAGACAATGCATAGATCAGAGTAGCAGACGACAAAGAGACGGCCCAAAGCCACAACATCCTCGCAGACAAACGTCAACCCAGGGCCGCGCCTTTCTGCGCCCTTCCCTGAGTATTTCGGTCCGAACTCCTTGAGGAAAAGTACAACCGAGTCAGATTAATTTACACGCCAACCCACCCCAACCTTCGATAGCTCAGTTGGAAGAGCGTGGGACTGTAATGGCTACTTCACATTACGTAATGTGTTTACGTGATATGGCATCCCAAGGTCACTGGTTCGATCCCGGTTCGAAGGATATGCTTTTTTAATCTTTTCGTCTGTCTGGGGTGCGTACGAGGATTGTTTTTTTGGGATCGTCCCAAGGAAAGATTGCATGGCACCGTTGATCTACATTGGGGAAGGGGTCGCAGACATGTATCGTGAGTATGTATGTATAAGTCCGAATTCTGGTGTAATGGGAAAACTCGAGCGACTACAAGCTCCTTCTAATTCTCGAGTAACGCGATTTGTATCATGAAGCCTGAGGCCCCAAATTCGCCATTATCTGCACGGCCACGGGTCACAATTCTCTAGCATAGTTCCATCAGTACGCATCATTGGGACGCAAGGTTACAGTTCATTCAAATCAGTGTGCAGCATGGCTTGCAATCATCACATACATAAGTACAACGTCGCAATCGTACGGCAAGGATAGGTCCGCCACAGACTCAGTGTTTCTCGTCATATTGCCCTTCGCTCAGTGCATTCAACTCGTCCTCCTCTTTGTCTAGACTTCGGAATTGGATCCAGAAGATTGTGCCGGCGACGAACGCGAGGACGGCCATGACGCCGTAGTTCCACTCAAGGAGCGGATCCGCCACGAGCGGGACGAACGCCTCGCCGATGGCGGCGGAGATCGCGCTCATGAACAGGAACACGGACATGACGACCGAGCGCATGTTCTTGGGGGCTTTCGTGAACGCGTATTCGAGACCGGTGATGGACGCGAAGATCTCGGAGAACGCGATGAGCACGTACGAGCCCGTCTGGACCCACACGTTCAGGTCGGCCGTGATCGGGTGCCCGTCCGCGTCCTTGCAAGTCGAGACGTACCGTCCGCACGGGTTGCGTTTGTAGATGTAGTACTGCACTACAGTAGCCCACACCATCGCCGCGGTGCCGGTGTAGAAGCCGAGCGTGATGCGCTTGATTGGGGAGAAGTTAATGCCAGCACGACGTAGGGCGGGGTAGATGATGATGTCGCAGATCGGGATGAAGATGATGAGCGCGAAGGGGTCGAGGTTGGAGAGGACGTCGTTAGGGACGCCATGGGTGGCCATGGTCGCTGCCTGCGAAGTCAAGTTGTTGTTGAGCTGGTTGTAGGTGAGCCCTAAAATGCGGTTCTGTCAGCGAATCGAAGAGGTGAACGTGTGGTGCGAGGACATACACCAGATAGGGTAGTACAGGAAGACCTTGCACGCCTTGAAACCACGCTTCACTTCGTCAACCCATTGGTCATCGAAGGTCATCCAGGAAGGGCGGTCCTCGGCCTTGAAGTGGCTCGGCTTAGCGGACTCCCAGAAGTCAGCCGAGTTCATGTTCTTGAAGAGCGTCAACGGGTTCCACGACCAACGCCCCTTCATCGCCGTACGCCAGATGCGCAATGCCTTGGAGAGTACAGAGCCTCGAGGAGGTGACGTGACGTACATGTTGCGTCCGAAGAACAATACGAGGGGGCAAAGGAGGAATACGGCGGTCGGGAGGGTGTACGCGAGATAGAACCCAACATACTAAATAGATTCAGTCAACTATACTTTTACTTTGAGAATCTCGTGGATAGTCGCGGACGTACCTTCTCCGAGTAGGCCATGCTAATCTGCCCGATGAGGGCGCCGATGTTGGTGAACAGGTAGAAGTACATGTAGATCCTCGATGTGGTCATGATGGGGTCAACAATAACACGCTCGCCGCTACTTGTTTGACCAATGAATAGCTTCGTGCGCTTATACTGTTCCGCAACCAAGGGCGACACATTTGCCTTGAACCCTCCCGTACCCAGGCCCATGGTGATGATTGCGATGACGAAGCATGCCAGAGCACCGTGAGACTTCTCAATGACTCCGGGAACACTAGAAACGATGAGCAGGATGTGCCCAACGATGGCGATACCGACTGCGACGCATACGGTCTTGTAACGACCCCAGTATGTGTCGGCAATGTACGCGCCAAAGAGAGGGATGACATAGACCCTGAATACAAGAATGTCAGATCGCAGCACTTCACGGGCACACGCGCGACGTACCAAAAGGTGTTAAAGGTGCCGAGACCAGTGGAGGCGCGCTGACCAAGACCGAGTGCGCCTGCCTGCTCGACATCTGCACCCGTTCGCGAACCTGGAGGGAGGGGCTGCTGAAGGAAGTTCGTCTGTTTGGAAGGTTGTCAATACTTTGGCGTGCAAATTCGTGTATGCAAACACTCACAAAGACCACCGTAGAACCATAGTACGAGAAACGCTCTGCCAGTTCGCAGAAAGCGATCACTACGGAGCGTGATTGAGTACACCGTCAAGGGTAACCGCAGTGGATAGTACTCACAGTATGCGCTGATGGGCAACCTGTCAGGCACTCGGCGCAGTGTCTCCTTCTCCTCCTGGGTGGGAAACTCGAGGCCGTCGTGGATACCGTCGAGCTCATGCTCCTCACCCGAGTGCGGGGACGCAAGGCCCTTCTTCTCCAGCTCGAGTTCATCGCGCTCGGCCTCCGCGAGTCCAGCGAGGATGTCCTTGTCGGTTTGCAGCCCAGCCATGTTGTTCGATCGACGCTGAACCGGGTACGGGGGGTCTGAACGGACCTTCAAGGGAAGTCTCGTGGAGATGACGGTCAAGAGAAGACCCAAATCTTGGGGAAAAACGAGTGAGTTATATTGTTCCCGGGGTAGTCTCGAGCGCGCAGGTTACCTCATCACATGGGGAGGATGTTCCAATCACATAGTGCAGGATGCGGTGTTATCCATCAACGAAGCATATGGACCACAGGCCCTGAAGCTTGGCAAAACCAGAGGAGGAGATCTTGCGGTCCCACGCACCTGATCTCCACGGTACAACGTCCAGGCGTTTAGATACCTTAGATCACCGTCGGGCGGCTGGCCGGTGCCGCCCAGTCGGAAAATCTCGGGCTCGCTTAGCCCGCGTGCTCCTGCTGTGGCGTCGTGGTTATGCGATGCTTGAAGCTTTTCTTGTGTATTTGCTCACCGTGTGACGAGGCTTCTGCGGTGCATAAAGGCTGCAGGAATCGGTGCCTCCCAAACCCGACCCCTTGCCACATGCAACGGTTTGTGTGGGCTTGACACCGGCACCGCTTTCAAGTTTTGGCGACCATGGCGCAATTCCGGAAGAGGATTAGACCGACCACACCATGTGCAGCACAAGTGACGATGTGCTCAAGATCCGGAAATTGAAGTGGATGACGTCTATAATAATATAAATCTCACCTGGAGTGGTATGTCAGTTGTATTGACTGTTGAGAGTGTAGACGATGCAGACGCTGAAGGACATACCGTTTACATTGTCTCTTGCAAGTGCTACTCAGAGGTTGTGCATAGTTGGTTTTAGGACAAAGAGGTAGGAGGGGATACTGACGAGCATGGCGCTCAGCGATCGTAGTCATTTGTGCCCTTACAGTACACTCAACCGTGGTAGATACTTGCCACCGACATTAGTGAGTGGACTCAGTAGAAACGCCAGTCGCGGACGCGCCGGGGAGCGTCACCCTGAAAACCATGAATTGGTTGTCGACATCCAACCCCGCGTCGAATGGCTGGCCCAAGGAGATACCTTGGGTGCTGATAAAGTCGTTGTCGGCCTACACGTACCATTGAAATTCGTCAACCAGATTAACACAGCGGCGAGTCATCACCACTTACCACCGTGAACAGGAAGAAGTCGTCGGGGAAGTCGGGATCAAAGCATGGTGCGAGCGCGAGCGACTCCCACTTTGCGTCGATGAGAGTCTGGTCGGCGGGCTTGCCATTGTGCAAGCCGAACCTTGCAAGCTGCGTGTCGTCGATGAAGCTGACAAAGGACTCGTAGGTTCCCGGCGTGATGCTCTTGTCCAACTTGCCCTTCTTAGCGATTGGGTTACTCGGGTCGTCAAACTTCGACCCGTGTATGTCCGTTGCGCTGCTTATGTCGAGAAGGTCCGCTTGCCTGAAGATAGCAGATCAACATTAAAAATAGTACCAATAGTAATGGAACGCACTTATATGCAGAGTTGTTATCGTCACCCCCATGTCCGTCTCCATCGCGCGAAAGCACAAGGAAAACGTTATCGCTAACAAAGTGCACTTCACTGGCAGCGAGCGTGTTGCCTTTCTTGTTCTGCGGCAGAGGAACGACCCACTCGCCCACAACCGGGGGGCGGGAGACGAGAGGTTGGCTGATGTCAAAGGCGACCAAACGCGTATAGCGGGAGGTTGACTTGTCACTGCCTCCATCCTGGATCGTCGCGGATTGGAGAAGCGCGTAGAGGGTTGTACCAGTCGAATCGACCGTCAAGCCCTCGAAACCTGACAAGAGGCGCATGTAGTCAGCTTACACGTGGACGCGCCAATGAACAGCTAAGTGACCTTGGTTTCCTGCGCGACCAGTGTCGGGGTCGGTATCGGATGTGAAGTTGAGCTTCCCGTCAATGAACGGGAGGATAGCTTCCGGTGGTTGCAGAGTCTCGATGAGGTCGCCCTCGGAGCTGAACAGATAGATGTACGGTCCGTATTCGTCGCTGGTCCAGAACCTGAGGTAGAGAGTCAAGAGCGTCACGACAGTGTCAGTTCGGCGATACGCACGTTCCGTCGGCATTGAGAACAAGACCCTCTGCATCGAGAGACATGTGCTCGTTTGTTTCAGCTATTGGCAGCGCCGGGTCCGGAATCGTGACATTGTTGTTTGATGCCTCTGCGGGCCGCACGGCAAGGGCGTCCAGACCAGTGGTCTTCTGGGCATTACGCTCAGTATAAAGTAAGGTGTTCCGGTAGGTGAGCTTGAGCGTGCCCAACGCGTCATCAAAGTCAAGGTTGTCTGCGTCGTAGTATGGCGTCAGCACAAAGTCGATCTGGTGCTGCCGGCCTTGCCAGTCAATGGTGCCGTCCCTATCAGGATCGACAGTCAGTATACTCATGGTCAACAATGATTAGAGATCCCAGATGTACACGTTGAAACCTCTGTCAGGTTGAGTGATGAAAGTACCGTCAAAGGAACCGTTCGAGTTCTGCGAGAATGAACCTCTCTTGAGGGCGATAGCACTTCCGATACCTCCGAGCGTATCCCCTAGCATTGATTGTCAGCAGCCGCTAACTACTTTGAGTTTGGGAAGGAATTCCACCTGTGGATTCCGTAAAGTTGGACGGAATAAGTCCGAAGGCAACCAAACCCTATTCATCAAATTAGCATCAGTAAACATGCCGACGAAAGCTGAGTGGTGCTCGCGAACCTTATTGACGTACGTCTTGCCGGCCAGCTTCACATCCACAGCAAAGGAGGGGTCTGGCTCAGTACGGCTCGAGCAACCCGCCGGCAGAGGATGGCCGAACGAGACTGCAACCTGAAGAGAAAGAGCCGAGATGACCCACAGGAGAACCATGGCGTGCACTGACGTCGGGAGTGTGATCATCGTCGGGGTTATATATACTGAGGATCCTCTCGTGCCGAGATGCGAAGGCGACAGCCATACAGGCGTTGCCCTGCCACGGATGTAAGTGATGCGACCATGCGGGTTAAGTGACTTCTGCGCACGTTCGTCGCCCCATCGGCGCTTCTTCCACAGACCAGGAACGCGGTACTGCGAGCACCGACAGGTCCGCACATGCGGTTTTGGCACACGACCGTTGCTTTCGGCTGTAAGCTTACAGTTGAAGCAGCTTCGCCGCTGAAAATAACGCCAGTGTGTTTGGTAGACGTCAGCCGAGATGGCAGCGGATTGCCATCCGGCAGAACTCTAGTCTGACAGACTTCGGGCAGGTGGACGACGGACAGGCGAGCCTATGTATACGTGGTGTTAGTGCGGAACATGACGCGGACGCCATGGCTAGACGTCAGACCCACCCACATTAAACCCATAGACAACAGCACGCGGCCCGACTAGCTGTAGTATACGATACCTTGGTAAATACAACCGCATAAGCTCATGGTGGACAGAGGCTGGTCGAACAGCTTTGAAAAAGCGAATCATGTCATGATGTCTGTGCACGAGGGATCCGTGGCACGTTTGTAGTTGGGTAGGGAGTGGGTATCATGGTGGTCGAGGGGGGAACGTCTAGACGCCCGGTCTTGCATCGCCCGAGGGGGCCGAGTCCGAGTCAAAAGTTGATTTGTATGTAGCCCTCCCCACAGTGTGATCTATGTAGGCTTGCCGCACATGTAAGAATCGCATTCGATTGTGTATGACCCAGTACTCATGATCGCCATTCTGTCGTTGTCAATATCAGGAACTTCAAGGAGGTCGGGCCCTTTGTCAGGAGCACTCCTAGCGCTCGGAGGTTGCGCCATCGACATCTTCACCTTCCCACCGCTCAGATGGTGTGGTAGCATAACGTGTTGTGTCTGGATATCGCCAGCCTGTTTGTGCTTATCTCGTCTCTCGCAAGCATCATCGTCTATCATCATGAGCAACCCGGAGAGCGAAATCCCTGCCGAAGTCGTGATTCCTCCTCTCGACCCCTCTTTACTCACATTGACAGACGAGGAGAAAACGTTCCTGAAGCATGCGATCTCTTCAGACGAGGTCGAGGTCCAAGATCGTATTATAGATGTACAAAAGAGGTGAGTAGCCATAGTGGAGTCCGAGTACCGAGTCTTCCGGTTAGATCTAGAGACCTACTGATCCACTGGACACAGAGCTTAGTATGCTGTTTGCTGTTCGACATAGATGGCTTGCTGACCAGAATACCTGGATGCAACATCAGCGACAAGTATCCTTATCCATGCATACGGGGCTTCCACTTTGTGAACCTCTTCATGGCTCGCAACGAGATCTACCCAAGCGTCGTCGCGGCAGGAAAGACGGGCAACACGCTCTTCTTAGATTTGGGGTGCATGAGTGCGTGTATGATCGCTTTTCGATGTGATCTCCAGATATACTCACTTCATCGACTGCAGTGGGGACGGACGTCAGAAAGCTGGCGTACGATGGTTATCCCGCCTCGCATATTCTCGGATGTGATCTCCGGGAGGAGTACATCGAGCTGGGCTACACACTCTTCCGCGACAAGGATACATGTCCCATCAGATTCTTCGCATCTAACGTTTTTGATCTGCCTACCTCACCGCCGAATACCGAGGCCGAGGCAGGCAAGTCTCTCGATATCACGACAGTGGCCGACCTCTCACAACTATACGACTCCTTGACCCACATCTACACCGGTGCCCTTTTCCACCTCTTCGACAAGGAAAGCCAGTTCGGGCTCGCAATTAGGCTTGCTCGCCTTTTGAAGCGCCAGCCGGGGGCCGTGATCTTCGGCAGGCACCAGGGCTTGGAGCAGGAGGGGTACATTGATGACCATCTTGGCAGGTACTGTGAACACCGTCTGGCTCGTGCTTCTCACTGACCCGTCCCTCTCTCTGATCCTACAGGAACCGATACGGACACTCCGAGAGCTCATGGTCGATGCTGTGGAAGGAAGTCTTCACCGAGGTCGAAGGCGACTCGTTCACAGAGAGGATCGTGGTGAAGGCGCGTCTTACCGAAGGGTTCAGCAAGAATACTTTCTTGGCGTCAAGGAGGACGCATATGCTGTATTGGAGCGTCCAGATTGTGTAGAGCAATCAAGGCTAGGCTAGAAAGATACATCCATGCTGCCGATACACGCCATTGTGGGATGCTCTGAAGTAACCGGCGATCTCGAGTCGACTGATAGCGTGGGTGAGCCCAGAGGACTCCTCCGGTGTGATCGCAGTCTGATTAGATAGGAGGGAATATCTCGTGTGCGATGACTTCATCAAACTGCAGGGGAAACGCCGTCGCGCTTCAAGAACGCTGGCTGAGACGACCAAATTGGGGGTCTTCTGGTGTGGGCGACTCCGGATGAAACGAGGACGCCACGCAGGCCGTTGATCTTTCACCAGTACCTTGTCGAATGCGGAGGAACGTCATTAGCCATCCGAAGCATAGTGACCATCCCGCTGAGCGTCGAGAACTGGATGCCTGGTCAGCAACTCCGAAGGCCACTACTCAATGAAGAAGACTCCGACTCACCCCGTTACCGATGAACACCTGCGCCCGCTGTGCAACGAGCATATCTACGGCCTGCGCAACATACTTCTGCTCCGGGTTCAACATCAGGTCCCTGCTGCTCGAGATATGCGTCCACTCGTGCTTCGTACGCATGGCTGCTTTGAGCTTCGACACCCAAGACGGAGACCCGTTCGTCATGATGTAGACCTGCGAGAGTCCGCGTCCTTCTGCCGTGCGTCGGACCTCCTCAACGCGCTCGACGATCGTATCGATGTCTGGGAAGCAGTGGCGAGTATACAACGCCCCTTTATCGTGGTCGGAGATGTCGTCCGGGAGGTGCCAGTGATCAGGGAGAGAGGGGAATGAGTTGAAGCCTGTGAACCCGATCGAGCGGCGCGCGAGGACGTCGAAGCAGTGGCCTTTGAAGTCTCCTCGTCGGATATGGAGGACCAATAGACCAGGTATCGCAGTGTACCGCGCCAGGCCATGAGTTGAGGAAGAAGAAAGCGGAGGCTCGAAAGGCGACGTAGGCGAGATCACCTCGCGGTTGTTGTCGAACGCGAGCTCCACCAGGTGAGACCAACTGAAGTCTTGCACGATAGGCGACTTAGAGAAGTGAGTCCAGATGTCGAGCAGCCGCCCGGCGTCCGCGAACAGGCTGCATCCGGGGCTGAGAAGCGTATACAGGCATCACAGAGACAGACTCACTGCTCGTCGAAAATCTCTGGGGGACTCAACTCTATCTCAACACACCGGTGAGGCTCCATCTTGTCAGTCCAAGCTTGTATCAGGGCCCCCGCGGACGGGTCCGTTAGCGCGTCTTTGACTTCGGCACTAGGGATTATAGTGCGGTCTTGGCAGACTTCATAGAAGTATTCTGGTATGACTGCACGAGGAACCTGTGAACCGGGAGGGAAGTGCCCGCCCACGATGGGACCTGCAAGTGAAGATAAGGTGAACCATCATCCCACCTAAGCCCGAAGTCGTCGGGACTCGGCCTGCTATTGTGCTCACCTCGTATCAGTGCAGTCAATGGTATTCTCGAAGGGATCAGTTTCAGGTTGTACACCGAGTAATCCGACTCTGCCCGGCTCCACGTGTAGTTGTCGAAGACAAACCTAGCAAGCGAACGGGTCAGTTATCCATCAAACTCCGAGCACTATGATCTCAGCCTCAGCCAGACCGTGACGCTGGCTGTGCCACGGTTGTGCAACATCAAGGATTCGACGCTCACGCTCTATTTGTCCTATACGCCAAGTACGCGTTCAGAAACATCTCCTGCATCGCGTTGCCCCAACCGCACTCTGTTGCGACGTAAAGTCCGTGGTCAGCGCATCACGCCTACGGTAACGTAAAACCCGCCTTGCATCATCCCGCAGGACTAGAACGCAAGCGGTCAGTCACTCACTGCTGGCATGATTTGCGACCCAGAGGTATCGCCCATGTCGTCCCTCGGGCAGCGGCAGCGACGCATCGTGTTGCGGGAGCGCGAGCTCCGCCTGGTGGAACCTTGTGTACAGCGGAGGAAGGGGATAGTTCAACACGTAAGTGATGGCTGTTACGGAGGCGGTGACAAGCAAAGCAAGGACCAGGAGGACCGTCCTCAGCCGTCGGCGGACGGCCAGGACATGGAGGCAGGATCGCCAGGTGCTGTGCGAGCCTTTAGGTGAAACCGAACGAGAAGAAGAGGTTGGAAGGAGGTCGTACGGCGCCCGCCCGCGGTCCACAGTAAGCCTCGAAAGGATGTCAGAGAGCGACCTCGAGGACATCGACCAGCCTGAGGACGCGTCAGAAGCAAATACACGGCGAAGCACGGGAAGCAGCTGGGAAAGGAGGAGATGGCGACACGAGCGGCGACGAGCTTATTTGTCTTTTGGAGCCTGCATTTGAGTTGGAGGCTGT
Source organism: Lentinus tigrinus ALCF2SS1-7 (assembly GCF_003813185.1). Classification (NCBI taxonomy): domain Eukaryota; kingdom Fungi; phylum Basidiomycota; class Agaricomycetes; order Polyporales; family Polyporaceae; genus Lentinus; species Lentinus tigrinus. Next base: position 569,934 of record NW_027137913.1, on the reverse strand, counting down.
TCTGTCAAATCCGAATACCGAGCTGACCATCACGATGTGTTATTGCACCCGCCATGTCTGGTATTCATCTACTGGAGGGACGCCGGCATGTTGTTGATGCGCTTGTCAATGTATGCGAGAGTCGACAGCGTGGGCGGCAGTGATATGCGTTGCGTTGGTATCGCCCATAGTCGTCGAGACCTAGGAGGAAGGTTTAGCATTTGATCGCTAAAGACTGGTTAGGGTGCTTACCAAGTTGCGCTGTGGTCGGCATTGCTGTAGGCAGATTACCAGCAGAGGCGGCCGCACGATACTAAGTACAACATGAAGACCTGTGGGAGGCGCACACAATGGAGGAGATATGGGTGGGTTCCCTGACCAGAAAAACCCCTGCATCAATTGTCGTGACGTCGTATGCAAGATCAGGCAGCTACGTATACGTACATACTGTTACAGGGGGCGCACTGCGAAACGAAAGCAAAGACGACAACGAAGCCACAAAAGTAAACAACACCACGACGATGAATGGGAAAAAAATGCAAAGTTCGGGGATGCAGATGGTGGCCATGGGGGACGGGGGAATGTGTGCGGGGTATGCATGTGCATGTGCCGAGAACCGAAAAGCGAAACGAATGGAAGTAATGCAACGAGCGAAAACACGGAACGATTGAACAATGATCAAAATGTCACTTATGCAAGTAAGGTCCGCATATCCAGAGAGTCCGAGTCTCTTAATCTCTAACATCAGAACGTACAAACTCTTCTCTTGATGAACATGTGCGTGTGCGCCTTGAGCGAGGGCGGGAGGAAGTGCGTTCGTGTGACCCGACTAGCCGGACCGAGCTTAAACGCTCTCGGGGGCAGGGGTCTGCGGGAAGGAGAGTTCGGCGAACATGCCGTCGAGGCTGGCAAACTGGCGGTCTGGCACCCACGGGGACTGGACCAGGTCGTAGCCAGGCATGCGCACCGAGTCAAGGAAGGAAGCGAAGATGGGCGTGCGCGTCGGCAGGACCGCGCGGGGGTCATCAAGCGGCGCGATGGGCCGCAGGCGCATTCCTGGGTTGAAGGAGGACTGCACCGCGGGGGACTTCATGGCCGCGCGTGCGGCGGCGGGCGGCGACAGCGGTGAGCTGACCAGTCCCAAGGCCAGAAGACCGTACATGAGGCTGCATGCGCTGTCAGCAATCGAGTTCAGTTTGAAATAGCGGTACGAGGGGGCGCTCACCCAGTCTTCTTGCCTGCCCATGAGTCGTACGGGGCCATGCCGATGTCTGCGGCGTACTGCCTGACCGCTGCAGATGGAACAGCGACCTCCTCAGGCTCGGCTGTGACATCGAGGGCAATGGGGGCGCGTGGGGCGCGGCGGGCGCGCCTGGAGAGCGCGAATGAGCCGGAGCCCACTTGCTTGGTTGGGGGCTTCGGAAGTGTTCGGTACTGGCGGGTTCTCGGGGACGCTATGCACGCGCAGACGCAATGGTTTGAGGGCCATGCTACGGTGAAGCAGGATGCAGGCGTACCTAAGATATCGGTAGCAAGTACCTCTGCCGTAGTATCGTCCTCCAGGAGCCTGCTGAAGCTGGCGTCATAGTCATGGGCGGACTTGAGCCAGGCGTGGAAGCTAGAGAGGGTCTTGGGGTCAAGGCCTGAATGCTTGAGGGGGACGTCGATCCCGATGGGGTTAGGGGAACGACTGAGACTGGCGATCTCTTCAGCGATCGTCATTGCGAGCTCTGTTATGGCAGCCTTCTCGAGCGGGGCGACGGGGCAGCGGACGGAAAGCGACGGGCGACGTGCAGCTGGTGCGGGGGCGCGTTCCATAACGTTTCGGGGTGCGGCGGCGAACTTTGCGTTCATGACGGGTGCGTGAGGATCGTGATATGCGATGCTTAGGGTTTGCGTTGCGAAAGTGACTGTAAGCTCCTTGGAAAGAGGAAGGGAAGAACAAGTGAAGTGAAGAAAGGAGCTGTACAATCGACCTGCGATGTGCGAAGAAAAAAGGTGGCCACTTGGATGAAGGTGGGAGGGAACCAGAGAAGGCGGACGCAGGACGCGGGCTCTTGAGGGCGACGGACCGCTCGGTTGTCAGACCGTCGGCGTTGTCGTGGTGTCCCATTGGCCAGTCGTTGGCCCTTGCATTGCTTGCGAGGCCTCGGCGCGTAGCCTATTCCCGGCAACAGCATGATGGACAGAGTCGTCAGGCTGCCCGCTGTATGCTGATCCCACATCGCCACCAACGATCAGTTGCAACTTCTATCATTTCCTCAACTATCACGCAGACTGCCCGAGGACCATAATGCAGCATGACAAGACAGATGGCCGAGGGAGGATGTCGGAATGCCGCCGCAAAGACTGGGACATGGGAGAGTGGACTTGGGTGGGTGCACTGGCAGCGAGGGAGGAGGACAAGAGCGCGTCGGGCAGTGTTCGCACGCGACGACATACCAGTGTTCGGGATTACCGCTTCGGGTATCTCAAGGCGCTCGTCTTCGCAGTGCGCGACACACAGCTCGTTGCTCCTATCACCACGGGTCGTCTCGATACCAGCGGATATTACTCCTCTCCACTTCCCATCGCTCAGTTCTACCTCCGAAAGCAACCCGAACGGAACTGGCTGCCTTCCCTACGTACTTGCACTGTACAGGCCTGCATCACCACACGACCAGGTCGAGGACGATGCCATCATGATGAAAACCATCCACCTGCCGTCTGCGACTCCGAGGTCCTGCACAAGTAGTCCCCACAGTGCGGAACAGGCCTCCCACACATACGTACTGATTGGTTGACATGAGAACCTTAAGCCACAGCGTCCGGCAATCATTAGGATCTACATGGGTGTCCCTGCGCCACCAGGAGACCTCGTAAATGTGTACGTTGGACACTCCAGACAAGACACTTCGCATATAATTAGACACATGGACGCGACTTTGCGACAAGACTTACCGATGTCACGATCGAGTAGAGTCCTCGAAGTTGGTGTGCGGAACTTCGAAGTTCAAAGCGGCTCTGCGGTCACGAACGAGTAGATGGTGTTTTGGGAGCCTAGAGTGAATATGCATTGATAGAGTGGGACTGTTGAAGGACAACCGGCACCCACTGTACTGCCCGAACGCACACTAGCGCAGATCCTGCAGGGGCAGCAATCCAGCAGCGGTGCACTAGAGGGCATTCTTGATGGGTCCTTGGTATGTATGCCTCATGCATAGCCTCGAGTTCCCGATCACAAGAAGGCATCCACAGACTGTTACCTACGATTGTAGCTGCCTCCGCGTTCGCACATCAACAGCACACCGTGGAGAGGCGGCATGACCGCTGTTCGGTCTCGCGAAGGACCGACGGACAGGTGCATCGTGCCATGCGCTGGCGTAGCTACCCGTCGGGATCTGCGCAGCTCGTCAGCATCGTGATGGCTGTGGGGTATGTATAATGACTGACCGCAGGGATCTGCGCAGGCGGCGCAAAGTCAAACATCTGCTCACTATCGGGCCATTTCGCAGTCATAGAACCCGGATCAGTTGCCCGAGTGTGGCACTTCGTAGGCTTCATGACATGGCCAGATGCAGAGTACAGATGAAGTTGACTTGACAGGTGCTAGCCAATGTGATAGCTGTCTGGTTGTGCTTTTGATGCTTCGCGTACCATGATCACTGCACTCGAACTCACGGAGAAGACGTGCTGCTATCTTCATAGACGGATCCAGACGCCGCTATTACGGGCATTCGTTCTCCGTTGACGATGAGGCACTGCAAGAGCTTTGACGGTTGCTTCATACTCTCCTCGAGCGTGGGAGCGAACAAGGGCTGGATCCAAGTAGGAAAGTTGTTGGGTTCGTTATGTGATGACTACGATCGAATAGTATACGCGGCAAACCTCGTAAGATACGCAGCTACCTGGGACTCCTGGGAGAAGTACTGGTGAGCGTAATTTCCAAGTCGACAGGCACGAACCAACCAGAGATCTTATGGACAACAAGTACCGTAACAAGGAAGTGATATGAGGCCTGGATAGCTAATCAAGCACCAGAGCACTTCGAGTCTTCGACCAACCTTGAACTAAGGCCATGGCGGGCGAAAGGGAATGTCAGAGCGCCAAGCAGCCCTGACGTAGCGTGTCACACCCGCCGTATCCGGCACAGTCACGCGTCACCGCCGCCACTTCCGAATCGGGGACCCCCTCGTCGGCGTGCTCGTTGCTCTGAGTCCCGTATCTCCTCCTCCCCGACTCTGGGCATCTCTCTTCCTAGTGCAGGCTTCCTAGACACCCTTGTACGACGATGGCGAACCGCCCGCTCAACGACGATGAGGTCCTCAGCGAGATGAACAAGATGGTATGTCGTCATGTATCGGGGAGAGGATACACATACGCAGGAGTACGGTGCCTAACATACGTATGGACTGCAGCTCGCGTTCATCAAGCAGGAGGCCCTTGAGAAGGCACGGGAGATTAAGGTCAAGGCGGATGAGGAGTTTGCTATCGAGAAGGTGCGTCCATCTACACGACACATGCGCTCCGGAGCGTATGGGGGCGTCCATGAGTGGTGGGAACACGAATAGTTGCTGAGTTGGATGGCACGGCGTATAGGCGAAGCTGGTCAAGCAGGAACAGCAAGCTATTGATGCACAGTTCGAGAAGAAGCGCAAGGGTGCCGAGGTTGCACAGAAGATGTACGTCTCGTCCTCCTCCCATCCATCCTCGCCCGCTTCTGACCTCTGTTCTCTCCCTGTCTCCTTACGCAGCGCACATTCGACCCTGACGAACAAGTCCCGTCTGAAGCTGCTCCAGCAGCGCGAGGAGCACCTGCAGGACCTCTTCCAGACTGCCCGCGAGGAGATCGACGCGCTCGCAAAGGACGAGGCCCGCTACGTGCAGTTCCTCGAGGGCGTCATCGTGCAGGGCGTTCTCTCTTTGCTCGAGCCCGAGGTCACCGTGCACGCGCGCGAGGAGGATGTCGACGTCGTGCAGCGCGCTGCGGATGGCGCTGCGAAGCAGTACAACGAGATCAGCGGGCGCACGGTCAAGGTGTCCGTGAAGGCGACGTTGAGCAGCGATATGTGAGTGCTATCTTCAGGAATTGGTGTGTTGATGGAGTAGAAGTTTATGGGGATGCGACACAGTGCTGGTGGTGTGAAGCTGATCAGCGGTACGGAGCGCATTACGCTGGACAATACTCTTGATGAGCGGCTACGGTTACTGGAGGACAGGGTATGTGTCTACCGTTGTCTGAGTATGCTCTATGTCGCTTATCCCTATGTTTCTGAACTAGATGCTTCCCGAGATCAGGACGGACCTGTTCGGTACCAACCCGAACCGTAAGTTCTACACATGAACGTGCCAAGCGATATACCCGAGCTCAGATTGTGCGGACTGTGCAATGAGCACGCGACTTGTACATATATACTCACCACTGTCCATGCAATTTCACGCACGAATGGTCCGTGACATGATTTTCAAGACCGTGCACCAGGATTCAATGAAGACACCGGCCACGACATGTACAAACACTTCGTCGATGCGGCATATTGCACATCTAACGTACATCCGCCCATGAACATGCTCCACTCCCAGTAAATACCAATACTCAAAAGTCCGTCAGAACAATCCAACCAAGTCCGCGAACGGATCCTTCCCCTGCTGTCCTGCCGCCGGCTGCGCCTGCGGTTGTGTCTGTGCATGCGTAGGCTGGAATTGCTGTTGCTGATGCTGTGGCTGCATCGGCTGCATAGGTTGCCCAAAGTAGCCTGGGCTCTGCGGCTGCGGTGGAGGATGTGAGGGCGTCGACGGGGTGCCGAGACGGATGGAGCCCAACGGCGCTCCTGACGAAGGCGAAACGGTCCCCGCACGAGGTGGCTGCCCGCCCATACCCATACCCATCATCGGAGTGGGGGTATGGTATATCGGCGGTGTCTGAGCCTGTTGAGGCTGGGTGGACATGCCCATACCGCCGAAGCCCATACCCGCGCCCATCGCGGTGTTGGCGGACTGTGCGTACAAGCTGCTGAGGTTGCCCATGATGTTCGGCGCGGGAGCGGGAGATGTCGCAGGTATAGATGCGCTTTGTACGGGTGCGCTCGGCCCGAACAAGCTCGCGAGCTCGTCAATCCCGCCCGCGCCTCCTGCGGGGACAGCGGACTGCGCTGGAGCGTCGTCAAAGTCGATGAGGGAGACCGACTGGGAACCGCTAGGGCCAGCGCCGTTGGAGAGCTCCGGAGGTATGGGGTTCGCTGCGACGGTGTAGTCGCCTTTCTTGTATGCCTCGTATCGGTTCAATACGGTGTTGATCTGGTCGTTAATCTGGAGGTAGGTATCTGAAAGTGGAGTATGAATACGTGATAGCGGTGAAAACAATCGCGTTCCAAGGCCGCGACGCACCTAATGACTCAGGATCATCTGTCTCGGCGTTAGATATCCACTTCTGAATCTTGGGCCGCGCGTCGCGCAATATTGAGGCTACTTGCTATTGGTCACGGATCGTCAGCAATGACTGAGAATGAGCATGTATGCGAACTTACGTCGTACACATCGCCCTGCACGAACTTCTCCCCTTTCGTGGTATCGGCGTTATCAAGGATCTCATTCAGCAAGATCACCTTGCTCTCGAGCTTGTTCAGCTCGGTCAGGGCTTGTGTGCGGTAGTCCGGCTTCGCATCAGGATTCGCGCCGGCGAGGGTCTTCATCAACTCCTGTGCAGCTGCGAGGTCCCGAGGAGTACCTCTCCGGATGAGTTCTTGCAGCTTCGCCTCTTGTGCTTCTCGATCCTCGGCCTCAAGTTCATCGGCGGATTTGATATTCTAACGATTGCGCCGTTTGTTGAGGAACAACTACATCCATTCTAGTCGTGCAGGGACTCACCGAAGCAGAAGAGCCTGCTGACTGTCTTGGCACATCTCGGAAGCGGTACCCCTTGAACGTGAGCAACCTATGCATGTCGCGAATATTGCTAAAGTCATCCTTCCAGCGCGACTCGACGCAGATGCCCTCCTTCCAATTGTTGATGAGATCCAGGATCTTCTGCATGACCGGGCCAGGGAACGGCGGGGGGCGCTCGGGAAAGCGGCGGACGAGCTCGTTCAAGAACTCCTTCGTCGCAATCTGTAGCTGGAACGCGTATCCACAGGACTGTACGAGAGTCTCGAGAAGCGCGAGGGCGAGCATGGCAATGTGCGGATTGCGGTGGTTCACCAGACGGGCGATAGTCATGGCTGCTTCGCGCGGGCTATGTGCAATGAATACTCTCAGTCGAGCATATCAAGCAGTCAAGGCTGTGTACGACGCACGTATTTGCCTTCTTTTGGTTGATGTATTCCGCAACCTCGAGGTGGAGGGCATAGTTAGGCTCGCCCATAGTCGGATTGCATGCTCGCGTAATGAGCACCTCGACTTGAGATACATTGGATAGCCATGACGGAGATGATGCGGACAACATCTTGCGACGGTAATGGCGACGACTTCAGACAGCGGGATCGAAGTGAAGAATAGCAGACACGGTGTCCGGGAACGAGCCCGACGTCGAGGAGGAGGGCGTGGCCGTCGAGGGCGGAGGAACGTGGCTGGCGCTCACAATGACGCCCAGAGTTGCGGATTCATTGAGCGACTCGGACACCGGCTGCAAAGGCGAGACTCATACCGTTACTTTTCTCGAGTCGCCACCATCTCCCGGGCCTTTTTTCTCGACAGGCAGCGTCGACCGCGCGGAATCTACGCCGACCTGCGGGTCTACTGCGCATAATATTTATCTGACGATCTCCGGCTATTTGTGTTCAAGGGTGCCCTCTCGAGCTCAGGTTCCGTGCTAGTAGTGGCTGCTCCCAAACTCAGTGGGGCTTAGAAATTCACTACATCGTTCTTGTGTGCGTGACTACCCCTTCGGAATCGGCTGCTTCCACATGCTTACATCCGCATGCTACTGCCTATATAGTCTCGGACTGACGCGTCGCACACTTCCGCCTCTCTCTCTCCGCCACCATGCCTGCTCGGAGTCTGTTACTGAACTGCCCCGCGGACCGCAACGTTATACTCGGAGACTATCATGGAACAATACTTGCAGGTGTGTGCTAGCAGCGTTGTCATATTCTCACAGGCTCTCAGTCCTCACCATCCCTCAGGCTTCCACCAGTACGGTACTATCTCTTGGACGACGTTCTTCCAATGGCTACATGTTCTGTTCGAATCAACGAATAACTGGATTATTGTACGAGGCGACAGGTTCGCTGCAGAGCAGTACTTCCCCACCAGTGCCATCGTGATGCCCGGGAAATACGTTCTGCTAGCTGCAGGCAGGCTTCGTCATCCTGCAGAATCACTGTTCACGCTGAACGGGTCTGCCAGATGGCTCGCCTATGCATATCAACCTGACTCCCAAGCACGCTCGCAGGCGGCAACCGACGCCCACTCGCTCTCAAGAACACGACCGCAAGCTTTCTCGCTTCGTCGACCGCGACGGAAAGTGCATGGTCTATGGACATAGTCTTATGTGGAACGGGCTGCAACCCGCACATATCTTTTCTCGAGCACACATGACCGAGGTACGTGTCCAGTCGGTTTGCGCGCTGCAGCGGGTATTGGCTATGATGTCTGGTAGATTGAACCACGCCCGCTGCAGCTTCCTGTGTGGCCGCTTACACTGGCTTAGTGGAACGCTGGAGGTTATGCTTCCCTCATCACCGACACCGACTGCGCCAATTGCGTGGGAGGAGTGTCGAAGATTGGCTCCATCCAAAACATGCTCCTCCTCAGTGCCGACCTACATAGGCCGTGGGCCGACCACGAGTTTGGTGTCGATCCTGATGTACGTCTTTCTAGCCCTCAGCAGCTTACAGCTGTTCTCAACCTAGCTTTCAAGAACGAGTATCGTATCACAGCGTTCATAGCAGGGCACGACAACATCGTCGGCCGCGTCCTTCGTCTCGACCATATCTCCGATCCTACGCAGCGTCCCTCAGACCAACTCCTACGTGACCACTTCCTTCAAGGCCTTCTCAAGCATGTGAAGGGCGTGGGCGAGCGACAGTGGGACTACGCGCAGACATTTGGCACCGGCGCCTTCGATCTCTCCGATCGCGTTGTCTGGGGCACCGAGGAGGGCAAGGAACGGTTGGAGCTCGAACTGGAGAATCGTTTGTTTGAGCACAGAACGCAGCAGGAAGCCCCGGGTGCCCCGGGCTCGCCTCGTCGCCCCTCGCCGTGAGGAGTTTTGTGCACCTCGCCGTCTCGTCATCTTTCTTCTTGGGTTCGGAATCTGTGTTGTCATGGGTATATGTGTTTCCGCATTTGTATGAGTAGAGTTACTGTATCACTATGCAACAGGCATGTTGCTTTGTTATCCTAAATACGCCTATGGCGTGAGTCCCGCGGTGGTCCAGCTACCATCGACCCAAGCGTCCCGCTGGGGTCTGTACCCCAAAGTTAGTCTCCCCTTCTCGAAGCCGTTTGTGGCACTTTCTAACGTTGGTAGACCAGGATCTGTCAAAACTTCTATGCACTTTGCCAGCGCGCCCCTTCCCTCCGTCGTGGTCGGACTGCATGTAAGAGCCAGGGAACTTTGAAAGTTTCCGAGTACCGGTATGTCTCAAGGTTTTTTACAACCTCATACTTGCCATTGAGCAACCAAGTCGCATATCCAACCCGGCGTTAGTTGGCCATAATCCGAAGTGCTTCCTTTCACGGTTCGGGGTAGCAGGCGCGGTCGTGGCACGATTGCAGATGTCCACGGAGTCTCGACATCGGTACTATTGTAGCTTTTGCCACAAGATCAAGGATGGGGCGTTCTATTTGCAACATTTGAGCCGCGGACGCTGACCCATTGAATGCCTATCTACACAGACTAAACTAATAAGAAGAGCTGGGAAGTAGTCCAGGGTCCTACGATGCATAATTTGCAACCTCCGCGGTTCCATTGGTACAAGTGTGCGCTGCGCCCTCGTTCGCATGGAGATCCACAAGTTGCAGTTGTTCTCGGCCCCTCTGAATGGTCTCCAGCCTATTTCTCTGGAGCACCTTCTGCCACGCAAAAAGGTTCAACTAATAACGCCGCCCCCGCGAAACGAGCCGGCTACTGGGCCCGCGGCCTGTTCTGCCTGCGCACTACAACCTGGAGTTCTGTCCTCGGAGCCAGGTGGATCCCACACGCTCTCAAGCACATTGCTGATCGAGTTTACGGTGACAGAGAGAAATACAACATAGTCTGCTTGCTTGCTATACACCCGAACACGGCCATCCTGCCGTCATCTGGGCCACAACAGCGTTCGCTCTAATGCGCCGCAGAGTGATGCATATTTGCGGCGGATTGCGCTTGCGTCAGCGTATACGAAGCCCGCGAAGTATATAAGATGGTGGGAAGGCCTGGTCTCACAGTAAGTTGAGCTCTCCTCAACTCTCCTCCCACTCCCACCCGTGAATTGTCTGACCTTCCGTCATGTGCCCAGCAGTCGTCACGCAGTATCCCACTTGCTACACTGCATATGCTTTCCTCGAGCCCGGCGGTAAGCTACAGAAGCTCACCGTCCCGTGGCGGTTCCCCAGTCCGGGGGAGATCGTCGTCAAGGTCCTCGCATGCGGGGTATGTGGAACGTGAGTCCAGCTCTCGACGCCTGTTCCTCGACAGTGTTGAAGCTGACATTGCCCTACTACTAGGGACGACATCTGTCCGTCGCAAGTGATGCCTTGCCCTCTTCCGCGAGTCCCAGGCCACGAGGTCATCGGAGACGTTGTTGCGGTGTCCTGCCAGGAGACGCAATGGAAGATCGGGCAGCGCGTCGGTGCTGGTTGGCACGGGGGCCATTGTGCCACTTGTACTCGGTGCCGGGCGGGTGACTATCTCACTTGCGAGAACCAGAACATCAACGGTGCCTCCTTCGGTTCTGCCACGCCACTCGGGCACCTCATGCTAACGTGTTGTCGGGTTCTCACTTAGGTGCCACGCGGGATGGGGGGTACGCCGAGTACGTCACGCTAAGGTCGGAGGCGGTCGTTGCGGTCCCGGAGGACCTCGATCCCGCTGAGGCTGCTCCTCTTTTGTGTGCCGGTATCTCGACCTTCAGTGCGTACACAGTCGGCTACCTAACCTGCAGGGAGGTCTCAACGACATTGTTCCCACAGATGCTCTTCGCAACATGACTGTGACTCCTCCGGAGTACGTTGCCATTCAAGGCATTGGGTAGGTCATCTTTGCCAATCCTCGAATCGCAAGCACTCAGTGTGACTTCCTACGCAGCGGCCTTGGTCACCTCGCCCTCCAGTTCGCTTCCGCGATGGGCTTCAGGACCATCGCCCTCTCATGCGACTCGTCCAAAGAGGAGATGGCTCGAAGCCTCGGCGCAGACGAGTTCATCGACGGCTCCAAAGTTAACCAAGCCCAAGCCTTGCAGAAGTTCGGTGGCATGAAGGTCATCATGTCCACCGCCCCGAACGCCGGCGCAACCGAGAACCTCATCAACGCTCTCGCCGTCGACGGCACCCTGCTCGTCATGGCCGTCGAACCGGAACCGATGAGGATCCCTCCCCGTTCGTCCCCGTGTCCCTGTGCGAATTGCGGTCGGGCAATGCTGACGATGTGCTGCTAGTCGCGCTGCTCATCAAGCGCCTCTCAATCAGAGGTTGGCCGGCAGGCTCGCCGAAGGACGCCGAGGACTGCTTTGCGTTTGTGAAGGCGAAGAAGATCAAATGCTTCGTGGAGCGCTTCCCGTTGACCAAGGCGCAGGAAGCGTTCGAGCGTAGGGAGACGGCGCGCTTCAGGGCGGTCATCGTTCCGTAAGGCTACTGAGACGACACCCCTACCAGTCTTGGCTGCCGGGTCCATAACATCATACTTTCAACCTTGGGATAGTCAGCGGATTCGTCTCTCTTATTATCATGTAATATGAATTTGGGCTTATTACTGGTACGATACTCACCATCACGTTCTATAATATCATTGCGTCCATATGATGAAGCGTGCCTAATCGCTGGAAGGGAAGACTACGCCACCTTGGCAAAGAACTTGAAGTTGTATCTTTGAAATGCATGTTTCACCATCAGCGTGTACTACTACTACATCTGGTGACAAAGAGCGCTGACACACACACCTGCGCGCAGACGCCTGGGCTTCTCCAGTCGTTGTCATCGAATGTTGAGCTCCACTAAGTCCACCTGTTCTTCCTCGAAGTCGCCAGCTGGTCTTTGTCAGCTGGAGGAGCACTCCACACCCCTGATGCATCGCCGTGCACGATGCTCGGGTGGTCGCTGTACTTACCGGCACCGTGCCCGATAATCATGCAAATGTATGGTAAGTTTGGTGACCTCGCAGCTGATGAAGCCTCTCAGGAAGCCCTCCGACGCGATTTCAAGTCTTCGCCTCGTCTCATCGTATTGTCGTGGTTCCGCAAGCTATATAAACCTGTGGACTCGGAGGCGGTCTGACAACACATTCCAATCCCACACCCCTCCAAATCGCCGTCGATCACACTACAGTGCGATGTCCGTCGACTCAATTAACACCGTCGCTGCGACCCTCCAGTACTTCTCTCCTCCGAAGGATGGATCAAAGGCCTACATGGCCGTCGATGCGGATCCCGTCACCGGCGAGCGCGCCCGCAACTGGGAGAGCATTCCACACCAGGTTGAGATCGAGAACCTCCGTGGCAAGGAGGATACCGTGTCCCTCGACACCGCGGGATTCCAGTTCTTCCGCCGTGCTGTTCAGCACAGGTCTTTCGCGAACACTGAGGTCATTAAAGAGGAGTACTACCCCGAGTCTATCGAACTCGTTAAGGAGATGACAGGGGCTTCTCGAGTTGTTCCCTTTGATCACAGTGAGTCGAATTGACGGATGTACCAGCTACCTGATCAGAAACTGACACATGGATCTTTTGCAGCCATCCGCCGTCGTCGCCCAGGCGAGATTGACGACACTGAGGAGAAGCGCCAGCCGGTGCCTCAGGTACACATAGACCAAACCGCTCAATCCGCGAAGAACCGCGTCCATCTCCACATGTCCGCCGAGGAAGTTCCCAAGCTCCTGCAGGGCCGTTACCAGATCATAAACCTCTGGCGGCCGATCTCGCGCCCCGCGTACGACTGGCCACTCGCACTATGCGACTACCGCACTGTTGCCCGCGAGAATGATCTCGTGCCCACCGCACTGAAGTACGCCGACCGCGATGGCGAGACGTTCAGTATTCTGTACAACCCCAACCACAAGTGGAAGTATCTGCGCGGCATGGAGCCGGACGAGTTTGTGCTCATCAAGTGGTAAGGCAATCAATGCTCTGGCCCTATGACACGGCTGACACGCTCTATAGCTTCGACTCGAAGGATGACGGTGCTACGGCTATCTTCACGCCTCATACCGCATTCGAGGATCCAACGACGCCGAAGGATGCTCCTCTCCGGGAGTCCATTGAGCTGAGGCTCTTGGTCTTCTACGATTGATTGATGCTGCCAGTCTTGTGTCTGACTGAACTTAATCACAATGCATACTCATGGACGGAATATTCTGGTCCGACTGGCATCGCTGACTCGTGGAGGCGTCTTTCTGTATGAACCAGCTGACTACTCTCGGCCGAGGTAGCATGAATGTTCAGTTGGTCAGCTTTGGCTGCCGAAGCGTCGAATGTATACGACTCTCTAAGCCGTGCGTTTCTGTCTGCGTCTGCTCGCTATGCATATTCAGATTCGCAGTCCTCGCTCGGTGCTCGCGCCCGAAGAAGGAAACAGTCGAATGACGACTGGTTGCGTGCTTCTGTATCAGCTGACAAAGCTTCTCTCATCTCAGGTAAGTGTCCCAGGGTATACTCCGTCTCACGGACATCTCAGCGGATTACTGAGACGAACACGGTTGACATCATATAAAGCTCGACAGTGTCCGAAGCCTGAGAGCATCAGTCTCCTGCCACTTTCCCCGCACCACCGCATCTCCCATACGTCCTTAACCTCCAACATGGCTATCGACACCGCCGACACAGTCACCGCCACGCTCCACTACTTCAGTCCCCCCGAGGACGGCTCTAAGCCGTACATCTATATCAACGCTGATGCTTCTACGGGGCAGCGCCAGCGGAATTGGGTGACCGTTCCTCACGAGGTTCAGGTCGAGAACATCCGTGGCAAGGAGGATACCGTCTCTCTGGACACGACCGGCTTTCAGTACTATCGCCGCTCTGTGAAGCATACTACCTTCGAAAACGATGAGGTCATCGAGAAGGAGTATTATCCCGAGTCGATTGAACTCGTGAAGGAACTGACTGGTGCTTCGCGTGCGGTTATCTTCGACCACAGTAAGTAGTCATCACCTATTCAGAGGGCGCGTCCGAACGCCGCTAACGTTATCACATCAGCTATCCGTCGTCGCCGACCTGGCGAGGTTGAGGACACTCCGCAGAAGCGGCAGCCCGTGCCCCAGGTGCACATCGACCAGACGCCTGAGTCCGCGCGGGCTCGCGTTCGCCGCCATCTCCCAGAGGGGGACGTCCCGAAGCTCCTCGCAGGTCGCTTCCAGATCATCAACCTCTGGCGGCCGATCTCGCACCCAGCGTACGACTGGCCCCTGGCGTTGTGCGACTATCGCAGCGTCGACCGTCATAACGACGTCGTTCCCACCACGCTCAAGTATCCGGATCACGATGGCGAGACTTACAGCGTAAAGTTTAACCCCGGGAACAAGTGGAAGTACCTTCGTGGCATGAGTCCCGAGGAGCTCGTGCTCATCAAGTGGTATGTGGTCGCTGTGCAGTAACCCCTAAGTCCGAGTGCTAAATGTTGACGTGTTTTCAGCTACGACTCGAAGGACGATGGTGTCACCGCCAACTTCACCCCACACACTGCTTTCGAGGACTCTACAACCCCGAAGGATGCGCCCCTTCGGGAGTCTATTGAGCTCAGGCTCTTGGTCTTCTATGACTAATTGGTTGACCCCCTAGCCTAGTATCTGGTCCTCGCCCATGGTGTATGTACTACTAGATTGTGACCGTTACCGCTTCATATGAGTTGAAACAGCATACTTCGGCCCGTATCTATTGACGGATGCGCCGCGTGTTGATCCAAACAAACCCTGGCATGGACAACGCACGGTGAGTCATTGGTGCACGAGGATATGGTCTCTCAAGTCTCGACCAGTGAGCGCATCACGCGCCGCTCGTGGTGGCGAATCGGGTGAATCATAGCCAATCGGCCCCTCGTTCAGCTCATGTAGTACCATGCTCCTCCGGCCGGAACACAGACGATCGATTACGTTCATCCTTCAGCCTTTAGGCGATCCCGGCTTATAATTTATACTGGAATGAAAGAGAACATACACTGTGCATACCGCACCTCCGCGGGAATCTCTGACGACGACAATGGCCTCCATTGGTACTCCCATAGACTCCGAGTATCGACTCTCGACGTTCGAATCCAGAACAACCATGTCTATGCCGTCTAATGGGTCGCGTTTGACTGTTCTAGGGCAGTCGGAGCCCCAGGAAGGTGCGAATATCCAAGAACTTGCGCCGGTTGACCACGGATTGGGCGTATGGTCGTTCTGTGCTTGCGGTTTCATCGCAGAAATGTTCATATGGGGCTTCCTATTCAGGTGAGCCACAGTACGCCTCTGGGTGCACTGCATGAATACTGAGTACGATCAGTTACGGTATTTTCCAAGGTACCTCAAGGCGGTCTTCACGGGAGAATCTTCGACTGAGCTTTGTTAGACTATTACACGACACACCCGCCGTTCAACACGGCCTCCCCGGTAGCTATTGCTGCAGTGGGTACGGTGGGGCTAGGCATACAGTACGGAGAGGTCAGTGTCAATCCATGACATACGACGACTTTTGGCACTACTTACCTCCACACCAACATACAGGTTCTCTTCCTCTCAATGATGTTCCGGCGGTATCCAGAGTATATGAAGAAAGCAATGTGGTGTGGCTTGCTACTCTACTTCGTCTGTCTCTTCTCTTCTAGCTTTGCGACCGAAGTAAGTTTCGTTTATCTCATTCATAAAGTTCAGGTTCGCTCACATTCTGTCAACAGGTCTGGCAGCTCATCCTCCTGCAAGGAGTTGGCCTCGGGTTCAGCGGAGGGGTCGTATACCTGCCCACAATGATTCTGCTGCCGCAATGGTTCTCGAAACGCCGCGGTCTTGCAGGCGGAATCATCTTCGCCGGGACCGGTGTTGGCGGTACGTCTTGACAGTGTTCCGTCCCGCAGGACGATGCTGACCTCGATACCAGGATTCGTATTCCCGTTCATGCTGAATGCCATGCTCAGCAACCTGGGTTTGCGCTGGTCGCTCCGGATATGGGCCATCATGACTTGCACCGCGACCGGCATCGCACTTATCGGGATACGTCCGCGAGTGCCTATCACGAAACCTCACCTAGGACAGCGGAGGCCTCGCCTGATCGTGCCGCAAATGGAGTACTTCAAGAGTCCGCTATTCCTGAGCTTTGTGAGTGCCGATAAAGGATACATGGAGAAGCAGTCAGCTCCGAACCTCACAATGCGCATACAGTCGTTCACTTGTCTCATCCAAGGACTGTCTTACTTCCCGGTGTCGCTATACATCGCGTCCTTCACGCAGCAAGTCTCCACGCCTCTCACCGCAACAGTGGTGCTTTCTCTGTTCAACTCAGCAGGAGTCATTGGCCAGGTGATCCTCGGATACCTGACCGATCGGTTTGCATACCCTTGGGTTATGTTCTTCAGCTCCCTCGGGAGCGCGCTCGCCGCCTTCTTGCTTTGGGGCTTCGCCCAAGGGCCGGCGCTGATATACCCCTTCGCGATCATATTCGGAGCCCTGGTACGTACGCTAGATCATTATCCGCACTCAGTGAGACAATTCACTCACCGTGAATCGCGCAGAGCGGGGGCTTCTCATCTGTCTGGCCCAACGCGGCCGTCGACTGCGCAGGCAGCAAGCCCGAAAACGCGGACATCACGTACGCAGGTACCGCCGCGTTCAAGGGTGTGTCTGCGGTGATAGGGCCCATCCTCTCAGGTCTCCTCCTTCAAGCCGGCAAATCGACAACCATGGGCACACGCTACGGTGCTGCGGGGTATGGCGCTGTGGAGATATTCGTCGGGTTCTGTGCACTTGCGACGGGCCTTGGAAGCATCGTGGTCGCTGCTGCTCGACAACGTATCACTTCGTGAACTTTGGGGAGGATTTCAGAGAGGGAAAAGCGACTAAAGCGATCCGAGGAGTAGAACGCTGAGGATGCCGTGAGTAGACAGACGTCAACCATAGGACCGAGGAGAAGCGCCGCGTTACGGGCGGGGTAGTGCGAAAACACATCAAATAGAATAACATACGATCCGTAGGGATACAGAAGCTAGTGTGTCATGGGACAATCGTGTACGTAGAACGAATCCACATAGCGAGTTGAACAAAATTGACCGTCGAGCGAGTATTACTGCAAGGTAAAACAATGGTTGCAACGAACACACGAGATGCGTTTGGCTTGAGTGCGGAAAGATATACATTACCGGATCCCGTTCCCGTCATCGAGGTTGGTCGCAAACCGGCCCGAGCCATACCCAGATGCCCTGTCCGGGTTATCCGTGTACGCGGAGATGTAATCGTATTGGTCTTCCTCGCCATCCTGATGGTACTGTGAGACAGGCCTATCCTGCTCGCCACCGCCAGGAGGCCCCATGTACGGCGCTGACACGGACCGCATCGCCTGTCCCTGACCAGGTCCAAGCCCAGGCTGCGAGGGATTCGGAGAGGTGGGCAACGGGCGCTTCTTGACGTTGAGCGGGCTCACATCAGCGAGGCCCTCGCTGCTCATGTTCCGCGCAGCGGCAGCTTGCTGCCGCTTAAACGCCGCCGCCGAGATCGTACGCGGTGCACCACCCTGGAACGACGTGTTCGAGCCCGTGGTTGCAGGCAAGTTGTACATCGAGCTTGATTGCGGAGGGCCGGACGGCGTGCCCATGGGTGTCCGGAACGGAGTACCATTCGTATCCGTCGACGAGGCTCTCGGGATGTTGAATGAAGGCCGCCGCTGGTCGCTACCATCACTGACGGCTGGGGACGCGGGCGCAGGAGGAATAGCGTCTTGAGTGGGGCCTCGCGAGGGAGGAGAGCCTGCCGAACGGTCTCGCTCACGTACGTAGATGCCTTCCAACTTCGGGCTCGTGGGCTGAGACCCTGCGAGCGCTCCCGTGTTGAGAGCAGGCAGTGGAGAGACAGCACGTCTCTGATAGGGTGGAATCCCATACTGCGGGCGGTTAGAGAAGGGCGATGGAGGCGGCTGCGATTGCGCAGGCGATTGTGGTGGGGAGCTTATCATCAGTGCGTCCAATTCTCTCGACACCTCGCGAGCAGCGGCTGCGTTGAGGGACTTCTCGTCCATGGGGTCCTGGGTCGCAGGTGGGCTAGGGATCCTATCCTGGAGAGGCGGATTAGGAGGAGAATGTTCATAAGATGTCCCCTCGGGATGCGTCGGAGATGCAGGTTGCGAGCGCAGGACTACCAGTAAACCGTTGAGATATAAACTGGGCCAGCAAAAAAATCAGTACGCACCTTCAGGAGAAGTCCGGCCGTTCTGGGAGTTAGCGAGGCCTTCATCCATGGCAGGAACGGGAACTCGTGTGGGAACCCTAGGCGGGGAACCAGTAGCAGCCTTCTCCTGCTCCTCATGTCTCTTCTGCAACTCCTCATCGACATCAGCCACTCCACCAAAATGAACCCGTCTGTCCCCTTCGTGAGGCAAGGACTCCGCAGATTCGTTTACGCGACTCGGAGACATGTACGCAAGCCCATCCTCCTCGTCCTCAAGCGCAGATATCGGACGAGAGCTGGCCGTCTCCTGACGCAGATCTGGAGTGCCCAGGGACTCTTGCATGGCAGCGGGGGGACGTGAAGGTGCGGCGCCCGCAGGAAGACCCTGATCATGCGACGGAGTGTACATGGGCGGCGGAGGTGAGTACCTTTGCGGCCCGAAATCAGCTCCATTCTTGGTATCTCGAGGAGGGACCGGGGGTTGTCCATTGAAGCGACTCGAACTGGCGCCAGCGGAAGATCCGTCGAGCGAGTAGTGGCCGAGAGCCTGAGCGACACTGGAGGAGAATGAATCGTCGACCGGGCGGTCAATCTCAATAGACGGGGCACGATCGCCCTCCCTCATTGGGGGTGATGAGATGTAGGGGTTTGTTGAAATGTTGCTGCCTTGCGTGGGTCCTGGCTGGGGACGAGGGCCAAGAGCCTTGACAGGAAACGTAGCAAAGCGCCCTCCGCGAGGGCTAGCGACCTTGTCTCGTTCAGCGGCACTCAAGGAATTGGTTTGGTTGGGCTGTGGGCTGAAGCCAAACTCGCTCACGGACTGATCGAGCGAAGGTTGAGGCATCTGGTCCGTGCCACCGAGGAATGGCGAGATGCTGAACCCGGTCTCCTCCAGATGTGGAAGACCAGCATACGCGGGACCGGGAGAGGATGGTGAGACAGGCGAAAGTGGGCCTTGTCCGTTGGCCGACATCAGGGACATGCGACGCTGTTGGGACGGCGAAGGCACGGCGGGGAGCTCCGGACCAGGTAACGGTCGGATGGTCCGTTGGGTGGGGTTTGGATTAGGCTCGGGAGAGTAGACAATCTCCGAGACAGAGCGTGCGGCTTCAGCCACGAGGAACTCGGTCCGGGCATGACCTGTGTAGTAGGGTCGCGGAAGTCCAGGTTGAGTTGGTTCCATGGGGATTTCCTACAAGGGGGTCGATACATGCGCTCGAAAGATGGTAAAAGAGGCCTACCGAAATGACAAGTTTGCCCAATTCACCCGAGACCTAATCACCAACGTTGAGCTCTACTGTTGAATGGGGGACGATCATCCCAATTCAGCACTTACCGCGCCCTTCTCGCAACATTCGAGCAAACCACCGAACTTTCTGCCCATCCACGCACGCACACTTGAACGCTTGAAATCGCCCAGGCCGGCTTCCTCCGCAGCGATGTCCGCATCCATCTGCCGAATCTCGTCGCGAAGCCTATTGAGGAGGTCCGTCTGTTGTTGCAAGTTCTTGTTCTCTGGGTTCATCTTGCTCAGCTTACGCTCCGCCGAGTCAGCATCCGAAATGACAGATCTGCGTCGTCGCTTGAGTTCATCGAGGTTCTCTTCGCGGGTCCGGACAGCTTTCATCTGTTCACGGATCGCGCCTTCATGATTCGCAAATACGGAGAGTGCGTTGGCGAAGTGCAAGAGGAGAGCATTCGAGGCGGCGAGAGTATCCTGCAAGAGGTTCACGCTTCGTCCGAGCTCGGTGTAATACAAGTACTCACTGCAAGGTCCTCTCCCTCGCCCTGTCCCCATAACCTCAACGCGTCTGATGCTCGTGCAAAGTCCCCACTCAACTTTTGCAACCTGCTCGTACCAAGCCTGCGCTTAGAATGCTGTCGAATTTGAATGCAAGGTAATTGCAATACGTACGAGTGGAGGATCGCCTTTTCAGCGGTTATGAGGTCCTGGAGAGCCCGGAGATCCTGCTTGCCGCCGAGCCCTGGCAGTCCAGGTACGGTCGTGTTGTGCGCGATCTTGCGCGCTGCGTTTTTGAACATGTCGTCGCTGTCGTATTGTGTGGAAGTCGGGTGTCAAGACGGATCGTGTCGTCGGTGCGCAGCTAAGTTATATGCAGCCTGCTGCGCAGAAGAAGGTCGGGACAGAGAAGTGGCCTCACAGGACAGCCATACTCAGCGCCACGGCGCCTCGATCGTTGACCTCATCGACATCGGCGACCGGTTGTGCCCGCTATAAGATCAATTGTCTCAGGTACGCGATATGCCGTTCCGGTGACAACACACACGCTTATGGAGGGAGTGCATAGAATCCATATGTGCGGGGGTAGTCATAAGAGCATACGGCCATGTAGAAACATGCAAATAACGGGGATATTACACTGATCAGCTGAGAGCTAGTACGCTACATGACGCCAAGGCGGGACTGATACTACATACATGGGAGGGGTGATGGTATTTATGGTACATCAGTGTGCGGAAACCAGAGCAGTGCACAAACCATATGAAAGGCAGGCAACCAACAAAAATGACAGCGAGAAACGAGCCACAACGTGGTCAAGCGTTTCTGCCACATCAAATCCAGAGAGCAAGAGATTCCGGATAGCGACCAAGGTCTGGCAAGAACCGGCTTGCCAGCATGTAGCAGACGAGCTCACACTAGCTCACCACGCAAACCCACCCCAGACGGTGCCGATCTGGTCCATGTGCAGCTCGCCCTTGACGAACCGCCGCGACTTGCCCAGGCCGTTCACGCCTGCGCTCGCAGAGACGCCAACACAAGTGAGGCTATCCGGACGAGACTCCTTGGTACTCTCCGCGATGCTCTCCAGCGGCTTCGCGCCCGTTGATGGACGCTCCTTCGTACGCTCCTTAAACAGGCGATTGCGGCGGATGGAGCGCTCCTTCGGCTTCGTGTCGCGCGGCGTCGATGCTGTGGGTGCGGGCTCAGGCTCCGGGACGACGGGTGAAGATGGTTCGGATGGAAGGGGCTTGTACGGGAGGGGCTTGTTTGTGTCCAGTCGAACGGTATCGACGAGGAGCCATTCACGACTCATTGTCGAAGTCGGAGTGGAGAGCAAGGGTGAATCCTCCTCCGAGTCGGACTGCTCGGGAGACGAAGGGAAGACGAGGTCGGTAGGTACACCTTCCCCAAGCATCTTCCGCACCCTGCGCATCTTCTCCCGACGCATGGCAGCATCAGAGGGAATCGAAAATGATGGGGGCTCGTACGAGCCCGTCGTCTGGTCAAAGGGTGGAGAACCTGGGATCGTCTCCAGCCGGGGTTTGCGCGAACGTGGAGGGTTGGGAACGGAGAGTTGGAGAAGGGGCGGACGCTGAGCGGGGTAGGGAGAGCGCCAGGCCAACTCATCCGTCTTGACACGTACGCTCGCACTAGACTTGCGCGACGCGGAGGAAGCACGCGATGCGACGGAATCCGGGCTCTTCGCAGAAGCACGGACGGCATCCATGTCGACCTTTGGGACGGACTTGGAGCGAGAGTGCATCCTGAATGGATTCCGACTAGACGTAGGCGTCTTGGGTGGTGGTAGTAGTTCGATCTGTGTCTTTGGCACTGTAAAGACCAGACGCTTCAGCAGAGGAGCGTAGCCCAGGAAGGATTGGACTCACCAATGTAGGACAGATCGAGCACGTGCGGCGTGCTGCCGAGGACCTGGCCGAGCTTGTTGTTGGTGCGTCTGAGCTTCGCGCGCTGCTCGCTCGAAAGCTCGTTCCGGGTAGGCGGGGGAGGGGGGAAGCGGATGACTGCAGCGGTGGCCATTGCTGTCTTGCTTTTCTAGATAAGTACGAAGGAGAGCCGAGGACCAGCGGAGAAAAGACAGATGCCAAGCAGAGGGCAGCAGGTGAAGCAAATTTGAGTTCAAGATCCAGACACAAGACCTCTAGGGCCTAGCGGATGCGAGCGTCGAGCAGCGAGCGATGGTGGCACCGGGCGGGAGGTGGTCCATGATATATACCGGTCAGTGCACGGACCGCGAAGCACCGCAAGACAAAAGGACCGGAGACGCGCCATGGGCACTGCAATGGGGTCACCCTTTTCTCCACCCTAAAAGCCGTGAGAAAATAGACTCATATGCTATGCCTTAACATCTACTACTTTGTTGGTCCTTTTCGAGACTATGTTCCAGCCAAAAAAAGTTCATTGTAACAGAGTCAGGAAATCTCACAGTATTTGCCCTATAATCTGAGTTTTATATCATTCAGAAGTCAAAGTCACTTGTGCTGGCTTTGTCAACAGGAAAGGATATTACATTTATATAGACAATATTTTTGAGGTTAGTTATACATCAGTAGTAACTTTTAATTTGAATCAAGAGAGCAATGTCCACACTGAAAGGTATGATAACTCAAAGTTATCTTCTGAGTGCTATATAGTTGTTATGATATCATGTTAATCTGGTGTTATTCTATTGGTAAGTGGGCTGATAAACCTCAAAGATATTTTATGGTGAGAATGATAGGCCATGCAAGATCTTTTAAGCTTTACAAAAGCTACCTGCGAATGAGTTGTACAAATCAATTCATATGCAACTACTAACAACATGTTCAATATTTTGTTAGATTTCTATGGGCAAAAGTAAACACTTTTTCCATTATCCAATATGATTATATCTTCTAGGATATATCAGATAAGCTATCTCTATCATTAACAGGTTGAACAAAGGCTAAATAAGCTTAACAAGAATATCAAGATAAATGATTAGACTATCAAGTATTGTATTCCTTTGCATTGTAGTAAAGCTACAGTATTAATCATGAACTTGTGCCAATGTAATGGTTGGGCCACCGACATGGTTCATTCTTTGAGAACTTCAATGCACACAACCTTTAACATATATAGTAAGAAGAATCTGCAACATTTCAACCCAATCCACTTGGTATGATCATATTACACTGGAGTAACCAACCTTTTATGAGTTGACAAGGTATATAAATGTATCAATGGTAAAAGGTAACAAAAGGCTTATAAAAGTATAAGGACCCCAGGCACTCCTGGTCAATGTTTCCTGTCACCTGTGAAACCGACAACGAGGAGTCCACGCCGGACGATGACACTTGGTTGACCGCTGGAGGCTCTGCATACACCGAGCTCATGGAGGCTTCCGACTCATCCATGCTGGACTTGCAGAGTGTATCGGACTCGTCTGCATCATTGCTCACTGTGAGTAGGCATCAGTGTGGGTAACCCCCGGATACTTTAGCGCCCACCCGTACCTGTACCCAGGCACTACCTGTACCCGGACACCCGCGGGTATTGAGGGTTAGGGTATACGAAGCAAGGGTACGGGTGCGGGTGTGGGTACAGACCTGTGCGGGTAACCCGGCTTTTCAATTCACACTTCCATTGCTCAGTGGGGTGCAAGAACTTTTGTGTATTCAACAAGTACGTCCGGTATGAGTGATTACTACTATGCTAGATGTCCAGGCATGATTGGCTCCAAGTCAGGAATAGAGTCACAGTCACTACAATCAGAGTAGTACATTCGGTCATTGAGCATTGATCGGAAGGCGGGATGAAGAACAACAGCCAAGCGCGTCAACTCTCCTGAGCCTGAGGGAGGGCTGCTGCAATTGGACAAGGTGGACGAGAACGACTGCAGAATGAAGCTGTCATTGTTGTCAGCATCACTGTTCTTGGAGAAGTCCTTGGGCTGCATGCGCATCATCTGGAGCACATCGATGGGCGTGAACGGGTCGCCGTGTGAGCTTATGCGCGATATACATGATGAGTACGTGTCGGAGCACGAGACGAGGGATGAGGCGATCTCATGGGCAGAGGACATGTTGTGTGCGCTCGCGTCGAGGTGGGCTCTAGGATCTTGCTTGAAGTCCAAGTCTAAACAGGAATCCAGCATCTCACTCACATCGTTGTCAGCGTCAACGGTCTCCGGGACATCCTTGGGCTAAACTGCAGGTATCGTCTGGAGCAGGCCAGCAGGTGTGAACATGCCGTGCGAGCTCATCGGCGACATGCCTGACGAGTACGTGTTGGAGGGTGAGACAAGGGACGAGGCGATCACATTGGCGGGGGACATGCCATGCATGCTCATGTTGGGGTGCCAGGCATTGGCATCTCGTTTGAAGCCATCTGACGTGTGGATCACGTCGTTGTCAGCATCGACGTTCTCAGGGATGTCCTTGTGATGCACGAGGGACATCATCTGGAGTGTGTCGGCAGGTGTGAACGGGTCACCGTGTGAGCTTGTGCGCGACATGCTCAGCGAGGACATGTCCGAGGGTGAGATGAGGGACGAGGCGATCGCGTCAGCGGGGGACACGCCGTGTACACTTGCGTCCGAGGGGTTGCCTATGGGATGCGGGATTGGAGTGGGCAGGAATGGGGATGGGATAGGTTCTTGAGACAGCAGGAACCAAACCTGATGCACTACAGCTCAGCAGAGTAGGACAGGTTGACGGCATCATGACAGACATACTGATGATGAGTGGGATTGCAGCCATATAGTGACAGCTTTGATCTCCTCCACGGTCACTTCTCCCGAACTCAAGCTCTGCCAACTCTTGCACCATGACAGCCAGTCGTTATCAGGGTGCGCGGCGAGGGAGGGAGTGTGAATCGTGACTGGGATGTGTGGACTCGAGGTAGAGACAGTGATGGTCTGGTTGGACTGTTGATAGATAGATGGCACTGAATTAAGCAGAACATGGTAGAGCAGGACATATGTGACATACCGGGTTAATGCGCAGAGAATATGTTTGATACATGGTACCATTAGGGGCTGACCAGGAATCCTCGACGAGAAGCTGGATAGTCACCAGGAACAGGTGGAGGGAGAGAGCCGACAAGGGTTGACAAGACATCCGGCAGCATGATGAGAGGCTCTGGCATGGAGGGAGACCTATGTCGTCCTCGAGGTCAGTGCACAAGGATGTTCCCCGGTGAAGCGCTCAGTATGCTTCAATTTTCTTACTCGGCATAGTCTGGCCTGGATGTTCTCCCTCTTAAGTTTACAAGTTACTATCTAGTCTATATTGTTGTCTCACTCGGGGTTCTACTGAATATGATAGGATGCGTGTGCATTCAAATTGCGTACAATGACAAGCAATTACAAGGTACGTGCAGCCTTCTGAATGTGGTCCCAACCGTCCACCATCTCGATATCTTCATCATCGTCTTGAGCCTCCAGAACTCCTTTGATGCAAGCAACGAGGTCAGCGGCAGATAGAATGTCCTTGCACGTCCAGTTGCCGATGCACAGGAATGTGCACGTGGTTTGCGCACTCAGACGACTTCAGACGTGTGTGAGGCAATCGACTTTGCCGACGAGACTTGATGTGAGAATCGAGTGTCGAGAAGTCAGCTTGGTCAAAAGAACACAATTAGAGCTTCTAGACACGAAGGATTGAGTAGGAAAACATCGTATCTTGAGAACTGGGGAAGATCCCCTCTATGTACATGTCTTATATACAACTAGTCTAAGTAAACAAAGCCAAAGAAGATCGGACAGTCGGAAGACTGTTGGATAGAAAATGAGTCGAAGAGAAAAGAAAACGAGTCAGCATAAGGAATCAGGTGTAACAAAAATTGCAGCCAGAGTCTAAGGAAGCCAACGAGTGCCTCTACGTTGGCGTTCAGTATGGCTCCTACCGGATGCGGTATGTCTTTGCACCATACTCCTTACATCTGCCCTCCGAGCTCGCCACGCGAGCTCAACTCGCTCGCCTCAGTAAGCCACCGCCTCATCCCCAGAACCGTACTGCTCCTCGTGCATAGCAACGTCACCACCCGATTGGGCGACAATCTCACGGTCCGGAGGCTGTTCAAGGCTCGCAGCCTCCTCACCTCCCACAGGCCCAGAAACCACCTCGTGGTGGTCATGTGCTTCGATAGTGTCAGTTACGTACTGATCCACCATGTGGTCCACGTCCTCATGTGCAGTCTCGTGAGACTGACCCTCCCGTCCAATATACTCACCCTGCTCCATCCCATCAGGACGTCCTCCCTCCCGGACCCTACCCCACCCTCCTCGCCGACCTCTTTTGCGCCTCGGGGTCGAGGATTCAGCCTGGTACGGCGGCGGAGGGGCCATGCGATCTGCAAGAGACGTCACAGGCAAGCGATCACTACCAGTGTCCCATACCACAGGTAAGTACTCACCGGCTAGTCGAGTCCGAGAGCCTCGTCCGCCGAGATAAGGGCCAGTGAACCGTCCTCGGGGACGGTCCTGTCTCCCTCTTTGCACGCCACCTCGCAGGAGGACCTGCGTCTGGAGCGCAACGACCTGTGCGTTCACAGATGCCGTGTGAGCGAGGAGAGAGTGAAATGCACCGTCACTCATGTTAACCCCCGCAACAGGGTTGACTGGTGTCGCGGGAGCCCTGGTCTGCGACGGGTAGTCCTCCGGGACCAGTGCAAATGGTTGTGTAAGTCGAAATACCTCGCAGTATCCCTCAGGGAAAAACCCGGATGGGGACCTTGGCCGGCTCCATACGCTCGCAGCGCACGAGCGTATCTTTCCCAGCCAAGTCGAGCATCAGTGTTATAATGGTTAGGGACAGCAGACATAAGTGCGAAAGCTGACAGGTGGGGTGATGTGGTTTGACGACCCTCATCCCCTCGCCTGGCTTGCACTTTTATACATATCCGTACCATGTTCGACCGAAGCGGGACCGCCCACTCGTCTGTTGGTCGAGAACATTCGCCGCCAGTCTTCAAAGCTGACGATGTAAGTGGCGCACCACCCGATATGGTATCGCCGCCCTTCCGTTCAGTATGATTGGGCGATTGAGCGGCTGGATCCCCCTTTCTCTTCCTGTCTTTCCCGCTGAGCTGATGTATTCCCGACACCCCCAGAGCCTCAAAGTACTCAGACAGGACTTGAAGATGTCGGATATCATTGTATGGAACCCAGGTAACGTCGCCAGTCGTCCACTGCACCTCAAACTGAACGTCTGACCCGTCTGCCACATGCGACAGGATCCGCTCAATACTCCATTCCCTTGGCCTCTCGCCAAAGCCCGGGATCTGGTGGAACTGTCTACCCGGGAACCGTCGATCATCGTTCAGATAATGTGGCCACAACAGCGACACGTGGAACGCATTATGTATGCCCCTTTCCCTTAACTCTTGTGACAATTCCAGCTGATACATTGCTCCCTCCGTCAACACCTTGGAAATACGGAATGGACCAATATATTTAGGTACGAGCTTCCTCGCCCGTTCCGCAGGGATTGTAATGTTTTTAGTTGATAAATATATGTAATCCCCTTCCCCATACGTTGCTGGACGGCGATGCCGATTTGCTTGGACAACCTGCGAGGTACGTGCGGCGATAATGGCGTCATGTGCGGCCATTATCGCTTCCTTCATCCTTTCCGCGAACCGCTGAACACCTGGGTACTCGCTCTCATTGTCCCACACGAGCGACCGGGGCATCTGACCATAGTTCAGATAGAAAGGTGAGAACCCAGTTGTCTCCGACTGCACCATATTCATTGCTAACTCGACTGCAGGTAAGCGTTGCGTCCAGTCCTTCTAGTCTGGACAAACGCACTGACGCAGCATCTGCGTCATCGTACGGTTGGCCCGTTCAGTTGCACCATCCATCTGGGGATGGTATGCCAAAGACAAACACAGCTCTGTCCCTGTATCGACCTCGTACACCCATTGGTCAAAGACATCAAGGTCAGGACTCCCATTCCACACGAACGGCGGCTTAATCCGTATTCCGCTCAACGCTTTCTTCATGTGCTTCCTGTCAGACTTGCTTCGTTTGTGCTCCCGCTTATGTGCTGAGGTACGTCTTTTATGCTTCGTGCTCATCTTCCGGGGCTGAAGCTCGCTGTCTGTACTGTCATCTGTCCCTTCGCTCTCTTCTGAGCGACTCCGAACTCGACTGCGAGCTAGGATCAGAGCTAGAAGAACTGGATGTCAGCGAACTAGGTGGACCACCACCCTGTCCACCCTCCTCCAGCGTAGCCCGGAACCAGCCACCGTCCGGAACCTGCGACGGCTCTCGATGATATTGTGCCGGAGTAGACTGACGGTACAGCCACCCCGAAGTCGTCCTTCGCCCTCCGGATGATGTTCTGCCAGCTTGAGCCTGTGATGACCGTCCCTGAAGGCTGTCTGGCCCCTCACTTGCAAACTGAGCGAGAAATTCACACTGCTCACTCGTCCGGGGTACATGCTTACCCTTACCTTTAGGCTCAGTAAGTGCAGGATGTTCCTCTTTTCCTTCAGCCGAAACTCGAGGCTTACTGTCCTCATCATCTGTGGTGTCGACTGCATGTATAACCGCCATGCTTACTCGAAGTTTGTACGGTACTACAATTTGTTTTCTAAAAATTTCAGATGTTCCCTCATTACTCAGGGTGTGTCGCACTTCTGCTTCACTGTCTGTGTCGCTGCTTTCAGTTAAGGAGCCCAGATCGCTCCAGATATCATCCAGCAATGAGTGGTCAGACTGATCTATCATTGGCAAGCTAGGTACGTCTACTACATGTCCCCATGCCGCCGGTACCAGACCTAGCTGGTCCGACGCATTACACAAGTTATACCACAATGGAAAATAGGAGGTCGGAACCATTACTAAGGCGGATGTGGTGTCCGTCCTGTCATCCGGGACGTCCAAATCCGTGCTGACCTCCTCGGAGTGGGTCGCATCCGAAGAGCTCTCACCCTCCATTTTCAGCGCCATCAGCTGCGAGACCACCGCGCTGTGTGCTGCCGTGCTATCGTCCAGTGCCACGCCAGCCTCTGTGCGCACCGCTTCCGGTTCCAGGACCATCGCTGCATCCTGTATGACGTCCGAACCCTCATCGCTGCACATGTTCCGCGCTGCATGATGAGTCAACCTGCCTCCCTCCCGGTCCTCCGCGACCCGCCCATAATCCTCCAAGCCCCATTTCACAGCCAACTCAAGGTTGGCCGCAACACGGCGAGAAAGACCACGGAGCAAGGCCGGGTGTTCAGGTTCGGCAGGGGGAATAAAGGAGGAGGTAGGCAACTCACCTGAGGCTTCGAGGGTGCCCCTGTCCTGTCCCACCTCCTGTTCCAGAGTGACGGCCGCCTTCCGAGAGGTCCGCACACTTGTCGCGACACCAGAAGTGTTGTCATCATTCTGAACTGTCGCCTTCATACTAACAACTGCTGGGTGATCAGGCTGCAGCGTTAGCATAAGAGATATGAGAAAAAAAAGTACTCAAAAAATGTGAGGCAATCGACTTTGCCGACGAGACTTGATGTGAGAATCAAGTGTTGAGAAGTCAGCTTGGTCAAAAGAACACAATTAGAGCTTCTAGACACGAAGGATTGAGTAGGAAAGCGTCGTATCTTGAGAACTGGGGAAGATCCCCTCTATGTACATGTCTTATATACAACTAGTCTAAGTAAACAAAGCCAAAGAAGATCGGACAGTCGGAAGACTGTTGGATAGAAAATGAGTCGAAGAGAAAAGAAAACGAGTCAGCATAAGGAATCAGGTGCAACGAAAATTGCAGCCGGAGTCTAAGGAAGCTGACGAGTGCCTCTACGTTGGCGTTCAGTACGGCTCCTACTGGATGCGGTATGTCTTTGCACCATACTCCTTACAACGTGGGTGAGGGCG
The DNA here is from genome assembly GCF_003813185.1 of Lentinus tigrinus ALCF2SS1-7. Classification (NCBI taxonomy): domain Eukaryota; kingdom Fungi; phylum Basidiomycota; class Agaricomycetes; order Polyporales; family Polyporaceae; genus Lentinus; species Lentinus tigrinus. The sequence goes on along the minus strand of NW_027137913.1, from coordinate 539,910 downwards.
CGGTGACCACGGCTAAACGTGCGCTCGCGCTCAACATCAACAGATGTGGCTGCAGGACTACGGTTAGGTGTATGGATGAGATTGACGAAATGGGCAGGAGCATACCTGGAATAGACAAGTATTCAAGCACCATCTGGGAGAGATGAGGAAACAGAGCACGATGCTCTCTCTATCACTGGAGAGGGTTGTCGGTCTCCTCAGTGGCGAGGGCAAAGTATCAACTGAGTTCATCTTGACCCGGGCAGGCATGTTTAGATGATGGGGTCAGAATGGAGGTGAAGATGTTCTGACCTCCTCCACCGGGGTGCCGAGATAACTCTCGAGCTCGTCAGCTACGGGGTCGAAGACGGGCTTTGTCCAGGCCTTGAGAGCTTGCATGAAGTTGATTTCAGGCTGTGTGAGGGAGTAGTAGCAGCAGTGTAAGCCTGGGCTTGTGCAATCCTGGACGCGGGCATAGAGACGATGAAGACGTACCTGACTATCATCGCTCCGGCCCTCCTGTGTGCCGTCCGAGCTCCTGTGATCGATGGCCTCATCATCATCCTCGTCCTCGTCCTCCCAGCCATCTTCATCATCTCCTTCGACTGCGTGTGAGGACGCCCGGGAGGATGAGCATGAGGTGGCGGAAGGGGTGACTGGAGGGATCGCAGCATTGTCGGACTTTTCTGGGATGTCGGTATTGGCGTAGTGTTCGCGATATTCGTCCTCTAGAAGCTTGCGGGCCATCTTCTGCCATGTGTCTGGCCATTGGAGTCGTTTAAAGTACTGTAGCTTGAAAGACAGATGTAAAACTGTAAAGATATAATCAGTGTGGTCATAGTCGGACATGAGACATGAGTAGTGACATACTAATGGCCAGGCGGTAGAGTTTTGAGGTGTCTGAGAGTGAGTAGTACTTGTTGAGTACTATCTTTGCGAGCTTGCATGCAACACGGATCACCAGGAGGTACTTGTGTGATTGGCTGGCCATTGTGAGGTGCTGGTCAAGTTGGTCCATGGCCGGGATAACCTGCACGAGGTTGGGGGTGCCTTGAGAGAAGAACAAGGTCGCACTTTTGAAGGCCATTGCGGGAGGACATGAACGTGAGGTGGCAGCGACTGGGCGTCAGCAATAAGGTTCAGTCAGGATATTGAGCGGAGACAATTGCTCACGAACCTTAAGCACATTTGCCAGCTGCTTGATGATATCCCACTCCTCCTTCGACAATTCGTAGTTGCGTAGTCTGTTTACTGCCTCAGCTGTGACCTTCTCGACGACCTTCTGATACTCAAGCGCACTGTTCAGCATATTGTACGTAGAATTCCGTGACGTTCGAACGAGGTGGAATTCTACATACAAACCTAGAGACTCGCACGCCTTCTTCCAAGCAACCTGGAGCTTCGTTGTCAAGTAGATAATATTGAAGGCAACAGCGCGGAGCTTTACACACACAGGTGAGTACTTAACCACAGCATCACTGTCCTGTGCAGACAACAAACCTTCGCTATGACGAGCCTGATCGGTCACAATCCTGCCTGAATTGCATCGCGATTGGCATCCGACAGGTCCTCCAGCCCATCTATCTCATCCTTAGGGTCATCATCCTTGACGTTCTTGCTCTTCTCGACCACGATCTCGACACTTGCCGAAGTGCCCTTCCCTTTCCCCTTTGAGACGCCTGCGGCCGCCACCTCTTGTTTCACCTGCTGGTACTCCCTCAATTCCCTCGCCAATTTTTCAAGCTGCTTTCCATCAAGATTGCCCTGATCTCGCGCCTTCTCACCATCTGCATCAAATTGTTTTATCAAGCTCTTCGCGACAAGCGCCATAACATGCAGAAAGCACGGGACGCGCGCTTTATGGCCGTCGAATGCATCGCCCAGGAGCTCGGGCTCAGCAAGTTCCTCGACCATACAGTCGTTGTTAGATGCATTGTCACATGCAAGAGCCATGATCTGAACGTTAAGGTAAGCATGCAAATGACTTCACCAAAGAAACTGCTCACCTTCTCCTCAATACTGAACTCCTTCAGGATTCCAGCAAAAACGGCTGCAAGATTTGCCCCTGTATGTGCTTCTGCCACCTCTACAACATCAAGCACGAGGCAAACAGGCTGGCCGTTGTGCTCGAAGTGAACGGTGACCACAACAAAGGTGCGATGATTTGGCGAGGTCCACGCGTTGGTTGCATAATGCAACTTGCCTTCATACTCCTGCAGAGTGTACGTTAGTGAGCTCTAGCCTCACGCACATCTTACTGACAGCACTCTCACCCGCAGGAGCCTCGCAACTTGACTATGTGTACGCGTGAAGACCATTTTGAGATTGCGCGAGACTGTCAAAGGTGAAGAGATGTGGTAGCCAGGGCGGCTGGTCTTCATCAACACCAGGAAGCCACGATCGCGGACGATACTAAATGGGCGCAACGACTCCGTGACCCATTTGACTATCTCAGTACGTGTTTCCAGACAAGTATGATTGCGATGCATATATGTGACCTGACCCTTTTTGCGTTTGAAGTGCACAGTTACCATACTACCCGCTGCACTCTTCAAGATCTGGTCGACGACCTCCATGCGCGCACCATCAGGGCTTCCGATCGCCATCACAGCTTGAATGGCCTCCTCCCCAAAGCAGCACTTTGCATGGCGCTTCAGCCCAGATGTCGAGGTGCAGTCCCCGGTGTTAAGAAATTGACGCACACCATACTCTGGTGATTTGCATGGCTGCACGAGACACTTGAAGAAGTGGGTGCGGCGCCCATCGACATACTCGATCCGCGGCTTGGCCTCAAAGAACACATACAATGCCGAAACCCATTTCTTCTTCATGTCGGCTACAATTACGGCAGGTTCAGGTAGGTCCGGATATCGACGTGACAGTGCGATCCTACACTCACCTAGCTCCTCCTCTGACCCCACCTCATCATCCACCACGATCAGTGACAATTGGTGTTCATCCTCAATGATCTCAAGCCCATCTTTGTCAAGTGCGACATCCTCGACCGTGACCTTGTGCTTCCCACCAGTTGTTGCCTTGGATGAGCTCGCGGAGGGTTCCGAGGACTGGCTTGTCACGCGCAGTTGTTGGCTTTGACTTCTTGAGCTGCGCTTGACCTGGTCATTGGTGTTTGGTGGGTGGAGATTGAGCGGTGGTTTTCATTCCAGATCATTTACGTCCTTTGGACATTGTCAATGCTCGCAGGAGGTGAGGTGAGAAATCTGATATCGACTCTATTGACAGGCTGCAAGGCTTGTTATCGGGACCAATCTTACTATCCTCCCAGACCTCAACCCATACGTTCTCACACTCTTGTCTTGCTGTGGCTTACTAGTACTGTATAGTTTCATCCAGGATAGTATCATTGCTGTCTTTGTCACTATGTGGTGCTACTAGTGCCTCGAGGTACCAGATTCCAGCTCCAGAACCCTTGAACCCGGGTACGGGTCACGGGTTCCCGGCTTCTGCCATGTAGCCGTCCCATACCCGTACCCGGGCGCTAACCTGTGTATAACCCGCACGGGTTATATAACCCTTGCCATTCCCTATACGGACCTTGACTGGTCCGACGAGTGGTGAAACCTTGAAATTGGTCTCCTTCCATGACGATCTTCAACTGAGTTCTGATATACTGTTAGGACCGTGCACACAAGTCAAACTCTGAACGGAAGTCCAAAGTCCAAAGTCCGAAAGTGCACAGTGAGTGAAGACTTTGGTGAAGTTATTGACCAATGCCCGAAGATGTGTTGATGTCTTCAATTTGCGGAAGTCCAACAAGAGGCGCTGGAGTTTATACCAGAGCAAGCTACGAATAAGAGAGTCAAGCAGAGAGTGAGGACCAGAGATGAGACAGAAGTCGTGAGACAGAGGCAGAGGTCTGATGGAGGTTGCGGGGTAAGTCAGATAGATTGAGTTCCGAGTAACTGGGTAGTCGAAGGATGAGTGATGAGATATCAGAACTGAAGAACTATTCAACTGTAAGGTATGTCTTATATCTGAATATCTGAATGTCCGTGTTGGAGTCCGATAGGAGTAGAGACAGGAGGCGGAATGCAGATGTTGTTGGAGCAACAATCCTGGCGCACCAAGAGCACCTGCTAGTATACCATCCGCCGACACTCTACTGTATCGTATCTTGCTTACCAACTCTCACTTACGATGGCATTGTTTCCGTATGCCTTCCTCCTATCTTCGTCGGCCTCGTTCTCTGCCCAATTTGTGCTCATCTTACCAGTACGATGTCTCTAGTGTAGCTGACGTATTATATTCCCTTTTACAGTATGTTTAGCGCTCTCTCGTACTTTACCCGCTGCTCGCTTTTTCCGCCTCTTCCGCTCACTTATACTCGCCCTCGCTCGCCTCCGATGCCCTCAGTCTTTGCTTCCTCTCGAGTACGTCGACTGAGGGTATGTCACCATTGTTCATTATGTCTTATCCTAGTTACTGATGTATATCTGATCTACCTAGCCCGCTGCGTCTGCTTACAGGTACAGAATAACATCTTCAGTCTTTACTTCCTCTCAAGCACGTCGACTGAGGCCTGCTGCGTCTGCTTACAGATCGCCGCCATCAACAAGTTGCTCTCATAGATGTGACGAGGCGGAAGCAAAAAATCAAGCCCTATTAAGTATAAGTCTATGCCCATAGTGTCTGGGTCCCATTCCTTAATGGTATGCAGAACGGTATCATGTCTGGCTGTTTCGCTAACCTGTCCACGTGTTTGCTCCTCCATTCCAAATTATCAATACACTGTCTGCCATTTGAAGGATCTCCTCCACCACTCATCCATTCCTCTTCAAAATTTGGAAGTTGCGTAATATGAAGCCTCTCATCTCAGGAAAATATCAGCTTCCTTGTATCTCTTCTCCTCCATTATGTTCTGCGTGCACGAAATGTGAGCACTAACCAGGCCATCCGACGCACGCTATGCTTCCCACCCTCTCGGCTAGCCTCGGCTCTCTCCCGACCTTGCCGATGCACGTAGCGCCGCTGTGCGCGCTATGCGGGCACTTGAAGTTAGCAGAAACATGGAGAATGTTGAACGCCATGGGTCACCAGCTTATTATTTTTCCCTGTATCTAGGGGCTTCTGGGAACTGTCTCAGAAATTCTGAAGGGAATCCATGCAGTGGATCTTTAGATTCTTCAAACTGTGGACAGTTGAGCGATAACAGATGGACTGAAGCGCGATATAGCGCTGGCAGAATCCTCCCTGCCACAGGACATTAATGCTGTAGTGGACTGACAAAGGTGCCGTACAGACAGGACCGACGAGCCACTGACGGCGGACCAATTTGCAATCACCAGGACAGTTGTCTGATTCCCGTGGACATCATACCCTCTTGCTAATGGTACAGTGAGAACATGGTCATGTGACTGAGGATTGGTTCAGACACCAGCCTGATCAATTGATGAGGACCCAATGAAATTAGGCCTACATTATTGATAAATGAAAAAGAGCTCAAGAAGTTGATGAATAAAACAAAGTCATGTGCAAATGTTCAATAATCAAGCAGCCTCTATTAAGCATGGATACGTATGCGGTAAATGCATGTATACAAATCAGAACCCCAATTGTTTCGAATAAGAAAAAGCACCACTTTGACAAGGATGTTATAAGAAGCTATAATGGAAGATGCTGGTACGGTTTGTGTAGTTAGAGATGTATGAATGTCATATGTGATATTTGCTATATGTAAGAAGTATAGGTCTTTATACTGTTTGTCAAGATTAGAAAGAAGATTGTAACCCTGAGTGAGTATACAGTCAGAATTGCCAGTAGAACAGGGCTGCTCTTGGTCCATAGGAATACCCCATATTTCAATACTTCTGGGTGCAGTTGTGTATTGAAGTGTAAGTTGCTTAGGGATGTGGTCGATAGAAAAGAAACTTGGTGATAGTGGATGGGTGACCTCAACTGCAATACTGCCATGATTTCCTGCCATTGGCCAGCATTTTCCAGGCTGAACTTCAGGAGTAATGGCAAGTTCGGGTGGGTACCAGTAGGATAATGAATTTTGATATAACAAGGATGCCCACCAGGGTTTGGAAAGGGATAATGTCGAAGATGTCAAAGCTGGAACAATGCGGCCCCCTGCAGCCCATAAGGCATAATCTGGAAGGCCAACAGAGTCAAGAACAGTGCGCAGTTCCAGCTGTATCTGGAGGGCCTCAAGTTTATCCAATATGGCCTTATTGGTAATATGGTTACTATCACCTGTGCTTATCTAGTCAGATAGTCCACTATTTACATCATTGCAATGTGCTCACCTGCACCAAAAACCCCAATTTTAGTGTTGTAATAGATGTTGTATATAACACCAACTGTGTGGTGTAGTGTGCCTGTGATAGATGGGGAATACTGCATTGTCAATGCCACATACTTGAAGGGCTTTGCAATGACTGACCAGATATACAGAGCTTCATAGATGCATTTTCTCCAGCTTCTTCCATTACTCCACATATACATGAGATATAGAGTGAAGCTAGAATTGACACCAGAATCATCGAGAAACCCTTTCTTGAATGTAGAACAAAAGCCAGAGGAAGGTGAACTTGAACAAGGCACCGGAGAGCGGATATTGCAAGGCTAATGAACAGTGTTGCACTATACAGCAGTTCGTTCACCACTTTGCCGCTGATGCGGAGCAGAAAGCGGGGGATGTGCATGGGATCAAGTTTACGATTATTCCACGGGCTTAAACTTGATAAATACACAGTTACCGGCAGTCGCCGACCGGGACATCCCGAAGGCGCCTAAGCACTACCGCAGATATCCTAACTGTGGCTTCTCACTCGGTCGCGGACGGATGGAACAAGGACGTAGCAGCGGAACTTCGACTGTACGCGCGCCGTCAAACATCTGGACTTCCGTGTGCTCCTTCTTTCCTGGAAGAGATATCTATCAGTAGCTATAGAGGTCCACAGGAGGATTTCGAGCGTACCATTCGGAGCCGTCTCTGTATTTTCTGGCTGGCGCGGGAGAGGGCTAAACGGAGGTCATCGACTTCCTTTACGCGCAGGCCCAGACGTTTTTCGGCGGCTGCCTTCTCTCGCGCCAGTTGTCGTCTCGTGTCTCCGAGGGCTTGGCCGATATGATCGATTTCTCTCGTCATGACTACGTTTTGACGGTGAAGTTTCCGGCTTTGGTCCCTGATCTTGAAATATTGAAGAATCTTACGAGACAACAGGCGACGGCAGTCCCTGTTATGAGCCTTGAGGTCGTCCAGCCGCGACGCAGAGATGTGACGTTCTGAGAACGAACACACAGCATCAAGAATGTCCTTCAGATAGTTCTGGCGATGAAAGCTGACGAGTCAGTCCCCTTGAGCCCAAGCATCATGAGACCTATCAACATCCACCTTCGCGTCGTCTCCGGTCAACTCCAGGCGGCTACAGACGAACCGTTCAGTGAAAGTGACTGGATGGAGCAAGACAATTGATACCGATATGGTGCTCCGCCATCGTTCTCCATCCTTCCGTTCATATGATCGTCCATGCGACCAGCTTCCAGGGAATGCTCCAATACAGCTGGAAATAGTCGAGTTGACACGGCCACAGGTACCGAGCACGTTGCGCAGCGGAGAGGTACTGAAAGACAGTCAGTGCAGATGACATGTCCTATATTCCAAAGAGGTCATAAGTGAATACGATCCACGGACGTACGAGTCACTTACCACATTTTAGTAGCACGGGGTCTCGTTCACATGCGTCCAACTTACAGGAGACGCATTCCATGGTGTACTGGGTCGCTTGCTTGGGGAATCGAGTTTATATAGTTGTTCGCGAGTCGCTAGTAGCATTCGAGTATCCTGGAGTATCGGATTTCGAAAAGATGGAGAAGAGACAGATCCAGACGACCGCAGCCGGATGCAGCCGATCGCGAGCGCGCGACTCGGCGTTAGCCCAGTGCACGGGCGCACGCTGCCGATACAAGATCGCGTTGCCAGCTACGAATTCGAATCTGCTCCAGGTTCTGTGTGCAGTCGGATACTTCCGAAACAATCGTCTCCTTAACTCGCACGGAGCGCCGCGTTAATTTCAGTGGCAGGGCGACCGACCAAGCGTCCATGGTCCACAACTGTGGGATTCGTTAGGAGACCTGTAGAGGGCGACAGTCTGAACAATGTAAAGTCAAATCGAAGTCAGCTCGCCGTGTTCCAGTCCCCGCGCCCGGACCGATCCACCACACGGCGTGTATTGATCGCAATGGAAGCACGTGAAGAGCTTGCGCAAGAGCAGGCTTCGACTCCCTGCGCATGCAACCGCGACATCCGACGCCGGACCTGGTCATTCCATCAAGGGACGAACGGGTTCCCGCACTCGACGATCATGCACCGGAGCGCTGACCCGTACGTGAAAGCGACACTTGGGAACTGCGCCCTCTACTAGCCATTCTCGAGAAGAGTCTTACTGATACACTCACCATGCA